>NC_081279.1:611077-1222155 GCF_030490865.1 Poecile atricapillus
CCTTCTGTACATACGTTTTGGAGTTGTTGTGTTCACGATAGATGTTTTAGGGTTTGTTTAAGATTTCTGTAAATACGTTTCATATAGTTTTGTTAGATAAGTTCTTAGGTAAATAGGTTCTATAGTTTGTTGTTGTTGTTGTTACAAATATTCTGACATTGTAAATATGTTGCATACTTCATTCTTGTTCCTTTTCTTCTACAAATAAACATTCTTTGTTTTTCACACCCCAGTTCTCTTTGCATTTGCTTCGGACACATTTGCAAAGTTGTGCTTTCCACTCGCTCCAGGTTCCCAGGGCTGGATGTCCCTGAGGGAGCTGGCACAGCCACCCCAGCAGTGGCTCCCTGTGCACAGGGGGTCCCACTGACAGAGCTCACCCTCTCCTTGCAGTTTCTCTGGACACACTTGGGAGCTGGAGGGGCAAATCCCAGTGGGCCCTGTCCCGTGGCATCCCACATGGGAGCAGGGCTCAGCCTCATCCATGGCTCTTCCCTGGCTAGCCCCAGGGCTAAGGAGGCTGCACTGGGCTGTGGGCAGCCTGCTTCCTGGGCACCCTGAGGGGCTGGAGCCAGCCTGGAGGGAGCCTCAGCACAGGGGCCTCTGGCCTACATGCACCAACATTTCCTTTGGAAACCCCCTCTGTCACCACACTGCTACAAGCACAACATCAATTGTTCCTCCTACTTCAAGGGGAGACCTTAATTGGCACAAATTTGTCCCTTGGACTTTCTAGCACAGCAAATGTCAGCACTTGCAATCCCTGTTCTGCACTCCCTGCTCGGGCGCCGAAACATTGGAACCTGCCAGAACATCTTGAATTAGCACCAGCCTGCAGAGAGCTACAGGGGGAGAACCTACCCCCAACCACACAGGGACATTGATGGGCTGGGGCAGAGCTGAAACTAAAGTATTTTAATGCCAAGAGACAGGATTTTTTATTGCTGAATTCATTCTCCCACAACAAGAATGAAAGCTTTCAGTCTCCTCACCTGCCACACATGTCTATTGCCAAAGTTTGCTTCTGGGTTACCACTGATTTTTATTCATCTCTTCAGAACTCTGAAGCTCTTCCTGCCTATGGTGCAGAGATGACATTTCAGAGCCAGATGAGCTCAGCACAGCTTGTGCAACACGCAGGATTTCCAGACCCAGTGATTCAGGCCTTCCAAACTGATACATTTTTGTTTCTGTGCAAAGATCACTGTAAGGATGTCAGTGATGTACCACACACTTCTCAGAGCTGTCCCTTCTATCCAGCTCTCCCCAGTCACTTCACACACTTCACTCCATGCAGGTTCTGATAGAGTTCAGGAGCACATGGGATTTCATCCTGGCTTTTCTTCATTTTCTCCTGAGCTGTCTGCAGACACAGTGTGTGGGCACTGCAGCAGCATTAACGGGGCACCTCCCTGACACTGAGATTCATGTCACAACTTTTCATCAAAAGCAGCAAAGAAATGATTCCCACTGGGTCCCACACGGCTCCCTGGCAACTTTGTGCTGCTGCAGCTCCAGCACCAGGCCTGGTACACAGGAATTTCAGGAGGAGACACACCGAAGGAATCAACCATTCTCAGAGAAGAAACATCTGTTTGCATGGCCCAAATCCCCACAACACTGCAGACTCTGGTGACCCACACTCTGCATTTGCACTTCAGCCTCTGTGCCTCACTTTTCCTCTCACTAAAGTCCCCCCAGTTTCCCTCATGCTCAGATTCCCAAGAGAATTCAAAGCAGCATTAGGAGCAGGGATAGGTGATGGGAGCTGTCCCAAGGCTCGACCAAATTTCTCTGGCCTGACAATTCTAGCCAAGGACAGAGGAAAAAGCTGCATGAAAGAGGTGCGAAATCAAAGCAGGAATCAAATTTAGGTAGAATGAGAGAAGCTGAAGAGCTTTTCAGTGTTTGCAACAAGATTAGAAGCTCCAGGTCCAGGAGGGATGCAACATTTTCCCCACTCTAACAACTCTGTGATGCAAATTGATGCTCAAATCCTTCTCCCCAGCTCTGGGACTTGTTCAGCCACCAACATGGTGCTGAATTTTTCAAGCAAAGTGGAAGCTGGTCAGAGAGGTGGCTTGCAAATCAAAATCACAGCGGACAGCTTGGAAGCAGCAGCCAGAGCAAAGAGAGGCAGAGCCTGGCCCTGGGGTGCAGCACAGCCACACAACACATGCCTGAAACTCTAAGACATGAAAGAATTTGCCACGGGAGACACAGAAGGTACTTGATGGAATCCTGCCTCCTTCACGATGCATCAGCACGCAGGAGAGCACAAGGATGAAGATGACAGCACCTTCTGCTGCTGCTTCCATCTCCTGAGTCAAATCTCCCCAAAATCTCTCACTATTGGCCATTCCCAAAGCCTCAGATTCCCTCAGTCCTTGCAGGATTTCAGTGCTGAGGAGCATGGAGGGAGATAAAGGCACTTGCCGAGACCAGAGATGCATTTTCTGCCTGAGGTGCATTCCACTGCCCAGCTTAGTTCCTCTAAAACCATTCCAATCAGCCCCTTGGACAGCACCAAGCCAGCAGCAGAACATCAGCGCCTGAAAATGCTTGGAAATGCCATTCTCTGAGATTTCTCTCCAGCTCTTCCATTTCATGGTGCCATTGCAGGGCTTTATCCCATCACTCAGCACTTGCAGCAAGTCTTGGCAACCAGCTTCAAACGGATTTGTAGTGCTGAGCAAATGCGAGGCAATTTGACTTTGTCTCCAGTGAATGAAATTTCACCTCAATCAGACGAACTCTGGGTTCTGTCATTGGCCAGGCACTAACTACTGCCAGCACCCCCCAAGCCTGGATGTCAAACTGCCTTCATATTGGGAAGTTAAATTGAGTTGGTTTTATGTACAAGATTATTCTGTCTCCAAATCATTTGGAGCCATAGAATTGCATTTCCAAGGACTAAACTCAGAGCAGCCACAAAGAGCACAAGAGGCAGGAAAAGAAAGAAAAATAGAGATTTCTAAGGAGTTGGAAATTGAATGCTGAGTTTTTCCCATTACAGGAAGTTCCATCAATTATCACCTGCCAGCTCCTTGCCTTCACTTGTGTGGCCACCACTGAATACACTCCCAGACAAGAAAATGTTGGTCCTACTGAAAACTGGGGCTAGAAGTAGAAAAAGGCTCAGAGATCTGACTTCAAAGACAACATCATGAAAAGAGCTGCCTTATAATAGCAAGATATGATGGGCAGCAGGAATGGCTGAAGCCAGCAGAGAGAAGTCCATGAACTATTGGTGCTACAAAGATTTCTGACAAAACCCCAAGAAGCCAAAAACAGCGTTTGGTCTGGCCCAGCTGATAGGAGCCCTGTGCATTTAATTCAGTCATTGGCAGCGCATGGAGATTGGCTTTAAGCTCCTTTGGTCCACTACTACTTTATTTTATTTTATTTTATTTTATTTTTTTTATTTTATTTTATTTTATTTTATTTTATTTTATTTTATTTTATTTTATTTTATTGTTATTTTATTTTATTGTTATTTTATTTCATTTCATTTCATTTCATTTCATTTCATTTCATTTCATTTTTTCCACCCAGAAAATGGAATTTCTTCTCCTCTTCGGGAAGAAATTACTGCTTTGAATGGTTCAAGCAGAGTTTCTTCCTACACCCACTTGTAATCAGTCACTGTGGATCCTAGCTTTGGAGCAGGCTGTAGGCCCATGGCCTGTCAGCCCTGCCTGGGAAGCTAGCCTGAGAAATTCATGGGAGGATTCAAAGCAATCCTCAAAGACACAAAACAGCCTGCAGGTGCTGTTTTTCTGATTCCTGTGTTTTCCTTGCAGGAGAAGGTCAAGGGGTGGTAAACCCCACTGACCAATGATGGTAATGTAGCACTATACTAACCAATAAGAGTTTCCTTTCTGTACTCTTCACGAACTAGTCTATATAACATGGCTGTATAACAATAAACTAGAGATTCTCTCCTGTTCTGACTCCTTTGAGAGTCCATGTCGTTCTTCCCGCCGTTCCCAATTAGAACGACATCTGGTGACCCCGACGTGATGACGGACCGACCCTCCGAGGTCTGATAACCCGACGTGATGTGCAGCCGACCCCCGAAGTCAGAAAGCAACGAACGTGAAGACATCTGCTAATCCCCTGAGGGTAAGCAGCGAGCGGGAAAAATACCAACCCTTCCCCCTAGAGGGGAAAGTGGAATTCTCCCGGGCTTTCCAAGAGGAAGCTGGTTTTTAACCAACGGGATAGTGGAGCCTGCCGGAGAGCGGGCTTGGAACGGCTATCTTGGTGTAGCAGAGCTTGAAGTCCCGGGTCCAAGCCGATAGCGTTTGCATAATTGCATTCGCGGAGCCGCCAAGATAAAAAATTTTTTCATAATGGAGAACTGTGATTTAGCTGATGAGCAACTTATCAGCTTTGCATGGCAAGACGCCTTGCTGAGCATGGGACTCTGTATTCCTGAAGAAGATATACGCGCTTTGTTCCACTGGGTGAAAGCGCAGGAGTTTGCTGTAACTGTGAATGATGTGTTTAACCTTAAGATTTGGTGGTCAGTAGGAGACCACCTGTGGACTAAGCTAGCTGCAGGAGATACCAGTGCGTGCTGCTTAGCAGCAACTTGGGGAGTGATTTTTAAGGCACTGAAACAGTGCCAGCCTAAAAACAGTGAAACCGAACTGTGTAGCAGTTCTTCAGCTCTGCCCAGACCCTTAAAGAACTTTAGCAGCGGGCAAGAGCAGTCCGTGAGCCGGAGATCTTCCTCTCCAGAAAAATTTAAGCGCCCGCCCTCCACAGAGCTCGGCGCGCAAGTTTTGCCAGCAAAAAAACAACAAAAAGGCAGAAATCGCGCAGCTCTGCCTTCACCGCACCCGCAGGCGCCGACATCACCAGCGCCGCGAGAGCCCCCTCTGCCTGCGCCCTCCGCGGAACCTCCGCCTGCGCCCTCCGCGGAGCCCCCGCTGCGAGCACTGCTGCCAGCGGCCGCCGTGGAGCCTCCGCCAGTACCCCGAGTCCCCACAGCGGCAGCAGCAGCGGCGAGAAAAAAACGAGAGAAAAGGTGGAAAAGAAGAAAAAAAAAAAAAAAAGCTAACTCAGGACGCCGCCCGCCGCCACCGGCCGCGGGCCGGGCGGCCAGCCGGGCCCCCTAGCTCCGGTCGGCTGCAAAAACCCCCTAAAAGCCGAGCCGAAACCCGGAGCCGGAGCCGGGGCCGTGGCGAGCATTCCCCCCCCCCGCTCCCATCCAAGAAGCGGCGGGGGAGGGGGGGGGGGAGCCAAGCCCCCCTTTCGCTCGCGCGCGTGCGCCCTCTGAGCTCTTTTCTTCTGTGCCGCGGGAAGCGGCGCGAAACCGCGGAGCCCGCGCGGACGCCCGCCGCTGCCCCGCGTGGAGCGAGCCGCGCGGAGCGAGCCGCGAGGGCGGCGCGGAGCCGCGGGACCTGCACAACACCCCCGCTGCCCCCCGCTCACCCGCGCTCCAGCGGGGAAGTGGCGGGGAGGACGGGGAGCGAACTTTGCTCCCCCTCGCGCCCGTCAACGTGGCCCGCGCGCATGCGGACCGTGCTACAGGCGCCGAGCCGGGTTCTGCCAACCTTGTGCTGCCAGGTTAACCCGAGCCGCCCCGCGAGACGGTCCCGGGGCTCGAGCAGTGCCCTGGCCAGCACGCGTTCCCCCCCCGCCTTGCAGGGGGTGAGCCGCACCAAAGTCCTGCGGTCCCTGCGAGACCCAAATTTGCTCACCCTGACCACTTTAGTGTTCTTTTAAACTACTATATTGACAAGTTAGACTGTCAGTTTGAACAGACTAACAGTGTTTTGTATTAGTTCACTAAGTTAGGAATATTTGACTCAACCATCAAATCCTTGCAAGGAAAACAATCTTTAAACATCAAAATCATAAACCAAAATTCCAAATTAATATCCATTCCAATATCTAGTAAAAGAAACCACTTGTGCCGTGTTTGTTCTCCCTCCTGCAAGGGCCCAGCAGGATGTTACAAACACTGTACATTTTTTATTTTTTTCCTAAACCGAAAAGGTGAGTTGTGGATGCTAGCTTTGGAGCAGGCTGTAGGCCCATGGCCTGGCAGGCCTGCCTGGGAAGCTGGCCTGAGAAATTCATGGGAGGATTCAAAGCAATCCTCAAAGACACAAAACAGCCTGCAGGTGCTGTTTTTCTGATTCCTGTGTTTTCCTTGCAGGAGAAGGTCAAGGGGTGGTAAACCCCACTGACCAATGATGGTAATGTAGCACTATACTAACCAATAAGAGTTTCCGTTCTGTACTCTTCACGAACTAGTCTATATAACATGGCTGTAACAATAAACTAGAGATTCTCTCCTGTTCTGACTCCTTTGAGAGTCCATGTCGTTCTTCCCGCCGTTCCCAATTCGAACGACAAGTCACCAAGAGAAAAATTTTCTCAAAAGATCTCTTAAAAATTTTGGAGTTACTTTCAACATAAATAACTGGGTGATTTTGCTCCAAATGAGAAGGGAATATAATTTGGCTCCCTCAGCTTAAAAAGAAGTCTTTCTTCCCAGCTCTTCACCAAGAGGAACAAAACACTTGGTTGCAGCAAAATGAAGGGAGGAAGAAGTTTCCTTCCCCCTGAGCTGCACAACAGGAGACAATCTTGTTGCCAAGAGGTGACAAAACACAGCCAATTTCCAGTTCTTTTAGTTGAAGGGAAAAGCTCCAAGGATCATAGCTGGGGCAGACACAGAGTGGGAGGAGCAGGGGATCTGCTGGGGGGTTTTGGCCTGGGGCATAGATTAAAGAAATCTTCAAGTGAAACCCGTCAGAGCTCAAGACTTCATCCCGCAGAGGAGAAATTGGATTTGACCCAAATGCCATTCAAATCCAAAAAACTTTGAGACATTTCCCGAAGCTCTGCCAAGCCATCAGGTACAACCCAAAGCACCCTGTGGGACCAGAGCAGCAGCTCCCTGGCATGGGGACAGGGATGCTCCCTTGGCAAGCCGCCTGCATCACCCATGGGATTTGCAAGATCTGTTTCTAAAGACCCCAACATCCAAAAGACTCCACATTCAAAGCCTTTCCTTTGGGGTTTCACTTCTCCATCTGTCTCTTGTCACTAGACAGCTGCTTCACTTCAGCACCCTTCTGGATGGGGTCAAATTTTCTCCGAATTTCCAGCCAAAACAGGAATTTACTTCCATTCATTCTTCTGCAAGTACTGGCAGCTTGTAGCTGCTCTGCTCTTCCTCTCCTGCTGTGCATTTGTGCACATCAAGTGCCAAGAGCATTTCCTTGTTTCAATGCCGCAGCTGCGGAAAGCCCGGAGCACGGCGACTTCTCTAGATATTCAGCCCTGATAAGGGCTGGGCCGAGGCGCGTGAGCAGCTTCGAGCAGGCGAGTGATTCAGCTCAGGCTCAGCGGTAGTTGAGTGATTTCAGCTCAGCTTAGCTCGGCTCGGCAGCAGCGGCAGGCAGGCAACACAGGAAGCAGGGACGGGAATGCTGGTCCAGCGTTCCACCAAGGCAAAACCTTTTATTCAGGCAGAGCTTCGGCGAAGGGTGCCGGCAACAGCGAATCCGTCGAACAGGGGAAAAGCCGGGATATTTATGGGGAAAGAGAGGGGCGGGGGGAAGCCCAAGATACCTGTATCGGGATGGGACAGCAGGCGGAAACACCAATGGGACACAACAGTTTAACATATCTAACTCAAAGACCCCTGGGAGCGACACATTGTCTCTCTCTTACAGAGAAGTATCTTGTCTCCAGGGTAGAGCCAGAATCTCAGGCCCAGAGGGCTCCTCCGTACCCACATTTCAATGATGTCAGTTTGCCTTATTATTTCCTTCCCATAGAGTTGCACAGATTTGGTGCTGGCTCAACACTCAGAACATTGACAGCACAAAGTCGAGTTTTCGCACCAACTTCTCCAACCTTGGCACCTGTTGCAGTCTGCAACCTCAGGATCTCGGCCAGCGAAACCGCAGGGTTCTGGGGACCAGCATGGAACACCAGCGAGACGGGCCTTTGTTCATGAAACCATTTCTTCAGCATGGGAACAAACTCAGATCCAGAACAGAGAGCCCCAAACAGAGGCACGGCAGGGGTTTTTGAGGGACAGAACTCTTGAGGGTCTCCACCCTTGAGGCTGGAGTTCAGGGTCAGGGACCACTAGAAACACAACAAGGGAGAAACCCCCCAGGGACTCAAAGCCAATCTGAACCCCTGGGCCGTCCTTCACAAGGGGTTTGGGGTGGGACAATGGAGTTCGTTGCCTCCCCCAATGCACATCACAACATCTGCTCCTTTTTCTTTTTCCCCCCTTCAAAGTTTAATTTGGAGCTTAAAAATGTTTCCAAAACTTACAGCATAAAATCTTACCTCCTCCACAGCGCACTCACTTTGCTCTGTGGGACACTAAAAACTCAATAACAAAACACGTTAAGCAAACAAGCAAACAAACAAACAAGAAAACAAAATTAAAAACAAACACTTAAATTGAACAGTGATGGTACTTAATACAAACGTAATGCTTTTTTAGTTCAGTCTCTTCCAGTTCTGGAGTTTCTTTCAGGAAGGGCGCAGCTCTTAGATCTCCTCTCACGAGGGGCAGAGTTCTTAGATCTCCAGCTTCGGCTCTGGTCTCGTAGGTGTGGGCGTTGCCACTTGAGATGTTCTTGGTGAAACGCTGGCTTTCAGAGCTCGGTTCCAGTTTTGATTTCCCCAGAGGGGGTGTTGCCCACCATGGAAAAGGCACAGCCCCCAGGGGTGGAGCAGCCAAAGAAAGGGCTGGGAGCGAAGCAGGAGTTACTGGGGGAAGGGAAGGTTGGGGGCCAGAAAAGAAGGAGCAAGGCGGGAAAAAAGGAATCCCAGACCGCGTGGGCAGTGCCATCTTGGGAAGAGGGCAGGGTCCGGGATGGACTTTCCCGGCCAGGGAACGGGAATATGGAAAGACAGGGGTTGAAGGAGGACACGGAACGGCGGGCAGACGGCAGCAGGCCCTCAGCACTCTGGATGTTCCCCATCCCTTGCCTGCCTTCAGGAAAACAGGGGATGGGATGGCAGAAAGACACCGGGGTGACGGGGAGTCGGCAGCAACCCCGAGCCATCTTGGCATTTTTCACCCTTTGTCCTGCCCTTAGGAACAGAGGAGAGGGGAAGATACAGGGAGGTATACACCAAAAAAAAATGAGGGACTTCACAGAAGCCAAAAATCAGTCCACAGGAAGGGCCATACCATCCATAATCGTCCATAATCGTCCATAATGTTAATCTCGTCCATAAAGGTCCTTCCCATCTATATAAAAAAACCAAAACCCTCCATAATACGTGTCGTTGGGTGATGTTAGATGTTTGTCCCAGTGTCTGGTCTCTCGGCTCCCCCACCTCCATAAGCCCTTTTCCCCCATGACCCTGAGGCACTCCCAACTTGGCCCTCCTGCCAGGTATTCTCGACTCCTCCTTTCTAAGGCGGGAGTCTCTCCGGCTCTCGAGCCATCAGCCGGGGATTTACGGAGTGTCCATGGAGCCGCTCCTGCTGTTCTCCTGGTGCCTCGCTGGATGCCGTGCATTCTCCACCATTTGTTGCAGTCCGCAACTGCAGGATCAGGTCCAGGGATGATATTTTCTGGAAACCGGCATGTACTACAACGAGAAGCGCCTCTGTTCATGAAACCATTTCTTCAGCACAGGAACAACTCAGATCCAGAACAGAGAGCCCCCAACAAAGGCAGGGCAGGGGTTTTTGAGGGACGGAACTCTTGAGGGTCTCCACCTTTGAGGGTGGAGTTCAGGGTCAGGGACCACTAGAAACACAACAAGGGAGAAACCCCCCAGGGACTCAAAAACAATCTGAACCCCTGGGCCACCCTTCACAAGGGGTTTGGGGTGGGACAACTTCATCCAGGGCTCCCACGCCCATCTCCCAAAGCAGGAGGTCAAAATTCACTAGCTTGGCTTACAGCCATGCCTCTCCTGTAACAATGCTTATCTGAAACTAACTCTTTGCCTCCCTGAAGCACCTCCCAACAGTTTATGCTGTCTCTTTCCATGTTGATCACTCTCTCTCTCTTCCCCTATCTCTGGAAAAAGGATGAATTTGCAAGACTCACCTGAGTAGTGAGCAGGTTCAAGTCTTGCCCAGGCCTTGTGGATGGTCCCGGGATCTCTGCCGGAGCAGCGGCTGGAGCTGTCTGCGCTAGAAGATTTTTTCCCATGGCTGCTGTGGGGAGTGTGGCCATTATCTGAGCACGCTGCAAGCTCCTATCTTTCCCTGCATATCTTTAGTGGGCAGTGTGTGGTGAAACTGAGCAGCGGCAGCAAGTGCAGGCCAGGCAGGGAGCGGCCTGGCCCGGCAGCCCCGCTGTGCAAGGCCCAGCCAAGCCTCTGAGAAGGGGCTCCTGTCACTTGCCAGTCTCCATCCTCCCCGGGAAGCGCAGAGCTGCGGCCAGCCCCGCTCCCCTCCCGTGGCCTTGGCTGGCCTGGGGGGAAGGAGGCTGAAGGGGAGCCCTGGTACCTCTTGAAAAGGCGGAAAGCAAAGAGAGCAAGGAATTGCCGGCCTTAGGTCTTCAAGTGGTGTTCCCAGGTTGATGTCACTTTTCAATGGTCCCAACTGCTGTCAGTTCTCAGCAATGGCCACTTGTTGGCCAGGAGAAAAACTTTGTGGCATTTTGAAGAGATTTGGGGAATCTTGAGGGATTTTTGTTGAAGTTTCTAGGATCTTGAGCAGATTGAAATAATTTTGTGGGATTTTTGTGGGATTTTTGTGGAATCTATAAAATATTTCTGGAATATTGTGAGATATTGAGAAGATTTAAATAATTTTGTGGGACTTTTTTAGAATTTGTGGGATTTGTCTGGAATTTTGAGGGATTTTTCTTAAATTTTGTGGTTATTTGTGTAGATTTTGTGGGATGTTTCTGGAATTTGGTAGGGTTTTGGAATGATTTAGGAAATTTTGTGGGATTTTTCAGGAATTTTGTAACTCTTTTCAAGGATTTTGTGGGATTTTGAGAAAACTTGAAGAATTTTAATGAGTTTTTCTTAGATTTTGTGGAAATTTCTGGAGATTTTGAGGGATGTTTCTGGAATTTGGTTGAGTTTTCTGAAGATTTGGGGAAATTTGTGGGATTTTTCTTGTATTATTTGTGGCTTTTGAAGAGTTTTGTGGGAGTTTTGAGGAATTTTGTGGGGCTTTACTGCAGTTTCGTGGCATCCTGACAAATTTTCAATACTTTTGTGGGACTTTTAGGGAATTTAGTGGAATTTGTGGAGATTCTGTGAGATATTTCTGAAATATGGTAGGGTTTTGAAAAGATTTTTTGGGAATTTTGTGGGATTTTTTTGGATCTTTGAGGGACTTTTCTGGAATTTGGATTCTGGATTGGGATTTGGATTGTGGATTCTGCAGAGAATTGACAAATTATCAGGAATTTTTCTTAGATTTTGTGGACATTTGAGGCGATTTTGTGGGATGTTTCTGGAATTCAGTTGGTTTTTGAGGAGATTGAGGGAATTTTGTAGCATGTTCCTGGAATTTGGTATGGTTTTAAGGTGATTTAGGGAATTTTGTGGGATATTTCTGGAATTTTGTGGGGCTTTTCAAAAATTTTGTGGTATTTTGAAAAGATTTAGGGAATTTTCTGGTGTTTTGAATTTTGTGGGAAATTGTGGAGATTTTATGGGGCGTTTCTGGAATTTGGTAGAGTTTTCAGAAGATTTAGGGAATTTGGAGGGATTTTTCAAGGATTTTGTGGGAATGGGTGGAGATTTTGTGGGACATTCCTGTGAATTGTTATGGTTTTGAAATGATTTAGGGAATTTTGTGGGACTTCTCTGGAATTTTGTGGGATTTTTCAAGAATTTTGTGGTATTCTGAGGCGACTTGAAGAATTTTGAGGGATTTTTCATGTATTTTGTGGGTATTTGTGGAGATTTTGTGGAATGTTTCTGGAATTCAGTTGGCTTTTGAGAAAATGTAGAGAATTTTGTGGCGTATTCCTGGAATTTGGTATGGTTTTAAAGTGATTTAGAGAATTTTGTGTGATTTTTCTTGAATTTGATGGAAATTAGTGGGGAATTTGGTAGGATTTTGAGAAGATTTTGTGAATTTTGTAGGATTTTTCAGGAATTTAGTGTATTTTTCCTGTGAATTGTGTGGGATTCTGAGGAGGCTTGAAGAATTTTGTGGAATTTTTCTTAGATTTTGGGTACATTTGTGGAGATTTTGTGGGATTTTTCTTAGATTTTGTGAGACTGTGAGGTGGCTTGAAGAATTTTGAGGGATTTTTCATGTATTTTGTGGGAATTTGTGGAGATTTTGTGGGATGTTTCTGAAATTCAGTTGGGTTTTGAGAAGATTTGGGGAATTTTGTGGGTCTTCTCTGGAATTTTGTGGGGGTTTTCAGGAATTTTGTGGGAATTTGTGGAGATTTTGTGGGATTTTTGTGGAATTTTGCAGTGTTTTCAGAAGATTTAGGGAATTTTGAGTGATTTTTTTGAAATTTTGTAAAAGCTTTTCAAGGATTTTGTGGAATTTAGAGGAGACTGTCGGAGAAGGGAGACGCAGACACCAGGTGGTCGTCAAGCAAATCTCGTTTATTGATCATTACACTCGTGTTTAAATACATGATTTAATTAGCTCATACATATTGTAAAAGTATAGCTCATCATTGGTTATTCTGCTATTTACGTCACTGCGAAACATAGCTGTGCTTCTGCATTCTTGCGGTTACCAGACCGTCCATGGTCCTTCTTTTTCGTTCTGTTTACCACATTCTTGTTCTCCTTCCCATATCTCAAGGGCAATCCGTCCTTGAGACTGCCTCTGCACTAGTTATGTTTTATCTATAGCAAGTTTGTACAGTCATGGCCTTTCTCGCCTAACCATTCTGCCACAAAAGTCTCCACAGGAGACGATGAATTTTGCTGGATTTTTCTTAGATTTTGTGGACATTTGTGGAGATTTTGTGGAATTTTTCTGGAATTTTGTGGGATTCTGCAGAGAATTGACGAATTTTGAGGAATTTTTCTTAGATTTTGTGAACATTTCTGGAGATATTTGTGAGATTTTTGTGGGATTTTGTGAGATTCTGAGGCGGCTTGAAGAATTTTGAGGGATTTTTCATGGATTTAGTGGGAATTTGTGGAGATTTTGTGGGATGTTTCTGGAATTCAGTTGGGTTTTGAGAAAACTTAGGGAATTTTGTAGAATTTTTCAGGAATTTTGTTGGCTATTGAGGAGATTTTGTGGGATGTTTCTGGAGTTTGTTGGGATTTGAGAAGATTTAGGGAATTTTGTGGCATATTCCTGGAATTTGGTATGGTTTTAAGGTGATGTAGGGAATTTTGAGGGATTTTCCTTGAATTTGATGGAAATTTGTGTAGAATTTGTGGGATGTTTCTAGAATTTGGTAGGGTTTTGGAATGATTTAGGAAATTTTGTGGGATATTACTGGAATTTTGTGGGATATTGAGGAGATTTTGGCATTTTGAGGGATTTTTCATGTATTTTGTGGGAATTTTTGGAGATTTTGCGAGATGATTCTGGAATTCAGTTGACTTTTGAGAAGTTTTAGGAAATTTTGTGGGATATTTCTGGAATTTTGTGGGGCTATTCAAGAATTTTGTGGTATTTTGAAAAGATTGAGGAAATTTTGTGGTGTTCTTGAATTTTTTGGGAATTTGTGGAGATTTTATGGGGTGTTTCTGGAATTTGGTAGAGTTTTCAGAAGATTTAGGGAATTTGGAGGGATTTTTGTGGGATTTTGTGGGAATGGGTGGAGATTTTGTGGGTCATTCCTGTGAATTGGTATGGTTTTGAAATGATTTAGGGAATATTGTGGGACTACTCTGGAATTTTGTGGGATTTTTCAAGAATTTTGTGGGATTCTGAGGCGACTTGAAGAATTTTGAGGGATTTTTCAAGGATTTTGTGGGTATTTGTGGAGATTTTGTGGGATGTTTCTGGAATTCAGTTGGGTTTTGAGAAAACTTAGGGAATTTTGTGGGATTTTTCAGGAATTTTGTTGGCTATTGAGGAGATTTTGTGGGATGTTTCTGGAGTTTGTTGGGATTTGAGAAGATTTAGGGAATTTTGTGGCATATTCCTGGAATTTGGTATGGTTTTAAGGTGATTTAGGGAATTTTGAGGGATTTTCCTTGAATTTGATGGAAATTTGTGTAGATTTTGTGGGATGTTTCTGGAATTTGGTAGGGTTTTGGAATGATTTAGGAAATTTTGTGGGATATTTCTGGAATTTTGTGGGGCTATTCAAGAATTTTGTGGTATTTTGAAAAGATTGAGCGAATTTTGCGGTGTTCTTGAATTTTGTGGAAATTTGTGGAGATTTTATGGGACGTTTCTGGAATTTGGTAGAATTTTCAGAAGATTTAGGGAGTTTGGAGGGATTTTTGTGGGATTTTGTGGGATTGGGTGGAGATTTTGTGGGACATTCCTGTGAATTGTTATGGTTTTGAAATGATTTAGGGAATTTTGTGGGACTTCTCTGGAATTTTGTGGGATGTTTCAAGAATTTTGTGGGATTCTGAGGCGACTTGAAGAATTTTGAGGGATTTTGCATGTATTTTGTGGGTATTTGTGGAGATTTTGTAAGATGTTCCTGGAATTCAGTTGGCTTTTGAGAAAATTTAGAGAATTTTGTGGTGTATTCCTTGAATTTGGTATGGTTTTAAAGTGATTTAGAGAATTTTGTGTGATTTTTCTTGAATTTGATGGAAATTAGTGGGGATTTTGTGAGATGTTTCTGGAATTTGGTAGGATTTTGAGAAGATTTTGTGAATTTTGTAGGATTTTTCAGGAATTTTGTGTATTTTTCCTGTGAATTGTGTGGGATTCTGAGGAGGCTTGAAGAATTTTGTGGAATTTTTCTTAGATTTTGGGTACATTTGTGGAGATTTTATGGGATTTTTCTTAGATTTTGTGAGACTGTGAGGTGGCTTGAAGAATTTTGAGTGTTTTTTCATGTATTTTGTGGGAATTTGTGGAGATTTTGTGGGATGTTTCTGAAATTCAGTTGGGTTTTGAGAAGATTTGGGGAATTTTGTGGGTCTTCTCTGGAATTTTGTGGGGGTTTTCAGGAATTTTGTGGGAATTTCGGGAGATTTTGTGGGATTTCTGTGGAATTTGGTAGAGTTTTCAGAAGATTTAGGGAATTTTGAGGGATTTTTGTGGGATTTTGTAAAGGCTTTTCAAGGATTTTGTGGGATTTAGAGGAGACGATGAATTTTGCTGGATTTTTCATGTATTTTGTGGACATTTATGGAGATTTTGTGGAATTTTTCTGGAATTTTGTGGGATTCTGCAGAGAATTGACAAATTTTGAGGAATTTTTCTTAGATTTTGTGAACATTTATAGAGATTTTTGTGAGATTTTTGTGGAATTTTCTGAGATTCTGAGGCGGCTGGAAGAATTTTAAAGATTTTTCATGGATTTTGTGGGAATTAGTGGGGATTTTGTTGGATGTTTCTGGAATTTGGTGGGGTTTTGAGAAGATTTTGTGAATTTTGTGGGATTTTCCCGGAATTTTGTGTATTTTTCCTGTGAATTGTGTGGGATTCTGAGGAGGCTTGAAGAATTTTGTGGAATTTTTCTTGGATTTTGTAGAAACTTGTGGAGGGTTTGACTGATTTTTGTGGAATTTTGTAAGATATTGAGGAGATTTAAGGATTTTGAGGTTTTTTTCATGTATTTTGTGGGAATTTGTGGAGATTTTGTGGGATGTTTCTGGAATTCAGTTGGCTTTTGAGAAAACTTAGGGAATTTTGTAGGATTTTTCAGGAATTTTGTTGGCTATTGAGGAGATTTTGTGGGATGTTTCTGGAGTTTGTTGGGATTTGAGAAGATTTAGGGAATTTTGTGGCATATTCCTGGCATTTGGTATGGTTTTAAGGTGATTTAGGGAATTTTGAGGGATTTTCCTTGAATTTGATGGAAATTAGTGGGGATTTTGTGGGATGTTTCTGGAATTTGGTAGGGTTTTGGAATAATTTAGGAAATTTTGTGGGATATTTGTGGAATCGGTGGAGATTTTGTGGGACATTGCTGAGAAATTGTATGGCTTTGAAATGATTTAGGGAATTTTGTGGGACGTTTCTGGAATTTTGTGGGATTTTTCAAGAATTTTGTTGGATTCTGAGGCGACTTGAAGAATTTTGACGGATTTTTCAAGGATTTTGTGGGAATTTGTGGAGATTTTGTGGGATGTTTCTGGAATTTGGTAAGGGTCTGAGAAGATATAGTGAATTTTGGGGATTTTTCAGGGATTTTGTGTATTTTTCCTGTGAATTGTGTGGGATTCTGAGGAGGCTTGAAGAATTTTGTTGAATTTTTCTTGGATTTTGTGGAAACTTGTGGAGGTTTTGTGTGATTTTTGTGGAATTTTGTGGGATATTGAGGATATTTAGGGAATTTTGAGGGATTTTTCTTGAATTTTGTGTGAATTTGTGGAGATTTTGTGGGATGTTTCTGGAATTCAGTTGGGTTTTGAGAAGATTTAGGGAATTTTGTGGCATATTCCTGGAATTTGGTATGGTTTTAAGGTGATTTAGGGAATTTTGTGGGATTTTCCTTGAATTTGATGGAAATTTGTGTAGATTTTGTGGGATGTTTCTGGAATTTGGTAGGGTTTTGGAATGATTTAGGAAATTTTGTGGGATATTTCTGGAATTTTGTGGGGCTTTTCAAGAATTTTGTGATATTTTGAGAAGATTGAGCGAATTTTGTGGTGTTCTTGAATTTTGTGGGAATTTGTGGAGATTTTATGGGGCGTTTCTGGAATTTGGTAGAGTTTTCAGAAGATTTAGGGAATTTGGAGGGATTTTTGTGGGTTTTTGTGGGAATGGGTGGAGATTTTGTGGGACATTCCTGTGAATTGGTATGGTTTTGAAATGATTTAGGGAATTTTGTGGGACTTCTCTGGAATTTTGTGGGATTTTTCAAGAATTTTGTGGGATTCTGAGGCGACTTGAAGAATTTTGAGGGATTTTTCAAGGATTTTGTGGGAATTTGTGGAGATTTTCTGGGATGTTTCTCGAATTCAGTTGGGTTTTGAGAAAATTTAGGGAATTTTTTGGAAATTTTCTTGAATTTTGTGGATTTCTCTTGAATTTTGTGGGATTTTCAGGAGACTTGAAGAATTTTGAAATTTTTTTCTTGAATTTTGTGGCAATTTGTGTGTGCTGTTTCTTGAATATGGTGGGGTTATGAGGTTTAGGGAATTCTGTAAATATCTGATATTTTGTGGGGTTTTTCAAGAATTTTGAGGCATTCTGAGGAGATTTTTAAAAATTTTCCAAACTTTTAATCAGATTTTCAGGGATTTTTGTGGAATTTTGTTGGTTATTTATGAGATTTAGAGATTTTGAGGGATTTTTCTTGAATTTTGTGGGAAGTTGTGAAGATTTTGTGGGATGTTTCTGGAATTTGGTATAATTTTTTGAATATTTAGGGAATTTTGTTGGATTTCTCCTAAATTTTATAATATTTTGGGAAAATTTAAATAATTTTAAGGGATTTTTCATGAGTTTTGTGGAAATTGTTAGAATTATGTGGGATTTTTTTGGAATTTTGTGGGTCTTTTAAAGGATTTTGTTGTATTCTGAGGGGACTTGAAGGCCCGTCTCCCCTAGGAACACGCACGTACTGCCCGCCTGAGTGGATCGGCCTTCGCTGCTACCACGGCGATGGGGCGACCATCTGGTCCCTGGGCGTGCTGCTGTTTGAGATGGTGTGCGGGTACTTACCCTTGGAGAAGGAGCGAGACATCGTCTTGGGGCAGCTCTTCTTCCCGCAGGAGGCCTCTCCAGGTTGCTATGGGGCCTGAAGAAGGCAGGCTTTGGCAGGTGGCAGCGCGCAGCCCAGCCCGGCCCTCCCGCAGCTGCGCGGGACGTCCATGTGCCCTCAAGGGCCGGCTGCAGCAGGTGGCCCGTGGCAGGCTGGCTGTGGCACGCTTGGCTGAAGGAGGGGACGCTTGTCCTGCCGTGCCGCTCTCCCGCCAAGGCCAGCTCCCAGCACACGCAGCGTGGCCCGGCTTCTGCAGGCGCCGGCAGCAGCTGGGCAGGAGCCTTCTGCAAGTGAGCGCCGCTTTCTGCCTTCTCTCCCCAGAGTGCCAACATCTGATCCGCTGCTGTTTGTCCAAGCACCCCATGGATCGGCCACTGCTGGAGCAGATCTTCTACCACCCTTGGGTGTTGGGCGGCCATTTCTGATGCCTTGCCGCAGCCTCTGCAGCACCCAGTTCCCGTGTCCCACGCAGGACTGAGGGCCCAGGAAATAAAAGAACCCGAAACCCGGTGCGGGCTGGCAAGTCTGGTCCTTGTTAGCAACTTCAGCTAAGGGAACCCCTTGGCAAAAGGGGTAATCAGAGCATTCCCTTCAGCCTTTGTCAAGCTTTTGGTGCCTTTCCTCCAGGTTGTCCCTCAAAATCAGAGAGGGGTTGGAGCCTGCACCAGTCCCCCCAAATCGGTGGGAGGCAGAGACTACTCCCAGGCCTTTCAAAACTGGAGGAGGATGGAGACGATCCCTGGGCCCACAACACGGAAGGGAGATAAATACCCGGCCCCCCCAAAATAAGAGATGGATGGAGCCCACAGCGGCCCCCAAGTCAGAGGGGGAAGGGGAGACTGCCAGCCCCCCTAAAGAGGAGGGGAATTGAGCCTGTGCCAGCCCCACAAATTGCAAGGGGACAGAGAACAGCCCTGGCCTGGCAAAGGGCAAAGAGCGGCCGGGGGCTGCCAGGATGGTGACAACACTGGCACCCCCCAAATCAGAGAGGGACAAAGAGCCCGCACAGGCTTCACAAGAGAAGAAAGGGGGCAGCAAATATCCCCTGTCCCCCTAAGTTGGAGGGGCACAGACACAACGCCCAAGCCCCCTATAGTGGAGGGTGACAGACACAAAAGGCCCCACAAAAAGAGCATGGGGAACCAAGAGCACTGCCGGCCCCACAAAGGTAAGGAGGGTGGAGAAACTCCCCATCTGTTCTTGTTTTGGAAGACAGATGTCCGCTAGGGAGGGCAGGGGCCTCCCCTGGAATGGAAACGTAGACCCCCTCCCTTGGAATCATTATAATTTTGAACTCAATGGGCTCTCAGACAGAGATCTGTGGATAGGAATAACAGTTCTTTACTAGTGTGTATAACGAGGCACATAAACAACAATAACTACAGCGTTAACAACAAAACAGAACCAGGGACCCCGTGACAGCCTTCTCGGCCAACATGGGTGTCTTGGTTTTAGAAGACAGGTGTCTGCTAGGGAGAGCAGGAGCCTCCCTTGGGATGAAAGAATGTAGACCCCCTCCCTCCGAATTATTATAATTTTGAAATCAAGGGGCTTTCAGGCAGAGATCTGGGGATAGGAATAACAGTTCTTTACTAGTACAACCAGGTAAACAAACAAACAATAACTACAGCAATAACAAGAAAACAGAACCAGGGACCCCGGGACAGCTTTCTCGGCTGAGACGGGATGGAGGAGGGGCTTTGTTTTCACAAACCCCTCGGGCAGTCAGTCCTGGTGCTCCTGCAGGGCTCCGAGGAAACAGTCAGCTGGAACAGCAGGGATGAGCTGAGATCCTGGGCTGGTGGATGAGGTGGAACAGCAGGGATGAGCTGAGATCCTGGGCTGGTGGATGAGGTGGAACAGCAGGGATGAGCTGAGATCCTGGGCTGGTGGATGAGGTGTATCAGCAGCTCCACGGTGATGCCTGGCAGGACAGCGGGTGCGAGGCCACCAACCAAGAGGGGAGAAGGAGAAGAAGCAGCTCCGCGACTCAGCGCACGAACGTCCTTCTTCCCCGAAGCCGAGGAAAAAAGCCAGCCAAAAACTGTCCCCACCCTCCTTTTTCTGCCCCCTTCCCCGCCACCCTGGGCCCGGCTACTCTTTGTCCTTCGTGAGCACCCTTAAGTACCGGTAGTTAGGTTTCTCAGCACATAATGGGTAAAAATTCCCACCTAACCCTCAACACTATCCACCCCGAATTTTTTCCCATACCAAAATGTTACATCAAATATTAAACCTTTAAATTATACACTAACACATACTACTTTAACTATATACATATGTACATGCAGATACAGATACAAGCACAGTGTCATGGGTAGTTCACCCTAAAACCAGGTCCCCTTGAGGTATGCACCGGGTCTCTCCATCTTTTTGCATCACCCACCAAGTGCAACCCGGTCCTTGAGCAAAGACAACCCCACGGATTGGATTGTCTTTGCTGGAGGCAGAATTAACCCAAACAGTTTTTCCCAGCATACCTCTCATATGTACCGCTGGAACCTTATCTCCATCTGTCGTTCTAAAGGGCTCAGATTGGGCAGGGCCTGCTCGGTTAGTGGAACCTCGGGTGTTCACTAACCATGTGGCTTTTGCTAAATTAATCTCCCAGTTCTTGAAAGTTCCCCCACCCAGTGCCTTCAAGCTGGTTTTAAGCAGGCCATTGCACCGTTCAACTTTTCCAGCAGCGGGTGCATGGTAGGGGATATGATACACCCACTCAATGCCATGTTCCCTAGCCCAGCTGTTTATAAGGCTGTTCTTGAAATGAGTCCCATTGTCTGACTCAATCCTCTCAGGGGTGCCATGCCTCCAAAGGACCTGCTTTTCAAGTCCCAGGATGGTGTTCCGGGCAGTGGCATGAGGCACAGGGTAGGTTTCCAACCATCCAGTGGTGGCTTCTACCATGGTGAGCACGTAGCGCTTTCCTTGGCGGGTTTGGGGCAGTGTGATGTAGTCAATCTGCCAGGCCTCCCCATACTTGTATCTGGACCACCGCCCACCGTACCAGAGGGGCTTCAACCGCTTGGCCTGCTTGATCGTGGCACACGTCTCACAGTCATGGATAACTTGGGAAATACTGTCCATGGTTAGATCCACCCCTCGGTCTCGTGCCCACTTATAGGTGGCATCTCTACCCTGATGACCTGAGGCGTCATGGGCCCATCGAGCTAGGAACAACTCTCCCTTGTGTTGCCAATCTAAGTCTGTCTTTGACACCTCTATCTTTGCAGCCTGATCCACCTGCTCATTGTTTCGGTGCTCTTCATTAGCCCTACTCTTGGGGACATGGGCATCTACATGACGGACCCTCACAGACAGTTTCTCTACCCTGGTGGCGATGTCTTTCCACTCATCAGCAGCCCAGATTGGCTTTCCTCTGCGTTGCCAGTTGGCCTTTTTCCACCTTTCCAACCATCCCCACAGAGCGTTGGCTACCATCCATGAATCTGTGTAGAGGTAGAGCTTTGGCCACCTCTCTCTTTCAGCAATGTCCAGGGCCAGTTGAACAGCTTTGAGTTCAGCAAGTTGGCTTGATCCACCTTCTCCTTCAGTGGCCTCTGCGACCTGTCGTGTGGGGCTCCATACGGCTGCTTTCCACTTCCGGTTCATCCCTACGATGCGACAGGAACCATCAGTGAACAGAGCGTAGCGTGTTTCTTCTGCTGGCAGCTGGTTATACGGTGGAGCTTCTTCAGCTCGTGTCACTTGTTCCTGCTCCTCTTCATCAGTGAGACCAAAGTTTTCACCTTCAGGCCAGTTTGTAATTATCTCCAAAATCCCAGGGCGATTTGGGTTTCCAATACGGGCGCGCTGCGTGATGAGGGCGATCCACTTGCTCCATGTAGCGTCGGTGGCATGGTGAGTAGCAGGAACTTTTCCTTTAAACATCCACCCCAGCACTGGCAGTCGGGGTGCCAGGAGGAGTTGTGCTTCTGTGCCAATCACTTCTGAGGCGGCTTGGACTCCTTCATAGGCAGCTAAGATTTCCTTCTCTGTAGGAGTGTAGTTGGCTTCGGACCCTCTGTAGCTTCGGCTCCAGAATCCCAGTGGTCGGCCTCGAGTCTCCCCAGGCACTTTCTGCCAAAGGCTCCAGGACAAACCATGGCTCCCGGCTGCAGAGTAGAGCACGTTCTTCACGTCTGGTCCTGTCCTGACTGGGCCAAGGGCTACTGCATGAGCAATCTCCTGTTTGATCTGAGCAAAGGCTTGCTGCTGTTCAGGGCCCCAGTGGAAATCATTCTTTTTTCGGGTAACCAGGTAGAGAGGGCTCACGATCTGGCTGTACTCAGGAATGTGCATCCTCCAAAAACCTATGGCACCTAGGAAAGCTTGTGTTTCCTTCTTGTTGGCTGGTGGAGACATTGCAGTGATCTTATTGACGACCTCAGTGGGAATCTGACGCCGCCCATCCTGCCACTTTACTCCCAGGAACTGGATCTCTCGAGCAGGTCCTTTGACTTTGCTCTTCTTGATGGCAAAGCCGGCTTCTAGCAGAATCTGGATAATCTTTTCTCCTTTCTCAAATACTTCCACTGCTGTGTTCCCCCAGACAATGATGTCATCAATGTACTGCAGATGTTCTGGAGCCTCACCCTTTTCCAGTGCAGCCTGGATCAGTCCATGGCAGATGGTGGGGCTGTGCTTCCACCCCTGGGGCAGTCGGTTCCAGGTGTACTGCACTCCCCTCCACGTGAAGGCAAACTGAGGCCTGCATTCTGCTGCCAAGGGAATGGAGAAAAATGCATTAGCAATGTCAATAGTGGCGTACCACTTCGCTGCTTTGGACTCCAGCTCGTACTGGAGCTCCAGCATGTCCGGCACGGCAGCGCTCAGCGGTGGAGTCACTTCATTCAATGCACGATAGTCCACAGTCAGTCTCCATTCTCTGTCAGACTTGCGCACAGGCCAGATGGGGCTGTTGAAGGGTGAGTGGGTTTTGCTGACCACCCCTTGGCTCTCCAGTTCTCGGATCATCTTGTGGATGGGGATCACAGCATCTCGATTTGTCCTATACTGCCGGCGGTGCACCGTCGAGGTGGCAATTGGCACTCGCTGTTCTTCCACCTTCAGGAGTCCTACTGCAGATGGGTTCTCTGATAGTCCAGGCAAGGTGTTCAATTGCTTAATGTCCTCTGCCTCCACAGCAGCTATTCCAAAAGCCCACCTGAGTCCCTTTGGGTCTTTGTAATAGCCATTTCGAAGGAAGTCCATGCCCAGAATACACGGGGCCTCTGGGCCAGTCACAATGGGATGTTTTTGCCACTCTTTCCCAGTCAGGCTCACCTCAGCTTCCAACAGAGTCAATTGCTGCGATCCCCCCGTCACCCCAGCAATGGAAACAGGTTCTGCCCCCACATGTCCTGATGGCATTAGGGTACACTGTGCACCAGTATCAACTAAAGCTTCGTATTTTTGTGGCTCTGATGTGCCAGGCCATCGGATCCACACCGTCCAAAAGACCCGGTTTTCCCGTGCCTCTTCCTGGCTAGAGGCAGGGCCCCTCTAGCACTGGTCATCCTCTCCTCCCTGGGCATACATGCTAGAGGTTCCTTCAAGGGGATCATCCTCTTTTCTGTAATATCTGGCAGTTTCATCACGGGAGGTTGAGGCTACCTTCACTTTAGTGGAACCTTTCTGGTTACTGGTTCCCTGCCTGAGTTGACGCACTCGTGCTGCCAGGACAGAAGTGGGTTTCCCATCCCACTTTCCCATGTCTTCCCCATGGTCACGTAGAAAGAACCACAGCTCAGTTCGTGAGGTGTACCCTCTCTCTCTAGCTGGGGGACGTGGGGCTTGGAGTTTTGGGCTTGTGACCCGCACTGGTGCCATATGGGAACTGCTCTTCCTCATCTCTTCCCTCATTTCCCTCATCTCC
The DNA here is from genome assembly GCF_030490865.1 of Poecile atricapillus. NCBI lineage: Eukaryota > Metazoa > Chordata > Aves > Passeriformes > Paridae > Poecile > Poecile atricapillus. Next base: position 634,709 of record NC_081279.1, read on the forward strand.
TCTTTGAGTTCCTTAATCACAGCAGAAATCTTAGCCTGATGTGGGCCATGGACCATACTGTCATAATTTCTAAGCCTGGTGGCAACAGAACCCACCGTCTCTCGGCCGTTATCGGCATTAATCGTTGCAATATAGGTGGTGTAGTCACGTGGCCCTAGATTTGCCAGACTCCACAACATCTGCCCAGTGCACCTGACTTTGTCGGGGTCATTATCATGCTGTCCACCCCTTCCAAAAAGGACCTCTAATATCGCCACCTCTCTCAGCTGTTGGATCCCTTCCTCAATGGTTTTCCATTCCCTTCTATGATAGTGCTCCTCCATTCTCTCTCTATGGACAAACCTTTCTCTTACACTCATCAAAAGCCGCTCCCAGAGGGAAAGGGGCCCTTGCTCCCTGACAAATATCTGATTCACACCTGAGTCCTGCGTCAAGGGTCCCACATTCCTTGCCTCACCACCATCCAGCTGCACGCCTGTACCCATAAGGTCCCAGACCCGAAGTAACCAGGTGGTATAAGGCTCACGCCCCCGCCTCACAATGTCTTTTTATAACTTACGGAGACTGTCATATGTCAGAGACTCAGTGATGATTTCAACTTCTGGCTCCCCTGTGGGTTGTGAGGACCCTCCTTTCTTATCCTTATCAGCAGGGTGCTGTGATTTCATCTTAGACTTCCTCGTTTCCACAGGGGCAACAGCTGCTGGCTGTGACTGCCCTTGTGGTTCATCTGGAACCTGGATGGTTGTAACATCTGTGGGTTCCACTGCTGCACCATCAGACTCTCCCTCTTTGGGGCAGGGGGAGGGTTTCCCAGCAGCTGAGGAAATGCACTCCTTTAGCATCTGGCCCATCTCACGTATCTCCTTCACCAGCACCCCCACCCATCCTGGGTGGTTCATTTCTGAGGTGGGCTGTGGGGCAGGGGCAGGCTCTGGAGCAGCACTCCCTGTCTCTGGGGCAGGGGCAGGCTCTGGAGCACCACTCCCTGTCTCTGGGGCAGGGGCAGGCTCTGGGGCAGCACCCCCTGTCTCTGGGGTTGTGCCAGGCTCTGGAGCAGCACCTCCGGTCTCTTTCCCTTTGTCTCTGAAGGCTAAGTAGAACAGGCCTATCAGCAACACCAGCCACTGTATGATGTCATTAGCATCCAGAGAAGATTTTAACCCTTTGAAAACTGGCGGGGTAGGCCCAAGGAACTGGGTGAAAGGTTGGGAGAAAATTTCCCCAGCTGTCTTTTTCTCCCAGTAGGTACCATTATTAAAGTAACCTGAAAACCATCCAGTTAGTGTGTGACAGCTCTGAATCCATGAGCCCGCCGTCCAGAGGACGTTAAACATCCATGAATTCCTCACCTTATCAATCCACAAAACAAGCTGGATAATAGCCACAGTAGCCTTAGTTATAGGACCCATATTTAGGTAAGGTGCAGCAAATGGGAGAAATATAGCTGTGACCACATGGCCCACGAACCTGGGTAAGCTAAACAACATGGTTCTACCTAACAAGGTTTCTAAATCCAGCACACAAAAGTTAGGTTATTTAAGAACTGTTATTCCTTTTTTTTGCCCTTTTTCTCTCAGTGCCCCACGTTGGGCGCCAAAATCTGTCTTGGTTTTAGAAGACAGGTGTCTGCTAGGGAGAGCAGGAGCCTCCCTTGGGATGAAAGAATGTAGACCCCCTCCCTCCGAATTATTATAATTTTGAAATCAAGGGGCTTTCAGGCAGAGATCTGGGGATAGGAATAACAGTTCTTTACTAGTACAACCAGGTAAACAAACAAACAATAACTACAGCAATAACAAGAAAACAGAACCAGGGACCCCGGGACAGCTTTCTCGGCTGAGACGGGATGGAGGAGGGGCTTTGTTTTCACAAACCCCTCGGGCAGTCAGTCCTGGTGCTCCTGCAGGGCTCCGAGGAAACAGTCAGCTGGAACAGCAGGGATGAGCTGAGATCCTGGGCTGGTGGATGAGGTGGAACAGCAGGGATGAGCTGAGATCCTGGGCTGGTGGATGAGGTGGAACAGCAGGGATGAGCTGAGATCCTGGGCTGGTGGATGAGGTGTATCAGCAGCTCCACGGTGATGCCTGGCAGGACAGCGGGTGCGAGGCCACCAACCAAGAGGGGAGAAGGAGAAGAAGCAGCTCCGCGACTCAGCGCACGAACGTCCTTCTTCCCCGAAGCCGAGGAAAAAAGCCAGCCAAAAACTGTCCCCACCCTCCTTTTTCTGCCCCCTTCCCCGCCACCCTGGGCCCGGCTACTCTTTGTCCTTCGTGAGCACCCTTAAGTACCGGTAGTTAGGTTTCTCAGCACATAATGGGTAAAAATTCCCACCTAACCCTCAACAATGGGAAAGGATGGAGGAGAGGCTTTGCTTCACAAACCACCTCGGGTTGGCAGTCAGTGCCAGTGCTCCTGCAGGGCTCTGAGGAACACTCAGCTGGAACAGCAGGGATGAGCTGAGATCCTGGGCCGGTGGCTGAGGTAGATCAGCATCTCCATGGTGGTGCCTGGCACTGCCACACGTCCCAGCAGGACAGGGGGTGTGAGGCCACCAAGGAAGAAAGAAGAAGGAGAAGAAGAAGCAGCAGCTCCGTCTGGGTGATGGCAAATTCCCTTCTCTCAGCAGGAACAGCTCCCAGCAAAGTGTCCTTCTCTGAAGCTGAAGAAGCTGCCAAACTGTGCCCACCATCCCCTTTTCCTGCCCCCTTTCCCCTTGGGCCCAGCCGAAATCTTTGTGTTTCTCAAGTACCACCCGCAGTCAGGTTTTCCCCGCAACTAATGGGTAAAAATTCCACAGTTGAGCCAGAACTAAAAGAAGGAAACCTAACCCCCAACAGCTTCTCATCTCCATCTCTTTGCACTCCAAAAGCCAGGAGGAATCGAACTGTCATGTCAAAACCACTCAATCCCACTGAAAACAGCTCCATTTTACCCCAAAAGGGCTCAATCCCAACTCAAAAGGGCTTGTTCCACCTCAGAAAATCTCAATCCCACACCAAAATTACTCAGTTCCACCGCCGCCAGGTGAGATGGAGGTGGAAGATGTTCTGGTTTAGGGCAAATTTGGAAGAAACCCTCTGAATGGGGTCCCTGTAAAAAACAAATTAAAGTTGCCCCTCATCCAAATATTTCAGGAATATTATTTTCTTGGAGAAAAGTGGAAAAATGCAGTTTACTTAACAATCAAAGTATCTACAAGCATGAGCAAGATGAATAATATTAAAGAATAAATCCTCTGTCTGCTTGAAGAGATGGCAAAGCCAGAAAAGTCCTTTCCATGGGGTGTAGCTCAGCTCACTCAGTCTCTTATCAGTTCCTCCGGCGCTGGAAAGGGCCCAGGCCCAGGCCCCCGTGGGCCACAGCCGTGAGCTCCCGGGGTTTGTCTGGGTTCTCAGTCCAGAGCAGCTTTGAACAGATGCAAGGAAAAAGGCAAAAAACACTCTGGGGAACTCCTGTGCCTCAGCTAGCTAAAAACCAACTAAACTAAACTAAAAACTAACTAAAAAGGAAACTGAACTGAAGTGCCGAGTAGCAAAGGAGAGCTCTGTCCCACTGTCTGTCCCTGCTGCAGGCAACACAGGCCAGGGAAGCGTGAGGGGCACTGAGTGCCATTTCTGCAAACAAACTGCAGCTTCTTCTTCCCCCCCTTGGCTCTCAGAGCCAGTCTTGAAGGTGCAGAACTTAATAGGCAGCAGAAACAGAACAGACACCTGGGGATCCAAGGATCACAAAGTCAGCCCAGGCCAGAAGGAGGTTGGGAGAAGTGGGATCCACATTTGGAGTGGTGGGATGGGGATTGTGTGGGGCTGGCTGGCTGGGCTGTATTTGATAGGAAATCAAACTTTCAGAGTTCCTGATTTCTGTCCCATTCATTTTCAGTCAGGTGCAGCTCTGTTTGCAGAGGGTCGCTGTGGCGCTCGAGACGGACACACGACACAGCGAGGTTGGCACGGCAAGAGCAATCTTTATTGTTCAGAAGCTGCTTTTCCATGGTTGACTGCGGCGGCTGGGGAACTGCCTGATTCAGAGATCCTGGCCCTCCCTTGGAGGCAAGATACATTTTTCTAAGAGTGAGTAAAGTATCACTCCCAGCAATCTTTGAGTTAGTTATGTTAAGCTGTTACACTCCATTGCTGTTCTCCCCTGCCACCCCACCCCAATACCTGTATCCCAGTTTCCCCCAGCCCCTCTCCTCCCCTATAAATACCCCAGTTTATCCCCTGTTCCAGAGAGCTGCTGTCACTGGCTCCCTTGGCCGAGGGCCCGGCTGTAATAAAGGCCAGTTCTCTGCGGAACGCCACACAGCGCTCTGCTCTCTCCCTCCGTGTCACCTGCACGCTGCCGCTGAGCTGAGCTGAGCTGAAATCACTCGCCGGGCAGAGGACGTGTCTGTGCCCCGGGCAGCCCAACCGCGGACCGCTTTTCCGGGAGTCGCGGCACCCCTGCCACCTCCACCGCCGCGGCAACCTATGAGAAAGCACAGCTGGGTTCTGCTCAGGGCATTTCAAACTACCTGGGGTATTTGGGGCTTGCTCTTGCAAAGGCAGCATCTCAGAAAAAGTCCAAGTTTCTCTTCATGGACTCCCAGGATGTCTTGCCTTGGAAGGGACATTAAAGCTCCTCTTGTTCCAACTCTCAGCACACTCACGACACCTTCCCCTAGACCAGCTTGCTCCAAGCCCCATCCATCCGGGCCTTGAACCCTTCCAAGGGTCAGACAATCACAGCTTCTCTGCAACCTGGTCTATTCCTCCCACATCTAAAATCATACCAAACTTAGCAGCCTCAGAGATAGATTTCTATTGAATATCTCCATTTTAATAGGGAAGAAATATGGCAAAACTTGTTTGCATCTGACTTTGAAAAATCAACACGAGGTCTTCAGAAAGGGCTGCCGCCCACCCACTTTTCTAATTTTTGCCCATTTGGTGGAACATTTGCATTCTGTTGTTGTTTGGAGCAGTATTTTAATGTATCTGGCTGAGGCTGCTTCAAATAGTCCAGCGAGATACCAGGGGGTGAGGGGTGGAAAACTGAGCTCTTACACATCCAGTACTTCTCTTGTTGGAAGTCTTCAATCCCACCTCTCTGCTGGGATGAAATAGGTGCAACTCATCCAATTTCTAAAGTATCGTGCATCAAGCTGACACTATTTGAAGACTAAAAAATAAAAAAGCCAATTGAAACAAACTTCTGCTCATTTCCATGTTCTCTGTTCCACAGTTTAGGACAGAAGACAGGAGAGAAAGATTGTTTTGGCAACAATGTTTTCAGGACTCTAAAAAGAATATCAAAACCGCTCTGCCGCACTCTCAGCTCTTGCAGTGCCAAAAAGCACTGGCTCTCTTTGCTCACAGACTCACAATTGTGGTGGCATTTCTAGCACACCACAGGACAGCGATGTTTTTCCTTTTCTCCTGGAAATACCTACAGCACTTCTGGCTAGCAAGGCAAACATGAGCCTCTTTTAGTGGCCCTTGAAATTGGACATGTGAAATGAGGTACACAAAGCCAAAGGCCAGCTGAACCTGGGATCTCTGAATGGGTCTTCACCTTCTTCCCAGGACGATGAATGGCAATCACTATTTTGGCAGGGAAACTGTATCAGCTGGCAATTTGGTGTAGAAAATGTGCTTTCTGCTCCTCTCAGAGCCAAAACTCCTACCCATTTCTTGCAAGCCCTTCTTATATAAGGACCATGTTCAACTGAGTGACAGTGAAGCCAAATGGCAATCCAGGAATCAATTGTCCTGTACACAATCTCCTCCATCCACGTGGAAGGTTACTCAGGGGCACACAGAAGGAAGGAAGGAAGCCAAATGCATCATTGGACATAAAGTCAGACGTGTTGAGGGATGAAGAAATCTTGCAGAGCTATGGAAAGCTCCTCTGAAAAGCCAGTTAAGGAAGAGCCTGAGCTGTTTTCTGCTTCTAGGCCTGAAGATGCTCAGGATCTTTCCCAGATGCTCAGCAGGCAGCAGGATTGTGCCTGAATCTGGCTCTGGAAATGCCAGTGCCTCAACTGAGAGCTGTGGCAATGATTTCCATTGCATGGAGAGGGGCCACAGTCCTGCAAGAGTCTTTCAGCAGAGCAAACAGCAGCCTGGAGGGTGGGCAGTGCTGGATCTGTACCACTGCATGCTCATCCTTCACCATAATGCACAGCTGCCCCCAAAGCTGCCATGGATCACTTTTTAGATTTCTCCCGTTGGATATATTTTGGAGAAGTTGCTCTAGGTGGCTTTGGATGGTGATCCTGTAGGAAGCAGCCATTCGCCTGCTGTGATATCCTTAAAACTAATCCTAACTTCTCATTGCCTTTGGTTTTATTTGGGTTTTTTTTATCTATTGGTTTGATTGGTTTCTTTGGGTTTGTTTGTTTGTGTTTTTGTCTGTTTTGATTTATGTTTTTTTCCTTTTTTATAAGTGACTGGTGAAGTTGGCACAGCCAAACTCCAGAAGACGTAAACCAGGCTTGACTTTCCAGAAATTGCTTTTGGCTGGCTTTAGCTGCATTCCCCAGGATCAGGATCCCCAGTAGATATTTCCAGGTTTTGCTCTGCATCATCAGCCTGCCCTGACTTTGCTCAGTGTTTCACCAATGAAGAAGACAATGGATATTTTGCCAAACCTCCTTTCAAACAACAAAACTTGGGGCAGCACGACAGAAAAGAAGATAATAATATATTCCAAAGTTAGAACAGAGCCAGAGTCCCACCATTTTCCCCTCCACTTTTATTTATTTTCTACATTTAGAGGCAAAACTTCCATCTCCAAAAGCTTCCATCTCTCACTTCCTGATGCTCTTTGCTACCCTTTAGCCTTGACCCCCACGCATCTGACTGCTGTCCATGTGGGGCTGGGGATGCTCAGCCTGGAAAGAGAAGGTGCTGGGGAGGCCTCCTTGCAGCTCTAGGAAAGATGGGCACCGAGAGGAGAAGCCTTTCAACTGCAGGAGTGAGATTGAAGTTGCATCTAATGAAGCTGCTCTTTTCCACTCAGGCTGCTGGGGCACTGGCCCAGGCTGTGCACACAGCCTGGGGATGCTCCATCCTTGGCAACATCCAAGGCCAGCTGGGAGCAGGGCTCTGAGCAACATATTCTGGGGGAAGATTGCTCCGCTTGGAACAAGATGGTCTTTAGGGTCCCTTCCAAGCCCAGCCACCCAGGGATTCCATCATTCTATGGTCTCCGTTGTCCTCTTCAGCCTGGGCCTGGGCTCCTGGCAGTGATGTCACAGTGCACGCTCCAGCTAGAACTTCCAGCATCCAGCAACGGCCACAACACAACCTGTGATTGGCTCGTTGTGTCAGGACGCTTTTCACGGTGCTCCAGGCGTACCCCAGTCACCTTGTTTCCACCTGCTCCCCGATTGCCCCAGCAGTCCCTAAAGCTCCCCATTGTGTGCATTTTGTTCTCCATCCTGCACCATGTCTGCCTTTGCTCCAAAGAAGGTATGGTACTGTTCCATGGAGGTGGACACCCCTCAGCTGCCTGGGTGGGCTGGAGCTCTGTGGGATAGTGCTGGAAAGGGACTCCACTCGGAGATTTTGCTACCTCTGCAGGCTGCCACAGACACAGTGGAGGAGATGGAAGTTGATACAGCAGTTGACAGTGAAGAGAGAATGGAAGTGGAGGAAGAGACCACCGGAGATGAAGAGATGGACATAGATGTGGACGAGATGGAAGAAGAAATGGAGGTGGAAATTCAAGATGACATTGAGGAGATGGAAATTGATATTGAAGACGAGGAGGAGGACATGGTGTTGGGATGAAGACCAATGCCAGCAGTAGAACAGGCAGGTGCTCCCCACGGGCAGAGCGGGTCCTCTGCTGCCAGGCTGGGGCTGGGCTGGGCACTCCCTGCTCAGGGACACGCTAGCCCATGCACTGGATTCTGGTGGCCTTCCCTGGCCTGTCCTCTGCTTGCTTTGGGCCACACAAGCCCTGTTCCAGTGCCTGGGCCACAGCCCCCAGCCCCAGCCAGGCTCACTTCTGGCAGCAGAGTCCCCCTGTGCCAGTGTCCCAGCCCGGGAGCACATGCAACACCCCTCCATGCCTGACTGCACTGACCGTGACACTTGTTTTTCTTCCAGGACTGAGGGACATCCCGAACAGAGATGCCACCCTTCTGTACATACGTTTTGGAGTTGTTGCGTTCAGATAGACATTTTAGAGTTTGTTTTAGTGTTCTGTAAATATGTTCCATGTAGTTTAGTTAGATATGTTCTTAGGTAAATAGGTTCTATAGTTTGTTGTTGTTGTTGTTACAAATATTCTTACCATGTAAATATGTTGTGTAGTTCATTCTTGTTCATTTTCTTCTACAAATAAACATTCTTTGTTTTTCACACCCCACTTCTCTTTGCATTTGCTTTGAGCACATTTGCAAAGTTGTGCTTTCCACTCGCTCCAGGTTCCCAGGGCTGGATGTCCCGGAGGGAGCTGGCACAGCCACCCCAGCAGTGGCTCCCTGTGCACAGGGGGTCCCACTGACAGAGCTCACCCTCTCCTTGCAGTTTCTCTGGACACACTTGGGAGCTGGAGGGGCAAATCCCAGTGGGCCCTGTCCCATGGCATCCCACATGGGAGCAGGGCTGAGCCTCATCCATGGCTCTTCCCTGGCTAGCCCCAGGGCTAAGGAGGCTGCACTGGGCTGCGGGCAGCCTGCTTCCTGGGCACCCTGAGGGGCTGGAGCCAGCCTGGAGGGAGCCTCAGCACAGGGGCCTCTGGCCTACATGCACCAACATTTCCTTTGGAAACCCCCTCTGTCACCACACTCTGCTACAAGCACAACATCAATTGTTCCTCCTAATTCAAGGGTATGGAGGCTAGCTTCGGAGCAAGCTGCAGGCCCCATGGGCTGCCAGCCCTGCCTGAGAAGCTAGCCTGGGAAATTCATGGGAGGATTTAAAACAATCCTCAAAGACAGAAAACAGCCTGCAGGTGCTGTTTGTCTGTTCCCATGTTTTCCTTGCAGGAAAGGGTCAGGGGGGTGGTGAACACCACTGACCAATGATGGTAATGTAGCACTTTACTAACCAATAAGAGTTTCCTTTCTGTACTTTCGAGGAACTAGTCTATATAACATGACTGAAGCAATAAACTAGAGATTCTCTCCTATTCTGACTCCCTTGAGAGTCTGTGTCGTTCTTCCTGCCGTTCCCAATTAGAACGACACAAGGGGAGACCTTAATTGGCACAAATTTTTCCCTTGGACTTTCTAGCACAGCAAATGTAAGTGCTTGCAATCCCTCTTCTGCACTCCCTGCTCAGGCACCAAAACACTGGAACCTGCCAGAACATCTTGAATTAGCACCAACCTGCAGAGAGCTACAGGGGGAGAACCTACCCCCAACCACACAGGGACATTGATGGGCTGGGGCAGAGATGAAACTAAAGTATTTTAATGCCAAGAGACAGGATTTTTTATTGCTGAATTCATTCTCCCACAACAAGAATGAAAGCTTTCAGTCTCCTCACCTGCCACACATGTCTATTGCCAAGGTTTGCGTCTGGGTTACCACTGATTTTTATTCATCTCTTCACAACTCTGATGCTCTTCCTGCCTAAGGTGCAGAGATGATATTTCAGAGCCAGATGAGCTCAGCACAGCTTGTGAAACACGCAGGATTTCCAGACCCAGAGATTCAGGCCATGCAAACTGATACTTTTTCGTCTGTGTGCTAAGATCACTGGAAGGATGTCAGTGATGAACCACACACTTGTCAGAGCTGTCCCTTCTATCCAGCTCTCCCCAGTCACTTCACACACTTCACTCCAAGCACTTTCTGATAGAGTTCAGGATCACATAAGATTTCATCCTGGCTTTTCTTCATTTTCTCCTGAGCTGTCTCCAGACACAGTGTGTGGGCACTGCAGCAGCATTAACGGGGCACCTCCCTGACACTGAGATTCATGTCACAACTTTTCATCAAAAGCAGCAAAGAAATGATTCCCACTGGGTCCCACACGGCTCCCTGGCAACTTTGTGCTGCTGCAGCTCCAGCACCAGGCCTGGTGCACAGGAATTTCAGGTGGAGACACACCGAAGGAATCAACCATTCTCAGAGAAGAAACATCTGTTTGCATGGCCCAAATCCCCACAACACTGCAGACTCTGGTGACCCACACTCTGCATTTGCACTTCAGCCTCTGTGCCTCACTTTTCCTCTCACTAAAGTCCCCCCAGTTTCCCTCATGCTCAGATTCCCAAGAGAATTCAAAGCAGCATTAGGAGCGGGGAGAGATGATGGGAGCTGTCCCAAGGCTCGACCAAATTTCTCAGGCCTGACAATTCTAGCCAAGGACAGAGGAAAAAGCTGCATGAAAGAGGTGTGAAATGAAAGCAGGAATCAAATTTAGGTAGAATGAGAGAAGCTGAAGAGCTTTTCAGTGTTTGCAACAAGATTAGAACCTCCAGGTCCAGGAGGGATGCAACATTTTCCCCACTCTAACAACTCTGTGATGAAAATTGCAGCTCAAATCCTTCTCCCCAGCTCTGGGACTTGTTCAGCCACCAACATGGTGCTGAATTTTTCAAGCAAAGTGGAAGCTGGTCAGAGAGGTGGCTTGCAAATCAAAATCACAGAGGACAGCTTGGAAGCACCAGCCAGAGCAAAGAGAGGCAGAGCCCGGCCCTGGGGTGCAGCACAGCCACACAACACATGCCTGAAACTCTAAGACATGAAAGAATTTGCCACGGGAGACACAGAAGGTACTTGATGGAATCCTGCCTCCTTCACGATGCATCAGCACGCAGGAGAGCACTAGGATGAAGATGACAGCACCTTCTGCTGCTGCTTCCATCTCCTGAGTCAAATCTCCCCAATATCTCTCACTATTGGCCATTCCCAAAGCCTCAGATTCCCTCAGTCCTTGCAGGATTTCAGTGCTGAGGAGCATGGAGGGAGATAAAGGCACTTGCCGAGACCAGAGATGCATTTTCTGCCTGAGGTGCATTCCACTGCCCAGCTTAGTTCCTCTAAAACCATTCCAATCAGCCCCTTGGACAGCACCAAGCCAGCAGCAGAACATCAGCGCCTGAAAATGCTTGGAAATGCCATTCTTTGAGATTTCTCTCCAGCTCTCCCATTTCATGGTGCCATTGCAGGGCTTTATCCCATCACTCAGCACTTGCAGCAAGTCTTGGCAACCAGCTTCAAACGGATTTGTAGTGCTGAGCAAATGCGAGGCAATTTGACTTTGTCTCCAGTGAATGAAATTTCACCTCAATCAGACGAACTCTGGGTTCTGTCATTGGCCAGGCACTAACTACTGCCAGCTCCCCCCAAGCCTGGATGTCAAACTGCCTTCATATTGGGAAGTTAAATTTAGTTGGTTTTATGTACAAGATTATTCTGTCTCCAAATCATTTGGAGCCATAGAATTGCATTTCCAAGGACTAAACTCAGAGCAGCCACAAAGAGCACAAGAGGCAGGAAAAGAAAGAAAAATAGAGATTTCTAAGGAGTTGGAAATTGAATGCTGAGTTTTTCCCATTACAGGCAGTTTCATCAATTATCACCTGCCACCTCCTTGCCTTCACTTGTGTGGCCACCACTGAATACACTCCCAGAGAAAAAAATGTTGGTCCTACTGAAAACTGGGGCTAGAAGTAGAAAAAGGCTCAGAGATCTGACTTCAAAGACAACATCATGAAAAGAGCTGCCTTATGATAGCAAGATATGATGGGCAGCAGGAATGGCTGAAGCCAGCAGAGAGAAGTCCATGAACTATTGGTGCTACAAAGATTTCTGACAAAACCCCCAAGAAGCCAAAAACAGCGTTTGGTCTGGCCCAGCTGATGGGAGCCCTGTGCATTTAATTCAGTCATTGGCAGCACATGGAGATTGGCTTTAAGCTCCTTTGGTCCACTACTACTTTATTTTATTTTATTTTATTTTATTTTATTTTATTTTATTTTATTTTATTTTATTTTATTTTATTTTATTTTATTTTATTTTATTTTATTTTATTTTATTTTATTTTATTTTATTTCATTTCATTTCATTTCATTTCATTTCATTTCATTTCATTTCATTTTTTCCACCCAGAAAATGGAATTTCTTCTCCTCTTCGGGAAGAAATTACTGCTTTGAATGGTTCAAGCAGAGTTTCTTCCTAGACCCACTTGCAATCAGTCACCAAGAGAAAAATTTTCTCAAAAGATCTCTTAAAAATTTTGGAGTTACTTTCAACATAAATAACTGGGTGATTTTGCTCCACATGAGAAGGGAATTGAATTTGACTCCCTCAGCTTAAAAAGAAGTCTTTCTTCCCAGCTCTTCACCAAGAGGAACAAAACACTTGGTTGCAGCAAACTGAAGGGAGGAAGAAGTTTCCTTCCCCCTGAGCTGCACAACAGGAGACAATTTTGTTGCCAAGAGGCGACAAAACCCAGCCAATTTCCAGTTCTTTCAGTTGAAGGGAAAAGCTCCAAGGATCATAGCTGGGGCAGACACAGAGTGGGAGGAGCAGGGGATCTGCTGGGGGGTTTTGGCCTGGGGCATAGATTAAAGAAATCTTCAAGTGAAACCCGTCAGAGCTCAAGACTTCATCCCGCAGAGGAGAAATTGGATTTGACCCAAATGCCATTCAAATCCAAAAAACTTTGAGACATTTCCCGAAGCTCTGCCAAGCCATCAGGTACAACCCAAAGCACCCTGTGGGACCAGAGCAGCAGCTCCCTGGCATGGGGACAGGGATGCTCCCTTGGCAAGCCGCCTGCATCACCCATGGGATTTGCAAGATCTGTTTCTAAAGACCCCACCATCCAAAAGACTCCACATTCAAAGCCTTTCCTTTGGGGTTTCACTTCTCCATCTGTCTCTTGTCACTAGACAGCTGCTTCACTTCAGCACCCTTCTGGATGGGGTCAAATTTTCTCCGAATTTCCAGCCAAAACAGGAATTTACTTCCATTCATTCTTCTGCAAGTACTGGCAGCTTGTAGCTGCTCTGCTCTTCCTCTCCTGCTGTGCATTTGTGCACATCAAGTGCCAAGAGCATTTCCTTGTTTCAATGCCGCAGCTGCGGAAAGCCCGGAGCACCGCGACTTCTCTAGATATTCAGCCCTGATAAGGGCTGGGCCGAGGCGCGTGAGCAGCTTCGAGCAGGCGAGTGATTCAGCTCAGGCTCAGCGGTAGTTGAGTGATTTCAGCTCAGCTTAGCTCGGCTCGGCAGCAGCGGCAGGCAGGCAACACAGGAAGCAGGGACGGGAATGCTGGTCCAGCGTTCCACCAAGGCAAAACCTTTTATTCAGGCAGAGCTTCGGCGAAGGGTGCCGGCAACAGCGAATCCATCGAACAGGGGAAAAGCCGGGATATTTATGGGGAAGGAGAGGGCCGGGGGGAAGCCCGAGATACCTGTATTGGGATGGGACAGCAGGCGGGAACACCAATGGGACACAACAGTTTAACATATCTAACTCAAAGACCCCTGGGAGCGACACATTGTCTCTCTCTTACAGAGAAGTATCTTGTCTCCAGGGTAGAGCCAGAATCTCAGGCCCAGCAGGCTCCTCCGTACCCACATTTCAATGATGTCATTTTGCCTTATTATTTCCTTCCCATCGAGTTGCACAGATTTGGTGCTGGCTCAACACTCAGAACATTGACAGCACAAAGTCGAGTTTTCGCACCAACTTCTCCAACCTTGGCACCTGTTGCAGTCCGCAACCTCAGGATCTCGGCCAGGGAAACCACAGGGTTCTGGGGACCAGCATGGAACACCAGCGAGATGAGCCTTTGTTCATGAAACCATTTCTTCAGCATGGGAACAAACTCAGATCCAGAACAGAGAGCCCCAAACAGAGGCACGGCAGGGGTTTTTGAGGGACAGAACTCTTGAGGGTCTCCACCCTTGAGGCTGGAGCTCAGGGTCAGGGACCACTAGAAACACAACAAGGGAGAAGCCCCCCAGGGACTCAAACCCAATCTGAACCCCTGGGCCGTCGTTCACAAGGGGTTTGGGGTGGGACAATGGAATTCGTTGCCTCCCCCGAGGCACATCACAACATCTGCTCCTTTTTTTTTTTCCCCCCTTCAAAGTTTAATTTGGAGCTTAAAAATGTTTCCAAAACTTACAGCATAAAATCTTACCTCCTCCACAGAGAACCCGCTTTGCTCTGTGGGACACTAAAAACTCAATAACAAAACCCGTTAAGCAAACAAACAAACAGAAAAAAACAAAATTAAAAACAAACACTTAAATTGTACAGTGATGGTACTTAATACAAACGTAACGGTTTTTTAGTTCAGTCACTTCCAGTTCTGGAGTTTCTTTCAGGAAGGGCGCAGCTCTTTGATCTCCTCTCACGAGGGGCAGAGTTCTTAGATCTCCAGCTTTGGCTCTGGTCTCGTAGGTGTGGGCGTTGCCACTTGAGATGTTCTTGGTGAAACGCTGGCTTTCAGAGCTCGGTTCCAGTTTTGATTTCCCCAGAGGGGGTGTTGCTCACCATGGAAAAGGCACAGCCCCCAGGGGTGGAGCAGCCAAAGAAAGGGCTGGGAGCGAAGCAGGAGTTACTGGGGGAAGGGAAGGTTGGGGGCCAGAAAAGAAGGAGCAAGGCGGGAAAAAAGGAATCCCAGACCGCGTGGGCAGTGCCATCTTGGGAAGAGGGCAGGGTCCGGGATGGACTTTCCCGGCCAGGGAACGAGAATATGGAAAGACAGGGGGTGAAGGAGGACACGGAACGGCGGGCAGACGGCAGCAGACCCGCAGCACTCTGGATGTTCCCCGTCCCTTGCCTGCCTTCAGGAAAACAGGGGATGGGATGGCAGAAAGACACCGGGGTGACGGGGAGTCGGCAGCAACCCCAAGCCATCTTGGCATTTTTCACCCTTTGTCCTGCCCTTAGGAACAGAGAATAGGGGAAGATACAGGGAGGTATACACCAAAAAAAAATGAGGGACTTCACAGAAGCCAAAAAACAGTCCACAGGAAGGGCCATACCATCCATAATCGTCCATAATCGTCCATAATGTTAATCTCGTCCATAAAGGTCCTTCCCATCTATATAAAAAAAAACCAAAACCCTCCATAATACGTCTCGTTGGGTGATGTTCGATGTTTGTCCCAGTGTCTGGTCTCTCGGCTCCCCCACCTCCATAAGCCCTTTTCCCCCATGGCCCTGAGGCACTCCCAGCTTGGCCCTCCTGCCAGGTATTCTCGACTCCTCCTTTCTAAGGCGAGAGTCTCTCCGGCTCTCGAGCCATCAGCCGGGGATTTACGGAGTGTCCATGGAGCCGCTCCTGCTGTTCTCCTGGTGCCTCGCTGGATGCCGTGCATTCTCCACCATTTGTTGCAGTCTGCAACTGCAGGATCAGGTCCAGGGATGATATTTTCTGGAAACCGGCATGTACTACAACGAGAAGCGCCTCTGTTCATGAAACCATTTCTTCAGCACAGGAACAACTCAGATCCAGAACAGAGAGCCTCCAACAAAGGCAGGGCAGGGGTTTTTGAGGGACAGAACTCTTGAGGGTCTCCACCTTTGAGGGTGGAGTTCAGGGTCAGGGACCACTAGAAACACAACAAGGGAGAAACCCCCCAGGGACTCAAAAACAATCTGAACCCCTGGGCCACCCTTCACAAGGGGTTTGGGGTGGGACAACTTCATCCAGGGCTCCCACGCCCATCTCCCAAAGCAGGAGGTCAAAATTCACTAGCTTGGCTTACAGCCATGCCTCTCCTGTAACAATGCTTATCTGAAACTAACTCTTTGCCTCCCTGAAGCACCTCCCAACAGTTTATGCTGTCTCTTTCCATGTTGATCACTCTCTCTCTCTTCCCCTATCTCTGGAAAAAAGGATGAATTTGCAAGACTCACCTGAGTAGTGAGCAGGTTCAAGTCTTGCCCAGGCCTTGTGGATGGTCCCGGGATCTCTGCCGGAGCAGCGGCTGGAGCTGTCTGCGCTAGAAGATTTTTTCCCATGGCTGCTGTGGGGAGTGTGGCCATTATCTGAGCACGCTGCAAGCTCCTATCTTTCCCTGCATATCTTTAGTGGGCAGTGTGTGGTGAAACTGAGCAGCGGCAGCAAGTGCAGGCCAGGCAGGGAGCGGCCTGGCCCGGCAGCCCCGCTGTGCAAGGCCCAGCCAAGCCTCTGAGAAGGGGCTCCTGTCACTTGCCAGTCTCCATCCTCCCCGGGAAGCGCAGAGCTGCGGCCAGCCCCGCTCCCCTCCCGTGGCCTTGGCTGGCCTGGGGGGAAGGAGGCTGAAGGGGAGCCCTGGTACCTCTTGAAAAGGCGGAAAGCAAAGAGAGCAAGGAATTGCCAGCCTTAGGTCTTCAAGTGGTGTTCCCAGCTTGATGTCACTTTTCAATGGTCCCAACTGCTGTCAGTGCTCAGCAATGGCCATTTGTTGGCCAGGAGAAAAACTTTGTGGCATTTTGAAGAGATTTGGGGAATTTTGATGGATTTTTGTAGAAGTTTATAGGATCTTGAGGAGATTGAAATAATTTTGTGGGATTTTTGTGGGATTTTTGTGGGATTTTTGTGGAATCTGTAAAATATTTATGGGATTTTGTGTGATATTGAGAAGATTTAAATAATTTTGTGGGATTTTTGTGGAATTTGTGGGATTTGTCTGGAATTTTGAGGGATTTTTCTTTAATTGTTGGAAATTTGTGGGGATTTTGTGGGATGTTTCTGGAATTTGGTAAGGTTTTGAGATTATTTAAAGAATTTTGTGGTATTTTTCTGGAATTGTGAGTATTTTTCTGGTATTCTGTGGTATTTTGAGGAGACTTGAAGAATTTTGAAGGATTTTTCTTAGATTTTGAAATTTGTGGAGATTTTGTGGGATGTATCTTAAATTTGATGAGGTTTTGAAAAAATTTAGGGAATTTTGTGGGAATTTCTCTGGAATTTTTGGACTTTTTTCAAGAATTATGAGAGTTTCAGAGGAGATCTGAAGAATTTTGAGGAATTTTTCTTAGATTTTATGGAAATTTGTGGGATTTTGTGGGATTTTTGTGGAATTTTGTTGGATATTGAGGAGATTTAGGGATTTTGTTGGATTCTTCATAATGTGGTATTTTCTGGATTTTTTTTTGGATTTTGCAGAGACTTCAAGAAGTTTGAGGAATTTTTCTTAGATTTTGTGGAAACTTCTGGAGATTTTGAGAGATTATTTTTAATTTTTGTGGACATTTGTGGAGATTTTGTGGGATGTTACTGCAATTTTGTGGGATATTGTGGAGATTTAGGGAATGTTCTGGGATTCTTCCGGAATTTGGTGGGATATAGAGGAGACTTGATGAATTTTGCAGGATTTCTCTTAGATTTTGTGGACATTTGTGGAGATTTTGTGGGATGTTTCTGGAAGTGGGTAGGGGTTTGTGAAGATCTAAGGAATTTGGAAGTATTTTTCTGGAATTTTGTGGGCATTTTCAAAACCTTTGTGTGGTTTTGAGGAGAGTTGAAGAATTTTTGAGGAATTTTTCTTAGATTTTTTGGAAACTTGTGGAGGTTTTGTGTGATTTTTGTGGAATTTTGTGGGATATTGATGAGATTTAAGGATTTTGAGGGATTTTTCTTGAATTTTGTGGGAATTTGTGGAGATTTTGTGGGATGTTTCTGGAATTCAGTTGGGTTTTGAGAAGATTTAGGGAATTTTGTGGCATATTCCTGTAATTTGGTATTGTTTTAAGGTGATTTAGGGAATTTTGAGGGATTACTCTTAAATTTTATGGAAATTAGTGGGGATTTTGTGGGATGTTTCTGGAATTTGGTAGGGTTTTGGAATGATTTAGGAAATTTTGTGGGATATTTCTGGAATTTTGTGGGGCTATTCAAGAATTTTGTGGTATTTTGAAAAGATTGAGGAAATTTTGTGGTGTTCTGCTTGAATTTTGTGGGAATTTGTGGAGATTTTATGGGGCGTTTCTGGAATTTGGTAGAGTTTTCAGAAGATTTAGGGAATTTGGAGGGATTTTTGAGGGATTTTGTGGGAATGGGTGGAGATTTTGTGGGACATTCCTGCAAATTGGTATGGTTTTGAAATGATTTAGGGAATTTTGTGGGACTTCTCTGGAATTTTGTGGGATTTTTCAAGAATTGTGTGGGATTCTGAGGCGACTTGAAGAATTTTGAGGGATTTTTCAAGGATTTTGTGGGAATTTGTGGAGATTTTGTGGGATGTTTCTGCAATTTGGTAAGGGTTTGAAAAGATTTAGTGAATTTTGGGGATTTTTCAGGGATTTTGTGTATTTTTCCTGTGAATTGTGTGGGATTCTGAGGAGGTTTGAAGAATTTTGTGGAAATTTTTTTGGATTTTGTGGAAACTTGTGGAGGTTTTGTGGGATTTTTGTGGAATTTGTGGGATATTGAGGAGATTTAAGGATTTTGAGTGATTTTTCATGTTTTTTGTGGGAATTTGTGGAGATTTTGTGGGAGGTTTCTGGAATTCAGTTGGGTGTTGAGAAAACTTAGGGAATTTTGTAGGATTTTTCAAGAATTTTGTAGGATTTTTCAGGAATTTTGTTGGCTATTGAGGAGATTTTGTGGGATGTTTCTGGAGTTTGTTTGGATTTGAGAAGATTTAGGGAATTTTGTGGCATATTCCTGGAATTTGGTATGGTTTTAAGGTGATTTAGGGAATTTTGAGGGATTTTCCTTGAATTTGATGGAAATTTGTGTAGATTTTGTGGGATGTTTCTGGAATTTGGTAGGGTTTTGGAATGATTTAGGAATTTTTGTGGGATATTTCTGGAATTTTGTGGGGCTATTCAAGAATTTTGTGGTATTTTGAAAAGATTGAGCGAATTTTGTGGTGTTCTTCTTGAATTTTGTGGGAATTTGTGGAGATTTTATGGGGCGTTTCTGGAATTTGGTAGAGTTTTCAGAAGATTTAGGGAATTTTGAGGGATTTTTGTGGGATTTTGTGGGAATGGGTGGAGATTTTGTGGGACATTCCTGTGAATTGGTATGGTTTTGAAATGATTTAGGGAATTTTGTAGGACTTGTCTGGAATTTTGCGGATTTATCTGCTATTATGTGGTATTTTGAGGAGACTTGAAGAATTTTGAAGGATTTTTGTTAGATTTTGAGATTTGTGGAGATTTTGTGGGATGTTTCTTAAATTTGATGGGGTTTTGAAAAAATTTAGGGAATTTTCTGGGAATTTCTCTGGAATTTTTGGGCATTTTTCAGGAATTCTAAGGGTTTCAACGGAGATTTGAAGAATTTTGAGGAATTTTTCTTAGATTTTATAGAAATTTGTGGGGATTTTGTATAATTTTGTGGAATTTTGTTGGATATTGAGGAGATTTAGGGATTTTGTTGGATTTTTTGTAATGTGATATTTTCTGGAATTTTGTGGGATTTTGAGGAGACTTCAAGAAATTTGAGGGATTTTTCTTGATTTTTGTGGAAATTTCTGGAGATTTTGAGCTTTTTTTATTTTTGTGTACATTTGTGGAGATTTTGTGGGATGTTACTGCAATTTTGTGGGATATTGAGGAGATTTAGGGAATGTTGTGGGATTTTTCCTTAATTTGGTGGGATATAGGGGAGTTTTAGGGAATTTTGATGTATTTTTCTTGAGTTTTGTGGAAATTGGTGGAGATTTTGTGTGATGTTTCTGGAATTTGGTAGGGTTTTGAGCAAATTTAGAGAATTTTGTGAAATTTTACTGGAATTTCGTTGGATTTTTTTGGGATTTTGTGGAATTTTGAGGAGACTTGAAGAATTTTGAGGGATTTTTCTTGAATTTTTTGGAAATTTGTGGATATTTTGAGGGATTTTTCTGCAATTTGGTAGGGTTTTGAGGAGACTTGAAGAATTTTGAGGAATTTTTCTTGAATTTTGTGGGATACTGGATAGATTTTGTGGGGTTTCTCTGGAATTTGGTGGGGCTTTTCAAGAATTTTGTGAGATTCTGAGGTAACTTGAAGAATTTTGAAGAATTTTTCTTTGATTTTGTGGAAACTTGTGGAGATTTTGTGGGATTTTTGTGGAATTTTGGGGGGTATTTAGGAGATTTTGTGGGATGTTTCTGGAATTTGTTGGGTTTTGGAATGGTTTAGGAAACTGTGGAATATTTCTGGAATTTTGTGGGACTTTTCATGAATTTGGTGGCATTTTGAAAAGATTTATGGAATTTTATGGTGTTTTTCTTGAATTTTGTGGACATTTGTGGAAAATTTTATGGGGCGTTTCTGGAATTTGGTAGAGTTTTCAGGAGATGCAGGGAATTTTGAGGGATTTTTGTTGGATTTGGTAGAGTTTTCTGTATATTTAAGGAATTTTGTGGGACTTCTTTGGAATTTTGTTGTATTTTTCTGGAATTTTCTGATATTTTGGGAAAATGTAAATCATTTTGAAGGATTTTTCTTGAGTTTTGTGGAAATTGGTGGAGATTTTGTGGGAACTTTGTGGGGCTTTTGAAGAATTTTGCAGGATTTTTCTGGATTTTTGTGGGATA
This sequence comes from Poecile atricapillus, assembly GCF_030490865.1. NCBI lineage: Eukaryota > Metazoa > Chordata > Aves > Passeriformes > Paridae > Poecile > Poecile atricapillus. Next base: position 655,135 of record NC_081279.1, read on the forward strand.
TTGAAGAGATTTTTTAAGATATTGAGGAGATTTTGTGGGATGTTTCTAGAATCTGGTAGGGTTTTGAGAAGATTTAGGGAATGCGGTGGGTATTTTCTGGAACTTTGTAGATTTTTCTGGAATCGTGTAGGATTCTGAGGAGGCTTGAAGAATTTTGAGGAATTTTCCTTAGATTTTGTGGAAATTCCTGGAGATTTTGTAAGATTTTTTTGGAAGTTTGTGGGGCTTTAATGCAATTTTGTGAAATGTTGAGAAAACTTCAATAATTTTCTGGGATATTTATGGAATTTTGTGGAATTTTTTTGGAGTGTTGTGGAATTTCTTAGATTTTGTAAAATTTTGAGGAGATTTGAAGAATTGTGAGGGATTTTATTTGGATTTGGTGGGGATTTCATGGAATGTTCCTGGAATTTGGTAGGGTTTTGAGGAGATTTAGGGAAGTTTGAGGGATTTTTCTTGAATTTTGGGGAATTTTGAGGGGATTTTGTGGGATGCTTCTGGAATTTGGTGGAGCTTTTCAAGAATTTTGAGGGATTCTAAAGATAGTTGAAGAATTTTGAGGAATTTTTCACGTATTTTGTGGGAATTTGTGGAGATTTTGTGGGATGTTTCTGGAGATCAGTTGGGTTTTGAGAAGATTGAGGGAATTTAGAGGGATTTTTATTGAATTTTGGGGAAACTTGTGGGGATTTTGAGGGATTTTTCTGGAATTTGGTGGGATTTTTGTGGAATTTTGTAGGATATTGAAAAGATTTAAGGATTATGTGGGATTTTGCATGGATTTTGAGGACATTTGTGGAGATTTCGTGGGATGTTTGTGGAATTTTGTAGAGTTTTCAGAAGATTTGGGGAATTTTGTGGGATTTTTATGGAATTTTGTAACTCTTTTCAAGGATTTTGTGGGGTTTTGAGAAGACTTGAAGAATTTCCAGGAATTTTTCTAAGATTCTGTGGAAATTTATGGAGATTTTGTGGGATTTTTGTGGAATTTGGTAGAGTTTTCACAAGACTTGGGGAAATTTGTGGGATTTTTCTGACATTATGTGTGGCTTTTGAAAAATTTTGTGGGAGTTTTGAGGAATTTTGTGGAACTTTACTGCAATATCATGGGATCCTGAGAAAATTTCAAGAATTTTGTGGGACTTTTATGGAATTTTGTGGAATTTGTGGAGATTTTGAGAGATATTTCTGAAATTTGGTAGGGTTTTGAAAAGATTTTTTGGGAATTTTGTGGGATGATTCTGGAACTTTGAGGGACTTTTCTGGAGTTTTGTGCGATTCTGCAGAGACTTGACGAATTATCAGGAATTTTTTTTGGATTTTGTGGAAATTTGTGTAGATTTTTTGGAATGTTTCTGGAATTTGGATGGTTTTTGAGAATATTTGTGGAGATTTTGTGAAAGTTTTTTGAAATGTTGTGGCATTTCTTAGATTTTGTATAATTTTGAGAAGAATTGAAGAATTGCGAGAAATTTTTCTTAAATTTTGTGGACATTTGTGGAGATTTTGTGGGATGTTCCTGGAATTTGGTAGAGTTTTCAGGATATTTAGGGAATTTTGAGGGATTTGTCTTGAATTTTGGGAAAATTTGTGGAGATTTTGTGGGATGTTCCTGGAATTTGGTAAGGTTTTGAGAAGATTTTAGGATTTTTGTGGGATTTTTCATGAATTTTGTAGATTTTTCTGGAATTCTGTGGGATTCTTAGGAGACTTGAAGAAATTTGACAATTTTTTTTAGATTTTGTGGAAATGTGTGGAGATTCTGTGGGATTTTTCTGGAATTTTGTGGGCCTTTTCAAGACTTTGTGTGATTTTGAGAAGACTTGAAGAATTTTGAGGAATTTTTCTTAGATGTAGTAGAAGCTTGTGGAGGTTTTGTGTGATTTTTGTGGAATTTAGTGGGATATTGAGGATATTTAGGGATTTTGAGGGATTTTTTTTTAGATTTTGTGGGAATTTGTGGAGATTTTGTGGGATGTTTCTGGGATTTGGTAGAGTTTTCTGAATATTTAGGGAATTTTGTGTGATTTTTCTGGAATTCAGTAAGGTTTTGAGAAGATTTAGGGAATTTTGTGGGATGTTCCTGGAATTCAGTAGGCTTTGAAGAGATTTAGGGAATTTAGAGGGATTTTTTCTTAGATTTTGGAGAAATTTGTTGGTGATTTGGTGGGATTTTTGTGGAATTTGGTGGGATATTGAGGAGATTTAGAGATTTTGTGGGATTTTTCTTGAATTTTGTGGGATTTTTCTGGATTTCTGTGGGATTTTGAGGAGACTTGAAGATATTTGAGAGCTTTTCCTTGAATCTTGTGGAAGCTTGAGGAGGTTTTGTGTGGTTTTTGTGGTGTATTGCATCATTTTAAGGAGATTCATTGGATTTTGTGGGATTTTTCCATAATATTGTGGACATTTGTAGAGATTTTGTGGGATGTTCCTGGAATTTGGTAGGGTTTTGAGGAGATTTAGGGAATTTTGAGGGATTTTTCTTGAATTTTGAGGATATTTGTGGGGATTTTATGGGATTTTTCTAGAATTTGGTAGGGTTTTGAGGAGACTTGAAGAATTATGAGGCATTTTTTTTTGAATTTTGTGGGATATTGAAGAGATTTTGTGGAACTTCTCTGGAATTTTGTGGGCTTTTTAAAGAATTTTGTGGGATTCTGAGGAGACTTGAAGAATTTGAAGGAATTTTTATTAGATTTTGTGGAAATTCGTGTATGTTTTGTGGGATGTTTCTGGAATTTGGAAGGTTTTTGAGAATATTTAGGGAATTTTGAGGGATTTTTCTTAGAGTTTCTGGAATTTTGTGAGGATATTGCAGGATGTTTCTGGAATTTGTTGGGGTTTTGAGAAGATTCAGGGAATTTTGCGGGATTTTTCAGAAATTTTGTGGATTTTTCTGGAATTCTGTGAAATTCTAAGGAGCTTGAAGAATTTTCAGGAATTTTTTTTAGATTTTGTGGAAATTTGTGGAGATTCTGTGGGATTTTTCTGGAATTTTGTGGGCCTTCTTAAGGACTTTGTGTGATTTTGAGGAAACCTGAAGAATTTTGATGAATTTTTCTTAGATTTTGCGGTAACTTGAGGAGCTTTTGTTTGACTTTTGTAAAATTTTGTGGGATATTGAGGAGATTTAGGGATTTTGAGGGATTTTTCATGGATTTTGTGGGAATTTGTGGAGATTGTGTGGGATGTTTCTGGAATTTGGTAGGGTTTTGAGAAGATTTAGGGAATTTTGAGGGATTTTTATGGAATTTTGTGGGAAATTGTGGAGATTTTATGGGGCGTTTCTGGACTTTGGTAGAGTTTTCAGAAGATTTAGGGAATTTTGTGGGAGTTTTGTGGGATTTTTGTGTGATTTTGTGGGAATCAGTGGGGATTTTGTGGGACATTCCTGTGAATTGGTATGATTTTGAAATGATTTAGGGAATTTTGTGGGACTTCCCTGGAATTTTGTGAGGCTTTTCAAGGATTTTGTTATATTTTGAAGGGACTTGAAGGCCCGTCTCCCCTAGGAACACGCACGTACTGCCCGCCCGAGTGGATCGGCCTTCGCTGCTACCACGGCGATGGGGCGACCATCTGGTCCCTGGGCGTGCTGCTGTTTGAGATGGTGTGCGGGTACTTACCCTTGGAGAAGGAGCGAGACATGGTCTTGGGGCAGCTCTTCTTCCCGCAGGAGGCCTCTCCAGGTTGCTATGGGGCCTGAAGAAGGCAGGCTTTGGCAGGTGGCAGCGCGCAGCCCAGCCCGGCCCTCCCGCAGCTGCGCGGGACGTCCATGTGCCCTCAAGGGCCGGCTGCAGCAGGTGGCCCGTGGCAGGCTGGCTGTGGCACGCTTGGCTGAAGGAGGGGACGCTTGTCCTGCCGTGCCGCTCTCCCGCCAAGGCCAGCTCCCAGCACACGCAGCGTGGCCCGGCTTCTGCAGGCGCCGGCAGCAGCTGGGCAGGAGCCTTCTGCAAGTGAGCGCCGCTTTCTGCCTTCTCTCCCCAGAGTGCCAACATCTGATCCGCTGCTGTTTGTCCAAGCACCCCATGGATCGGCCAGTGCTGGAGCAGATCTTCTACCACCCTTGGGTGTTGGGCGGCCATTTCTGATGCCTTGCCGCAGTCGCTGCAGCACCCAGTTCCCGTGTCCCACGCAGGACTGAGGGCCCAGGAAATAAAAGAACCCGAAACCCAGTGCGGTCTGGCAAGTCTGGTCCTTGTTAGCAACTTCAGCTAAGGGAACCTCTTGGCAAAAGGGGTAATCAGAGCGTTCCCTTCAGCCTTTGTCAAGTTTTTGGTGCCTTTCCTCCAGGTTGTCCCTCAAAATCAGAGGGGGTTGGAGTCTGCACCAGTCCCCCCAAATCGGTGGGAGGCAGAGACTACTCCCAGGCCCCTCAAAACTGGAGGAGGATGGAGACGATCCCTGGGCCCCCAACACTAAAGGGAGATAAATACCCGGCCCCCCCCAAAATAAGAGATGGATGGTGTTGTAGTCTAGGGCATTGCGCTGCGGAAGAATTCGGGATTGTAACGGGAAGCTGTTAGACCCCCTCTCTGTTAGGATAGCAAAACCTGCAATTAGCCAATAGCACTTAGGTGTGACGTATGTAGATGGGAGTAACACAATGACCCTAGGTTATAAATTGTCAAATTCCCCTGCAATAAACGCCATTGCTTCGCCATCCATCATATTGATGTCTTGTGGGTAGACTGGCCAGGGTGGCCCTGGAGAGAGGCCACGGGCTGGCTCCTGGAATAAGGGTGTTAGCCTTGCTTGGAAAACCCACAATTGGTGCCCGAAACCCGGGAAGAAAAGTGGGAAAAATCCGGAAAGCGAGGAATCCCTGAAAAAACAGGAGCAGCGGTCAGGACAGGCTGGACCTTTCCTGGACGAGGGAGACGTCCCTGTATCGTGAACGACGATGGACCCAAGGATAAAGGTCGTATCTGAACTATATAAACAGTGGGGTGTAGACTGTAAATCTAAGGATTTTATGCTTGCTGTTACACAGCTTTTACAAATCGGTATTATAGAACAGCCAGTGGACATTCTTCACCCTGAGGTGTGGGAGAAATGTACCAGAGCTCTGGCTAATGAAACTGTAGATTCTTTTAATATGAAACATTTTAAGTTGTGGGGGAAGGTCGTTAAGGCCTTGAAAAAAGCTAGACTGAAACAGGAAACCTGGACAGCAGCAAAAACCTGTCTGTTGGTCACCCCAAAACTAGGGGTGAGTGCTACAATACAAACTTTAGAATCCCCAGATGAGAGTAGCTCAGCTGAGCAGAAGGGGACACAGGAGGACGATATGCCTCCTAAAACCCCAAACCCTGAGCTGCTCTCAGAAGGGCAACAGAAAGCAAGAGATTTTTGGAAAAATTTAACAGAAGAAGTCAGAAATGTAGCAAAGAAAGTAAGGGGAGACACATCCCCCCTTGGACTTAAAGATGGCGCTGAGAAAAATGTTATAGAGTGGGAAAAGTATGTCTTTAACAAAGAACAAAAGCTGGCCTTGGAAGATGGGCACAGTTGGGGAGTTGAGAGAGATAAGAAATGTAGAGAAGAAAGCAGAGGGTGTGTGCAGAATTCTTGGAATGCGAAGGCGGTGGAAACGAGGGGTGGCAAAGGGCGGGTTAGAGCCTGGAGTGAAGGGCGAAGGGAAAGGTGGGATGGAGGCGGAGTGGAGCCAGGGGGGAGGGAACGGCCTGCCCACAGGGGTGGTAGTCGGGGCCCAAGGAAAAAGCACGGCAAGCAGGAAGTAGCTGACCAGTTGAGTTCTAACTGTAACGGAGACAGGAGCGGGTCAGCGCCCCCCCCCCCCCCCCCCCCCGGGAAGAAGCGCTGGGATAATAGCGAGTTTGCTACAAAGTCATGATTTCTTGAGTTTTTAAAAGGTGTTTATGCACCCTTTTGGAGTTAATTTTGTGTTTAAAGTAATTATGAGTTTATGCAGTTGGAGTTTTCAGAGTTTTTCTCAGATTTGAAAAGTAGCCCGGCACGGCCCAGTTCAGGAAAACACATGGCAGAACGCTGTCGCCATGGCAACCACCGCTGAAACAAGTAACAGCGACTTCAATGGAACCGCGGAAAGTAAAGCAATAAAACAACAAAAAACAACAGAAACCTGGACATTTTTGAGAGGGATAAAAAAAAAGAGAGAGTTTTAATTAGACAATTTAAAAAATTATAAGTTTTGTAAATTGTATTGTTTATAAATTAGCAAATTGTTATAATTAAAATTGGGTTTAAAAATAAGTTTTTATTAAATGAAGTGCCTTTGAAAATAAATTAAAAAGTTTAAATGTTGTATTTCTGTATCCCAAGAAACTTAAAAGATTTTTGTTTTGTTTTAATAATTTTAAAGTTATGTTAATCATATATTACCCATTTGCTGAGTTTTTGACAATTTTAATAAGGAAATTTTAATGTGAATCTTTTTGTAATATAAAACACATATAACAGCATATATATCAATTTGGATTTTAGATTTTAATTTAAAAATTAGACTTGATGTTCCTGAAAAGTGCTACAAAAGCTAAATGACAACTTGCCCAATCCTGTGTTGTGGCTTTTTTTTAGAGAGGCTGCACTTTGGAATTTTAGCTAATTTGAATATATATTAGGCAAATTTTTGTTGTGAATGAGTATTTTTAGTAATATTTGCAGTTATTGTGGGTTATTTTCAAAGCTAGATAACACAGAATTGTGATGTATTTGTTATATTTTTATAATTTTTATAGTGAATCCATGTTATTGTTATATTGTGTTTAAGGAGTATATATCAGGCTTTCAGTTGCTTTTTGTAGTAACAGAATAAGATTGAGTTGTGTTTTTATTTGGTATAGATTGGGTGTTGATAGAATTGAGGATAGTCAAGTTTTGTAATGTTTGGGCTTGAATGTTTTTGGGTTGAGTTTTCTAACTTGGATATTTTTTTAAGGTTAAGTTTGTTATTTCTTTTTGTTATAAATAATTATTATTAAGTTTAAATTTTGTTTAATTTGAATTGTTTTATGTTTTATTAGAAACACTTGTTTAAATTGCAAAGTATAGTTATTTTCCTATAAATATGAAGACAGCTACAACTGAAGCAACTGTGATAAACCACTGATGAACACCTGCTTGTGGACAAAAATGAATGCAGACTGTGACACCCTAAACTTCACTGAGAGTTCTATTCAGTTGTTGCAATTTTTGCAGTTTTGTTTGCTATAACTTTATTATTTTTCAGTGTTTCCAGAACTTTAAGAAGATGTAGCATTGCTGAAGGTCAGCTGCCATTGAATAAGCCTCAGATTAAACCAACTGCTGAATAATTTAATTAGTCTGGTACCTAAAGTTTTTAATTATTTGCTTTGTACAAATGCATTTTGACAATTTGCTGTGCTGTAAGCATCTCATAGCTGTTGCTATTGAAAACCTTGTTTTAAAAATATGTTAAGAGGCATCTTTCCAGTTTAAAGTCTAAGGCCCTGGCCAAGCCTTAACTTTACCTGGACAGAATGTTTGCCAACAGATCCAGATGTTTTCTGTCCCAAATCAGTATTTGAGTCATTTTTTGACTTTGTAATTTGACCCTATTAATATGACAGCTGGATCAATTTTGAAGTGGGCTTGGAGAATCATTTCCGGAGATGATGATCCAATCCTTCACTGATGATTTTTGGTTTTGTTTGTTTATTAACTATGGGATGCTGGTGCAGTGTTTTAATAATTAACAGTACCTTTATATTAATTAATTTTTAATTGTTAGAGGTTCTTACTAATTATATATAAGGTTTTGTGTTAATGTTAAATAGAAATACATCTCATTTTTATTTTTTAGAAAACGGGGGAAATTGATTCCCTAAAAGCAATTTGATTAGTGTAATTTATTAACTTTAAGGAGAGAAGTGCCCGTGTTTTGTTAGCAGGTTCAGAAAAGTCACCTGTCCATTTGACCAGACTGTCTGCCTCTGAACACACAAGATCCAGTGAACAGAGATGTCATCACACAGTCTTGATACTCCAGACATGGATCAGAAGTGGACCTATCAGGACACAGTTGTGTCTAAACATTAACAGACATTTGCCAACAGAAATTTTATGTTGTTATTATGATGTGGTGTTTCTATTAATTTTTCTATTAATCCTTTGTTTAAGATTTAGAAGGGTCTAAAGAACAACTTGAACATCAAAGCCCTCAGTCACCGATCAGCTGCCAGCTGACATCACGGGAGCAGTGAACATTCCAGGACTGAATCGTGTTGGAGAAATTCTGTAGAAGATTTGGGAGGTGTAGAGACTCCATCTAACTATATATAAAGCAAATTGTAATTGTGTGTTTATCCTTTTAGCAAATTGCTTTCATGCTTAGACTACATATATATAGAGCACGTGTGTTAAAAGTAGTTAGATAATAGTTTAAGATAAAGTGTTTAGCCTGTGTAATAATTGTTATGTTAGTATAAAATATAAATATTTTCCTTTAAGAGGTAGTGTAAGCATCTTTAAAGGTTCATTTAACGTTAAAAGTTTTAGCTATAAGTTTATAAGTATGATGTCATTTACATGGTAAACTGTTTATAGTAATTGTGCTGTTTATAGTCATAACACCTAAAGCAGTGAGCCCCAACCTTGTGGTACAAGCTGAAAACCCATGATCTAATAGTCAAGCCCTTGCATTTATACCCAAAGCTTTAACTCCTCTGTTGACTTTTGTGTATTAGCTATTATCATCCCCAGAGTCCTGTACCACCTGAATAAAGAGTAGAGCCTGCAAGTAGAGAGACTCACCCGACTTCAGAAAAGAAAAGTGGTGACAGGTGTAACCATAGCGATGCTGCTTAACCTGAGAGCAACTGGTGCTGCCACAGGTGTCTCTGTCATCGTGACCCAACAACAGAGACTGCTTTAGCTACAGATGACTGTAGATAAAGATCTACAGAGAATTGAGAAATTCATATCCTTTCTAGAAAAATCAGTCTCCTCACTCTCTGAAGTTGTTTTGCAGAACAAGTGAGGTCTCAAACTTGTGTTCATGCAGCAAGGAAGCCTCTGCATTGCCCTGAAAGAAGAGTGCTGCATCTACGCTGACCACACCGGAATAGTGAGAGACACCATGGCAGAGCTACAAGACAGGCTGTCTCAACGAAAAGCAGAGAGAGAAGCTCAGCAAAACTGGTTCCAGTCCTGGTTCAACCAATCTCCGTGGCTAACCACCCTGGTGTCCACCCTGATTGGACCAGTTGTGATGATTTTATTTGTGCTAATCTTTGGACCGTGTGTTTTAAATAAGCTTGTATCCTTTGTTAAAAGCCGACTAGAAAAAGTTAACATTTTGCTTATAGAAAGGCAACAGATGCTTTAAAAATATACTTAGTCACCGCTTGTGCCTCATATTTACTAATGAAAACTGTAGTATCCATTTTATAAGCTTTTAGCCTTTTAGTTAAGTATTTTATATTTTACTCAATTTTATATTATCCATTTTTAAAACTTTATAATATAGGTAAGTTAGACAAAGTGTTTAGAAATACGTATAAAAAATAACATTAGAATTTTTAAGACTAATATACCTTATATTTTAGCAAATTAATTATTCATAGAGAGGGGGGAATATGTTGTAGTCTAGGGCATTGCGCTGCGGAAGAATTCGGGATTGTAACGGGAAGCTGTTAGACCCCCTCTCTGTTAGGATAGCAAAACCTGCAATTAGCCAATAGCACTTAGGTGTGACGTATGTAGATGGGAGTAACACAATGACCCTAGGTTATAAATTGTCAAATTCCCCTGCAATAAACGCCATTGCTTCGCCATCCATCATATTGATGTCTTGTGGGTAGACTGGCCAGGGTGGCCCTGGAGAGAGGCCACGGGCTGGCTCCTGGAATAAGGGTGTTAGCCTTGCTTGGAAAACCCACAGGATGGAGCCCACAGCGGCCCCCAAGTCAGAGGGGGAAGGGGAGACTGCCAGGCCCCCTGAAGATGAGGGGAATTGTGCCTGTGCCAGCCCCACAAATTGCAAGGGGACAGAGAACAGCCCTGGCCTGGCAAAGGGCAAAGAGCGGCCGGGGGCTGCCAGGATGGTGACAACACTGGCACCCCCCAAATCAGAGAGGGACAAAGAGCCCGCACAGGCTTCCCAGGAGAAGAAAGGGGGCAGCAAATATCCCCTGTCCCCCTAAGTTGGAGGGGCACAGACACAACGCCCACCCCCCCTATAGTGGAGGGGGACAGACACAAAAGGCCCCACAAAAAGAGCATGGGGAACCAAGAGCACTGCTGGCCCCACAAAGGTAAGGAGGGTGGAGAAACTCCCCATCTGTCCTTGTTTTGGAAGACAGGTTTCTGCTAGGGAAGGCAGGGGCGTCCCCTGGAATGAAAATGTAGACCGCCTCCCTCTGAATCATTATAATTTTGAACTCAAGGGACTCTCAGACAGAGATCTGGGGATAGGAATATCAGTTCTTTACGAGTGTGTATAACGAGGCACATCAACAACAATAACTACAGCGTTAACAAGAAAACAGAACCAGGGACCCCGTGACAGCCTTCTCGGCCAACATAGGAAATGATGGAGGAGAGGCTTTGCTTCACAAACCCCCTCGGGTTGGCAGACAGTGCCAGTGCTCCTGCAGGGCTCTGAGGAACACTCTGCTGGAACAGCAGGGATGAGCTGAGATCCCAGGCCGGTGGCTGAGGTGGATCAGTAGCTCCGTGGCGGTGCCTGGCACTGCCACACGTCCCGGCAGGACAGGGGGTGTGAGGCCACCAACGAAGAAAGAAGAAGGAGAAGAAGAAGCAGCAGCTCCGTCTGGGTGATGGCAAATTCCCTTCTCTCAGCAGCAACAGCTCCCAGCAAAGTGTCCTTCTCTGAAGCTGAAGAAGCCGCCAAACTGTGCCCATCCTCCCCTTTTCCTGCCCTCTTCAGACCTGGGCCCAACTGAACTCTTTGTGTTTCTCAAGTATCACCCACAGTCAGGTTTTTCCCACAACTAATGGGTAAAAATTCCACAGTTGAGCCAGAACTAAAAGAAGGAAATCTAACCCCCAACAGCTTCTCATCTCCATCTCTTTGCACTCCAAAAGCCAGGAGGGATCGATCTGTCAACTCAAAACAACTCAATCCCACTGAAAACAGCTCCATTTTACCCCAAAAGGGCTCAATCCCAACTCAAAAGGGCTTGTTCCTCCTCAGAAAATCTCAATATCACACTAAAATTACTCAGTTCCACTGCCTCCAGGTGAGATGGAGTTGGAAGGTGTTCTGGTTTAGGGCAAATTTGGAAGAAACCGTCTGAATGGGGTCCATCTAAAAAGCAAATTAAAGTTGCCCCTCATCCGAATATTTCAGGAAAATTCTTTTCTTGGAGAAAAGTGGAAAAACGCAGTTTACTTAACAATCCAAGAATCTACAAGCATGAGCAAGATGAATAGTATTAAAGAATAAATCCTCTGGCTGTTTGAAGAGATGGTAAAGCCAGAAAAGTCCTTTCCATGGGGTGTAGCTCAGCTCGCTCAGTCTCTTATCAGTTCCTCCGGAGCTGGAAAGGGCCCAGGCCCAGGCCCCCGTGGGCCACAGCCGTGAGCTCCCGGGGTTTGTCTGCGTTCTCAGTCCAGAGCAGCTTTGAACAGATCAAAGGAAAAAAGCAAAAAACACTCTGGGGAACTCCTGTGCCTCAGCTAGCTAAAAACCAACTAAACTAAACTAAAAACTAACTAAAAAGGAAACTGAATTGAAGTGCCGAGAAGCAAAGGAGAGCTTTGTCCCACTGTCTGTCCCTGCTGCAGACAACACAGGCCACGGAAGCGTGCGGGGCAGTGAGTGCCATTTCTGCAAACAAACTGCAGCTTCTTCTTCCCCCCCTTGGCTCTCAGAGCCAGACTTGAAGGTGCAGAACTTAATAGGCAGCAGAAACAGAACAGACACCTGGGGATCCAAGGATCACAAAGTCACCCTAGGCCAGAAGGAGGTTGGGAGAAGTGGGATCCACATTTGGAGTGGTGGGATGGGGATTGTGTGGGGCTGGCTGGCTGGGCTGTATTTGATAGGAAATCAAACTTTCAGAGTTCCTGATTTCTGTCCCATTCATTTTCAGTCGGGTGCAGCTCTGTTTGCAGAGGGTCGCTGTGGCGCTCGAGACGGACACACGACGCAGCGAGGTTGGCACGGCAAGAGCAATCTTTATTGTTCAGAAGCTGCTTTTCGATTGTTTACTGAGGGGTCTGTGGAACTTGCTGATTCAGAAATCCTGGCCCTTCCTTGGAGGCAAGGTACTTTTTTCTAAGAGAGAGTAAAGTATCACTCCCAGCAATCTTTGAGTTAGTTACGTTAAACTGTTACACTCCATTGCTGTTCTCCCCTGCCATCCCACCCCAATACCTGTATCCCAGTTTCCCCCCAGCCCCTCTCCTCCCCTATAAATACCCCAGTTTATCCCCTGTTCCAGAGAGCTGCTGTCACTGGCTCCCTTGGCCGAGGGTCCGGCTGTAATAAAGGCCAGTTCTCTGCGGAACGCCACACAGCGCTCTGCTCTCTCCCTCCGTGTCACCTGCACGCTGCCGCTGAGCTGAGCTGAGCTGAAATCACTCGCCGGGCAGAGGACGTGTCTGTGCCCCGGGCAGCCCAACCGCGGACCGCTTTTCCGGGAGTCACGGCACCCCTGCCACCTCCACCGCCGCGGCAACCTATGAGAAAGCACAGCTGGGTTCTGCTCAGGCCATTTCAAACTACCTGGGGTGTTTGGAACTTGCCCTTGCAAAGGCAGCATCTCAGAAAAAGTCCAAGTTTCTCTTCATGGACTCCCAGGATGTGTTGCCTTGGAAGGGACCTTAAAGCTCCTCTTGTTCCAGCTCTCAGCACACTCAGGACACCTTCCCCTAGACCAGCTTGCTCCAAGCCCCATCCAACCCGGCCTTGAACCCATCAAGGGTGAGACAATCACAGCTTCTCTGCAACCTTGTCTATTCCTCCCACATCTAAAATAATACCAAACTTAGCAGCCTCAGAGATAGATTTCTATCAAATATCTACATTTTTCTAGGAAAGAAATATGGCAAAACTTGTTTGCATCTGACTTTGCAAAATCAACACGAGCTCTTCAGAAAGAGCTGCCGCCCACCCACTTTGCTTATTTTTGCTCATTTGGTGGAACATTTGCATTCTGTTGTTGTTTGGAGCAGTATTTTAATGTATCTGGCTGAGGCTGCTTAAAATAGTCCAGCGAGATACCAGGGTGTGAGGGGTGGAAAACTGAGCTCTTACACATCCAGTACTTCTGTTGTTGGAAGTCTTCAACCCCACCTCTCTGCTGGGATGAAATAGGTGCAACTCATCCAATTTCTAAAGTATCGTGCATCAAGCTGACACTATTTGAAGACTAAAAAATAAAAAAGCCAATTTAAACAAACCTCTCCTCCTTTCCATTTTTTCTCTTCCACAGTTTAGGACAGAAGACAGGAGAGAAAGATCGTTTTGACAACAATGTTTTCAGGACTCTAAAAGGAATATCAAAACTGCACCGCCACACTCTCAGCTCTTGCAATGCCAAAAAGCACTGGCTCTCTTTGCTCACATAATCACAATTGTGGTGCCATTTCTAGCACACCACAGGACAGCGATGTTTTTCCTTTTCTCCTGGAAATACCTACAGCACTTCTGGCTAGCAAGGCAAACAGGAGCCTCTTTTAGTGGCCCTTGAAATTGGACATGTGAAATGAGGTACACAAAGCCAAAGGCCAGCTGAACCTGGGATCTCTGAATGGCTCTTCACATTCTTCCCAGGAAGATGAATGGCAAACACTATTTTGGCAGGGAAACTGCATCAGCTGGCAATTTGGTGTAGGAAATGTGCTTTCTGCTCCTCTCAGAGCCAAAACTCCTACCCATTTCTTGCAAGTCCTTCTTAGATAAGGACCATGTTCAACTGAGCGACAGTGAAGCCAAATGGCAATCCAGGAATCAATTGTCCTGTACACAATCTCCTCCATCCACGTGGAAGGTTACTCACGGGCACACAGGAGGAAGGAAAGAAGGAAGCCAAATGCATCATTGGACATAAAGTCAGACGGGTTGAGGGATGAAGAAATCTTGCAGAGCTATGGAAACCTGCCCTGAAAAGCCAGTTCAGGAAGAGCCTGAGCTGTTTTGTGCTTCTAGGCCTGAAGATGCTCAGGATCTTTCCCAGATGTGTCAGCAGTGAGTAGGATTGTGCCTGAATCTGGCTCTGGAAATGCCAGTGCCTCAACTGAGAGCTGTGGCAATGATTTCCATTGCATGGAGAGGGGCCACAGTCCTGCAAGAGTCTTTCAGCAGAGCAAACAGCAGCCTGGAGGGTGGGCAGTGCTGCATCTGTACCACTGCATGCTCATCCTTCACCGTAATGCAGAGCTGCCCCCAAAGCTGCCATGGATCACTTTTTAGATTTCTCCTGTTGGATATATTTTGGAGAAGTTGTTCCAGGTGGCTTTGGATGGTGATCCTGTAGGAAGCAGCCATTCGCCTGCTGTGATATCCTTACAACTAATCCTAACTTCTCATTGCCTTTGGTTTTATTTGGGTTTTTTTTATCTATTGGTTTGATTGGTTTCTTTGGGTTTGTTTGTTTGTGTTTTTGTCTGTTTTGATTTGAGTTTTTTTCCTTTTTTATAAGTGACTGATTTAGTTGGCACAGCCAAACTCCAGAAAACGTAAACCAGGCTTGACTTTCCAGAAATTGCTTTTGGCTGGCTTTAGCTGCATTCCCCAGGATCAGGATCACCAGGAGATATTTGCAGGTTTTACTCTGCATCATCAGCTTGCCCAGACTTTGCTCAGTGTTTCACCAATGGAGAAGACAATGGATATTTTGCCAAAGCTCCTTTCAAACAACAAAGCTTGGGGCAGCACGACACAAAAGAAGAAAAGAAAATATTCCCCAGTTAGAACAGAGCCAGAGTGCCACCATTTTCCCCTCCACTTTTATTGATTTTCTACATTTAGAGGCAAAGCTTCCATCTCCAAAAGCTTCCATCTCTCACTTCCTGATGCTCTTTGCTACCCTTTAGCCTTCACCCCCACGCATCGGACTGCTGTCCATGTGGGGCTGGGGATGCTCAGCCTGGAAAGAGAAGGTGCTGGGGAGGCCTCCCTGCAGCTCTAGGAAAGATGGGCACCGAGAGGAGAAGCCTTTCAACTGCAGGAGTGAGATTGAAGTTGGATCTAATGAAGCTGCTCTTTTCCACTCAGGCTGCTGGGGCACTGGCCCAGGCTGTGCACACAGCCTGGGGATGCTCCATCCTTGGCAACATCCAAGGCCAGCTGGGAGCAGGGCTCTGAGCAACATATTCTGGGGGAAGATTGCTCCGCTTGGAACAAGATGGTCTTTAGGGTCCCTTCCAAGCCCAGCCACCCAGGGATTCCATCATTCTATGGTCTCCGTTGTCCACTTCAGCCTGGGCCTGGGCTCCTGGCAGTGATGTCACAGTGCACGCTCCAGCTAGAACTTCCAGCATCCAGCAACGGCCACAACACAACCCTTGGCTCCTTGTGTCAGCACGCCCTTCTCAGTGCTCCAAGCCAACCCCAGTCACCTTGTTGCCACCTGCCCCCTGATTCCCCCAGCAGTCCTGAAAGCTCCCCATTACCTGGATTTTGCTGCCCATCCCTGCAGGATGTCTGCATTTGTTCCAAAGAAGGTATGGTACTATTCCATGGAGGTGGACATCCCGCAGCTGCCTTGCTTGGCTGGAGCTCTGTTCAATACCGTGGAAACGGGACCCCACTCTGAGATTTTGCTACCTCTGCAGGCTGTCCCAGACCAAGAGGAGGAGATGGAGGTTGATACAAAGATTGATAGAGAAGAGAAAATGGAAGTGGACGGAGAGGATACTGGGGAGGAAGAGATGGACGTGGATGTTGAAGAGACAGAAGAAGAGATGGAGGTGGAGATGGAAGATGATATTGAGGACATGGAAATCGATCTAGAAGACGAGGAGGAGGACATGGTGTTGGGATGAAGACCAATGCCAGCAGCAGAACAGGCAGGTGCTCCCCACGGGCAGAGCGGGTCCCCTGCTGCCAGGCTGGGGCTGGGCTGGGCACTCCCTGCTCAGGGACACGCTAGCCCATGCACTGGATTCTGGTGGCCATCCCTGGCCTTTCCTCTGCTTGCTTTGGGCCACACAAGCCCTGTTCCAGTGCCTGGGCCACAGCCCCCAGCCCCAGCCAGGCTCACTTCTGGCAGCAGAGTCCCCCTGTGCCAGTGTCCCAGCCCGGGAGCACATGGAACACCTCTCCATGCCTGACTGCACTGACCGTGCCACTTGTTTTTCTTCCAGGACTGAAGCACATCCCAGAGAGAGATGCACCCATCTGTATATACGTTTTAGACTTGTTGTCTTCACCATCGAGATTTTAGAGTTTAAGTTTTCTGTAAATATGTTTCATATAGTTCTGTTAGATAAGTTCTTAGGTAAATAGGTTCTATAGTTTGTTGTTGTTGTTGTTGTTACAAATATTCTGACAATGTAAATATGTTGTGTAGTTCATTCTTGTTCATTTTCTTCTACAAATAAACATTCTTTGTTTTTCACACCCCAGTTCTCTTTGCATTTGCTTTGGGCACATTTGCAAAGTTGTGCTTTCCACTCGCTCCAGGTTCCCAGGGCTGGATGTCCCGGAGGGAGCTGGCACAGCCACCCCAGCAGTGGCTCCCTGTGCACAGGGGGTCCCACTGACAGAGCTCACCCTCTCCTTGCAGTTTCTCTGGACACACTTGGGAGCTGGAGGGGCAAATCCCAGTGGGCCCTGTCCCATGGCATCCCACATGGGAGCAGGGCTCAGCCTCATCCATGGCTCTTCCCTGGCTAGCCCCAGGGCTAAGGAGGCTGCACTGGGCTGCGGGCAGCCTGCTTCCTGGGCACCCTGAGGGGCTGGAGCCAGCCTGGAGGGAGCCTCAGCACAGGGGCCTCTGGCCTACATGCACCAACATTTCCTTTGGAAACCCCCTCTGTCACCACACTCTGCTACAAGCACAACATCAATTGTTCCTCCTACTTCAAGGGGAGACCTTAATTGGCACAAATTCGTCCCTTGGACTTTCTAGCACAGAAAATGTCAGCGCTTGGAATCCCTGTTCTGCACTCCCTGCTCGCACACCAAAACATTGGAACCTGCCAGAACATCTTGAATTAGCACCAACCTGCAGAGAGCTACAGGGGGAGAACCTACCCCCAACCACACAGGGACATTGATGGGCTGGGGCAGAGATGAAACTAAAGTATTTTAATGCCAAGAGACAGGAGTTTTTATTGCTGAATTCATTCTCCCACAACAAGAATGAAAGCTTTCAGTCTACTCACCTGCCACGCATGTCTATTGCCAAGGTTTGCTTCTGGGTTACCACTGATTTTTATTCATCTCCTCACAACTCTGATGCTCTTCCTGCCTAAGGTGCAGAGATGATATTTCAGAGCCAGATGAGCTCAGCACAGCTTGTGCAACACGCAGGATTTCCAGACCCAGAGATTCAGGCCATGCAAACTGATACTTTTTCGTCTGTGTGCTAAGATCACTGGAAGGATGTCAGTGATGTACCACACACTTCTCAGAGCTGTCCCTTCTATCCAGCTCTCCCCAGTCACTTCACACACTTCACTCCAAGCAGGTTCTGATCGAGTTCAGTAGCACATGGGATTTCATCCTGGCTTTTCTTCATTTTCTCCTGAGCTGTCTCCAGACACAGTGTGTGGGCACTGCAGCAGCATGAACGGGGCACCTCCCTGACACTGAGATTCATGTCACAACTTTTCATCAAAAGCAGCAAAGAAATGATTCCCACTGGGTCCCACACGGCTCCCTGGCAACTTTGTGCTGCTGCAGCTCCAGCACCAGGCCTGGTGCACAGGAATTTCAGGAGGAGACACACCGAAGGAATCAACCATTCTCAGAGAAGAAACATCTGTTTGCATGGCCCAAATCCCCACAACACTGCAGACTCTGGTGACCCACACTCTGCATTTGCACTTCAGCCTCTGTGCCTCACTTTTCCTCTCACTGAAGTCCCCCCAATTTCCCTCATGCTCAGATTCCCAAGAGAATTCAAAGCAGCATTAGGAGCAGGGATAGGTGATGGGAGCTGTCCCAAGGCTCGACCAAATTTCTCAGGCCTGACAATTCTAGCCAAGGACAGAAGAAAAAGCTGCATGAAAGAGGTGTGAAATGAAAGCAGGAATCAAATTTAGGTAGAATGAGAGATGCTGAAAAGCTTTTGAATGTTTGCAACAAGATTAGAAGCTCCAGGCACAGGAGGGATGCAACATTTTCCCCACTCTAACAACTCTGTGATGCAAATTGCAGCTCAAATCCTTCTCCCCAGCTCTGGGACTTGTTCAGCCCCCAACATGGTGCTGAATTTTTCAAGCAAAGTGGAAGCTGGTCAGAGAGGTGGCTTGCAAATCAAAATCACAGAGGACAGCTTGGAAGCACCAGCCAGAGCAAAGAGAGGCAGAGCCTGGCCCTGGGGTGCAGCACAGCCATACAACACATGCCTGAAACTCTAAGACATGAAAGAATTTGCCACGGGAGACACAGAAGGTACTTGATGGAATCCTGCCTCCTTCACGATGCATCAGCACGCAGGAGAACACAAGGATGAAGATGACAGCACCTTCTGCTGCTGCTTCCATCTCCTGAGTCAAATCTCACCAATATCTCTCACTATTGGCCATTCCCAAAGCCTCAGATTCCCTCAGTCCTTGCAGGATTTCAGTGCTGAGCAGCATGGAGGGAGATAAAGGCACTTGCAGAGACCAGAGATGCATTTTCTGCCTGAGGTGCATTTCACTGCCCAGCTTAGTTCCTCTAAAACCATTCCAATCAGCCCCTTGGACAGCACCAAGCCAGCAGCAGAACATCAGCGCCTGAAAATGCTTGGAAATGCCATTCTTTGAGATTTCTCTCCAGCTCTCCCATTTCATGGTGCCATTGCAGGGCTTTATCCCATCACTCAGCACTTGCAGCAAGTCTTGGCAACCAGCTTCAAACGGATTTGTAGTGCTGAGCAAATACGAGGCAATTTGACTTTGTCTCCAGTGAATGAAATTTCACCTCAATCAGACGAACTCTGCGTTCTGTCATTGGCCAGGCACTAACTACTGCCAGCTCCCCCCAAGCCTGGATGTCAAACTGCGTTCATATTGGGAAGTTAAATTGAGTTGGTTTTATGTACAAGATTATTCTGTCTCCAAATCATTTGGAGCCATAGAATTGCATTTCCAAGGACTAAACTCAGAGCAGCCACAAAGAGCACAAGAGGCAGGAAAAGAAAGAAAAATAGAGATTTCTAAGGAGTTGGAAATTGAATGCTGAGTTTTTTCCCATTCTGGGAAGTTCCATCAATTATCACCTGCCACCTCCTTGCCTTCACTTGTGTGGCCACCACTGAATACACTCCCAGAGAAGAAAATGTTGGTCGTACTGAAAACTGGGGCTAGAAGTAGAAAAAGGCTCAGAGATCTGACTTCAAAGACAACATCATGAAAAGAGCTGCCTTATAATAGCAAGATATGATGGGCAGCAGGAATGGCTGAAGCCAGCAGAGAGAAGTCCATGAACTATTGGTGCTACAAAGATTTCTGACAAAACCCCCAAGAAGCCAAAAACAGCGTTTGGTCTGGCCTAGCTGATAGGAGCCCTGTGCATTTAATTCAGTCATTGGCAGCACATGGAGATTGGCTTTAAGCTCCTTTGGTCCACTACTACTTTATTTTATTTTATTTTATTTTATTTTATTTTATTTTATTTTATTTTATTTTATTTTATTTTATTTTATTTTATTTTATTTTATTTTATTTTATTTTATTTTATTTTATTTTATTTTATTTTATTTCATTTCATTTCATTTTATTTCTTTTCATTTTATTTTATTTTATTTTATTTTATTTTATTTTATTTTATTTTATTTTATTTTATTTTATTTTTTCCACCCAGAAAATGTAATTGCTTCTACTCTTTGGGAAGAAATTACTGCTTTGAATGGTTCAAGGCAAAGAGTTTCTTCCCATACCCACTTGCAATAAGTCACCAAGAGAAAAATTTTCTCAAAAGATCCCTTAAAAATTTTGGAGTTACTTTCAACATAAATAACTGGGTGATTTTGCTCCACATGAGAAGGGAATTGAATTTGACTCCCTCAGCTTAAAAAGAAGTCTTTCTTCCCAGTTCTTCACCAAGAGGAACAAAACACTTGGTTGCAGCAAAATGAAGGGAGGAAGAAGTTTCTTTTCCCCTGAGCTGCACAACAGGAGACAATCTTGTTGCCAAGAGGTGACAAAACCCAGCCAATTTCCAGTTCTTTCAGTTGAAGGGAAAAGCTCCAAGGATCATAGCTGGGGCAGACACAGAGTGGGAGGAGCAGGGGATCTGCTGGGGGGGTTTGGCCTGGGGCATAGATTAAAGAAATCTTCAAGTGAAACCCATCAGAGCTCAAGACTTCATCCTGCAGAGGAGAAATTGGATTTGACCCAAATGCCATTCAAATCCAAAAAACATTGAGGCATTTCCCCAAGCTCTGCTGAGCCATCAGGTACAACCCAAAGCACCCTGTGGGACCAGAGCAGCAGCTCCCTGGCATGGGGACAGGGATGCTCCCTTGGCAAGCCGCCTGCATCACCCATGGGATTTGCAAGATCTGTTTTTAAAGACCCCAACATCCAAAAAACTCCACATTCAAAGCCTTTCCTTTGGGATTTCACTTCTCCATCTGTCTCTTGTAACTAGACAGCTGCTTCACTTCAGCACCCTTCTGGATGGGGCCAAATTTTCTCCGAATTTCCAGCCTAAACAGGAAGTTACTTCCATTCATTCTTCTGCAAGTACTGGCAGCTTGTAGCTGCTCTGCTCTTCCTCTCCTGCTGTGCATTTGTGCACATCAAGTGCCAAGAGCATTTCCTTGTTTCAATGATGTCATTTTGCCTTATTATTTCCTTCCCATAGAGTTGCACAGATTTGGTGCTGGCTCAACACTCAGAACATTGACAGCACAAAGTCGAGTTTTCGCACCAACTTCTCCAACCTTGGCACCTGTTGCAGCCCGCAACCTCAAAATCTCAGCCAGGGAAACCACAGGGTTCTGGGGACCAGCATGGAACACCAGTGAGACGGGCCTTTGTTCATGAAACCATTTCTTCAGCATGGGAACAAACTCAGATCCAGAACAGAGAGCCCCAAACAGAGGCACGGCAGGGGTTTTTGAGGGACAGAACTCTTGAGGGTCTCCACCCTTGAGGCTGGAGTTCAGGGTCAGGGACCACTAGAAACACAGCAAGGGAGAAACCCCCCAGGGACTCAAACCCAATCTGAACCCCTGGGCCGTCGTTCACAAGGGGTTTGGGGTGGGACAATGGAATTCGTTGCCTCCCCCGAGGCACATCACAACATCTGCTCCTTTTTTCTTTTTTCCCCTTCAAATTTTAATTTGGAGCTTAAAAATGTTTCCAAAACTTACAGCATAAAATCTTACCTCCTCCACAGAGCACCCGCTTTGCTCTGTGGGACACTAAAAACTCAATAACAAAACCCGTTAAGCAAACAAACAAACAGAAAAAAACAAAATTAAAAACAAACACTTAAATTAAACAGTGATGGTACTTAATACAAACGTAACGGTTTTTTAGTTCAGTCTCTTCCAGTTCTGGAGTTTCTTTCAGGAAGGGCGCAGCTCTTTGATCTCCTCTCATGAGGGGCAGAGTTCTTAGATCTCCAGCTTCGGCTCTGGTCTCGTAGGTGTGGGCGTTGCCACTTGAGATGTTCTTGGTGAAACGCTGGCTTTCAGAGCTCGGTTCCAGTTTCCATTTCCCCAGAGGGGGTGTTGCCCACCATGGAAAAGGCACAGCCCCCAGGGGTGGAGCAGCCAAAGAAAGGGCTGGGAGCGAAGCAGGAGTTACTGGGGGAAGGGAAGGTTGGGGGCCAGAAAAGAAGGAGCAAGGCGGGAAAAAAGGAATCCCAGACCGCGTGGGCAGTGCCATCTTGGGAAGAGGGCAGGGTCCGGGATGGACTTTCCCGGCCAGGGAACGAGAATATGGAAAGACAGGGGGTGAAGGAGGACACGGAACGGCGGGCAGACGGCAGCAGACCCGCAGCACTCTGGATGTTCCCCGTCCCCTGCCTGCCTTCAGGAAAACAGGGGATGGGATGGCAGAAAGACACCGGGGTGACGGGGAGTCGGCAGCAACCCCGAGCCATCTTGGCATTTTTCACCCTTTGTCCTGCCCTTAGGACCAGAGGAGAGGGGAAGATACAGGGAGGTATACACCAAAAAAAAAAGAGGAACTTCACAGAAGCCAAAAAACAGTCCACAGGAAGGGCCATACCGTCCATAATCGTCCATAATCATCCATAATGTTAATCTCGTCCATAAAGGTCCTTCCCATCTATATAAAAAAACCAAAACCCTCCATAATACGTCTCGTTGGGTGATGTTAGATGTTTGTCCCAGTGTCTGGTCTCTCGGCTCCCCCACCTCCATAAGCCCTTTTCCCCCATGACCCTGAGGCACTCCCAACTTGGCCCTCCTGCCAGGTATTCTCGACTCCTCCTTTCTAAGGCGGGAGTCTCTCCGGCTCTCGAGCCATCAGCCGGGGATTTACGGAGTGTCCATGGAGCCGCTCCTGCTGTTCTCCTGGTGCCTCGCTGGATGCCGTGCATTCTCCACCATTTGTTGCAGTCCGCAACTGCAGGATCAGGTCCAGGGATGATATTTTCTGGAAACCGGCATGTACTACAACGAGAAGCGCCTCTGTTCATGAAACCATTTCTTCAGCACGGGAACAACTCAGATCCAGAACAGAGAGCCCCAAACAAAGGCAGGGCAGGGGTTTTTGAGGGACAGAACTCTTGAGGGTCTCCACCTTTGAGGGTGGAGTTCAGGGTCAGGGACCACTAGAAACACAACAAGGGAGAAACCCCCCAGGGACTGAAACCCAATCAGAACCCCTGGGCCACCCTTCACAAGGGGTTTGGGGTGGGACAACTTCATCCAGGGCTCCCATGCCCATCTCCCAAAGCAGGAGGTCAAAATTCACTAGCTTGGCTTACAGCCATGCCTCTCCTGTAACAATGCTTATCTGAAACTAACTCTTTGCCTCCCTGAAGCACCTCCCAACAGTTTATGCTGTCTCTTTCCATGTTGATCACTCTCTCTCTCTTCCCCTATCTCTGGAAAAAAGGATGAATTTGCAAGACTCACCTGAGTAGGGAGCAGGTTCAAGTCTTGCCCAGGCCTTGTGGATGGTCCCGGGATCTCTGCCGGAGCAGCGGCTGGAGCTGTCTGCGCTAGAAGATTTTTTCCCATGGCTGCTGTGGGGAGTGTGGCCATTATCTGAGCACGCTGCAAGCTCCTATCTTTCCCTGCATATCTTTAGTGGGCAGTGTGTGGTGAAACTGAGCAGCGGCAGCAAGTGCAGGCCAGGCAGGGAGCGGCCTGGCCCGGCAGCCCCGCTGTGCAAGGCCCAGCCAAGCCTCTGAGAAGGGGCTCCTGTCACTTGCCAGTCTCCATCCTCCCCGGGAAGCGCAGAGCTGCGGCCAGCCCCGCTCCCCTCCCGTGGCCTTGGCTGGCCTGGGGGGAAGGAGGCTGAAGGGGAGCCCTGGTACCTCTTGAAAAGGCGGAAAGCAAAGAGAGCAAGGAATTGCCGGCCTTAGGTCTTCAAGTGGTGTTCCCAGGTTGATGTCACTTTTCAATGGTCCCAACTGCTGTCAGTGCTCAGCAATGGCCACTTGTTGGACAGGAGAAAAACTTTGTGGCATTTTGAAGAGATTTGGGGAATCTTGAGGGATTTTTGTTGAAGTTTCTAGGATCTTGAGCAGATTGAAATAATTTTGTGGGATTTTTGTGGATTTTTGTGGGATTTTTGTGGAATCTGTAAAATATTTCTGGAATTTTGTGTGATATTGAGAAGATTGAAATAATTTTGTAAGATTTTTGTAGAATTTGTGGGATTTTTCTGGAATTTTTGAGGGATTTTTCTGTAAATTTTGGAAATTAGTGGAGATTTTTTGGGACGTTTCTGGAATTTGGTAAGGTTTTGAGATTATTTAAAGAATTTTGTGGTATTTTTCTGGAATTGTGAGAATTTTTCTGGTATTCTGTGGTATTTTGAGGAGACTTGAAGAATTTTGAAGGATTTTTCTTAGATTTTGAGATTTGTGGAGATTTTGTGGGATGTTTCTTAAATTTGATGGGGTTTTGAAAAAATTTAGAGAATTTTGTGGGTTTCTCTGGAATTTTTGGTCTTTTTTCAAGAATACTGAGGGTTTCAGAGGGGACTTGAAGAATTTTGAGGAATTTTTCTTAGATTTTATGGAAATTTGTGAGGATTTTTGGGGATTTTTGTGGAATTTTATTGGATATTGAGGAGAGGTAGCGATTTTGTTGGATTCTTCATAATGTGGTATTTTCTGGATTTTTTTGGGGATTTTGCGGAGACTTCAAGAACTTTGAGGAATTCTTCTTAGATTTTGTGGAAACTTCCGGAGATTTTGAGGGATTTTCTTTAATTTTTGTGGACATTTGTGGAGATTTTGTGGGATGTTTCTGGAATTCAGTTGGGTTTTGAGAAGATTTAAGGAGTTTTGTGGCATGTTCGTGGAATTTGGTATGGTTTTAAGGTGATTTAGGGAATTTTGAGGGATTTTCCTTGAATTTTAAGGAAATTAGTGGGGATTTTAGGGGATATTCCTGGAATTTGGTAGGGTATTGAGGAGATTTAGGGAATTTTGAGGGATTTTCCTTGAATTGTAAGGAAATTAATGGGGATTTTAGGGGATATTCCTGGAATTTGGTAGGGTATTGAGGAGATTTAGGGAATTTTGTGAGATTTTTCTTGGATTTTGTGGAAATTGGTGTAGATTTTGTGGGATGTTTCTGCAATTTGGTAAGGGTTTAAGAAGATTTTGTGAATTTGTGGGATTTTCCAGGGATTTCGTGTATTTTTCCTGTGAATTATGTGGGATTCTGAGGAGGCTTGAAGAATTTTGTGGAATTTTTCTTAGATTTTGTGGAAACTTGTGGAGATTTTGTGGAGATTTTTGAGGAATTTTGTGAGATTGTGAGGTGGCTTGAAGAATTTTGAGGGATTTTTGTTGCATTTTGCGGGAATTTGTGGAGATTTTGTGGGATGTTTCTGAAATTCAGTTGGGTTTTGAGAAGATTTGGGGAATTTTGTGGGACTTCTCTGGAATTTTGTAAGGTTTTTCAGGAATTTTGTGGGAATTTGTGGAGATTTTGTGGGATTTTTGTGGAATTTGGTAGAGTTTTCAGAAGATTTAGGGAATTTTCAGTTATTTTTTTGAAATTTAGAGGAATTTTCAAGGATTTTGGGGGTTTAGAGGAGACTTGAAGAATTTTACGGGATTTTTCTTAGATTTTGTGGACATTTGTGGAGATTTTCTGGGATGTTTCTGGATTTCAGTTGGGTTTTCAGAAGATTTAGGGAATTTTGTGAGATTTTTCTAGAATTTTGTGGGGTTTTTCAAAAATTTTGTGGGATTCTGAGGAGGCTTGAAGAATTTTGTGGAATTTTTCTTCTATTTTGTGGAACCTTGTGGAGGTTTTGTGTGATTTTTGTGGAATTTTGTGGGATATTGAGGAGATTTTGTGGGATGTTTCTGGAACTTTTAGGGACTTTCCTGGAATTTTGTGGGATTCTGCAGAGAATTAACGAATTTTGAGGAATTTTTCTTAGATTTTGTGAACATTTGTGGAGATTTTGTGTGATTTTTGTGGAATTTTGTGAGATTGTGAGGCGGGTTGGAGAATTTTGAGGGATTTATCTTGGATTTTGTGTAGATTTTGTGGGATGTTTCTGCAATTTGGTAGGGTTTGAGAAGATGTTGTGAAGTTTGGGGATTTTTCAGGGATTTTGTGTATTTTTCCTGCGAATTGTGTGGGATTCTGAGGAGGCTTGAAGAATTTTGTGGAATTTTTCTTAGATTTTGTGAACATTTGTGGAGATTTTGTGTGATTTTTGTGGCATTGTGTGAGATATTGAAGAGATTTAGGGATTTTGAGGGATTTTTCTTGAATTTTGCGGTTATTTGTGGAGATTTTGAGGGATGTTTCTGGAATGTAGTTGGGTTGTGAGAAGATTTAGGGAATTTTGTGGGATATTCCTGGAATTTTGTTGGATATTGAGGAGATTTTTTAGGGATGTTTCTGGAATTTTGTGGGGCTATTCAAGAATTTTGTGGTTTTTTGAAAAGATTTAGTGAATTTTGTGGTGTTTTTCCTGAATTTTATGTTAATTTGTGGAGATTTTATGGGGCGTTTCTGGAATTTTGTAGAGTTTTCAGAAGATTCAGGGAATTTTGAGGGATTTTTTTGAAATTTTGTAAGGCTTTTCAAGTATTTTATGGGATTTAGAAGTTACTTGATGAATTTTGCTGGATTTTTCTTAGATTTTGTGGACATTTGTGGAGATATTTTGGGACTTTTCCAAGATTTTGTGAGATTCTGCAGAGAATTGACAAATTTTGAGGAATTTTTCTTGGATTTTGTGAACATTTGTGGAGATTTTGTGAGATTTTTGTGGAATTTTGTGGGATATTGAAGAGATTTAGGGATTTTGTGAGGATTTTTCATGTATTTTGTGGGAATTTGTGGAGATTTTGTGGGATGTTTCTGGAATTCAGTTGGGTTTTGAGAAGATTTAGGGAATTTTGTGGCATATTCCTGGAATTTGGTATTGTTTTAAGGTGATTTAGGGAATTGTGTGGGATTACTCTTAAATTTTATGGAAATTAGTGGGGATTTTGTGGGATATTCCTGGAATTTGGTAAGGTATTGAGGAGATTTAGGGAATCTGGTGGGATTTTTTTGGATTTTGTGGAAATTGGTGTAGATTGTGTGAGATGTTTACGGAATTTGGTGGGGTTTTGACA
This sequence comes from Poecile atricapillus, assembly GCF_030490865.1. NCBI lineage: Eukaryota > Metazoa > Chordata > Aves > Passeriformes > Paridae > Poecile > Poecile atricapillus. Next base: position 682,016 of record NC_081279.1, read on the forward strand.
AGATTTTGTGGAATTTTGTGGGATTTTCCCGGAATTTTGTGGAAGTTTGTAAGATATTTAGGAGATTTTAGCATTTTGAGGTTTTTTTCATGTATTTTGTGGGAATTTGTGGAGATTTTGCGAGATGATTCTGGAATTCAGTTGGGTTTTGAGAGGATTTATGGAATTTTGTGGGATTTTTCTGGAATTTTGTTGGATATTGAGGAGATTTTGTGGGATGTTTCTGGAATTTGTTGGGTTATAAAATTATTTAGGGAATTTTGTGGGATATTTCTGTAATTTTGTGGGGCTCTTCAAGAATTTTGTGGTATTTTGAAAAGATTGAGCGAATTTTGTGGTGTTCTTCTTGAATTTTGTGGGAATTTGTGGAGATTTTATGGGGCGTTTCTGGAATTTGGTAGAGTTTTCAGAAGATTTAGGGAATTTGGAGGGATTTTTGTGGGATTTTGTGGGAATGGGTGGAGATTTTGTGGGACATTCCTGTGAATTGTTATGGTTTTGAAATGATTTAGGGAATTTTGTGGGACTTCTCTGGAATTTTGTGGGATTTTTCAAGAATTGTGTGGGATTCTGAGGCGACTTGAAGAATTTTGAGGGATTTTTCATGTATTTTGTGGGAATTTGTGGAGATTTTGTAAGGTGTGGAATTCAGTTGGGTTTAGAGAAAATTTAGGGAATTTTGTGGCATAGTCCTGGAATTTGGTATGGTTTTACGGTGATTTAGAGAATTTTGAGGGATTTTCCTTGAATTTGATGGAAATTAGTGGGGATTTTGTGGGATGTTTCTGGAATTTGGTAGGGTTATGTGAAGATTTTGTGAATTTTGTGGGATTTTCCAGGAATTTTGTGTATTTTTCCTGTGAATTGTGTGGGATTCTGAGGAGGCTTGAAGAATTTTGTGGAATTTTTCTTGGATTTTGTGGAAACTTGTGGAGGTTTTGTGTGATTTTTGCGGGATTTTGTGGGATATTGAGGAGATTTAAGGATTTTGAGGTTTTTTTCATGTATTCTGTGGGAATTTGTGGAGATTTTGTGGGATGTTTCTGGAATTCAGTTGGGTTTTGAGAAGATTGAGGGAATTTAGAGGGATTTTTCTTGAATTTTGGAGAAATTGGTGGGGATTTTTTGGGATGTTTCTGGAATTTGGTGGGATTTTTGTGGTATTTTGTGGGATATTGAAGAGATTCAAAGATTTTTGTGGGATTTTTCTGGAATTTTGTAAACATTTGTGGAGATTTTGCGGGATGTTTGTGGAATTTGGTTGGGTTTTGAGAAGATTTGGGGAATTTTGTGGGATTTTTCAGGAATTTTGTGAATTTTTCTGGGATTCTGTGGGATTCTGAGGAAACCTGAAGAATTTTGAAATATTTTTCTTAGATTTTGTGGAAATTTGTGGGGGTTTATTGGGATTTTTGTGGAATTTGTGGGATATTGAGGAGATTGAAGGGTTTGGAGGGTTTTTCATGTATTTTGTGGGAATTTGTGGATATTTTGTGCGGTGTTTCTGGAATTCAGTTGGGTTTTGAGAAGATTTAGGGAATTTTGTGGGATGTTTCTGGAATTTTGTTGGATCTTGAGGAGATTTTGTGGGATGTTTCTGGACTTTTGTGGGGGTTTTCAAGAATTTTGTGGTATTTGGAAAAGATTTAGCGAATTTTGTGGTGTTTTTCTTGAATTTGGTGGGAATTTGTGGAGATTTTATGGGGCGTTTCTGGAATTTGGTAGAGTTTTCAGGAGATTCAGGGAATTTGGAGGGATTTTTCTGGAATTTTGGAAGGCTTTTCCAGGATTTTGTGGGATTTAGAGGAGGCTTGATGAATTTTGAGGGATTTTTCATGTATTTTGTGGGAATTTGTGGAGATTTTGTGGGATGTTTCTGGAACTTGGTAGGGTTTTGTGAAGATTTTGGGAATTTTGAGGGATTTTTCAGGAATTTTGTGAGCCTTTTTAAAGACTGTGGTTTTGAGGAGAGTTGAATTTTGAGGAATTTTTCTTAGATTTTGTGGAAACTTGTGGAGGTTTTGTGGGATTTTTGTGGAATTTTGTGGGATATTGAGGAGATTTTGGAATTGAGAGGTATTTTTCATGTATTTTGTGGTTCTTTGTGGAGATTTTGTAAGATTTTTGAGGAGATTTTTTGGATATTGAAGAGATTAAGGGATTTTGAGGGATTTTTCTTAAATGTTGTGGGAATTTGTGGGGATTTTGTGGGATGTTTCTAGAATGTGGTAGAGATTTCTGAATATTTAGGGAATTTTGAGGGATTTTTCTAGAACTTAGTGTATTTTTCTAGAATTTTGTGATATTTTGGGAAAATTTAAATAATTTTGATGGATTTTTCTTGAGTTTTGTGAAAATATCTGGAGATTTTCTGGGATTTTTCTGGAATTTTGTGGGGATTTTCAAAGATTTTGTTGTCTTCTGAGGAGACTTGAAGGCCCATCTCCCCTAGGAACACGCACGTACTGCCCACCCGAGTGGATCGGCCTTCGCTGCTACCACGGCGATGGGGCGACCATCTGGTCCCTGGGCGTGCTGCTGTTTGAGATGGTGTGCGGGTACTTACCCTTGGAGAAGGAGCGAGACATCGTCTTGGGGCAGCTCTTCTTCCCGCAGGAGGCCTCTCCAGGTTGCTATGGGGCCTGAAGAAGGCAGGCTTTGGCAGGTGGCAGCGCGCAGCCCAGCCCGGCCCTCCCGCAGCTGCGCGGGACGTCCATGTGCCCTCAAGGGCCGGCTGCAGCAGGTGGCCCGTGGCAGGCTGGCTGTGGCACGCTTGGCTGAAGGAGGGGACGCTTGTCCTGCCGTGCCGCTCTCCCGCCAAGGCCAGCTCCCAGCACACGCAGCGTGGCCCGGCTTCTGCAGGCGCCGGCAGCAGCTGGGCAGGAGCCTTCTGCAAGTGAGCGCCGCTTTCTGCCTTCTCTCCCCAGAGTGCCAACATCTGATCCGCTGCTGTTTGTCCAAGCACCCCATGGATCGGCCAGTGCTGGAGCAGATCTTCTACCACCCTTGGGTGTTGGGCGGCCATTTCTGATGCCTTGCCGCAGCCTCTGCAGCACCCAGTTCCCGTGTCCCACGCAGGACTGAGGGCCCAGGAAATAAAAGAACCCGAAACCCGGTGCGGGCTGGAAAGTCTGGTCCTTGTTAGCAACTTCAGCTAAGGGAACCTCTTGGCAAAAGGGGTAATCAGAGCGTTCCCTTCAGCCTTTGTCAAGCTTTTGATGCCTTTCCTCCAGGTTGTCCCTCAAAATCAGAGAGGGTTTGGAGCCTGCACCAGTCCCCCCAAATCGGTGGGAGGCAGAGACTACTCCCAGGCCCCTCAAAACTGGAGGAGGATGGAGGCGATCCCTGGGCCCACAACACTGAAGGGAGATAAATACCCAGCCCCCCCAAAAATAAGAGATGGATGGAGCCCACAGCGGCCCCCAAGTCAGAGGGGGAAGGGGAGACTGCCAGCCCCCCTAAAGCTGAGGGGAATTTTGCCTGTGCCAGTCCCACAAATTGCAAGGGGACAGAGAACAGCCCTGGCCTGGCAAAGGGCAAAGAGCGGCCGGGGGCTGCCAGGATGGTGACAACACTGGCACCCCCCAAATCAGAGAGGGACAAAGAGCCCGCACAGGCTTCCCAGGAGAAGAAAGGGGGCAGCAAATATCCCCTGTCCCCCTAAGTTGGAGGGGCACAGACACAACGCCCACCCCCCTATAGTGGAGGGGGACAGACACGAAAGACCCCACGAAAAGAGCATGGGGAACCAAGAGCACTGCTGGCCCCACAAAGGTAAGGAGGGTGGAGAAACTCCCCATCTGTCTTTGTTTTGGAAGACAGGTGTCTGCTAGGGAGGGCAGGGGCGTCCCCTGGAATGAAAATGTAGACCCCCACATTCTGAATCATTATAATTTTGAACTCAAGGGACTCTCAGACAGAGATCTGGGGATAGGAATAACAGTTCTTTACAGTATACACACTTTAGTGTGTATAACGAGGCACACAAACAACAATAACTACAGTGTTAACAACAAAACAGAACCAGGGACCCTGTGACAGCCTTCTCGGCCGGGACGGGAAAGGATGGAGGAGAGGCTTTGCTTCACAAACCCCCTCGGGTTGGCAGTCAGTGCCAGTGCTCCTGCAGGGCTCTGAGGAACACTCAGCTGGAACACCAGGGATGAGCTGAGATCCTGGGCCGGTGGCTGAGGTGGATCAGTAGCTCAGTGGTGGTGCCTGGCACTGCCACACGTCCCGGCAGGACCGGGGGTGTGAAGCCACCAAGGAAGAGGGAAGAAGGAGAAGGAGAAACAGCAGCTCCGTCTGGGTGATGGCAAATTCCCTTCTCTCTGCAGCAACAGCTCCCAGCAAAGTGTCCTTCTCTGAAGCTGAAGAAGCCGCCAAACTGTGCCCACCTTCCCCTTTTCCTGCCCCCTTCAGCCCTGGGCCCAACCAAACTCTTTGTGTTTCTCAAGTACTACCCGCAGTCAGGTTTTCCCTGCAACTAATGGGTAAAAATTCCACAGTTGAGCCAGAACTAAAAGAAGGAAATCTAACCCCCAACAGCTTCTCATCTCCATCTCTTTGCACTCCAAAAGCCAGGAGGAATGGATCTGTCACCTCAAAACCACTCAATCCCACTGAAAACAGCTCCATTTTACCCCAAAAGGGCTCAATCCCAACTCAAAAGGGCTTGTTCCACCTCAGAAAATCTCAATCCCACACTAAAATTACTCAGTTCCACTGCTGCCAGGTGAGATGGAGTGAGAAGGTGTTCTGGTTTAGGGCAAATTTGGAAGAAAACCTCTGAATGGAGTCCCTCTAAAAAGCAAATTAAAGTTGTCCCTTGAATATGAAGAATATGAATAATATAAATAATATGAATAATATTAAAGAATAAATCCTCTGGCTGTTTGAAGAGATGGCAAAGCCAGAAAAGTCCTTTCCATGGGGTGTAGCTCAGCTCGCTCAGTCTCTTATCAGTTCCTCCGGCGCTGGAAAGGGCCCAGGCCCAGGCCCCCGTGGGCCACAGCCGTGAGCTCCCGGGGTTTGTCTGGGTTCTCAGTCCAGAGCAGCTTTGAACAGATTCAAGGAAAAAGGCAAAAAACACTCCGGGGAACTCCTGTGCCTCAGCTAGCTAAAAACCAACTAAACTAAACTAAAAACTAACGAAAAAGGAAACTGAACTGAAGTGCCTAGAAGCAAAGGAGAGCTCTGTCCCACTGTCTGTCCCTGCTGCAGACAACACAGGCCAGGGAAGCATGCGGGGCAGTGAGTGCCATTTCTGCAAACAAACTGCAGCTTCTTCTTCCCCCCCTTGGCTCTCAGAGCCAGTCTTGAAGGTGCAGAACTTAATAGACAGCAGAAACAGAACAGACACCTGGGGATCCAAGGATCACAAAGTCACCCCAGGCCAGAAGGAGGTTGGGAGAAGTGGGATCCACATTTGGAGCGGTGGGATGGGGATTGTGTGGGGCTGGCTGGCTGGGCTGTATTGGATAGGAAATCAAACTTTCAGAGTTCCTGATTTCTGTCCCATTCATTTTCAGTCAGGTGCAGCTCTGTTTGCAGAGGGTCGCTGTGGCACTCGAGACGCACACACGACGCAGCGAGGTTGGCACGGCAAGAGCAATCTTTATTGTTCAGAAGCTGCTTTTCCATGGTTGACTGCGGGGGCTGGGGAACTGCCTGATTCAGAGATCCTGGCCCTTCCTTGGAGTCAAGATACTTTTTTCTAAGAGAGAGAAAAGTATCACTCCCAGCAATCTTTGAGTTAGTTATGTTAAACTGTTACACTCCATTGCTGTTCTCCCCTGCCATCCCACCCCAATACCTGTTTCCCAGTTTCCCCCAGCCCCTCTCCTCCCCTATAAATACCCCAGTTTATCCCCTGTTCCAGAGAGCTGCTGTCACTGGCTCCCTTGGCCGAGGGCCCGGCTGTAATAAAGGCCAGTTCTCTGCGGAACGCCACACAGCGCTCTGCTCTCTCCCTCCGTGTCGCCTGCACGCTGCCGCTGAGCTGAGCTGAGCTGAAATCACTCGCCGGGCAGAGGACGTGTCTGTGCCCCGGGCAGCCCAACCGCGGACCGCTTTTCCGGGAGTCACGGCACCCCTGCCACCTCCACCGCCGCGGCAACCTATGAGAAAGCACAGCTGGGTTCTGCTCAGGCCATTTCAAACTACCTGGGCTATTTGGGACTTGCCCTTGCAAAGGCAGCATCTCAGGAAAAGTCCAAGTTTCTCTTCATGGACTCCCAGGATGTCTTGCCTTGGAAGGGACCTTAAAGCTCCTCTTGTTCCAACTCTCAGCACACTCAGGACACCTTCCCCTAGACCAGCTTGCTCCAAGCCCCATCCAACCTGGCCTTCAACTCTTCCAAGGGTCAGACAATCACAGCTTCTCTGCAACCTGGTCTATTCCTCCCACATCTAAAATCAGACCAAACTTAGCAGCCTCAGAGATAGATTTCTATTCAATAGCTCCATTTTTCTATGAAAGAAATATGGCTAAACTTCTTTTCATCTGACATTGCAGAATCAACACGAGCTCTTCAGAAAGGGTTGCCGCCCACCCACTTTGCTTATTTTTCCCCATTTGGTGGAACATTGTCATTCTGTTGTTGTTTGGAGCAGTATTTTAATGTATCTGGCTGAGGCTGCTTCAAATAGTACAGCGAGATACCAGGGTGTGAGGGGTGGAAAACTGAGCTCTTACACATCCAGTACTTCTGTTGTTGGAAGTCTTCAATCCCACCTCTCTGCTAGGATGAAATAGGTGCTACCCATCCAATTTCTAAAGTATCGTGCATCAAGCTGACACTATTTGAAGACTTCAAAATAGAAAAGCCACTTGAAACAAACCTCTGCTCCTTTCCATTTTCTCTGTTCCACAGTTTAGGACAGAAGACAGGAGAGAAAGATTGTTTTGGCAACAATGTTTTCAGGACTCTAAAAAGAATATCAAAACTGCTCTGCTGCACTCTCAGCTCTTGCAGCCCCAAAAAGCACTGGCTCTCTTTGCTCACAGACTCACAATTGTGGTGGCATTTCTACCATGCCACAGGACAGCGATGTTTTTCCTTTTCTCCTGGAAATACCTACAGCACTTCTGGCTAGCAAGGCAAACATGAGCCTCTTTTAGTGGCCTTTGAAACTGGACATGTGAAATGATGTACACAAAGCCCCAGGCCAGCTGAACCTGGGATCTCTGAATGGGTCTTCACATTCTTCCCGGGAAGATGAATGGCAATCACTATTTTGGCAGGGAAACTGCATCAGCTGGCAATTTGGTGTAGAAAATGTGCTTTCTGCTCCTCTCAGAGCCAAAACTCCTACCCATTTCTTGCAAGTCCTTCTTAGATAAGGACCACGTTCAACTGAGTGACAGTGAAGCAAAATGGCAATCCAGGAATCAATTGTCCTGTACACAATCTCCTCCATCCACGTGGAAGGTTACTCACGGGCACACAGGAGGAAGGAAGAAACCCAAATGCATCATTGGACATAAAGTCAGACGTGTTGAGGGTTGAAGAAATCTTGCAGAGCTATGGAAACCTGCCCTGAAAAGCCAGTTCAGGAAGAGCCTGAACTGTTTTGTGCTTCTAGGCCTGAAGATGCTCAGGATCTTTCCCAGATGCTCAGCAGGCAGCAGGATTGTGCCTGAATCTGGCTCTGGAAATGCCAGTGCCTCAACTGAGAGCTGTGGCAATGATTTCCATTGCAAGGAGAGGGGCCACAGTCCTGCAAGAGTCTTTCAGCAGAGCAAACAGCAGCCTGGAGGGTGGGCAATGCTGCATCTGTACCACTGCATGCTCATCCTTCACCGTAATGCACAGCTGCCCCCAAAGCTGCCATGGATCACGTTTTAGATTTCTCCTGTTGGATATATTTTGGAGAAGTTGTTCTAGGTAGCTTTGGATGGTGATCCTGTAGGAAGCAGCCATTCGCCTGCTGTGATATCTTTACAATTAATCCTAACTTCTCATTCCCTTTGGTTTTATTTGGGGTTTTTTATCTATTTATTTGACTGGTTCCTTTGGGTTTGTTTCTTTGTGGTTTTGTCTCTTTTGGTTTGTGATTTTTTCCTTTCTTATAAATGACTGGTGAAGTTGACACAGCCAAACTCCAGAAAATATAAACCAGGCTTGACTTTCCAAAAATGACTTTTGGCTGGCTTTAGCTGCATTCCCCAGGATCAGGATCACCAGGAGATATTTGCAGGTTTTGCTCTGCATCTTCAGCTTGCCCAGACATTGCTCAGTGTTTCACCAATGGAGAAGACAATGGATATTTTGCCAAACCTCCTTTCAAACAACCAAACTTGTAGCAGCAAGACAGAAAAGAAGAAAATATTCACCAGTTAGAACAAAGCCTGAGTCCCACCATTTTCCACCCCACTTTTATCGATTTTCTACATTTAGAGGCAAAGCTTTGTTACCGCTGAAGACGAATAGATCACACGGACACAGGTCGAGGTGTGGTGAAAAGAAGAGCCGAGTTTATTTTCCCTCCCATGATTTATAGGCTTTTGACCACAGCCAGGGATTGGATGGTCAGGATAACACTTTCTCACTGCACTGGCCATGAGAGATGCCCATCACAAGACGTGTAACAGAAAGAATGCACACATATCTATGTTTACAGTTACTGTCCTGGGAAAGTCTTTAGAAAACCATGTCAGCAAGCTCAGAAGCTGAGTTTTCAGAGCGACAAAGCTTCCATCTCTTACTTCCTGATGCTCTTTGCTACCCTTTAGCCTTGACCCCCCACGAATCGGACTGCTGTCCATGTGGGGCTGGGGATGCTCAGCCTGGAAAGAGAAGGTGCTGGGGAGGCCTCCCTGCAGCTCTAGGAAAGATGGGCACAGAGAGGAGAAGCCTTTCAACTGCAGGAGTGAGATTGAAGTTGCATCTAATGAAGCTGCTCTTTTCCACTCAGGCTGCTGGGGCACTGGCCCAGGCTGAGCACAGAGGCTGGGGATGCTCCATCCTTGGCAACATCCAAGGCCAGCTGGGAGCAGGGCTCTGAGCAACATATTCTGGGGGAAGATTGCTCCGCTTGGAACAAGATGGTCTTTAGGGTCCCTTCCAAGCCCAGCACCCAGGGATTCCATCATTCTATGGTCTCCGTTGTCCTCTTCAGCCTGGGCCTGGGCTCCTGGCAGTGATGTCACAGTGCACGCTCCAGCTAGAACTTCCAGCATCCAGCAACGGCCACAACACAACCCTTGGCTCCTTGTGTCAGCACGCTCTTCTCCCTGCTGCAAGGCTACCCCTGTCACCTTGCCTGTCACCTGCTCCCTGATACCCCCATCAGTCCTGAAAGCTCCCCATTCCTTGGATTTTGATATTCATCCCTTCAGGATGTCTGCATTTGTCCCAAAGAAGGTATGGTACTATTCCACAGAGGTGGACACCCCGCATCTGCCTGGGTGGGCTGGAGCTGTGTGGGACAGTGTGGGAAAGGGACCCCACTCTGAGATTTTGCTACCTCTGCAGGCTGGCACAGACCGAGAGGAGGAGATGGAGGTGGATACACAGATGGATATAGAAGAGAAAATGGAAGTGGATGGAGAAAATTCTGGAGAGGAAAGGATGGACGTGGATGTGAAAGAGTCAGATGAACAAATGGATGTGGAAATGGAAGACCACGTTGAGGAGATGGATGTAGATGCAAAAGACGAGGAGGAGGACATGGTGTTGGGATGAAGACCAATGCCAGCAGTAGAACAGGCAGGTGCTCCCCACGGGCAGAGCGGGTCCTCTGCTGCCAGGCTGGGGCTGGGCTGGGCACTCCCTGCTCAGGGACACGCTACCCCATGCACTGGATTCTGGTGGCCATTCCTGGCCTGGCCTGGCCTTGCTTTGGGCTACACAAGCCCTGTTCCAGTGCCTGGGCCACAGCCCCCAGCCCCAGCCAGGCTCACTTCTGGCACCAGAGTCCCCCTGTGCCAGTGTCCCAGCCCGGGAGCACATGGAACACCCCTCCATGCCTGACTGCACTGACCGTGCCACTTGTTTTTCTTCCAGGACTGAAGCACATCCCAGAGAGAGATGCCACCCATCTGTATATACGTTTTGGAGTTGTTGTGTTCAGATAGACATTTTAGAGTTTGTTTTAGTGTTCTGTAAATATGTTCCATGTAGTTTAGTTAGATATGTTCTTAGGTAAATAGGTTCTATAGTTTGTTGTTGTTGTTGTTACAAATATTCTTACCATGTAAATATGTTGTGTAGTTCATTCTTGTTCCTTTTCTTCTACAAATAAACATTCTTTGTTTTTCACACCCCAGTTCTCTTTGCATTTGCTTTGGGCACATTTGCAAAGTTGTGCTTTCCACTCGCTCCAGGTTCCCAGGGCTGGATGTCCCGGAGGGAGCTGGCACAGCCACCCCAGCAGTGGCTCCCTGTGCACAGGGGGTCCCACTGACAGAGCTCACCCTCTCCTTGCAGTTTCTCTGGACACACTTGGGAGCTGGAGGGGCAAATCCCAGTGGGCCCTGTCCCATGGCATCCCACAAGGGAGCAGGGCTCAGCCTCATCCATGGCTCTTCCCTGGCTAGCCCCAGGGCTAAGGAGGCTGCACTGGGCTGCGGGCAGCCTGCTTCCTGGGCACCCTGAGGGGCTGGAGCCAGCCTGGAGGGAGCCTCAGCACAGGGGCCTCTGGCCTACATGCACCAACATTTCCTTTGGAAACCCCCTCTGTCACCACACTCTGCTACAAGCACAACATCAATTGTTCCTCCTACTTCAAGGGGAGACCTTAATTGGCACAAATTCGTCCCTTGGACTTTCTAGCACAGCAAATGTCAGCACTTGGAATCCCTGTTCTGCACTCTCTGCTCGCGCACCAAAACATTGGAACCTGCCAGAAGATCCTGAATTAGCACCAAGCTGCAGAGAGCTACAGGGGGAGAACCTACCCCCAACCACACAGGGACATTGATGGGCTGGGGCAGAGCTGAAACTAAAGTATTTTAATGCCAAGAGACAGGAGTTTTTATTGCTGAATTCATTCTCCCACAACAAGAATGAAAGCTTTCAGTCTCCTCACCTGCCACGCATGTCTATTGCCAAGGTTTGCTTCTGGGTTACCACTGATTTTTATTCATCTCTACAGAACTTAGCTTTTCCTGGCTAACATGCAGAGATGACATTTCAGAGCCAGATGAGCTCAGCACAGCTTGTGCAACACGCAGGATTTCCAGACCCAGAGATTCAGGCCATGCAAACTGATACTTTTTTGTCTGTGTGCTAAGATCACTGGAAGGATGTCAGTGATGAACCACACACTTCTCAGAGCTGTCCCTTCTATCCAGCTCTCCCCAGTCACTTCACGCACTTCACTCCAAGCAGGTTCTGATAGAGTTCAGGAGCACATGGGATTTCATCCTGGCTTTTCTTCATTTTCTCCTGAGCTGTCTCCAGACACAGTGTGTGGGCACTGCAGCAGCATTAACGGGGCACCTCCCTGACACTGAGATTCATGTCACAACTTTTCATCAAAAGCAGCAAAGAAATGATTCCCACTGGGTCCCACACGGCTCCCTGGCAACTTTGTGCTGCTGCAGCTCCAGCACCAGGCCTGGTGCACAGGAATTTCAGGAGGAGACACCGAAGGAATCAACCATTCTCAGAGAAGAAACATCTGTTTGCATGGCCCAAATCCCCACAACACTGCAGACTCTGGTGACCCACACTCTGCATTTGCACTTCAGCCTCTGTGCCTCACTTTTCCTCTCACTAAAGTCCCCCCAGTTTCCCTCATGCTCAGATTCCCAAGAGAATTCAAAGCAGCATTAGGAGCAGGGAGAGATGATGGGAGCTGTCCCAAGGCTCGACCAAATTTCTCAGGCCTGACAATTCTAGCCAAGGACAGAGGAAAAAGCTGCATGAAAGAGGTGTGAAATCAAAGCAGGAATCAAATTTAGGTAGAATGAGAGAAGCTGAAGAGCTTTTCAGTGTTTGCAACAAGATTAGAAGCTCCAGGTCCAGGAGGGATGCAACATTTCCCCCACTCTAACAACTCTGTGATGCAAATTGCAGCTCAAATCCTTCTCCCCAACTCTGGCACTTGTTCAGCCCCCAACATGGTGCTGAATTTTTCAAGCAAAGTGGAAGCTGGTCAGAGAGGTGGCTTGCAAATCAAAATCACAGCGGACAGCTTGGAAGCAGCAGCCAGAGCAAAGAGAGGCAGAGCCTGGCCCTGGGGTGCAGCACAGCCACACAACACATGCCTGAAACTCTAAGACATGAAAGAATTTGCCACGGGAGACACAGAAGGTCCTTGATGCAATCCTGCCTCCTTCACGATGCATCAGCATGCAGGAGAGCACTAGGATGAAGATGACAGCACCTTCTGCTGCTGCTTCCATCTCCTGAGTCAAATCTCACCAATATCTCTCACTATTGGCCATTCCCAAAGCCTCAGATTCCCTCAGTCCTTGCAGGATTTCAGTGCTGAGGAGCATGAAGGGAGATAAAGGCACTTGCAGAGACCAGAGATGCATTTTCTGCCTGAGGTGCATTCCACTGCCCAGCTTAGTTCCTCTAAAACCATTCCAATCAGCCCCTTGGACAGCACCAAGCCAGCAGCAGAACATCAGCGCCTGAAAATGCTTGGAAATGCCATTCTTTGAGATTTCTCTCCAGCTCTCCCATTTCATGGTGCCATTGCAGGGCTTTATCCCATCACTCAGCACTTGCAGCAAGTCTTGGCAACCAGCTTCAAACGGATTTGTAGTGCTGAGCAAATACGAGGCAATTTGACTCTCCAATGAATGAAATTTCACCTCAATCAGACGAACTCTGTGTTCTGTCATTGGCCAGGCACTAACTACTGCCAGCTCCCCCCAAGCCTGGATGTCAAACTGCCTTCATATTGGGAAGTTAAATTGAGTTGGTTTTATGTACAAGATTATTCTGTCTCCAAATCATTTGGAGCCATAGAATTGCATTTCCAAGGACTAAACTCAGAGCAGCCACAAAGAGCACAAGAGGCAGGAAAAGAAAGAAAAATAGAGATTTCTAAGGAGATGGAAATTGAATGCTGAGTTTTTTCCCATTCCAGGAAGTTCCATCAATTATCACCTGCCACCTCCTTGCCTTCACTTGTGTGACCACCACTGAATACACTCCCAGAGAAGAAAATGTTGGTCCTACTGAAAACTGGGGCTAGAAGTAGAAAAAGGCTCAGAGATCTGACTTCAAAGACAACATCATGAAAAGAGCTGCCTTATGATAGCAAGATATGATGGGCAGCAGGAATGGCTGAAGCCAGCAGAGAGAAGTCCATGAACTATTGGTGCTACAAAGATTTCTGACAAAACCCCCAAGAAGCCAAAAACAGCGTTTGGTCTGGCCCAGCTGATAGGAGCCCTGTGCATTTAATTCAGTCATTGGCAGCACATGGAGATTGGCTTTAAGCTCCTTTGGTCCACTACTAATTTATTTTATTTTATTTTATTTTATTTTATTTTATTTTATTTTATTTTATTTTATTTTATTTTATTTTATTTTATTTTATTTTATTTTATTTTATTTTATTTTATTTTATTTTATTTCATTTCATTTCATTTCATTTCATTTCATTTCATTTCATTTCATTTTTTCCACCCAGAAAATGTAATTGCTTCTCCTCTTTGGGAAGAAATTACTGCTTTGAATGGTTCAAGGCAGAGTTTCTTCCTAGACCCACTTGCAATCAGTCACCAAGAGAAAAATTTTCTCAAAAGATCTCTTAAAAATTTTGGAGTTACTTTCAACATAAACAACTTGGTGATTTTGCTCCACATGAGAAGGGAATTGAATTTGACTCCCTCAGCTTAAAAAGAAGTCTTTCTTCCCAGCTCTTCACCAAGAGGAACAAAACACTTGGTTGCAGCAAAATGAAGGGAGGAAGAAGTTTCCTTCCCCCTGAGCTGCAAAACAGGAGACAATCTTGTTGCCAAGAGGTGACAAAACCCAGCCAATTTCCAGTTCTTTCAGTTGAAGGGAAAAGCTCCAAGGATCATAGCTGGGGCAGACACAGAGTGGGAGGAGCAGGGGATCTGCTGGGGGGTTTTGGCCTGGGGCATAGATTAAAGAAATGTTCAAATGAAACCCGTCAGAGCTCAAGACTTCATCCCGCAGAGGAGAAATTGGATTTGATCCAAATGCCATTCAAATCCAAAAAACATTGAGGCATCTCCCCAAGCTCTGCTGAGCCATCAGGTACAACCCAAAGCACCCTGTGGGACCAGAGCAGCAGCTCCCTGGCATGGGGACAGGGATGCTCCCTTGGCAAGCCGCCTGCATCACCCATGGGATTCGCAAGATCTGTTTCTAAAGAACCCAACATCCAAAAAACTCCACATTCAAAGCCTTTCCTTTTGGGGTTTCACTTCTCCACCTGTCTCTTGTCACTAGACAGCTGCTTCACTTCAGCACCTTTCTGGATGGGGTCAAATTTTCTTCTAATTTCCAGCCTAAACAGGAAGTTACTTCCATTCATTCTTCTGCAAGTACTGGCAGCTTGTAGCTGCTCTGCTCTTCCTCTCCTGCTGTGCATTTGTGCACATCAAGTGCCAAGAGCATTTCCTTGTTTCAATGCCGCAGCTGCGGAAAGCCCGGAGCACCGCGACTTCTCTAGATATTCAGCCCTGATAAGGGCTGGGCCGAGGTGCGTGAGCAGCTTCGAGCAGGCGAGTGATTCAGCTCAGGCTCAGCGGTAGTTGAGTGATTTCAGCTCAGCTTAGCTCGGCTCGGCAGCAGCGGCAGGCAGGCAACACAGGAAGCAGGGACGGGAATGCTGGTCCAGCGTTCCACCAAGGCAAAACCTTTTATTCAGGCAGAGCTTTGGCGAAGGGTGCCGGCAACAGCGAATCCGTCAAACAGGGGAAAAGCCGGGATATTTATGGGGAAGGAGAGGGGCGGGGGGAAGCCCGAGATACCTGTATCGGGATGGGACAGCAGGCGGGAACACCAATGGGACACAACAGTTTAACATATCTAACTCAAAGACCCCTGGGAGCGACACATTGTCTCTCTCTTACAGAGAAGTATCTTGTCTCCAGGGTAGAGCCAGAATCTCAGGCCCAGCTGGCTCCTCCTTAGCCACAACTCCCCCTTCTTTACTTATTAAAAAGGCATTTCCTAGAGAGTTAGCTAATAGAGTCTTAAAACATGAAAACATACTTGGGAAGATAATAACAATTAGGAAAACCCAAAAAACTTTTTTCAGGAGGGAGGCAACCCATCCTTTGAGCCCTTAGCTCCCAAAATGGTCCTCAAGCCACTGGGGCTCCTTTTCAGTCTGGAGTTCCTGGACCGGACCGCGTGTTGGGGTCTCTGGATGAGGGCGTGGATGCCTTCACTGGGGCTGGGGAGGTCAAAGTAGCACAGTCCGTTAAATTCTTCACAGCCGTGTCCATGGGACAGGAGCAAAAAGTCTAGAGGGTTGGTGGCACTGCCCATGGACAAGCACATGTGGTCTTGTTTGAGCGTCTTTGCCAGGGTGATCCACATGTTCTCCTGGGGCTGTGCTACTAGCCAGGCATCCACAGCTGATGTTTTCAGGAGCATCCAGATAATCAGGAACATCCGGAACTCAAGGATGGTTTTGCTCTCCATTTTCTACAACAGGACATAAAAGATTAGCTCTGATTTTTGGAGCGGGGGGGGGAGCTATTTTCTTTTTCCCTTTCCTCTCCCATCTCCCCCCTCTTTTAAAAAAAACAAACAAAAAAACAAACAATTATAAGCAAGGTTATTCTGTGTATTGGGGACACATGAGCTGACACCAGCAGCAGCACAGAGGTGCATTTTGGTGTAAACTGGCAATTTGGGCTGGGCAACGAGGGCAAGAAGGGGAAGGGGGAGGGAGTTAAGAATATTTGCGTACTGTCACGGTGTCAGGCGTGACATTGGCAGTCGTCTCGTTGCAGCTCTGGTAGCAGGACGGTTTGGCCTCTGTCTGGTTGTTGGTCTGGTGGCAGGTCGGTTCTGTGGACTCCGATGACGTCTCCGTTTCCAGGCTGCAGTGGGCTGCTGTTTTTCTGGACCTGTGTGGGTCTCAGGAGACTTTGAAAGTTCTGAATTTGGTGCAGGGTTTGTAGGGCCTAAATAAGGTTTTACATTTTTCCCTGGGAGCCACTTAGGTCCTGATGGCGTGGACACACACGCATACCCTCTCCCCCAGGTAATCAACGGGAAAGGTCCTGATACCAGTTGTGATTCAGGATCCTTGATCAGCACTGGTGGCTTCTCTGTGAGTTTGGCATGAGTTGAGTTAGAGAAGTGCCGAATTACAGGGGGGTCAGGCTCTGTAGCTGAGCAATTTAGAAAGTTCATGACATATAGAGCCTTACAGAGCCTCTCAATGGGAGGAATGATCTCTGTTCCTCCCCGCTGGTGATCAAGAACTCTTTTCAGGTTTTGGTGGGTCCTTTCTACTATTGATTGCCCTGTAGGGGAATGAGGAATGCCCGTGGTGTGTTTCACCCCCACCTCATTGAAAAAGTCTCTTAGTTTGTGAGAGGTGTAAGCAGGTCTGTTGTCTGTTTTAATTTGTTCTGGGACTCCCAGGGTAGCAAAAGCAAGGAGAAAATGTCAGATGGTGTGCTTGGCATTTTCTCCTGCATGGGCTGAGGCAAACACTGCGCCAGAGAAGGTGTCTACGGAGACATGTACATATTTGACTCTCCCGAGGGACGGGACGTGAGTGACATCGGTTTGCCATATCTGGCAGCTGTTAAGTCCTTGGGGGTTAACCCCGGAGTTAACGACTGGTATTTGGAACGATTGGCAATTAGGACAGGTGGCAACTATTGCACTAGCCTGGTCTCTGGGTAGTCTGAACATTCTCATCAGTGCAGGCACGTTTTGGTGGAAGAACTGGTGGGACAATTTCGCTTGTGCGAAAATGTCAGGGACATTGGCTGCCCCAGCAGGCATGGCTAAGGCGTCTGCCCTCCTGTTTCCTTCAGCAATGGCACCTGGGAAGTTGGTGTGTGCCCTCACATGCATGACATAGTAAGGTTGCTTTCTGTGGGAGATAAGGTACACTAATTCAGAAAGCAATTGGTATCAATTTGGGTTAGAGACCTCTTTCAGAAATGCATGTTCTGCTCTCATAGCTATTCCAGCCACATAAGCCGAATCAGTCACCAGATTGAAAGGTTCTTGGAATTTTTCAAAAGCTCTGACAACGGCTGCTAATTCAGCAATTTGTGGTGATCCCTCGACCACTTGGACATCAGACTCCCATTTCTGTGTCCTGGGGTCCTTCCAAGTCATGACTGACTTGTGGGATTTCCCTGAGCCATCTGTGAAAACCGTCAGGGCCTGGAGTGGTGTTTTGCTCTGTAATGATTTGGGGACCAAATTAAATGTGGTTTTGAAAAGTTTGTGGCCAGGTGGGTGTATAGAAATTTGGCCTGAATAGCTATTGAGAGCGAACTGAAGGCTCTCATTGGTTTGGAGCAAAGGCTCCAAACTTCCAGTTGCCAATGGGAGGAAAATGCATGTGAACTCACAGGCTGCAAGAGTACGGAGACAGACTCTAGCTCTTTTAATGAGTTCCGCCATGATTTCCTGTGGAGTGGTGATAGTCTTAGTGGGCTGGTTATGTGTGAAAATCCACTCGATGATAAGGAGTGGATCCTTCAATGCCATGTCCCATTGAAAAATGAGCGCGTGTGAGTGCAGGGCCTTACCCAGGATAACCAGCTGGAAGGGCAGGCTGGGTTCATAACGGTGGGCTTGCCGTGAAGACAGGGCCTCCTGGACCTTGGTGATGGATTCCCGGGCCTCCAGCGTGAGGGAGTGTGGTGAATCGAGGGCTTCGCTGCCATGGATCAGGTTGAATAGGGGCGCAAGGACTTCTGTTGTTACCCCAAGCAGAGGGCGTATCCAGTTGATGGACCCGCAGAGCTGATGTAGGTCCCGCAGGGTCTTGGGGTCATCTTTGATGGTCAGCTGCTGGGGCACGATGGTCCGTTCACGGATCCGGAGTCCCAGGTAGGTCCAAGGGCAGGTGTGCTGGATCTTGTCCTCACGCATCTCAGATCCAGTGTCCTCGATTGTCTGGATGGTTTTTTGTAAAGTCTGGTGCAGATAGTCATTGTCAGCAGCACTAACCAGGATGTCATCCATGTAGTGGAGGATGATGGCATCCAGGAACAGGGTCCTCACAGGTGACAGGATGTGGGCCACGTACCATTGGCAGATGGTAGGAGAATTTTTCATCCCCTGAGGAAGGACTAGCCAATGGTATCTCTTTAAAGGTGCTTGTCTGTTTGGAGAGGGAACCGAGAATGCAAATCTGGGGGCGTCCCGGGGATGGAGGGCTATGTTGAAAAAACAGTCCTTGATGTCAATGACAGCCAGTTTCCAATCCCGGGGAGCATTGAAGGGGAAGGCATGCCAGGCTGGAGGGGTCCCATGTCTTCAATGACATCATTGATTTTCCTGAGGTCATGAAGGAGTCTCCACCTGTCCTTGCCTGGTTTGCGTAGGACAAAGACAGGGGAGTTCCAAGGGCTATTGGTCTCTGTAATGTGGCCCTTGGCAAGCTGCTCTTCTATGAGGGCTTCCAGTGCACGCAGTTTGGTCTCAGATAGGGGCCACTGATCAACCCACACTGGATGGTGCTGTTTCCAGGTGAGTTGGGGGATGGTAGGCGTGGCACGCTTCTCAGTGACCCCCACTAAAAATCCCTGCTGGGAATCTGCAGAGAAGCTCCCTATTGGGACAGGAGATCCCGTCCCCGGAGGGTGATTGGTGCTCTCACCACAAATGGCCTGATGGTTGCCATTTGACCCTCAGGTCCTTCGATGACAATATTCCGTTTGCTCCTCATGGAAGCTCTCATCCTTCCAATTCCTGAGATCATGCCTGCTACAGGTTGTAATTCCCAATTGTCTGGCCACTCGGAGCGGGCGATGATGGTAACATCTGCTCCAGTGTCTAGCATTCCTGGATGCTGAATCCTTTCCCCATAACAAAACAGGCTGCAGTCCACAATGGGTTTGCAGAAGCCCACAACCTGAGTCCACATAGCGCTGGGGTTGAGGGGAACCTGTTCCGGGCAGTCACTGGGAAGTAAAAAGGCCTGTGCCACAGGAGTCTGTTCCTTTAAATAATAAGGAGGGTCTATGCAGGTCAGGGAGATGGAAATTTCATCTCCAGGGTATATGGTCTGAACCTCAGGAACAGCATGCATTTGTTCTGGACAGTTGGTAGGGTCCCCAAGTATTAAGATGTTGGAGGGACCGCCTGGTGGTCCACGTTTCCCTGTGGGGATTTTGTGGGACATTCCTGCGAATTGGTATGGTTTTGAAATGATTTAGGGAATTTTGTGGGACTACTCTGGAATTTTGTGGGATTTTTCAAGAATTTTGTGGGATTCTGAGGCGACTTGAAGAATTTTGAGGGATTTTCCAAGGATTTTGTGGGAATTTGTGGAGATTTTGTAAGATGTTTCTGGAATTCAGTTGGGTTTTGAGAAGATTTGGGGACTTTTGTGGGTCTTCTCTGGAATTTTGTGGGGGTTTTCAGGAATTTTGTGGGAATTTGAGGAGATTTTGTGGGATTTTTGTGGAATTTGGTAGAGTTTTCAGTAGATTTAGGGAATTTTGAGTGATTTTTTTGAAATATTGTAAGGTTTTTCAAGGATTTTGTGGGATTTAGAGGAGACGATGAATTTTGCTGGATTTTTCTTAGATTTTGTGGACATTTGTGGAGATTTTGTGGGATGTTTCTGGAATTTTGTGGGATTCTGCAGAGAATTGACAAATTTTGAGGAATTTTTCTTAGATTTTGTGAACATTTCTGGAGATTTTTGTGAGATTTTTGTGGAATTTTGTGAGATTCTGAGGCGGCTTGAAGACTTTTGAGGGATTTTTCATGTATTTTGTGGGAATTTGTGGTGATTTTGTGGGCTGTTTCTGGAATTCAGTTGGGTTTTGAGAAGATTTTGTGAATTTTGCGGCATATTCCTGGAATTTGGAATTGTTTTAAGGTGATTTAGGGAATTTTGTGGGATTACTCTTAAATTTGATGGAAATTAGTGGGGATTTTGTGGGATGTTTCTGGAATGTGGTGGGGTTTTGAGAAGATTTTGAAAATTTTGTGGGATTTTCCAGGAATTTTGTGTATTTTTCCTGTGAATTGTGTGGGATTCTGAGGAGGCTTGAAGAATTTTGTGGAATTTTTCTTGGATTTTGTGGAAACTTGGGGAGGTTTTGTCTGATTTTTGTGGAATTTTGTGGGATATTGAGGAGATTTAAGGATTTTGAGGTTTTTTTCATGTATTTTGTGGGAATTTGTGGAGATTTTGTGGGATGTTTCTGGAATTCAGTTGGGTTTTGAGAAAACTTCGGGAATTTTATAGGATTTTTCAAAAATTTTGTTGGCTATTGAGGAGATTTTGTGGCATGTTTCTGGAGTTTGTTGGGATTTGAGAAGATTTAGGGAATTTTGTTGCATATTCCTGGAATTTGGTATGGTTTTAAGGTGATTTAGGGAATTTTGAGGGATTTTCCATGAATTTGATGGAAATTTGTGCAGATTTTGTGGGATGTTTCTGGAATTTGGTAGGGTTTTGGAATGATTTAGGAAATTTTGTGGGATATTTCTGGAATTTTGTGGGGCTATTCAAGAATTTTGTGGTATTTTGAAAAGATTGAGCGAATTTTGTGATGTTCTTCTTGAATTTTGTGGGAATTTGTGGAGATTTTATGGGGCGTTTCTGGAATTTGGTAGAGTTTTCAGAAGATTTAGGGAATTTTGAGGGATTTTTGTGGGATTTTGTGGGAATTGGCGGAGATTTTGTGGGACATTCCTGTGAACTGGTATGGTTTTGAAATGATTTAGGGAGTTGTGTGGGACTTCTCTGGAATTTTGTGGGAATTTTCAAGAATTGTGTGGGATTCTGAGGAGGCTTGAAGAATTTTGTGGAATTTTTCTTAGATTTTGGGTACATTTGTGGAGATTTTGTGGGATTTTTCTTTCATTTTGTGAGATTGTGAGGTGGCTTGAAGAATTTTGAGGGATTTTTCATGTATTTTGTGGGAATTTGTGGAGATTTTGTGGGATGTTTCTGAAATTCAGTTGGGTTTTGAGAAGATTTGGGGAATTTTGTGGGTCTTCTCTGGAATTTTGTGGGGGTTTTCAGGAATTTTGTGGGAATTTGTGGAGATTTTGTGGGATTTTTGTGGAATTTGGTAGAGTTTTCAGAAGATTTAGGGAATTTTGAGTGATTTTTTTGAAATTTTGTAAGGCTTTTCAAGGATTTTGTGGGATTTAGAGGAGACGATGAATTTTGCTAAATTTTTTTAGATTTTGTGGACATTTGTGGAGATTTTGTGGGATGTTTCTGGAATTTTGTGGGATTCTGCAGAGAATTGACAAATTTTGAGGAATTTTTCTTAGATTTTGTGAACATTTGTGGAGATTTTGTGAGATTTTTGTGGAATTTTGTGAGATTCTGAGGCGGCTTGAAGAATTTTGAAGGATTTTTCATGTATTTTGTGGGAATTTGTGGAGATTTTGTGGGATTTTTTTTTTGGAAATTTGTGGGGCTTTACTGCAATTTTTTGGGATGTTGTGAAAATGTAAAGAATTTACTGGGATTTGTATGGAATTTTGTGGAATTTTTTTTGTATGTTGTGGAATATCTTCTATTTTGTATAATTTTGAGGAGAACTGAAGAATTCCGAGGGATTTTTCTTAGATTTTGTGGGGATTTCTGGAGATTTTTGTGAGATTTTGTGGATTTTTGTGAGATTCTGAGGCGGCTTGAAGAATTTTCAGGGATTTTTCATGGATTTTGTGGGAATTTGTGGAGATTTTGTGGGATGTTTCTGCAATTTGGTAAGGGTTTGAGAAGATTTGGTGAATTTTGGGAATTTTTCAGGGATTTTTTGTATTTTTCCTGTGAATTGTGTGGGATTTTGAGGAGGCTTGAAGAATTTTGTGGAATTTTTCTTGGATTTTGTGGAAACTTGTGGAGGTTTTGTGGGATTTTTGTGGAATTTTGTGGGATATTGAGGAGATTGAAGGATTTTGAGGTTTTTTTCATGTATTTAGTGGGAATTTGTGTAGATTTTGTGGGATGTTTCTGGTATTCAGTTGGGTTTTGAGAAGACTTAGGGAATTTTGTGGGATTTTTCAGGAATTTTGTTGGATATTGAGGAGATTTTGTGGGATGTTTCTGGAGTTTGTTGGGTTTTGAGAAGATTTAGGTAATTTTGTGGCATATTCCTGGAATTTGGTATGGTTTTAAGGTGATTTAGGGAATTTTGAGGGATTTTCCTTGAATTTGATGGAAATTTGTGGAGATTTTGTGGGATGTTTCTGGAATTCTGTTGGGTTTTGAGAAGATTTAGGGAATTTTGTGGCATATTCCTGGAATTTGGTATTGTTTTAAGCTGATTTAGGGAATTGTGTGGGATTACTCTTAAATTTGATGGAAATTAGTGGGGATTTTGTGGGATGTTTCTGCAATTTGGTGGGGTTTTGAGAAGATTTTGAGAATTTTGTGGGATTTTCCTGGAATTTTGTGTATTTTTCCTGTGAATTGTGTGGGATTCTGAGGAGGCTTGAAAAATTTGGTGGAATTTTTCTTCGATTTTGTGGAAACTTGCGGAGGTTTTGACTGATTTTTGTTGAATTTTCTGGGATATTGAGGAGATTTTGGCATTTTGAGGGATTTTTCATGTATTTTGTGGGAATTTTTGGAGATTTTGCGAGATGATTCTGGAATTCAGTTGGGTTTTTAGAAGTTTTAGGGAATTTTGTGGGATTTTTCAGGAATTTTGTTGGATATTGAGGAGATTTTGTGGGATGTTTCTGGAATTTGGTAGGGTTTTGGAATGATTTAGGAAATTTTGTGGGATATTTCTGGAATTTTGTGGGGCTATTCAAGAACTTTGTTGTATTTTGAAAAGATTGAGTGAATTTTGTGGTGTTCTTGAATTTTGTGGGAATTTGTGGAGATTTTATGGGGCGTTTCTGGAATTTGGTAGGGTTTTCAGAAGATTTAGGGAATTTGGAGGGATTTTTGTGGGATTTTGTGGGAATGGGTGGTGATTTTGTGGGACATTCCTGTGAATTTGGTATGGTTTTGAAATGATTTAGGGAATTTTGTGGGACTTCTCTGAAATTTTGCGGGGTTTCTCAAGAATTTTGTGTGATTTTTCTTGAATGTTATGGAAATTAGTGGGGATTTTGTGTGATATTCCTGGAATTTGGTAGGATATTGAGGAGATTAAGGGAATTTTGTGGGATATTTCTTGGATTTTGTGGTTATTTGTGTAGATTTTGTGGGATGTTTCTGCCTTTTGGTAGGGTTTTGAGAAAAGTTTGTGAATTTTGTGGGATTTTTCAGGAATTTTGTGTATGTTTTCCTGTGAATTGTGTGGGATTCTGAGTGGAGTTTAAGATCTTTGAGGAATTTTTCTTAGATTTTTTTGGAAACTTGTGGAGGTTTTGTGTGATGTTTGTGGAATTCTGTGGGATATTGAGGAGATTTAAGGATTTTGAGGGATTTTTTCAAATATTATGTGGGAATTTCTAAAGATTTTGTGGGATGTTTCTGGAATTTGTTGGGTTTTGGGAAGATTTAGGAAATTTTGTGGCATGTTCCTGGAATTTGGTAAGGTTTTAAGGTGATTTAGGGAATTATGAGGGATTTTTCTTGAATTTTATGGAAATTTGTGGGGATTTTGTGGGATGTTTCTTGAATTCATTTGGGTTTTCAGAAGATTTGGGGAATTTTGTAGGATGTTTCTGGAATTCAGTTGGTTTTCAGAAGATTTAGGGAGTTTTGTGGGATGTTTCTGGAATTTTGTGGGGATTTTCAAGATTTTTGTGGTATTTGGAAAAGATTTGCCAATTTTGTGATATTTTTCTTGAATTTTGTGGTTATTTGTGGAGATTTTATGGGGCGTTTCTGGTATTTGGTAGAGTTTTCAGAAGATGCAGGGAATTTTGAGCCATTTTTCTGGATTTTTGGAAGGCCTTTTAGGGATTTTGTGGGATTTAGAGGTGATGATGAATTTTGCGGGATTTTTCTTAGATTTTGTGGACATTTGTGGAGATTTTGTGGGATGTTTCTGGAATTTGGTAGGGTTTTGTGAAGATTTAGGGAATTTTGAGGGATTTTTCAGGAATTCTGTGGGCGTTTTCAAAGACTTTGTGTGGTTTTGAGGAGCGTTGAAGAATTTTGAAGAATTTTTCTTAGATTTTGTGGAAACTTGTAAAGGTTTTGTGTGAGTTTTGTAAAATTTTGTGGGATATTGAGGAGATTTTGGCATTTTGAGGGATTTTTCATGTATTTTGTGGTTATTTGTGGAGATTTTGTGGGATGTTTCTGGAATTCAGTTGAGTTTTGAGAAGATTTAGGGAATTTTGTGGCATGTTCCTGGAATTTGGTATGGTTTTAAGGTGATTTAGGGAATTTTGAGGGATTTTCCTTGAATTTATGGAAATTTGTGGGGACTTCGTGGGATGTTCCTGGAATTTTGTGGGATATTGAGGAGATTTTGGCATTTTGAGGGATTTTTCATGTATTTTGTGGGAATGTGTGGTGATTTTGTGGGATTTTTTTGGAAATTTGTGAGGCTTTGCTGCAATTTTTTGGCATGTTGTGAAAATGTCAAGAATTTACTGGGATTTTTATGGAATTTTGTGGAAATTTTTTTGAATGTTGTGAAATATCTTCTATTTTGTATAATTTTGAGGAGAAGTGAAGAATTCCGAGGGATTTTTCTTAGATTTTGTGGGGATTTCTTCGGGTGTTCCTGGAATTTAGTAGGGTTTGGAGCAGATTTAGGGATTTTTGAGGGATTTCTCTTGAATTTTGTGGTAATTTGTGAGGATTTTGTGGGATGTTTCTGGAACTTTGAGGGACTTTTCTGGGGTTTTGTGGGATTCTGCAGAGAACTGACGAATTATCAGGAATTTTTTTTTGATTTTGTGGAAATTTGTGGAGATTTTGTGGGATGTTTCTGGAATTCAGTTGGGTTTTTAGAAAATTGAGGGAATTTTGTGGGATTTTTCTTGAATTTTGGAGAAATTGGTGGGGATTTTGTGGGATGTTTCTGGAATTTGGTGGGATTTTTGTAGTATTTTGTGGGATATTGAGGAGATTCAGAGATTTTTGTGGGATTTTTCATGAATTTTGTGGACATTTGTGGAGATTTTGCGGGATGTTTGTGGAATTTAGTAGAGGTTTCAGAAAATTTAGGGAATTTTGAGGGAATTTTGAGGGATTTTCCTTGAATTTTATGGAAATTTGTGGGGATTTTGTGGGATGCTTCTGGAATTTGATGGGCTTTTGTAAAAATTTAGGGAATTTTGTGGGATGTCTCTGGAATTTTTGGACGTTTTTCAGGAATTCTGAGGGTTTCAGAGGAAGTATTTTGAGGAATTTTTCTTAGAATTTGTGGAAACTTGTGGAGCTTTTGTGTGATTTCTGTGAAGTTTTGTGGGATATTGAGGAGAATTAAGGATTTTGAGGGATGTTTCTTGAATTTTGTGGTAATTTGTGGAGATTTTGTGCGATGTTTCTGGAATTCAGTGGGGTTTTCAGAAGATATATGGAATTTTTGTGGGATGTTTCTGGACTTTTGTGGGGATTTTCAAGAATTTTGAGGTATTTGGAAAAGATGTAGCGAATTTGGTGGTATGTTTCTTGAATTTTGTGGGAATTTGTGGAGATTTTATGGGGCGTTTCTGGAATTTGGTAGAGTTTTCGGAAGATTTAGGGAATTTTGAGGGATTTTTCTGGAATTTTGGAAGGCTTTTCAAGGATTTTGTGGGATTTAGAGGAGAGTAGATTAATTTTGTGGGAGTTTTCTTAGATTTTGTGGACTTTTGCGGAGATTTTGTGGGATATTTCTGGAATTCAGTTCGGTTTTGAGAAGATTTAGGGAATTTTGAGGGATTTTTCAGGAATTTTCTGGGCCTTTTCAAAGATTTTGTGTGGTTTTGAGGAGAGTTGAAGAATTTTGAGGAATTATTCTTAGATTTTGTGGAAACTTGCGAAGGTTTTGTGGGATTTTTGTGGAATTTTGTGGGATATTGAGGAGATTTTGGCATTTTAAGGTTTTTTTCATGTATTTTGTGGGAATTTGTGGAGATTTTGTGGGATTTTGAGGAGATTTTATTGGATATTTAGGAGATTTAGGGATTTTTAGGGATTTTTGTGGAGTTTTGTGTGAATTTGTGGAGATTTTGTGGGATGTTTCTGGAATGTGGGAGAGATTTCTGAATATTTAGGGAATTTTGAGGGATTTTTCTAAAACTTAGTGTATTTTTCTGGAATTTTGTAATATTTTGAGAAAATTTAAATAATTTTAAGGGATTTTTCTTGAGTTTTGTGAAAATTGGTGGAGATTTTCTGGGATTTTTCTGGAATTTTGTGGGGCTTTTCAACGATTTTGTTGTATTCTGAGGGGACTTGAAGGCCCGTCTCCCCTAGGAACACGCACGTACTGCCCGCCCGAGTGGATCGGCCTTCGCTGCTACCACGGCCATGGGGCGACCATCTGGTCCCTGGGCGTGCTGCTGTTTGAGATGGTGTGCGGGTACTTACCCTTGGAGAAGGAGCGAGACATCGTCTTGGGGCAGCTCTTCTTCCCGCAGGAGGCCTCTCCAGGTTGCTATGGGGCCTGAAGAAGGCAGGCTTTGGCAGGTGGCAGCGTGCAGCCCAGCCCGGCCCTCCCGCAGCTGCGCGGGACGTCCATGTGCCCTCAAGGGCCGGCTGCAGCAGGTGGCCCGTGGCAGGCTGGCTGTGGCACGCTTGGCTGAAGGAGGGGACGCTTGTCCTGCCGTGCCGCTCTCCCGCCAAGGCCAGCTCCCAGCACACGCAGCGTGGCCCGGCTTCTGCAGGCGCCGGGAGCAGCTGGGCAGGAGCCTTCTGCAAGTGAGCGCCGCTTTCTGCCTTCTCTCCCCAGAGTGCCAACATCTGATCCGCTGCTGTTTGTCCAAGCACCCCATGGATCGGCCACTGCTGGAGCAGATCTTCTACCACCCTTGGGTGTTGGGCGGCCATTTCTGATGCCTTGCCGCAGCCTCTGCAGCACCCAGTTCCCGTGTCCCACGCAGGACTGAGGGCCCAGGAAATAAAAGAACCCGAAACCCAGTGCGGGCTGGAAAGTCTGGTGCTTGTTAGCAACTTCAGCTAAGGGAACCTCTTGGCAAAAGGGGTAATCAGAGCGTTCCCTTCAGCCTTTGTCAAGATTTTGATGCCTTTCCTCCAGGTTGTACCTCAAAATCAGAGAGGGGTAGAGCCTGCACCAGTCCCCCCAAATCGGTGGGAGGCAGAGACTACTCCCAGGCCCCTCAAAACTGGAGGAGGATGGAGACGATCCCTGGGCCCACAACACTGAAGGGAGATAAATACCCAGCCCCCCCAAAAATAAGAGATGGATGGAGCCCACAGCGGCCCCCAAGTCAGAGGGGGAAGGGGAGACTGCCAGCCCCCCTAAAGAGGAGGGGAATTGTGCCTGTGCCAACCCCACAAATTGCAAGGGGACAGAGAACAGCCCTGGCCTGTCAAAGGGAAAGAGTGGCCGGGGGCTGCCAGGATGGTGACAACACTGGCACCCCCCAAATCAGAGAGGGACAAAGAGCCCGCACAGGCTTCCCAGGAGAAGAAAGGGGGCAGCAAATATCCCCTGTCCCCCTAAGTTGGAGGGGCACAGACACAACGCCCACCCCCCTATAGTGGAGGGGGACAGACATAGAAGACCCCACAAAA
This sequence comes from Poecile atricapillus, assembly GCF_030490865.1. Lineage (NCBI taxonomy): Eukaryota > Metazoa > Chordata > Aves > Passeriformes > Paridae > Poecile > Poecile atricapillus. The sequence continues at coordinate 709,742 of NC_081279.1, forward strand.
AGAGCATGGGGAACCAAGAGCACTGCCGGCCCCACAAAGGTAAGGAGGGTGGAGAAACTCCGCATCTGTCTTTGTTTTGGAAGACAGGTTTCTGTTAGGGAGGGCAGCGGCCTCCTCTGGAATGAAAATGTAGATCCCCTCCTTCTGAATCATTATAATTTTGAACTCAAGGGGCTCTCAGACAGAGATCTGTGGATAGCAATAGCAGTTCTTTACTGTATACACACTTTAGCGTGTATAACGAGGCACATAAACAACAATAACTACGGCATTAACAACAAAACAGAACCAGGGACCCCGTGACAGCCTTCTTGACCGGGACGGGAAAGGATGGAGGAGAGGCTTTGCTTCACAAACCCCCTCGGGTTGGCAGTCAGTGCCGGTGCTCCTGCAGGGCTCTGAGGAACACTCAGCTGGAACAGCAGGGATGAGCTGAGATCCCGGGCCGGTGGCTGAGGTGGATCAGTAGCTCAGTGGTGGTGCCTGGCACCGCCACACGTCCTGGCAGGACAGGGGGTGTGAGGCCACCAACGAAGAGGGAAAAAGGAGAAGGAGAAACAGCAGCTCCGTCTGGGTGATGGCAAATTCCCTTCTCTCTGCAGCAACAGCTCCCAGCAAAGTGTCCTTCTCTGAAGCTGAAGAAGCTGCCAAACTCTGCCCACCATCCCCTTTTCCTGCCCCCTTTCCCCCTGGACCCAACCAAACTCTTTGTGTTTCTCAAGTACCACCTGCAGTCAGGTTTTCCCCTCAACTAATGGGTAAAAATTCAACAGGTGAGCCAGAACTAAAAGAAAGACACCTAACCCCCAACAGCTTCTCATCTCCATCTCTTTGCACTCCAAAAGCCAGGAGGGATCGATCTGTCACCTCAAAACCACTCAATCCCACTGAAAACAGCTCCATTTTACCCCAAAAGGGCTCAATCCCAACTCAAAAGGGCTTGTTTCACCTCAGAAAATCTCAATCCCACACCAAAATTACTCAGTTCCACCACCGCCAGGTGACATGGAGGTGGAAGATGTTCTGGTTTAGGACAAATTTGGAAGAAAACCTCTAAATGGGGTCCCTGTAAAAAACAAATTAAAGTTGTCCCTCCCCCGAATATTTCAGGAACACATTTTCTTGGAGAAAAGTGGAAAAACACAGTTTACTTAACAATCAAAGTATCTACAAGCATAAGCAAGATGAATAATATTAAAGAATAAATCCTCTGGTTGTTTGAAGAGATGGTAAAGCCAGAAAAGTCCTTTCCATGGGGTGTAGCTCAGCTCACTCAGTCTCTTATCAGTTCCTCCGGCGCTGGAAAGGGCCCAGGCCCAGGCCCCCGTGGGCCACAGCCGTGAGCTCCCGGGGTTTGTCTGGGTTCTCAGTCCAGAGCAGCTTTGAACAGATTCAAGGAAAAAGGCAAAAAACACTCCGGGGAACTCCTGTGCCTCAGCTAGCTAAAAACCAACTAAACTAAACTAAAAACTAACTAAAAAGGAAACTGAATTGAAGTGCCGAGAAGCAAAGGAGAGCTCTGTCCCACTGCCCGTCCCTGCAGCAGACAACACAAGCCAGGGAAGCGTGTGGGGCACTGAGTGCCATTTCTGCAAACAAACTGCAGCTTCTTCTTCCCCCCCTTGGCTCTCAGAGCCAGACTTGAAGGTGCAGAACTTAATAGGCAGCAGAAACAGAACAGACGCCTGGGGATCCAAGGATCACAAAGTCATCCCAGGCCAGAAGGAGGTTGGGAGAAGTGGGATCCACATTTGGAGCGGTGGGATGGGGATTGTGTGGGGCTGGCTGGCTGGGCTGTATTGGATAGGAAATCAAACTTTCAGAGTTCCTGATTTCTGTCCCATTCATTTTCAGTCAGGTGCAACTCTGTTTGCAGAGGGTCGCTGTGGCACTCGAGACGCACACACGACGCAGCGAGGTTGGCACGGCAAGAGCAATCTTTATTGTTCAGAAGCTGCTTTTCCATGGTTGACTGCGGGGGCTGGGGAACTGTCTGATTCAGAGATCCTGGCCCTTCCTTGGAGGTAAGATACTTTTTTCTAAGAGAGAGAAAAGTATCACTCCCAGCAATCTTTGAGTTAGTTATTATAAACTGTTACACTCCATTGCTGTTCTCCCCTGCCACCCCACCCCAATACCTGTATCCCAGTTTCCCCCCAGCCCCTCTCCTCCCCTATAAATACCCCAGTTTATCCCCTGTTCCACAGAGCTGCTGTCACTGGCTCCCTTGGCCGAGGGCCCGGCTGTAATAAAGGCCAGTTCTCTGCGGAACGCCACACAGCGCTCTGCTCTCTCCCTCCGTGTCGCCTGCACGCTGCCGCTGAGCTGAGCTGAGCTGAAATCACTCGCCGGGCAGAGGACGTGTCTGTGCCCCGGGCAGCCCAACCGCGGACCGCTTTTCCGGGAGTCGCGGCACCCCTGCCACCTCCACCGCCGCGGCAACCTATGAGAAAGCACAGCTGGGTTCTGCTCAGGCCATTTCAAACTACCTGGGCTATTTGGGACTTGCCCTTGTGTCATGAGGTTAGTTTACCTTTATGGAAGTTAAAGTTGCTGGGGGCTCTTGGGAGTCTTTTCTCTTGACCAATTATCGGTCATTGCTGAGAATTGACAGCAGTTTTAGCCATTGAAAAGTAGAATCAACTTGTGAACCCCACCTTAAAGTGTACACCCAGAAGTCTGTGGTGTCTCTTTGTTTCCTGGCTGTGAAGGGTGGCGGAGCTCCAAGCCTCTCATTCCCTGCCCAGGCCATGCGGCCTGGGTGAGGGGCCGAGCTGGGCCTGCCGCTCTCCCGGCCGGGAGATGGGGGCCGGCGGGGGCTTGCCCCGGGCTAAGCCGGGCCAGGCCGGTTCCTGGCTTAGCTGCAGGTTTTGCTGTGATAGAATTTACCAGAAAACTGCCGAGTAAAGAGGAAGAAAAGCTTTAAGCCTGCTGCAAGCAGAAACAGTAACTATGCTTTCCAGAGCAACTATGAAGAACTTTCCATGGAAGGCAGCTCCAGCTCCTGTTCAGCAGAGATCACCGAACCATCTACAAAAGCTTGGGCAAGATTTTAACTCTTTCTTATCCAGATGAGACTTGCGGATTAATCTTTTCGTCCAGAAAGAGAAAAGGAGAGTGATCCACATGAAAAGAGACTTTATAAACTACTAGTGGCAAGAAAGAAAAGAAACTTCAAGAAAGGTAGAGAATTAAGAAGGTGCTTTAATTAAGCTGAAATATCTTTCTGTTAAACTATGGGGATGGACAATGAAGTCCTGAAAAGAACTCCTTTAATTCATGATAGAGTATGGGGAGGAATAGAGTGTTCAAAGTGTAAATTTGAGAAAAAGTAGAGTAATTATGGTATAGTGAAGTGCTGGGAGATTTGAAGCCTTGAGAGGTAATGAGAAAACTGTTTTTCTAGTGAAGCTCACAGGAGCAGATGAAGAATACTTTTTTGCCTTTGACTCACTTATCCTTAAAAATACTATCCCCAAACTAATGACCTATAACATTTCAGAGTGATGTGGAATAGGAGGGGTGGGCTCTGATAATAACAGCTCTGAGCAGCTGATATCAGAAGAACGAGAAACTATAACAAAATAGTTTTCTTGTGAAAAACTCCATAAATTAACAGAAAGGAACTTCTGTTTCTCTACAGAAACTGAGGAAAAGACTATAAAAAGAATTAGAACTGTTTAAACCATCAAAATTATAAAGTTTTTGTCTCTGTTGTCATGTGAACAAAAGAATAGTGAGCAGTAAGAAATGAAAAGGTTTTTCTAAAAGTTTATTCTGATGTTCTTATTCTTGTAGTTTGTCAATAAACTTCTCTTTATTCCTTTTAAGTTTTATGCCTGGTTTGCTCTTATTTTAATACATATCTCACAGCAAAAAAATAATAATTCTTTTTTCCCCCTTGTTTGTTAATTACTGGTTCAAAACCACGACACCTTGCAAAGGCAGCATCTCAGGAAAAGTCCAAGTTTCTCTTCATGGACTCCCAGGATGTGTTGCCTTGGAAGGGACCTTAAAGCTCCTCTTGTTCCAACTCTCAGCACACTCACGACACCTTCCCCTAGACCAGCTTGCTCCAAGCCCCATCCAACCTGGCCTTCAACCCTTCCAAGGGTCAGACAATCACAGCTTCTCTGCAACCTGGTCTATTCCTCCCAGATCTAAAATCATACCAAACTTAGCAGCCTCAGAGATAGGTTTCTATTGAATATCTACATTTTTCAAGGAAAGAAATATGGCAAAACTTGTTTGCATCTGACTTTGCAAAATCAACACGAGCTCTTCAGAAAGGGGTGATGCCCACCCACTTTTCTTATATTTGCCCATTTGGTGGAACATTTGCATTCTGTTGTTGTTTGGAGCAGTATTTTAATGTATCTGGCTGAGGCTGCTTCAAATAGTCCAGTGAGATACCAGGGTGTGAGGGGTGGAAAACTGAGCTCTTACACATCCAGTACTTCTGTTGTTGGAAGTCTTCAATCCCACCTCTCTGCTGGGATGAAATAGGTGCTACTCATCCAATTTCTAAAGTATCGTGCATCAAGCTGACACTATTTCAAGACTAAAAAATAAAAAAGCCAATTTAAACAAACCTCTGCTCCTTTCCATGTTCTCTGTTCCACAGTTTATGACAGAAGACAGGAGAGAAAGATTGTTCACGGAACAATGTTTTCAGGACTCTAAAAAGAACTGAAAATCCTCTCTGCCACACTCTCAGCTGCTGCAGCCCCAAAAAGCACTGGCTCTCTTTGTTCACAGAGTCACAATTGTGATAAACATGTGGTGACATTTCTACCATGCCACAGGACAGCGATTTTTTTCTTTTTCTCCTGGAAATACCTACAGCACTTCTGCGTAGCAAGGCAAACATGAGCCTCTTTTAGTGGCCCTTGAAACTGGACATGTGAAATGATGTACACAAAGCCAAAGGCCAGCTGAACCTGGGATCTCTGAATGGGTCTTCACATTCTTCCCGGGAAGATGAATGAGAATCACTATTTTGGCAGGGAAACTGTATGAGCTGGCAATTTGGTGTAGAAAATGTGCTTTCTGCTCCTCTCAGAGCCAAAACTCCTACCCATTTCTTGAAAGTCCTTCTTAGATAAGGACCATGTTCAACTGAGTGACAGTGAAGCAAAATGGCAATCCAGGAATCAATTGTCCTGTACACAATCTCCTCCATCCACGTGGAAGGTTACTCACGGGCACACAGGAGGAAGGAAGAAACCCAAATGCATCATTGGACATAAAGTCAGACGTGTTGAGGGATGAAGAAATCTTGCAGAGCTATGGAAACCTGCCCTGAAAACCCAGTTCAGGGAGAGCCTGAGCTGTTTTGTGCTTCTAGGCCTGAAGATGTTCAGGATCTTTCCCAGATGCTCAGCAGGCAGTAGGATTGTGCCTGAATCTGGCTCTGGAAATGCCAGTGCCTCAACTGAGAGCTGTGGCAATGATTTCCATTGCATGGAGAGGGGCCACAGTCCTGCAAGAGTCTTTCAGCAGAGCAAACAGCAGCCTGGAGGGTGGGCAGTGCTGCATCTGTACCACTGCATGCTCATCCTTCACCGTAATGCAGAGCTGCCCCCAAAGTTGCCATGGATCACTTTTTAGATTTCTCCTGTTGGATAGATTTTGGAGAAGTTGCTCTAGGTGGCTTTGGATGGTGATCCTGTAGGAAGCAGCCATTCGCCTGCTGTGATATCCTTAAAACTAATCCTAACTTCTCATTGCCTTTGGTTTTATTTGGGGTTTTTTTTATCTATTGGTTTGATTGGTTTCTTTGGGTTTGTTTGTTTGTGTTTTTGTCTGTTTTGATTTGAGTTTTTTTCCTTTTTTATAAGTGACTGATTTAGTTGGCTCAGCCAAACTCCAGAAAACGTAAACCAGGGTTGACTTTCCAGAAATGACTTTTGGCTGGCTTTAGCTGCATTCCCCAGGATCAGGATCACCAGGAGATATTTGCAGGTTTTACTCTGCATCATCAGCTTGCCCAGACTTTGCTCAGTGTTTCACCAATGGAGAAGACAATGGATATTTTGCCAAACCTCCTTTCAAACAACAAAGCTTGGGGCAGCACGTCAGAAAAGAAGAAAAGAAAATATTCCCCAGTTAGAACAGAGCCAGAGTGCCACCATTTTCCCCTCCACTTTTATTTATTTTCTACATTTAGAGGCAAACCTTCCATCTCCAAAAGCTTCCATCTCTCACTTCCTGATGCTCTTTGCTACCCTTTAGCCTTCACCCCCACGCATCGGACTGCTGTCCATGTGGGGCTGGGGATGCTCAGCCTGGAAAGAGAAGGTGCTGGGGAGGCCTCCCTGCAGCTCTAGGAAAGATGGGCACCGAGAGGAGAAGCCTTTCAACTGCAGGAGTGAGATTGAAGTTGCATCTAATGAAGCTGCTCTTTTCCACTCAGGCTGCTGGGGCACTGGCCCAGGCTGAGCACAGAGGCTGGGGATGCTCCATCCTTGGCAACATCCAAGGCCAGCTGGGAGCAGGGCTCTGAGCAACATATTCTGGGGGAAGATTGCTCCGCTTGGAACAAGATGGTCTTTAGGGTCCCTTCCAAGCCCAGCCACCCAGGGATTCCATCATTCTATGGTCTCTGTTGTCCTCTTCAGCCTGGGCCTGGGCTCCTGGCAGTGATGTCACAGTGCACGCTCCAGCTAGAACTTCCAGCATCCAGCAACGGCCACAATACAACCTGTGATTGCCTCGTTGTGTCAGGACGCTTTTCACGGTGCTCCAGGCGTACCCCAGTCACCTTGTTTCCACCTGCTCCCCGATTGCCCCAGCAGTCCCTAAAGCTGCCCATTGCCTGCATTTTGTTCTCCATCCTGCACCATGTCCGCCTTTGCTCCAAAGAAGGTATGGTACTGTTCCATGGAGGTGGACACCCCGCAACTGCCTGGGTGGGCTGGAGCTCTGTGCGATAGTGTGGGAAAGGGACCCCACTCAGAGATTTTGCTACCTCTGTAGGCTGTCCCAGACCTAGAGGAGGAGATGGAGGTCGATACAAACATTATCACAGAAGAAAAAATGGAAGTGGATGGAGGCGATACTGGAGAGGAAGAGATGGACGTGGATGTTGAAGAGACAGAAGAAGAGATGGAGGTGGAGATGGAAGATGATATTGAGGACATGGAAATCGATCTAGAAGACGAGGAGGAGGACATGGTGTTGGGATGAAGACCGATGCCAGCAGTAGAACAGGCAGGTGCTCCCCACGGGCAGAGCGGGTCCCCTGCTGCCAGGCTGGGGCTGGGCTGGGCACTCCCTGCTCAGGGACACGCTAGCTCATGCACTGGATTCTGGTGGCCATCCCTGGCCTGGCCTGGCCTTGCTTTGGGCCACACAAGCCCTGTTCCAGTGCCTGGGCCTCAGCCCCCAGCTCCAGCCAGGCTCACTTCTGGCATCAGAGTCCCCCTGTGCCAGTGTCCCAGCCCGGGAGCACATGGAACACCCCTCCATGCCTGACTGCACTGACCGTGCTACTTGTTTTTCTTCCAGGACTGAGGCACATCCCAGGCAGAGATGACACCCTTCTGTATATATGTTTTAGAGTTGTCTTCACGTTAGATGTTTTAGGGCTTGCTTAAGTTTTCTGCAAATTTGATTCATATAGTTCTGTTAGATAAGTTCTCTAGGTTAATAAGTTCTATAGTTTGTTGCTGTTGTTGTTACAAATATTCTGACATTGTAAATATGTTGTGTAGTTCATTCTTGTTTCTTTTCTTCTACAAATAAACATTCTTTGTTTTTCACACCCCAGTTCTCTTTGCATTTGCTTCGGGCACATTTGCAAAGTTTTGCTTTCCACTCTCTCCAGGTTCCCAGGGCTGGATGTCCCGGAGGGAGCTGGCACAGCCACCCCAGCAGTGGCTCCCTGTGCACAGGGGGTCCCACTGACAGAGCTCACCCTCTCCTTGCAGTTTCTCTGGACACACTTGGGAGCTGGAGGGGCAAATCCCAGTGGGCCCTGTCCCATGGCATCCCACATGGGAGCAGGGCTCAGCCTCATCCATGGCTCTTCCCTGGCTAGCCCCAGGGCTAAGGAGGCTGCACTGGGCTGCGGGCAGCCTGCTTCCTGGGCACCCTGAGGGGCTGGAGCCAGCCTGGAGGGAGCCTCAGCACAGGGGCCTCTGGCCTACATGCACCAACATTTCCTTTGGAAACCCCCTCTGTCACCACACTCTGCTACAAGCACAACATCAATTGTTCCTCCTACTTCAAGGGGAGACCATAATTGGCACAAATTTGTCCCTTGGACTTTCTAGCACAGCAAATGTCAGTGCTTGCAATCCCTGTTCTGCACTCTCTGCTCGCGCACCAAAACACTGGAACCTGCCAGAACATCTTGAATTAGCACCAACCTGCAGAGAGCTACAGGGGGAGAACCTACCCCCAACCACACAGGGACATTGATGGGCTGGGGCAGAGCTGAAACTAAAGTATTTTAATGCCAAGAGACAGGATGTTTTATTGCTGAATTCATTCTCCCACAACAAGAATGAAAGCTTTCAGTCTCCTCACCTGCCACACATGTCTATTGCCAAGGTTTGCTTCTGGGTTACCACTGATTTTTATTCATCTCTACACAACTCTGATGCTCTTCCTGCCTAAGGTGCAGGGATGATATTTCAGAGCCAGATGAGCTCAGCACAGCTTGTGAAACACGCAGGATTTCCACACCCAGAGATTCAGGCCATGCAAACTGATATTTTTTCGTCTGTGTGCTAAGATCACTGTAAGGATGTCAGTGATGTACCACACACTTCTCAGAGCTGTCCCTTCTATCCAGCTCTCCCCAGTCACTTCACACACTTCACTCCAAGCAGGTTCTGATAGAGTTCAGGAGCACATGGGATTTCATTCTGGCTTTTCTTCATTTTCTCCTGAGCTGTCTCCAGACACAGTGTGTGGGCACTGCAGCAGCATTAACGGGGCACCTCCCTGACACTGAGATTCATGTCACAACTTTTCATCAAAAGCAGCAAAGAAATGATTCCCACTGGGTCCCACACGGCTCCCTGGCAACTTTGTGCTGCTGCAGCTCTAGCACCAGGCCTGGTGCACAGGAATTTCAGGAGGAGACACACCGAAGGAATCAACTATTCCCAGAGAAGAAACATCTGTTTGAGTGGCCCAAATCCCCACAACACTGCAGACTCTGGTGACCCACACTCTGCATTTGCACTTCAGCCTCTGTGCCTCACTTTTCCTCTCACTAAAGTCCCCCCAGTTTCCCTCATGCTCAGATTCCCAAGAGAATTCAAAGCAGCATTAGGAGCAGGGAGAAATGATGGGAGCTGTCCCAAAGCTCAACCAAATTTCTCAGGCCTGACAATTCTAGCCAAGGACAGAGGAAAAAGCTGCATGAAAGAGGTGTGAAATCAAAGCAGGAATCAAATTTAGGTAGAATGAGAGAAGCTGAAGAGCTTTTCAGTGTTTGCAACAAGATTAGAAGCTCCAGGTCCAGGAGGGATGGGATATTTTCCCCACTCTAACAACTCTGTGATGAAAATTGCAGCTCAAATCCTTCTCCCCAACTCTGGGACTTGATCAGCCCCCAACATGGTGCTGAATTTTTCAAGCAAAGTGGAAGCTGGTCAGAGAGGTGGCTTGCAAATCAAAATCACAGCGGACAGCTTGGAAGCAGCAGCCAGAGCAAAGAGAGGCAGAGCCCGGCCCTGGGGTGCAGCACAGCCACACAACACATGCCTGAAACTCTAAGACATGAAAGAATTTGCCACGGGAGACACAGAAGGTACTTGATGGAATCCTGCCTCCTTCACGATGCATCAGCACGCAGGAGAGCACGAGGATGAAGATGACAGCACTTCTGCTGCTGCTTCCATCTCCTGAGTCAAATCTCCCCAATATCTCTCACTATTGGCCATTCCCAAAGCCTCAGATTCCCTCAGTCCTTGCAGGATTTCAGTGCTGAGCCGCATGGAGGGAGATAAAGGCACTTGCAGAGACCAGAGATGCATTTTCTGCCTGAGGTGCATTCCACTGCCCAGCTTAGTTCCTCTAAAACCATTCCAATCAGCCCCTTGGACAGCACCAAGCCAGCAGCAGAACATCAGCGCCTGAAAATGCTTGGAAATGCCATTCTTTGAGATTTCTCTCCAGCTCTCCCATTTCATGGTGCCATTGCAGGGCTTTATCCCATCACTCAGCACTTGCAGCAAGTCTTGGCAACCAGCTTCAAACAGATTTGTAGTGCTGAGCAAATACGAGGCAATTTGACTTTGTCTCCAGTGAATGAAATTTCACCTCAATCAGACGAACTCTGTGTTCTGTCATTGGCCAGGCACTAACTACTGCCAGCTCCCCCCAAGCCTGGATGTCAAACTGCCTTCATATTGGGAAGTTAAATTGAGTTGGTTTTATGTACAAGATTATTCTGTCTCCAAATCATTTGGAGCCATAGAATTGTATTTCCAAGGACTAAACTCAGAGCAGCCACAAAGAGCAAAAGAGGCAGGAAAAGAAAGAAAAATAGAGATTTCTAAGGAGATGGAAATTGAATGCTGCGTTTTTTCCCGTTCCAGGAAGTTCCATCAATTATCACCTGCCAGCTCCTTGCCTTCACTTGTGTGGCCACCACTGAATACACTCCCAGACAAGAAAATGTTGGTCCTACTGAAAACTGGGGCTAGAAGTAGAAAAAGGCTCAGAGATCTGACTTCAAAGACAACATCATGAAAAGAGCTGGAATTTTGTGGGGCTTTTCAAGAATTGTGTGGTATTTTGAAAAGATTGAGCGAATTTTGTGGTGTTCTTGATTTTTGTGGGAATTTGTGGAGATTTTGTGGGATGTTTCTGGAATTCAGTTGGGTTTTGAGAAAACTTAGGGAATTTTGTGGGATTTTTCAGGAATTTTGTTGGCTATTGAGGAGATTTTGTGGGATGTTTCTGGAGTTTGTTGGGATTTGAGAAGATTTAGGGAATTTTGTGGAATATTCCTGGAATTTGGTATGGTTTTAAGGTGATTTAGGGAATTTTGTGGGATTTTCCTTGAATTTGATGGAATTTAGTGGGGATTTTGTGGGATGTTTCTGGAATTTGGTAGGATTTTGAGAAGATTTTGTGAATTTTGTAGGATTTTTCAGGAATTTTGTGTATTTTTCCTGTGAATTGTGTGGGATTCTGAGGAGGCTTGAAGAATTTTGTGGAATTTTTCTTAGATTTTGGGTACATTTGTGGAGATTTTGTGGGATTTTTCTTAGATTTTTTGAGATTGTGAGGTGGCTTGAAGAATTTTGAGGGATTTTTCATGTATTTAGTGGGAATTTGTGGAGATTTTGTGGGATGTTTCTGAAATTCAGTTGGGTTTTGAGAGGATTTGGGGAATTTTGTGGGTCTTCTCTGGAATTTTGTGGGGGTTTTCAGGAATTTTGTGGGAATTTGTGGAGATTTTGTGGGATTTTTGTGGAATTTGGTAGAGTTTTCAGAAGATTAAGGGAATTTTGAGTGATTTTTTTGAAATTTTGTAAGGCTTTTCAAGGTTTTTGTGGGATTTAGAGGAGACGATGAATTTTGCTGGATTTTTCTTAGATTTTGTGGACATTTGTGGAGATTTTGTGGGATGTTTCTGGAATTTTGTGGGATTCTGCAGAGAATTGACAAATTTTGAGTTAGATTTTGTGGATTTTGTGGAAACCTGGGGAGGTTTTGTGTGATTTTTGTGGGATTTTGTGGGATATTGTGGAGATTTAGGGATTTTGCGGGATTTTTCATGTATTCTGTGGGAATTTGTGGAGATTTTGTGGGATGTTTCTGGAATTCAGTTGGGTTTTGAGAAGATTTAGGGAATTTTGTGGCATATTCCTGGAATTTGGTATTGTTTTAAGGTGATTTAGGGAATTTTGTGGGATTACTCTTAAATTTGATGGAAATTAGTGGGGATTTTGTGGGACGTTTCTGGAATTTGGTAGGGTTTTGAGAAGATTTTGAGAATTTTGTGGGATTTTCCTGGAATTTTGTGTATTTTTCCCGTGAATTGTGTGGGATTCTGAGGAGGCTTGAAGAATTTTGTGGAATTTTTCTTGGATTTTGTGGAAACCTGGGGAGGTTTTGTGTGATTTTTGTGGGATTTTGTGGGATATTGTGGAGATTTAGGGATTTTGCGGGATTTTTCGTGTATTCTGTGGGAATTTGTGGAGATTTTGTGGGATGTTTCTGGAATTCAGTTGGGTTTTGAGAAAACTTAGGGAATTTTGTAGGATTTTTCAGGAATTTTGTTGGCTATTGAGGAGATATTGTGGGATGTTTCTGGAGTTTGTTGGGATTTGAGAAGATTTAGGGAATTTTGTGGCATATTCCTGGAATTTGGTATGGTTTTAAGGTGATTTAGGGAATTTTGAGGGATTTTCCTTGAATTTGATGGAAATTTGTGTAGATTTTGTGGGATGTTTCTGGAATTTGGTAGGGTTTTGGAATGATTTAGGAAATTTTGTGGGATATTTCTGGAATTTTGTGGGGCTATTCAAGAATTTTGTGGTATTTTGAAAAGATTGAGCGAATTTTGTGGTGTTCTTCTTGATTTTTGTGGGAATTTGTGGGGATTTTATGGGACGTTTCTGGAATTTGGTAGAGTTTTCAGTAGATTTAGGGAATTTGGAGGGATTTTTGTGGGATTTTGTGGGAATGGGTGGAGATTTTGTGGGACATTGCTGCGAATTGGTATGGTTTTGAAATGATTTAGGGAATTTTGTGGGACTTCTCTGGAATTTTGTGGGATTTTTCAAGAATTTTGTGGGATTCTGAGGCGACTTGAAGAATTTTGAGGGATTTTTCAAGGATTTTGTGGGTATTTGTGGAGATTTTGTAAGATGTTTCTGGAATTCTGTTGGCTTTTGAGAAAATTTAGAGAATTTTGTGGCGTATTCCTTGAATTTGGTATGGTTTTAAAGTGATTTAGAAAATATTTTTTGGAATTTGTTTTTTAATTTGATGGAAATTAGTGGGGATTTTGTGGGATGTTTCTGGAATTTGGTAGGATTTTGAGAAGATTTTGTGAATTTTGTAGGATTTTTCAGGAATTTTGTGTATTTTTCCTGTGAATTGTGTGGGATTCTGAGGAGGCTTGAAGAATTTTGTGGAATTTTTCTTAGATTTTGGGTACATTTGTGGAGATTTTGTGGGATTTTTCTTAGATTTTGTGAGATTGTGAGGTGGCTTGAAGAATTTTGAGGGATTTTTCATGTATTTTGTGGGAATTTGTGGAAATTTTGTGTGATTTTTGTGGAATTTGGTAGAGTTTTCAGAAGATTAAGGGAATTTGGAGTGATTTTTTTGAAATTTTGTAAGGCTTTTCAAGGATTTTGTGGGATTTAGAGAAAACTTGATGAATTTTGCTGGAGTTTTCTTAGATTTTGTGGACATTTGTGGAGATTTTGTGGGATATTTCTGGAATTTTGTGGGGCTATTCCAGAATTTTGTGGTATTTTGAAAAGACTGAGCGAATTTTGTGGTGTTCTTGAATTTTGTGGGAATTTTGGAGATTTTATGGGGTGTTTCTGGAATTTGGTAGAGTTTTCAGAAGATTTAGGGAATTTGGAGGGATTTTTGTGGGATTTTGTGGGAATGGGTGGAGATTTTGTGGGACATTGCTGTGAATTGTTATGGTTTTGAAATGATTTAGGGAATTTTGTGGGACTTCTCTGGAATTTTGTGGGATGTTTCAAGAATTTTGTGGGATTCTGAGGCGACTTGAAGAATTTTGAGGGATTTTTCAAGGATTTTGTGGGAATTTGTGGAGATTTTGTGGGATGTTTCTGCAATTTGGTAAGGGTTTGAGAAGATTTAGTGAATTTTGGGGATTTTTCAGGGATTTTGTGTATTTTTCCTGTGAATTGTGTGGGATTCTGAGGAGGCTTGAAGAATTTTGTGGAATTTTTCTTGGATTTTGTGGAAACTTGTGGAGGTTTTGTGGGATTTTTGTGGAATTTTGTGGGATATTGAGGAGATTTTGGGATTTTGAGGTTTTTTTCATGTGTTTTGTGGAATTTGTGGAGATTTTGTGGGATGTTTCTGGAATTCAGTTGGGTTTTGAGAAGATTTAGGGAATTTTGTGGCATATTCCTGGAATTTGGTATGGTTTTAAGGTGATTTAGGGAATTTTGAGGGATTTTCCTTGAATTTGATGGAAATTTGTGTAGATTTGGTGGGATGTTTCTGGAATTTGGTAGGGTTTTGGAATGATTTAGGAAATTTTGTGGGATATTCCTGGAATTTTGTGGGGCTATTCAAGAATTTTGTGGTATTTTGAAAAGATTGAGCGAATTTTGTGGTGTTCTTCTTGATTTTTGTGGGAATTTGTGGGGATTTTATGGGACGTTTCTGGAATTTGGTAGAGTTTTCAGAAGATTTAGGGAATTTTGTATTATTTTTCAGGAATTTTGTTGGCTATTGAGGAGATATTGTGGGATGTTTCTGGAGTTTGTTGGGATTTGAGAAGATTTAGGGAATTTTGTGGCATATTCCTGGAATTTGGTATGGTTTGAAGGTGATTTAGGGAATTTTGAGGGATTTTCCTTGAATTTGATGGAAATTTGTGTAGATTTGGTGGGATGTTTCTGGAATTTGGTAGGGTTTTGGAATGATTTAGGAAATTTTGTGGGATATTTCTGGAATTTTGTGGGGCTATTCAAGAATTTTGTGGTATTTTGAAAAGATTGATCGAATTTTGTGGTGTTCTTCTTGATTTTTGTGGCAATTTGTGGAGATTTTATGGGACGTTTCTGGAATTTGGTAGAGTTTTCAGTAGATTTAGGGAATTTGGAGGGATTTTTGTGGGATTTTGTGGGAATGGGTGGAGATTTTGTGGGACATTGCTGCGAATTGGTATGGTTTTGAAATGATTTAGGGAATTTTGTGGGACTTCTCTGGAATTTTGTGGGATTTTTCAAGAATTTTGTGGGATTCTGAGGCGACTTGAAGAATTTTGAGGGATTTTTCAAGGATTTTGTGGGTATTTGTGGAGATTTTGTAAGATGTTTCTGGAATTCAGTTGGCTTTTGAGAAAATTTAGAGAATTTTGTGGCGTATTCCTGGAATTTGGTATGGTTTTAAGGTGATTTAGAAAATATTTTTTGGAATTTTTTTTTTAATTTGATGGAAATTAGTGGGGATTTTGTGGGATGTTTCTGGAATTTGGTAGGATTTTGAGAAGATTTTGTGAATTTTGTAGGATTTTTCAGGAATTTTGTGTATTTTTCCTGTGAATTGTGTGGGATTCTGAGGAGGCTTGAAGAATTTTGTGGAATTTTTCTTAGATTTTGGGTACATTTGTGGAGATTTTGTGGGATTTTTCTTAGATTTTGTGAGATTGTGAGGTGGCTTGAAGAATTTTGAGGGATTTTTCATGTATTCTGTGGGAATTGGTGGAGATTTTGTGGGATGTTTCTGAAATTCAGTTGGGTTTTGAGAGGATTTGGGGAATTTTGTGGGTCTTCTCTGGAATTTTGTGGGGGTTTTCAGGAATTTTGTGGGAATTTGTGGCGATTTTGTGGGATTTTTGTGGAATTTGGTAGAGTTTTCAGAAGATTTAGGGAATTTTGAGGGATTTTTAAAAATTTTGTAAGGCTTTTCAAGGATTTTGTGGGATTTAGAGGAGACGATGAATTTTGCTGGATTTTTCTTGGATTTTGTGGAGATTTGTGGAGATTTTGTGGGATGTTTCTGGAATTTTGTGGGATTCTTCAGAGAATTGAAAAATTTTGAGGAATTTTTCTTCGATTTTGTGAACATTTCTGGAGATTTTTGTGAGATTTTTGTGGAATTTTGTGAGATTCTGAGGCAGCTTGAAGAATTTTGAGGGATTTTTCATGGATTTTGTGGGAATTTGTGGAGATTTTGTGGGATGTTTCTGGAATTTTGTGGGATTCTGCAGAGAATTGACAAATTTTGAGGAATTTTTCTTAGATTTTGTGAACATTTCTGGAGATTTTTGTGAGATTTTTGTGGAATTTTGTGAGATTCTGAGGCGGCTTGAAGAATTTTGAGGGATTTTTCATGGATTTTGTGGGAATTTGTGGAGATTTTGTGGGATGTTTCTGCAATTTGGTAAGGGTTTGAGAAGATTTTGTGAATTTTGGGGATTTTTCAGGGATTTTGTGTATTTTTCCTGTGAATTGTGTGGGATTTTGAAAAGGCTTGAAGAATTTTGTGGAATTTTTCTTGGATTTTGTGGAAACCTGGGGAGGTTTTGTGGGATTTTTGCGGGATTTTGTGGGATATTGAGGAGATTTAGGGATTTTGCGGGATTTTTCATGTATTCTGTGGGAATTTGTGGAGATTTTGTGGGATGTTTCTGGAATTCAGTTGGGTTTTGAGAAGATTTAGGGAATTTTGTGGCATGTTCCTGTAATTTGGTATTGTTTTAAGGTGATTTAGGGAATTTTGTGGGATTACTCTTAAATTTGATTGAAATTAGTGGGGATTTTGAGGGATGTTTCTGGAATTTGGTGGGGTTTTGAGAAGATTTTGTGAATTTTGTGGGATTTTCCCGGAACTTTGTGTATTTTTCCTGTGAATTGTGTGGGATTCTGAAGAGGCATGAAGAATTTTGTGGAATTTTTCTTGGATTTTGTGGAATCTTGTGGAGGTTTTGTGTGATTTTTGTGGAATTTTGTGGGATATTGAGGAGATTTAAGGATTTTGAGGGTTTTTTCATGGATTTTATGGGAATTTGTGGAGATTTTGTGGGATGTTTTTGCAATTTGGTAAGGGTTTGAGAAGATTTAGTGAATTTTGGGGATTTTTTCAGGGATTTTGTGTATTTTTCCTGTGAATTGTGTGGGATTCTGAGGAGGCTTGAAGAATTTTGTGGAATTTTTCAAGGATTTTGTGGAAACTTGTGGAGGTTTTGTTGGGATTTTTCTTAGATTTTGTGAGATTGTGAGGTGGCTTGAAGAATTTTGAGGGATTTTTCATGTGTTTTGTGGAATTTGTGGAGATTTTGTGGGATGTTTCTGAAATTCAGTTGGGTTTCAGAAGATTTGGGGAATTTTGTGGGACTTCTCTGGAATTTTGTGGGGTTTTTCAGGAATTTTGTGGGAATTTGCGGAGATTTTCGGGATTTTTGTGGAATTTGGTTGAGTTTTCAGAAGATTAAGGGAATTTTGAGTGATTTTTTTGAAATTTTATAAGGCTTGTCAAGGATTTTGTGGGATTTAGAGAAAACTTGGTGAATTTTGCAAAATTTTTCTTAGATTTTGTGGACATTTGTGGAGATTTTGTGCGATGTTTCTGGAATTTCGAGGGATTCTGCAGAGAATTGACGAATTTTGAGGAATTTTTCTTAGATTTTGTGAACATTTCTGGAGTTATTGTGAGATTTTTGTGGAATTTTGTGAGATTGTGAGGCAGCTTGAAGAATTTTGAGGGATTTTTCTTGGATTTTGTGGGAATTTGTGGAGATTTTGTGGGATGTTTCTGGAATTGAGTTGGGTTTTGAGAAAATTTAGGGAATTTTGTGGCATGTGCCTGTAATTTGGTATGGGTATAACGTGATTGAGGGAATTTTGTGGGATTTTCCTTGAATTTTATGGAAATTAGTGGGGATTTTGTGGGATATTCCTGGAATTTGGTAGGATATTGAGGAGATTTAGGGAATTTTGTGGGATTTTTCTTGGATTTTTTGGATATTTGTGGGGATTTTGTAGGGATGTTTCTGCAATTTGGTAAGGGTTTGAGAAGATTTAGGGAATTTTTGGGAATTTTTCAGGAATTTTGTGTATTTTTCCTGTGAATTGGGTGGTATTCTGAGGAGGCTTGAAGAATTTTGAGGAATTTTTCCTAGTTTTGTGAACATTTGCGAAGATTTTGTGGGATTTTTGTGGAATAATGTGGGATTGTGAGGCGGCTTGAAGAATTTTGAGGGATTTTTCATGTATTTTGTGGGAATTTGTGGAGATTTTGTGGGATGTTTCTGGAATTCAGTTGGGTTTTCAAATGATTTATGGAATTTTGTAGGATTTTTCAGGAATTTTGTTGGCTATTGAGGTGATTTTGTGGGATGTTTCTGGAATTTGTTGGGATTTGAGAAGATTAAAAGAATTTTGTGGCATATTCCTGGAATTTGGTATGGTTTTAAGGTGATTTAGGGAATTTTGAGGGATTTTCCTTGAATTTGATGGAAATTTGTGGAGATTTTGTGGGATGTTTCTGGAATTTGGTAGGGTTTTGGAATGATTTAGGAAATTTTGTGGGATATTTCTAAAATTTTGTGGGATATTGAGGAGATTTTGGCATTTTGAGGGATTTTTCATGTATTTTGTGGGATATTTTTGGAGATTTTGTGAGATTATTCTGGAATTCAGTTGGGTTTTGAGAAGTTTTTGGGAAATTTGTGGGATTTTTCAGGAATTTTGTTGGATATTGAGGAGATTTTGTGGGATGTTTCTGGAATTTGGTAGGGTTTTGGAATGATTTAGGAAATTTTGTGGGATATTTCTGGAATTTTGTGGGGCTTTTCAAGTATTGTGTGATATTTTGAAAAGACTGAGCGAATTTTGTGGTGTTCTTCTTGAATTTTGTGGGAATTTGGGGAGATTTTATGGGGTGTTTCTGGAATTTGGTAGAGTTTTCAGAAGATTTAGGGAATTTGGAGGGATTTTTTTGGGATTTTGTGGGAATGGGTGGAGATTTTGTGGGACATTGCTGTGAATTGGTATGGTTTTGAAATGATTTAGGGAATTTTGTGGAACTTCTCTGCAATTTTGTGGGATTTTTCAAGAATTTTGTGAGATTCTGAGGCGACTTGAAGAATTTTGAGGGATTTTTCATGTATTTTGTGGGAATTTGTGGAGATTTTGTGGGATGTTTCTGGAATTCAGTTGGGTTTTGAGAAAATTTCGGGAATTTTGTGGAAGTTTTCTTGAATTTTGTGGATTTTTCTTGAATTTTGTGGGATTTTCCGGAGACTTGAAGAATTTTGAATTTTTTTTCTTGAATTTTGTGGCAAGTTGTGTGTGCTGTTTCTTGAATATGGTGGGGTTATGAGGTTTAGGGAATTCTGTAAATATCTCTGGAATTTTGTGGGGTTTTTCCAGAATTTTGAGGCATTCTGAGGAGATTTTTAAAAATTTTCCAAAATTTTTCTCAGATTTTGTGGGATTTTTGTGGAATTTTGTTGGTTATTTATGAGATTTAAGGATTTTGAGGGATTTTTCTTGAATTTTGTGGGAAGTTGTGGAGATTTTGTGGGATGTTCCTGGAATTTGGTATAATTTTCTGAATATTTAGGGAATTTTGTTGGATTTCTCCTGAATTTTATAATATTTTGGGAAAATTTAAATAATTTTAAGGGATTTTTCATGAGTTTTGTGGAAATTGTTGGAGATTATGTGGGATTTTTCTGGAATTTTGTGGGTCTTTTAAAGGATTTTGTTGTATTCTGAGGGGACTTGAAGGCCCGTCTCCCCTAGGAACACGCACGTACTGCCCGCCCGAGTGGATCGGCCTTCGCTGCTACCACGGCGATGGGGCGACCATCTGGTCCCTGGGCGTGCTGCTGTTTGAGATGGTGTGCGGGTACTTACCCTTGGAGAAGGAGCGAGACATGGTCTTGGGGCAGCTCTTCTTCCCGCAGGAGGCCTCTCCAGGTTGCTATGGGGCCTGAAGAAGGCAGGCTTTGGCAGGTGGCAGCGCGCAGCCCAGCCCGGCCCTCCCGCAGCTGCGCGGGACGTCCATGTGCCCTCAAGGGCCGGCTGCAGCAGGTGGCCCGTGGCAGGCTGGCTGTGGCACGCTTGGCTGAAGGAGGGGACGCTTGTCCTGCCGTGCCGCTCTCCCGCCAAGGCCAGCTCCCAGCACACGCAGCGTGGCCCGGCTTCTGCAGGCGCCGGGAGCAGCTGGGCAGGAGCCTTCTGCAAGTGAGCGCCGCTTTCTGCCTTCTCTCCCCAGAGTGCCAACATCTGATCCGCTGCTGTTTGTCCAAGCACCCCATGGATCGGCCAGTGCTGGAGCAGATCTTCTACTACCCTTGGGTGTTGGGCGGCCATTTCTGATGCCTTGCCGCAGCCTCTGCAGCACCCAGTTCCCGTGTCCCACGCAGGACTGAGGGCCCAGGAAATAAAAGAACCCGAAACCCGATGCGGGCTGGCAAGTCTGGTCCTTGTTAGCAACTTCAGCTAAGGGAACCTCTTGGCAAAAGGGGTAATCAGAGCGTTCCCTTCAGCCTTTGTCAAGCTTGTGATGCCTTTCCTCCAGGTTGTCCCTCAAAATCAGAGGGGGTTGGAGTCTGCACCAGTCGCGTCAAATCGGTGGGAGGCAGAGACTACTCCCAGGCCCCACAAAACTGGAGGAGGATGGAGACGATCCCTGGGCCCACAACACTGAAGGGAGATAAATACCCAGCCCCCCCAAAAATAAGAGATGGATGGAGCCCACAGCGGCCCCCAAGTCAGAGGGGGAAGGGGAGACTGCCAGCCCCCCTAAAGAGGAGGGGAATTGTGCCTGTGCCAGCCCCACAAATTGCAAGGGGACAGAGAACAGCCCTGGCCTGGCAAAGGGCAAAGAGCGGCCAGGGGCTGCCAGGATGGTGACAACACTGGCACCCCCCAAATCAGAGAGGGACAAAGAGCCCGCACAGGCTTCCCAGGAGAAGAAAGGGGGCAGCAAATATCCCCTGTCCCCCTAAGTTGGAGGGGCACAGACACAACGCCCACCCCCCTATAGTGGAGGGGGACAGACACAAAAGACCCCACGAAAAGAGCATGGAGAACCAAGGGCACTGCCGGCCCCACAAAGGTAAGGAGGATGGAGAAACTCCCCATCTGTCTTTGTTTTGGAAGACAGGTTTCTGCTAGGGAGGGCAGCGGCCTCCTCTGGAATGAAAATGTAGACCCCCACCTTCTGAATAATTGTAATTTGTAAATCAAGGGGCTCTCACACAGAGATCTGGGGATAGGAATAGCAGTTCTTTACTGTATACACACTTTAGTGTGTATAACGAGGCACACAAGCAACAATAACTACAGTGTTAACAACAAAACAGAACCAGGGACCCTGTGACAGCCTCCTCGGCCGGGACGGGAAAGGATGGAGGAGAGGCTTTGCTTCACAAACCCCCTCGGGTTGGCAGTCAGTGCCAGTGCTCCTGCAGGGCTCTGAGGAACACTCAGCTGGAACAGCAGGGATGAGCTGAGATCCTGGGCCGGTGGCTGAGGTAGATCAGCAGCTCCGTGGTGGTGCCTGGCACTGCCACACGTCCCGGCAGGACAGGGGGTGTGAGGCCACCAATGAAGAAAGAAGAAGGAGAAGGAGAAACAGCAGCTCCAACTGGGTGATGGCAAATTCCCTTCTCTCTGCAGCAACAGCTCCCAGCAAAGTGTCCTTCTCTGAAGCTGAAGAAGCCGCCAAACTGTGCCCACCTTCCCATTCTCCTGCCTCCTTCAGCCCTGGGCCCAACTGAACTCTTTGTGTTTCTCAAGTACCACCCGCAGTCAGGTTTTCCACGCAACTAATGGGTAAAAATTCAACAGGTGAGCCAGAACTAAAAGAAGGACACCTAACC
This sequence comes from Poecile atricapillus, assembly GCF_030490865.1. Taxonomy (NCBI): domain Eukaryota; kingdom Metazoa; phylum Chordata; class Aves; order Passeriformes; family Paridae; genus Poecile; species Poecile atricapillus. Next base: position 731,268 of record NC_081279.1, read on the forward strand.
TCCAACAGCTTCTCATCTCCATCTCTTTGCACTCCAAATGCCAGGAGGGATCGATCTGTCACCTCGAAACAACTCAATCCCACTGAAAACAGCTCCATTTTACCCCAAAAGGGCTCAATCCCAACTCAAAAGGGCTTGTTCCGCCTCAGAAAATCTCAATCCCACACTAAAATTACTCATTTCCACTGCTGCCAGGTGAGATGGAGTGGGAAGGTGTTCTGGTTTAGGGCAAATATGGAAGAAAACCTCTGAATGGAGTCCCTCTAAAAAGCAAATTAAAGTTGTCCCTTAAATATGAAGAATATGAATAATATGAATAATATGAATAATATTAAAGAATAAATCCTCTGGCTGTTTGAAGAGATGGCAAAGCCAGAAAAGTCCTTTCCATGGGGTGTAGCTCAGCTCGCTCAGTCTCTTATCAGTTCCTCTGGCGCTGGAAAGGGCCCAGGCCCAGGCCCCCGTGGGCCACAGCCGTGAGCTCCCGGGGTTTGTCTGGGTTCTCAGTCCAGAGCAGCTTTGAACAGATCCAAGGAAAAAGGCAAAAAACACTCTGGGGAACTTCTGTGCCTCAGCTAGCTAAAAACCAACTAAACTAAACTAAAAACTAACTAAAAAGGAAACTGAACTGAAGTGCCTAGAAGCAAAGGAGAGCTCTGTCCCACTGTCTGTCCCTGTTTCAGACAACACAGGCCAGGGAAGTGTGCGAGGCACTGAGTGCCATTTCTGCAAACAAACTGCAGCTTCTTCTTCCCCCCCTTGGCTCTCAGAGCCAGTCTTGAAGGTGCAGAACTTAATAGGCAGCAGAAACAGAACAGACACCTGGGGATCCAAGGATCACAAAGTCACCCCAGGCCAGAAGGAGGTTGGGAGAAGTGGGATCCACATTTGGAGCGGTGGGATGGGGATTGTGTGGGGCTGGCTGGCTGGGCTGTATTGGATAGGAAATCAAACTTTCAGAGTTCCTGATTTCTGTCCCATTCATTTTCAGTCAGGTGCAGCTCTGTTTGCAGAGGGTCGCTGTGGCGCTCGAGACGGACACACGACACAGCGAGGTTGGCACAGCAAGAGCAATCTTTATTGATCAGAAGCTGCTTTTCCATGGTTGACTGCGGAGGCTGGGGAACTGCCTGATTCAGAGATCCTGGCCCTCCCTTGGAGTCAAGATACATTTTTCTAAGAGAGAGAGAAGTATCAGTCCCAGCAATCTTTGAGTTAGTTATGTTAAACTGTTACACTCCATTGCTGTTCTCCCCTGCCATCCTACCCCAATACCTGTATCCCAGTTTCCCCCAGCCCCTCTCCTCCCCTATAAATACCCCAGTTTATCCCCTGTTCCACAGAGCTGCTGTCACTGGCTCCCTTGGCCGAGGGCCCGGCTGTAATAAAGGCCAGGTCTCTGCGGAACGCCACACAGCGCTCTGCTCTCTCCCTCCGTGTCGCCTACACGCTGCCGCTGAGCTGAGCTGAGCTGAAATCACTCGCTGGGCAGAGGACGTGTCTGTGCCCCGGGCAGCCCAACCGCGGACCGCTTTTCCGGGAGTCGCGGCACCCCTGCCACCTCCACCGCCGCGGCAACCTATGAGAAAGCACAGCTGGGTTCTGCTCAGGGCATTTCAAACTACCTGGGGTGTTTGGGACTTGCCCTTGCAAAGGCAGCATCTCAGGAAAAGTCCAAGTTTCTCTTCATGGACTCCCAGGATGTGTTGCCTTGGAAGGGACCTTAAAGCTCCTCTTGTTCCAACTCTCAGCACACTCAGGACACCTTCCCCTAGACCAGCTTGCTCCAAGCCCCGTCCAACCTGGCCTTCAACCCTTCCAAGGGTCAGACAATCACAGCTTCTCTGCAACCTGGTCTATTCCTCCCACATCGAAAATCAGACCAAACTTAGCAGCCTCAGAGATAGATTTCTATTGAATATCTACATTTTTCAAGGAAAAAAATATGGCAAAACTTGTTTGCATCTGACTTTGCAAAATCAACACGAGCTCTTCAGAATGGGCTGCCGCCCACCCAATTTGCTTATTTTTGCCCATTTGGTGGAACATTTGCATTCTGTTGTTGTTTGGTGTTGCCACTGAAGATGAACAGATCACACAGACACAGGTCGAGGTGTGGTGAAGGAAAGAGAGAGGTTTATTTTTCCCTCCTGGATTTATAGGCTCCTGACCACAGCCAGGGATTGGATGGTCAGGATAACACTTTCTCACAGCACTGGCCATGAGAGATGTCCATCACAAGACGTGTAACAGAAAGAACGTACACATATCTATGTTTACAGTTACTGTCTTGGGAAAGTCTTTAGAAAACTATGTTAGCAAGCTCAGAAGCTGAGTTTTCAGGGCGACATCTCACCCTTTTCGGTTTAATAAAAAGAAAAGAAAAAAGAAAAATGAACAAAGAAACTAGCAACATTATAAACAATCAAAATAATAAATAATAGAAAAATACAATACTCCATACAATCAGAAGGCTGTAATTTCAGGGTGATATCTCACCCTTTCGTTATTATAAAAAAAAACCTTTTTTCTTTTTTTTTTAACATAAAAAACAACAAAACTCAAAAAAAATAAATGAAACAAATGTCCAACATCACCACCTGCTTGTGGATGGCTCTCAATTTGGTCACAGAGGCAGAATCCATGACCAATCTGAAAGGTGCCTGGGAATATGTATGAAATGCTATGACAGCAGTATGTGATTCCATCAATTGGGCTGATCCAGCCTCATGACTCTCCAAGAAAAACCAAAAAAACAAACCAGCGACATCAATGGAAAGATTAATGTAATAAACTTGAGGAGCAGAAACTGCTCGCAGAACCTCCTCCAGCATCTACTGTGCCTCTGGAGTCAGTGTCAGAGGTGACTTTAAAATCAGAGTCCCCCTTTAATAGACCAAACAAGGGAGACAGTTCTGTCGTGGTCAGTCCCATATAGGGAAACAACCATGTAAAAGTCCACTAATATTTGGACATCATTCATGCAGTGTCTGCACTGAATGCAAAAAAAATAATTGCACCTCCAAAGGCAGGACTGTTTGTCCCAAAATCATTTTGACCCTCAAATAATTTCAGGGAGGTTGTAGAGACGAGCAGCAGGAAACTGCTTGCAAACTCCAGAGAGGGCTAGAGCCCCATATCATCGGCAAATGCCGGCAAATTTTCACAAGCCTCGTGAAATGGCAAAACCTCCATTGATATCTCTGTGTGGGCTCAGCATTAACGATAGCTGGCACCAGAAAGACAAATTTCGGTCTGTCATCGGGATGCAAAGGAATTGCAAAGAACAATCCTTCAGATCCACAATGAGGACTAGCAAATCAACAGGAAATATGGCAGGTGAAGGCATGTTAGCCTGCAACATCCCCATGCTTTCCATCATAGCAGTAACTTTCTGGAGGTCTTGTAGCAACCTCCATTTCCCAGACTTCTTCTTGATACAGAAAACAGGAATGTCCCAGGGACTGGTTGAAACTCCAGATCACTGTGATCCAACTGTTCCTGCATCAGGTCACGGAGCGTAACTAGTCTATCATGAGAGAAGACAACAGAATCTGCTGAAGAAAGAGTCAGTCTCAAGTTCTTCTGTGCATAGAATGTGTCAGCATCGGGTCCAAGGGTCCATCAGCAAACCAGACAATCGTGATGTCCATGCCAGTGTCAAAACCCACAGAAGCTAATCTCTGACAGCATGTCACCAAGGATGGACAGGATGCAGACCCGTTCAGGATGATCCCTGGCTGTCAGAACAGCAGTCCATGAACCCAGGGAGGTCCAGGGAACCCGAAGCCACCATCTCCCCGCAGCTGATTCTCAGCTCTGCGAACATAAAACTCAAAAGGCACAAGGTGAGCAAATCCAGGTCCCGCAGGGATAGGAACAGGAGGCAGGAGTGTGGAACCCATGGCAAAAATGCACCCCAGGAAATTTGAATCAACGTCCCCTAGGTGAACAATGGTGCCCTGAGCAGTGGTGTTCAACCATTCCACAAGAAGAGCACTCACGGCCTCACCCACTGGACCAAAGCATTTGGAAGCACATGGAATGCCCGATACACTCAGCTGCACAGTCATTTTACAGGAGGACAAGGTCCACAGGCCAGCCGAAAAGGCTCCAGCAGCCTGGGACCCCTGGCCCGTCAAGGCCACCGGCTTCTCCCCCGCGGCACCACCGGAGCCAGTGGTAAACAGCGCAGGACCTTGGTCTGCCACAGCCACAGGAGGCGACGGGGGAGGCCTGGCTCCAGCCGCAGGCTCGGGTGATGCCCGGGAACCTGAGGCGGGGGGGGTTTGGAGGCAGTTCAGCACAGCCCGCTCCCGGCGCGGGGGGGAACCGGGGCGCCGGTAAAGGCACAGCCGGGGAAGCCGCAGCACCGTCCCGCTCCGCTGCCAGGGGACAACCCGGGCTCGCAGGACGGGAATCCGGCAGCACAGGGCCGGCAGAACCCGGCCCGGAGTCCGCAGCACCCGCAGCACCCGTGCCCCCGCCCCACGAATCCGGCACGGGGCCCGGGCCCGGCCCGTCCCCCACCGCGGGGCAGGGCACGGCCCCGCCGCAGCACGGACATGGGACGGACCCCGAGGCATCCCCCAGGGCCGGCGCCGCCCCCCGTTCAGGCACCCCCTCATCGGTCTGTGCCGGGAGGGCACACGGAGGAGGCGACCCCGCCCCGGGCTTCCACCGCCGCGGCGCGGGCCGAGGAGGGGTTACACCCCCGGGGTCCGCGGCGCCCCGGACAGCCTGCCGGCAGGGATCCAACCCCGCCTCAGGCCTACACCGCCGGGGCACGGGCTGAGGAGGGCTTACACCCCCCGGATCCGCGGCGCCCCGGACAGCCTGCCGGCAGGGATCCAACCCCGCCCCGGGCCTACACCGCCGGGGCACGGGCCGAGGGGGGATCACGCCCACCGGTCCCGCGGCGGCCCCGTTCAACAAGCCGGGGGCCCCGGCGATCCCGGGGGAGCCGACCTCGGGACCCGACCTCAGAAAGCCGCACCTTCGCCAGATCCCGAGCAGCCGGAGCAGCCGGGGCTCATAACCGACCAGCAGAGCCTCGATCAGGGAATCGCCTAAAGCCTCCCAAGCCGACTGAGAAAAAATCGCTTCAACCACAGGGAAAAACCCCTCAGTTCTCCCATACTCACACAATTGCTGAAAGTCAGCATACGAAACATCAATTCCTCTCTGATCCTGCACTGCACGCCATATCTCCAAAACCAGGCCCTCCGTAAGAGGAAGCCCAAAACCATCCATAGCCACAGGCTAGACAGTACCCTGTAACACACGTGCAAGACACGTAGGGGTCCACCAGATGTTGCCGCTGAAGATGAACAGATCACACGGACACAGGTCGAGGTGTGGTGAAGGAAGGAGAGAGGTTTATTTTTCCCTCCTGGATTTATAGGCTCCTGACCACAGCCAGGGATTGGATGGTCAGGATAACACTTTCTCACAGCACTGGCCATGAGAGATGTCCATCACAAGATGTGCAACAGAAAGAATGTACACATATCTATGTTTACAGTTACTGTCCTGGAAAAGTCTTTAGAAAACTATGTTAGCAAGCTCAGAAGCTGAGTTTTCAGGGTGACAGTTTGGAGCAGTATTTTAATGTATCTGGCTGAGGCTGCTTCAAATAATCCAGTGAGATACCAGGGTGTGAGGGGTGGAAATCTGAGCTTTTATACATCCAGTACTTCTCTTGTCTGAAGTCTTCAATCCCACCTCTCTGCTGGGATGAAATAGGTGCTACTCATCCAATTTCTAAAGTATAATGCATAAAGCTGACACTATTTGAAGACTTCAAAATAGAAAAGCCAATTGAAACAAACCTCTGCTCCTTTCCATTTTCTCTGTTCCACAGTTTAGGACAGAAGACAGGAGAGAAAGATTGTTTTGGCAACAATGTTTTCAGGACTCTAAAAAGAATGTCAAAACCGCTCTGCCACACTCTCAGCTCTTGCAGTGCCAAAAAGCCCTGGCTGGCTTTGCTCACAGACTCACAATTGTGGTGGCATTTCTAGCACACCACAGGACAGCGATGTTTTTCCTTTTCTCCTGGAAATACCTACAGCACTTCTGGCTAGCAAGGCAAACATGAGCCTCTTTTAGTGGCCCTTGAAATTGGACATGTGAAATAAGGTACACAAAGCCACAGGCCAGCTGAACCTGGGATCTCTGAATGGGTCTTCACATTCTTCCCAGGAAGATGAATGGCAATCACTATTTTGGCAGGGAAACTGCATCAGCTGGCAATTTGGTGTAGGAAATGTGCTTTCTGCTCCTCTCACAGCCAAAACTCCTACCCATTTCTTGCAAGTCCATCTTAGATAAGGACCATGTTCAACTGAGTGACAGTGAAGCCAAATGGCAATCCAGGAATCAATTGTCCTGTACACAATCTCCTCCATCCACGTGGAAGGTTACTCACGGGCACACAGGAGGAAGGAAGAAACCCAAATGCATCATTGGACATAAAGTCAGACGTGTTGAGGGATGAAGAAATCTTGCAGAGCTATGGAAACCTGCCCTGAAAAGCCAGTTCAGGAAGAGCCTGAGCTGTTTTGTGCTTCTAGGCCTGAAGATGCTCAGGATCTTTCCCAGATGCTCAGCAGGCAGTAGGATTGTGCCTGAATCTGGCTCTGGAAATGCCAGTGCCTCAACTGAGAGCTGTGGCAATGATTTCCATTGCATGGAGAGGGGCCACAGTGCTGCAAGAGTCTTTCAGCAGAGCAAACAGCAGCCTGGAGGGTGGGCAATGCTGCATCTGTACCACTGCATGCTCATCCTTCACCGTAATGCAGAGCTGCCCCCAAAGCTGCCATGGATCACTTTTTAGATTTCACCCTTTGGATATATTTTGGAGAAATTGTTCTAGGTGGATTTGGATGGTGATCCTGTAGGAAGCAGCCATTCGCCTACTGTGATATCCTTACAACTAATCCTAACTTCTCATTCCCTTTGGTTTTATTTGGGGTTCCTTATCTATTTGTTTGATTGGTTCCTTTGGTTTTTTTCTTTGTGTTTTTGTCTCTTTTGGTTTGAGTTGTTTAGCTTTTTTAAAAATGACTGGTGAAGTTGGCACAGCCAAACTCCAGAAAACGTAAACCAGGTTTGACTTTCCAGAAATTGCTTTGGGCTGGCTTTAGCTGCATTCCCCAGGATCAGGATCCCCAGGAGATATTTGCAGGTTTTGCTCTGCATCATCAGCCTGCCCAGACTTTGCTCAGTGTTTCACCAATGGAGAAGACAATGGATATTTTGCCAAACCTCCTTTCAAACAACAAAACTTGGGGCAGCACGACAGAAAAGAAGAAAAGAAAATCTTCGCACCAGTTAGAACAGATCCAGAGTCCCACCATTTTCCCCTCCACTTTTCTTGATTTTCTACATTTAGAGGCAAAGCTTCCATCTCCAAAAGCTTCCATCTCTCACTTCCTGATGCTATTTGCTACCCTTTAGCCTTGACCCCCACGCATCGGACTGCTGTCCATGTGGGGCTGGGGATGCTCAGCCTGGAAAGAGAAGGTGCTGGGGAGGCCTCCCTGCAGCTCTAGGAAAGATGGGCACCGAGAGGAGAAGCCTTTCAACTGCAGGAGTGAGATTGAAGTTGCATCTAATGAAGCTGCTCTTTTCCACTCAGGCTGCTGGGGCACTGGCCCAGGCTGTGCACACAGCCTGGGGATGCTCCATCCTTGGCAACATCCAAGGCCAGCTGGGAGCAGGGCTCTGAGCAACATATTCTGGGGGAAGATTGCTCCGCTTGGAACAAGATGGTCTTTAGGGTCCCTTCCAAGCCCAGCCACCCAGGGATTCCATCATTCTATGGTCTCCGTTGTCCTCTTCAGCCTGGGCCTGGGCTCCTGGCAGTGATGTCACAGTGCACGCTCCAGCTAGAACTTCCAGCATCCAGCAACGGCCACAACACAACCTGTGATTGGCTCGTTGTGTCAGGACGCATTTCACGGTGCTCCAGGCGTACCCCAGTCACCTTGTTTCCACCTGCTCCCCGATTGCCCCAGCAGTCCCTAAAGCTCCCCATTGCCTGCATTTTGTTCTCCATCCTGCACCATGTCTGCCTTTGCTCCAAAGAAGGTATGGTACTGTTCCATGGAGGTGGACACCCTGCAGCTGCCTGGGTGGGCTGGAGCTCTGTGGGATAGTGCTGGAAAGGGACCCCACTCAGAGATTTTGCTACCTCTGCAGGCTGCCACAGACACAGTGGAGGAGATGGAAGTTGATACACCAGTTAACAGTGAAGAGAGAATGGAAGTGGACGAAGAGAACACCGGAGATGAAGAGATGGACATAGATGTGGACGAGATGGAAGAAGAAATGGAGGTGGAAATTCAAGATGACATTGAGGAGATGGAAATTGATATAGAAGACGAGGAGGAGGACATGGTGTTGGGATGAAGACCAATGCCAGCAGTAGAACAGGCAGGTGCTCCCCACGGGCAGAGCGGGTCCCCTGCTGCCAGGCTGGGGCTGGGCTGGGCACTCCCTGCTCAGGGACATGCTAGCCCATGCACTGGATTCTGGTGGCCTTCCCTGGCCTGTCCTCTGCTTGCTTTGGGCCACACAAGCCCTGTTCCAGTGCCTGGGCCACAGCCCCCAGCCCCAGCCAGGCTCACTTCTGGCAGCAGAGTCCCCCTGTGCCAGTGTCCCAGCCCGGGAGCACATGGAACACCCCTCCATGCCTGACTGCACTGACCGTGCTACTTGGTTTTCTTCCAGGACTGAGGGACATCCCAGGCAGAGATGCCACCCATCTGTATATACGTTTTGGAGTTGTTGCGTTCAGATAGACATTTTAGAGTTTGTTTTAGTGTTCTGTAAATATGTTCCATGTAGTTTAGTTAGATATGTTCTTAGGTAAATAGGTTCTATAGTTTGTTGTTGTTGTTGTTACAAATATTCTTACCATGTAAATATGTTGTGTAGTTCATTCTTGTTCCTTTTCTTCTACAAATAAACATTCTTTGTTTTTCACACCCCAGTTCTCTTTGCATTTGCTTTGGGCACATTTGCAAATTTGTGCTTTCCACTCGCTCCAGGTTCCCAGGGCTGGATGTCCCGGAGGGAGCTGGCACAGCCACCCCAGCAGTGGCTCCCTGTGCACAGGGGGTCCCACTGACAGAGCTCACCCTCTCCTTGCAGTTTCTCTGGACACACTTGGGAGCTGGAGGAGCAAATCCCAGTGGGCCCTGTCCCATGGGATCCCACATGGGAGCAGGGCTCAGCCTCATCCATGGCTCTTCCCTGGCTAGCCCCAGGGCTAAGGAGGCTGCACTGGGCTGCGGGCAGCCTGCTTCCTGGGCACCCTGAGGGGCTGGAGCCAGCCTGGAGGGAGCCTCAGCACAGGGGCCTCTGGCCTACATGCACCAACATTTCCTTTGGAAACCCCCTCTGTCACCACACTCTGCTACAAGCACAACATCAATTGTTCCTCCAAATTCAAGAGTATGGAGGCTAGCTTCAGAGCAAGCTGCAGGCCCCATGGCCTGCCAGCCCTGCCTGAGAAGCTAGCCTGGGAAATTCATGGGAGGATTCAAAACAATCCTCAAAGACAGAAAACAGCCTGCAGGTGCTGTTTGTCTGTTCCCGTGTTTTCCTTGCAGGAGAGGGTCAGGGGGTTGGTGAACACCACTGACCAATGATGGTAATGTAGCACTTTACTAACCAATAAGAGTTTCCTTTCTGTACTTTCGAGGAACTAGTCTATATAACATGACTGAAGCAATAAACTAGAGATTCTCTCCTGTTCTGACTCCCTTGAGAGTCTGTGTCGTTCTTCCTGCCGTTCCCAATTAGAACGACACAAGGGGAGACCTTAATTGGCACAAATTTGTCCCTTGGACTTTCTAGCACAGCAAATGTCAGTGCTTGCAATCCCTCTTCTGCACTCCCTGCTCAGGCACCAAAACACTGCAACCTGCCAGAACATCTTGAATTAGCACCAACCTGCAGAGAGCTACAGGGGGAGAACCTACCCCCAACCACACAGGGACATTGATGGGCTGGGGCAGAGCTGAAACTAAAGTATTTTAATGCCAAGAGACAGGATTTTTTATTGCTGAATTCATTCTCCCACAACAAGAATGAAAGCTTTCAGTCTCCTCACCTGCCACACATGTCTATTGCCAAAGTTTGCTTCTGGGTTACCACTGATTTTTATTCATCTCTTCACAACTCTGATGCTCTTCCTGCCTAAGGTGCAGAGATGATATTTCAGAGCCAGATGAACTCAGCACAGCTTGTGCAACACGCAGGATTTCCAGACCCAGAGATTCAGGCCATGCAAACTGATACTTTTTTGTCTATGTGCAAAGATCACTGGAAGGATGTCAGTGATGTACCACACACTTCTCAGAGCTGTCCCTTCGATCCAGCTCTCCCCAGTCACTTCACACACTTCACTCCAAGCAGGTTCTGATCGAGTTCAGTAGCACATGGGATTTCATCCTGGCTTTTCTTCATTTTCTCCTGAGCTGTCTCCAGACACAGTGTGTGGGCACTGCAGCAGCATTAACGGGGCACCTCCCTGACACTGAGATTCATGTCACAACTTTTCATCAAAAGCAGCAAAGAAATGATTCCCACTGGGTCCCACACGGCTCCCTGGCAACTTTGTGCTGCTGCAGCTCCAGCACCAGGCCTGGTGCACAGGAATTTCAGGAGGAGACACACCAAAGTGAAGCCATAAAATAGATAGCCTTCGAGAAATAATGGGTTAAAACATAGAATGTGAAGCATTTGAAGAAAGTTTAGCATTTAGGAAATACCCGGAGCAATAAATTGGCTAGGACTAGGAACACAATGACAAGAGAGGAAGATAAGGATGGAAACCACCGGACAAAACATACTTCGAGCCAAAGCTAAAGCATGCCTAATGCCAATATGTCAAGTTGGCCCTAGGAGCCTGGCCAAAGCTTAGGAACTCAGCCAACTACACCGGGAATGGACCAAATTTGGAGAGAAGTTCAAAAGTTTAAGGAGGAAGACTCCTCGAAGACCCTCGCCCACGATGAAGGCCGACCGGAACGACCCCCGAAAAGATCCTCAAAATAGAAGTTTCCGCCCACGCTCCGCCTACGGCACGCCCCATATGAATATGCATGGACATGATGTAATCCCAAACCTAAAACTGTATAAAAGGCACGCTTTTGCTGTAAGACTTTGGAAAAATCCCTTTAGAGATTTCCCCAACGTGCACGTTGTTAATAAAAATACCTCCTGTCTATCTGACTTAAACTGAGTCTCTTAGACAGTTATTTTATCGCCTTTTGGGGCAAAATTCGGCATCAGTTCTGGCGACCCAGATGGGACAAAACAGGAGACCCAGACTTTGAGGGGTTCCCTCCGAGGAGCCGGTCCGGGGCCGGGATCCTCTGGGGCCCCTGACGGATTCTTGTCAAGAAGAGACTCCCCTCTCGGACCAGCGCTCCTCGGCAGAGGAAGGATTCCCTGCATCTCCTGCTCCAATTAAGAGGTATTTTTAATTGTTTATTGGTTTTGGTGTAAAGCGCTTTATTGGGACACGGGGGTCAGACGTGACCACCGAAGGGTAAACCAGGGGACGCCCTGGTAAAAATCCCTAATTGGTACCATTTGTGTTCGATATCTCGGACATCATAGGTTTTGGTACCATTGGTGTTTGTCCCTAATTGGTACCATTTGTGTTCGATATCTCGGACATCATAGGTTTTGGTACCATTGGTGTTTGTCCCTAATTGGTACCATTTGTGTTCGATATCTCGAACATCATAGGTTTTGGTACCATTGGTGTTTGTATGTGTTTTGTGTCATAGGTTTTGGTACCATTGGTGTTTGTATGTGTTTTGTGTCATAGGTTTTGGTACCATTGGTGTTTGTATGTGTTTTGTGTGTTCGTTTTGTGTGTTTGTTGCAAAGTTTTATAGGAGACATCTTGTCACTCTTTATGTAATAGATTGAAACGCGCATTGTGCTGTCTACATGCCTTGATTTTGGGAAGCCGGTACCTCACAGTTTGTGGGCGATTTTTTTGTGACCAAACCTGGTAAAATAATTTTATTTTATAAGTGTGTGTTGTATGTGAGGGTGAGTGAGACGCAGCGTAGCTGCGAAGCGAGAGGGAGTCCTGCTCCGCATTTCCTGTTCTTCGCGAGAAGCCAGGTCGGAAACGGACGAAGCGATTGAGATTGTGTGCATGAAGTGTTAAAATATATCAGCATATCGTGGTTGCGAGAGAGGGACTGTTTCGGTTAACAGGAAACGCAGATACAGGGGATAGTCATGGGAGGTCAACAGAGTAAGGACGTAAATATGAAAACCCCCTTAGGGTGCATCCTAAAGCATTGGAAGGACCTGGGAGGGATCCCGGGGGGAAACATAAGTAAAAAGACACTTCTCAAATATTGTACGCAGTGGTGGCCATTGTATAAGTTAGATGATAATGAGAAATGGCCACCCGAGGGAACAATTAATTATAATACCATTTTACAACTAATGCTCTTCCTCCGCCGGCTCAATAAGTGGGATGAGGTGATGTACGCAGACATGTTTTTCACCTTGAGGAATAAACCTGAGTGGCAAAAAGAGTGCGGAATTAATGTAGCCCCTCAGGATCCTCTAGTATTAGCCCTGGAAAAAGATAAGAAAAATTCAAAGCCCAAAGAACGTTGCTGCGATGCATGTAGCATTGGGCAACAATGTCTTAAGTTAACAAGAAGGGACAGTGGAAAGGAGAGCGAAATAAGCCTGTGGGAATACCATCCATTTGCCCCAGGACGAGAAGGGCCCCTCCCCAGGCCAAAAGAGGAACAAGGGGATCCTACCCCATTAAAGGAACTAGAACGATGGTGGAAATCTAAGTTTGGGCACAGCCCCCAGAGGCTAGACAACAGTTGGAAGGAGGGCAGCCCATTAAAATCAGGGATTTACGGGAGGAAAAACAGCCCTCAGGGACTAGATAGTCCACAGGGGCCAGGGAGCTACATGGATGCTGACAGCCCACCCAGACTGGAAGTTGAGGGGGAGGAAGGCAGTGGGTCAGAAGCAGAGAGCCGAAGGGAGACACGTAGCATACCCGAGCTCAGTCCATATGGAGATAGCAACACCTCCAGAAACGGAGGCGTCTGTAGAATGGAAACCAGTACACCAAGGACTGGGGATAAAAGCAATTCACCGGGAGGCGACGTCCCTAAATTGAGATACAGCGAGAAGAATGATAATGAGACATGCGAAAGGGAGGCAGAGAGTAACTCACAGAAACTGAACATAGTAATTCAGATAGAGGATAAGAGAAGTGGAGGGGGAGCAGAGGATGAGAGGAACCGCAGCCCGGGACAGGATAAGAGCGGGCAGATACAAAAGAGGCGACAGACGCAGGATGAGAATCGGATGGATTGTGTGATAGAGATAGGAGAGGAAAATGAAGAACAGGAGGGGAGAAAAAAGAAAGAGAAAAGAAAGAATAGGGAAGGCATTGAGGCACAAGAAGAAGATCCCGGGGAGGGGACCAGTCACTCGTATTACACCAGATCTGTGGCACGGGGGGAAGCAAAGCAAGGGGAGAAAGGGAATCGCACGATAGCTCCTCTCCGACAAGTTATGCCAATGGTAGGGGAAAAGACTAGAGTAAAGGTGCCATTCTCGACGAGTGATTTGAACAATTGGAGGGATGAGGCAAGGAACTTCAGGAGGAATCCAGAGGGAGTAGCAAAGAGGTTTGAACTAATGGCAAAGAACTTAGATATTGATTGGGAGGATATAGAAGTGATGTTGTCAGAGTTGACAGATACGGAAAGGGAACTCGTATTGGAAACGGGGAGGCGACATGCCCAACTATTATCGGGGAGACTAGAAGATAATTTTCCCAGCAGTAAACCAGAGTGGGACCCGGGCAACGCGGAACACTATCAACAGCTAGTGCAGTATAGAGCTAGGGGAGGGTAAAAAGGAATTAGACTTTTTGATTGATACGGGAGCAACCTTTTCGGTTTTAAATCAAGAATTTGTACCTAAAAGTGATGAATTTGTGCAAGTTGTGGGAGCAACAGGCCAACCAGAAAAGGCTTACTTTTTGAAACTCATTAAATACAAAATTGGGAAGCAAATGGGAATTCATCAGTTCCTGTATTTACCAAATTCACCAAAACCCCTACTAGGGAGAGACTTATTGGAGAACTTGGGGGCCGTAATAAAGTTTAACAAAGACCAATTGGAGTTTCAAGTAAATGAAGAACAACTGATTACAGCTCTAAGCCTAACGATCAGTTGTGTGGAGCCTAAACCTGAAAGCCACAATTTCGAGCAAATCCTGAGCAAGACGTACCCATTGGTGTGGGCTACTGATATACCTGGAAAATCAAAGCAAACAGCACCGATTGTCGTTGAACTTAAAGCTGGGACAAAACCGGTGAGAAAGAAACAATACCCTCTGAGGATAGAAGATAGGAAAGGGATTGAGCCCACAATCAGGAGGTTTATGGAACTGGGGTTATTGGTAGAATGCGAATCAGATTTTAATACACCAATCCTGCCAGTCAAGAAACCTAATGGAACCTATAGGTTAGTCCAGGATCTGAGAGCAGTAAATGAAATAACTAAGGCATTGCATCCGGTAGTTGCTAACCCATACACGCTTTTGACCAGACTGAAGGAGAATTTGGCCTGGTTCACCGTATTAGATTTAAAAGACGCGTTCTTTTGCCTCCCCTTAGCTCTCGAGAGTCAAAAGATTTTTGCCTTTGAGTGGGAATCTATAGATAGTGGAAGAAAGACCCAACTCACCTGGACAGTGTTGCCCCAAGGGTGGTGCAATTCCCCTACGATTTTTGGGAATCAGTTAGCCAAGGAACTAGAACAGTGGGAAAGGCCGCTGGGAGATGGCACCCTTCTGCAGTACGTAGACGACCTCCTAATAGCAACAGTGACAGAGGAAGAATGCATTGAATGGACTATTTCCTTGCTGAATTTCCTGGGTTTAAGTGGATATCGAGTCTCTCGACAGAAAGCACAGCTGGTACAGACACAAGTGGTGTACCTGGGATACGAAGTCTCCAAAGGACAGCGATCCCTGGGAGCAGCTAGGAAAGAGGCCATCTGCCAGATGCCTAAACCAGAGACGGTGAGAGATCTGCGCGCCTTTTTGGGGATGACAGGTTGGTGTCGGTTATGGATCTACCAGTACGGGATACTCGCTAAACCACTGTATGATTTGTTGAAGGAGGCTAAGAGCATCCTAGTTTGGACTCCCGAGGCAGAAGAAGCCTTCAAGAAGCTGAAGATGGAACTAATGAGAGCACCAGCCTTAGGTCTCCCAGATGTATCAAAACCATTCTGGCTGCTCTCCCACGAACGACAAGGGATGGCCTTAGGAGTCCTAGCACAGCAGCTGGGACCGCACAAGAGAGCTGTGGCCTACTTCTCTAAGCGATTGGATGAAGTAAGTAAAGGATGGCCAAGCTGTCTGAGGGCAGTGGCCGCAGTGATAATTAACATAGAAGAGGCCAGGAAGCTCACGCTGGGCCAAAAGGTGACTGTACTAGTATCCCACACCGTGTCAGCTGTGCTGGAACAGAAAGGCAACCATTGGTTGTCGCCTTCCAGATTCCTAAAATACCAGGCCGTTCTGGCTGAATCAGATGACGTAACCATTCAGGTAACTAACATTGTGAACCCAGCTTCATTTCTAGAAGGAAGAGCCCCGGCAGAACCCATCGAACACAACTGCCTGGAAACAATTGAAGCTGTCTATTCCAGTCGCCCGGACCTCAAAGAAGAGCCGTTCGAAGATGCGGACAACTGGTTCTCGGATGGCAGCAGCTTCGTGAAGCAAGGAGTAAGAATGGCTGGTTATGCGGTCACTACTACAGAAAGGGTAATTGAGTCGAACCCCTTACCCACAGGAACTTCAGCCCAGAAGGCAGAACTGATAGCTCTGACTCGAGCTCTGGAATTGGCAGAGAACATGCAAATCAATATATGGACAGACTCTAAATATGCCTTTTCTGTTGTACATGCTCATGGGGCCATCTGGAAAGAAAGAGGACTGTTGACTACACAAGGAAAAACAGTTAAACATGCAGAGGAGGTTCTGCGATTGCTAGAGGCGGTCCAACTCCCAGCTCAAGTGGCCATAATGCATTGTAAGGGACATCTGAAAGGCAATACTATTCCAGAAATAGGAAATAGAAAGGCAGATACAGAGGCCAAATTGGCTGCCACAAAGTCTAGGGAAGTGGGAATAATGGCCCTAATACCAGGAGACCTGGATATCAGTATCAAGCCAGATTACCAGGAATCAGACCATAAATGGATTCAAAGAAGTAAGGGCAAAATATTAGAAAATGGTTGGGGTCAATTGGAAACAGGACAGTTAGTAGTACCAGGAAATGTGATGTGGCAGTTTGTAAAAGCAGAACATGAGAAGGCCCATTGGGGTTTGGATCCGCTTTACCAATATTTGCAAACCAGGATAGCAGGACCGAAATTATTTACTACTATAAAGCACGTAACATCCCAGTGCGAACGGTGCCTGAGAAATAACCCGAATACGGGAACCAAGATACACCAAGGAGCCATAAGTCGAGGTAAATTCCCAGGTGAAGTATGGCAAATTGATTTTTCTGAGCTCCCAAGAAAAGGGGGGCTCCGATATTTGTTGGTATTAACTGATACATTTTCTGGGTGGCCTGAAGCATTCCCTTGCAGGACAAACAAGGAAAGAGAAGTGACCGAAATACTGTTGAGTGAAATCATTCCGCGGTTTGGGGTACCGAAGAGTATTTCCTCGGATAGGGGTACACACTTCTGTGCGAAAGTGGTGAGAGCAATAAGCAAAGCATTACAAATCAAATGGCAATTACATACACCTTATTATCCACAGGCCAGTGGACAAGTAGAAAAAATGAATCATCTTATTAAGCAGCAAATTGCCAAAATATGCCAAGAGACTAATTTGCAATGGTATCAAGCCTTGCCTATTGCTCTGCTGAGGCTGAGAGTCAAACCAAGGTCAAAAGAGAAGCTAAGCCCATTCGAAATCCTGTATGGTAGACCTTATGCTATGCAAGTTGTAAACGGGGATGCCATAGACCAAATCGGTAACCAGTACATTTATGATTATGTAATTACAGTGGGGAAACAATTGGATAAGAATGCTACCGTGGTGATAGAGCACCAACCTAAACAACCTGATTGTAAATTGCATCCGTTTAATCCCGGTAATTGGGTGTATGTTAAGAATCTTTTAGGAAAACCCCTACAAGAGAAGTGGGAAGGACCTTTCCAAGTGCTGCTGACTACCTTCACCGCGGTCCGGATCAAGGAGCGACCTACGTGGATTCATTACTCGCGGGTCAAGAAAGCTCCAGAGAGTAAACAAGAGGAACGGACATCATGACCTTGACTTCACCTCAAGCCCTTTCAACCCTGATCATTGGACTCTCGATAAGTATAGTTCTTCCCCGAGACTCTGACCCGATAGATCCATGGTCTCACGCACACCAGTGTATCCACCCGGAATGGGGAGCGAAGGGACCCTATTTCGAGGTATATGCCCTACGTAACAATCAGCCATACGCAAGTAAATTATGGCATCAACCTTCCATGGTAGCATACAAGGGAGACCAAATCCAAATTGAGTGTCGAGAGCTTAACTCAGTAGAAGGAAAAAACAAGGCAGCTAGTATTAACAATTCGATCCTTGAGGAAATCAGCATCCGAACATAACCTAATTACCTTTAGTCCAGTGAAAATGGGCAAGCCCACTATTTGGAGGCAGCAAAAAGGCCCAATTTCATGTCGGTGGAGTGATTTCCGGGAAGATCCAACCGGATCACAGCCCCAAAGACTTGCCCCAAGAAACCACTCCACCAGCGGAATGCAAACAATGTTTGGGCCAGTTATGATTATATCAAAAATAAGTGGCAATCGGTTAGCACAGAAGCATGTATTCCTAGAGGACAGCTAGGTTATGTTTGCGAAAACGCTGTAGTAGAAGCAGAAGATTTATGCTTAGATGCTGAAAATAGAGTGTGCACCTTTGAAGTGCTTTTGCATAATAGAACACAGTCACAAGTTTACTATATAGGGAATGGGTGTGCTTGCGTACGGACAGCCTGTGACAATGTCACTATAGATAATTGCCAAGAGGAAACTAACAATACTAACTTTTGTGTATGCAACTTTACCAAAATAGTGGGTTGCGATTTTCATTATACTGTCCCAATAACTACTCAACAGCTAATTAACACAGATTTTAACCTGTATCGAGAAATACCAGAATTGCAAATAGGGATGGATGTCAAAATTCTCAAAGCAATGCTCGCACACCCTAAAGTAAAGGAATTGGTGCAAAGAGTGAATCAAACAACTACACGGATGGTATGGCAGGTAGAACATGATTCAGAAAGAATAAAGAATGTCCTCACCGAAGTAGAACAAGTAGGCCAGCATCATTGGTGGGATATCTTCACAGGATTTTCCCCAACAGCTACACAGGTTTTCAATTACCTGGTGCACCCAATGATATTGGTAGTTGGAGCCCTGTTGGTTTTAACTTTTACAAATATTTTTATGTGGTGGAAGCTAAGGATCATAATGAAAAGGACCCAAATGGTTTGGGCTATGGTACGAGCGCATCAGCGCTCTTAGGATTAGACATCAGCACTCTTAGGATCAGACCTTGACGAAAGAATTCGTAAGTCATAAGAAAAGGGGGGAATGAAGCCATAAAATAGATAGCCTTCGAGAAATAATGGGTTAAAACATAGAATATGAAGGGAACATCTGGAAGTAATAAACACAACGACAGGAGGGAAAGAGAAGGATAAAAAAAATCACCGGACTAAGCGTAATTTAAGCCGAAGCTAAAGCATGCCTAATGTCAATATGATAAGTTGGCCCTAGGAGGTTGGGAACTCGGCCAACTACACCGGGAAAGGACCAAATTTGGAAAGAAGTTCAAAAGTTTAAGGAGGAAGACTCCTCGGAGACCCTCGCCCACGATGAAGGCCGACCGGAACGACCCCCGAAAAGATCCTCAAAATAGAAGTTTCCGCCCACGCTCCGCCTACGGCACGCCCCATATGAATATGCATGGATATGATGTGATCCCAAACCTAAAACTGTATAAAAGGCACGCTTTTGTTGTAAGACTTTGGAAAACTCCCTTTAGAGATTTCCCCAACGTGCACGTTGCTAATAAAATACCTCCTGTCTATCTGACTTAAACTGCGTCTCTTAGACAGTTATTTATCGCCTGTTGGGGCAAAATTCGGCATCACAAACTGATACTTTTTCGTCTGTGTGCTAAGATCACTGTAAGGATGTCAGTGATGAACCACACACTTCTCAGAGCTGTCCCTTCGATCCAGCTCTCCCCAGTCACTTCACACACTTCACTCCAAGCAGGTTCTGATCGAGTTCAGTAGCACATGGGATTTCATCCTGGCTTTTCTTCATTTTCTCCTGAGCTGTCTGCAGACACAGTGTGTGGGCACTGCAGCAGCATTAACGGGGCACCTCCCAGACACTGAGATTCATGTCACAACTTTTCATCAGAAGCAGCAAAGAAATGATTCCCACTGGGTCCCACAAGGCTCCCTGGTAACTTTGTGCTGCTGCAGCTCCAGCACCAGGCCTGATGCACAGGAATTTCAGGTGGAGACACACCGAAGGAATCAGCCATTCCCAGAGAAGAAACATCTGTTTGCATGGCCCAAATCCCCACAACACTGCAGACTCTGGTGACCCACACTCTGCATTTGCACTTCAGCCTCTGTGCCTCACTTTTCCTCTCACTAAAGTCCCCCCAGTTTCCCTCATGCTCAGATTCCCAAGAGAATTCAAAGCAGCATTAGGAGCAGGGAGAGATGATGGGAGCTGTCCCAAGGCTCGACCAAATTTCTCAGGCCTGACAAATCTAGCCAAGGACAGAGGAAAAAGCTGCATGAAAGAGGTGTGAAATCAAAGCAGGAATCAAATTTAGGTAGAATGAGAGAAGCTGAAGAGCTTTTCAGTGTTTGCAACAAGATTAGAAGCTCCAGGTCCAGGAGGGATGCGACATTTCCCCACTCTAACAACTCTGTGATGCAAATTGCAGCTCAAATCCTTCTCCCCAGCTCTGGGACTTGTTCAGCCAACAACATGGTGCTGAATTTTTCAAGCAAAGTGAAAGCTGGTCAGAGAGGTGGCTTGCAAATCAAAATCACAGCGGACAGCTTGGAAGCAGCAGCCAGAGCAAAGAGAGGCAGAGCCTGGCCCTGGGGTGCAGCACAGCCACACAACACATGCCTGAAACTCTAAGACATGAAAGAATTTGCCACGGGAGACACAGAAGGTACTTGATGGAATCCTGCCTCCTTCACGATGCATCAGCATGCAGGAGAGCACTAGGATGAAGGTGACAGCACCTTCTGCTGCTGCTTCCATCTCCTGAGTCAAATCTCCCCAATATCTCTCACTATTGGCCATTCCCAAAGCCTCAGATTCTCTCAGTCCTTGCAGGATTTCAGTGCTGAGGCGCATGGAGGGAGATAAAGGCACTTGCAGAGACCAGAGATGCATTTTCTGCCTGAGGTGCATTCCACTGCCCAGCTTAGTTCCTCTAAAACCATTCCAATCAGCCCCTTGGACAGCACCAAGCCAGCAGCAGAACATCAGCACCTGAAAATGCTTGGAAATGCCATTCTTTGAGATTTCTCTCCAGCTCTCCCATTTCATGGTGCCATTGCAGGGCTTTATCCCATCACTCAGCACTTGCAGCAAGTCTTGGCAACCAGCTTCAAAAGGATTTGTAGTGCTGAGCAAATACGAGGCAATTTGACTTTGTCTCCAGTGAATGAAATTTCACCTCAATCAGACGAACTCTGTGTTCTGTCATTGGCCAGGCACTAACTACTGCCAGCACCCCCCAAGCCTGGATGTCAAACTGCCTTCATATTGGGAAGTTAAATTTAGTTGGTTTTATGTACAAGATTATTCTGTCTCCAAATCATTTGGAGCCATAGAATTGCATTTCCAAGGACTAAATTCAGAGGAGCCACAAAGAGCACAAGAGGCAGGAAAAGAAAGAAAAATAGAGATTTCTAAGGAGATGGAAATTGAATGCTGAGTTTTTCCCATTCCAGGAAGTTCCATCAATTATCACCTGCCACCTCCTTGCCTTCGCTTGTGTGGCCACCACTGAATACACTCCCAGATAAGAAAATGTTGGTCCTACTGAAAACTGGGGCTAGAAGTAGAAAAAGGCTCAGAGATCTGACTTCAAAGACAACATCATGAAAACAGCTGCCTTATAATAGCAAGATATGATGGGCAGCAGGAATGGCTGAAGCCAGCAGAGAGAAGTCCATGAACTATTGGTGCTACAAAGATTTCTTACAAAACCCCCAAGAAACCAAAAACAGCGTTTGGTCTGGCCCAGCTGATAGGAGCCCTGTGCATTTAATTCAGTCATTGGCAGCACATGGAGATTGGCTTTAAGCTCCTTTGGTCCACTACTATTTCATTTTATTTTATTTTATTTTATTTTATTTTATTTTATTTTATTTTATTTTATTTTATTTTATTTTATTTTATTTTATTTTATTTTATTTTATTTTATTTTATTTTATTTTATTTTATTTTATTTTATTTTATTTTATTTTATTTTATTTTATTTTTTCCACCCAGAAAATGTAATTGCTTCTCCTCTTTGGGAAGAAATTACTGCTTTGAATGGTTCAAGCAGAGTTTCTTCCCATACCCACTTGCAATCGGTCACCAAGATAAATATTTTCTCAAAAGATCTCTTAAAAATTTTGGAGTTACTTTCAACATAAATAACTGGGTGATTTTGCTCCAAATGAGAAAGGAATTGAATTTGGCTCCCTCAGCTTAAAAATAAGTCTTTCTTCCCAGCTCTTCACCAAGAGGAACAAAACACTTGGTTGCAGCAAACGAAAGAGAGGAAGAAGTTTCCTTCCCCCTGAGCTGCACAACAGGAGACAATTTTGTTGCCAAGAGGTGACAAAACCCAGCCAGTTTCCAGTTCTTTCAGTTGAAGGGAAAAGCTCCAAGGATCATAGCTGGGGCAGACACAGAGTGGGAGGAGCAGGGGATCTGCTGGGGGGTTTTGGCCTGGGGCATAGATTAAAGAAATCTTCAAGTGAAACCCATCAGAGCTCAAGACTTCATCCCACAGAGGAGAAATTGGATTTGACCCAAATGCCATTCAAATCCAAAATACATTGAGGCATTTCCCCAAGCTCTGCTGAGCCATCAGGTACAACCCAAAGCATCCTGTGGGACCAGAGCAGCAGCTCCCTGGCATGGGGACAGGGATGCTCCCTTGGCAAGCCGCCTGCATCACCCATGGGATTCGCAAGATCTGTTTCTAAAGACCCCACCATCCAAAAAACTCCACATTCAAAGCCTTTCCTTTGGGGTTTCACTTCTCCATCTGTCTCTTGTCACTAGACAGCTGCTTCACTTCAGCACCCTTCTGGATGGGGCCAAATTTTCTCCGAATTTCCAGCCTAAAGAGGAAGTTACTTCCATTCATTCTTCTGCAAGTACTGGCAGCTTGTAGCTGCTCTGCTCTTCCTCTCCTGCTGTGCATTTGTGCACATCAAGTGCCAAGAGCATTTCCTTGTTTCAATGATGTCATTTTGCCTTATTATTTCCTTCCCATGGAGTTGCACAGATTTGGTGCTGGCTCAACACTCAGAACATTGACAGCACAAAGTCGAGTTTTCGCACCAACTTCTCCAACCTTGGCACCTGTTGCAGTCCGCAACCTCAGGATCTCGGCCAGGGAAACCGCAGGGTTCTGGGGACCAGCATGGAACACCAGTGAGACGGGCCTTTGTTCATTAAATCATTTCTTCAGCATGGGAACAAACTCAGATCCAGAACAGAGAGCCCCAAACAGAGGCAGGGCAGGGGTTTTTGAGGGACAGAACTCTTGAGGGTCTCCACCCTTGAGGCTGGAGTTCAGGGTCAGGGACCACTAGAAACACAGCAAGGGAGAAACCCCCCAGGGACTCAAAGCCAATCTGAACCCCTGGGCCGTCCTTCACAAGGGGTTTGGGGTGGGACATTGGAATTCGTTGCCTCCCCCGAGGCACATCACAACATCTGCTCCTTTTTTCTTTATTCCCCTTCAAATTTTAATTTGAAGCTTAAAAATGTTTCCAAAACTTACAGCATAAAATCTTACCTCCTCCACAGCGCACCCACTTTGCTCTGTGGGACACTAAAAACTCAATAACAAAACACGTTAAGCAAACAAACAAACGGAAAAAAACAAAATTAAAAACAAACACTTAAATTAAACAGTGATGGTACTTAATACAAACGTAACGGTTTTTTCGTTCAGTCTCTTCCAGTTCTGGAGTTTCTTTCAGGAAGGGCGCAGCTCTTTGATCTCCTCCCACGAGGGCAGAGTTCTTAGATCTCCAGCTTTGGCTCTGGTCTCGTAGGTGTGGGCGTTGCCACTTGAGATGTTCTTGGTGAAACGCTGGCTTTCAGAGCTCGGTTCCAGTTTCCATTTCCCCAGAGGGGGTGTTGCCCACCATGGAAAAGGCACAGCCCCCAGGGGTGGAGCAGCCAAAGAAAGGGCTGGGAGCGAAGCAGGAGTTACTGGGGGAAGGGAAGGTTGGGGGCCAGAAAAGAAGGAGCAAGGCGGGAAAAAAGGAATCCCAGACCGCGTGGGCAGTGCCATCTTGGGAAGAGGGCAGGGTCCGGGATGGACTTTCCCGGCCAGGGAACGGGAATATGGAAAGACAGGGGGTGAAGGAGGACACGGAACGGCGGGCAGATGGCAGCAGACCCGCAGCACTCTGGATGTTCCCCGTCCCTTGCCTGCCTTCAGGAAAACAGGGGATGGGATGGCAGAAAGACACCGGGGTGACGGGGAGTCGGCAACAACCCCGAGCCATCTTGGCATTTTTCACCCTTTGTCCGGCCCTTAGGAACAGAGGAGAGGGGAAGATACAGGGAGGTATACACCAAAAAAAAATGAGGAACTTCACAGAAGCCAAAAAACAGTCCACAGGAAGGGCCATACCGTCCATAATCGTCCATAATCGTCCATAATTGTCCATAATCGTCCATAATGTTAATATCGTCCATAAAGGTCCTTCCCATCTATATAAAAAAACCCAAAACCCTCCATAATACGTCTCGTTGGGTGATGTTAGATGTTTGTCCCAGTGTCTGGTCTCTCGGCTCCCCCACCTCCATAAGCCCTTTTCCCCCATGGCCCTGAGGCACTCCCAACTTGGCCCTCCTGCCAGGTATTCTCGACTCCTCCTTTCTAAGGTGGGAGTCTCTCCGGCTCTCGAGCCATCAGCCGGGGATTTACGGAGTGTCCATGGAGCCGCTCCTGCTGTTCTCCTGGTGCCTCGCTGGATGCCGTGCATTCTCCACCATTTGTTGCAGTCCGCAACTGCAGGATCAGGACCAGGGATGATATTTTCTGGAAACCGGCATGTACTACAACGAGAAGCGCCTCTGTTCATGAAACCATTTCTTCAGCACGGGAACAACTCAGATCCAGAACAAAGAGCCCCCAACAAAGGCAGGGCAGGGGTTTTTGAGGGACAGAACTCTTGAGGGTCTCCACCTTTGAGGGTGGAGTTCAGGGTCCGGGACCATTAGAAACACAACAAGGGAGAAACCCCCCAGGGACTCAAACCCAATCAGAACCCCTGGGCCACCCTTCACAAGGGGTTTGGGGTGGGACAACTTCATCCGGGGCTCCCACGCCCATCTCCCAAAGCAGGAGGTCAAAATTCACTAGCTTGGCTTACAGCCATGCCTCTCCTGTAACAATGCTTATCTGAAACAAACTCTTTGCCTCCCTGAAGCACCTCCCAACAGTTTATGCTGTCTCTTTCCATGTTGATCACTCTCTCTCTCTTCCCCTATCTCTAGAAAAAGGATGAATTTGCAAGACTCACCTGAGTAGTGAGCAGGTTCAAGTCTTGCCCAGGCCTTGTGGATGGTCCCGGGATCTCTGCCGGAGCAGCGGCTGGAGCTGTGTGCGCTAGAAGATTTTTTCCCATGGCTGCTGTGGGGACTGTGGCCATTATCTGAGCACGCTGCAAGCTCCTATCTTTCCCTGCATATCTTTAGTGGGCAGTGTGTGGTGAAACTGAGCAGTGGCAGCAAGTGCAGGCCAGGCAGGGAGCGGCCTGGCCCGGCAGCCCCGCTGTGCAAGGCCCAGCCAAGCCTCTGAGAAGGGGCTCCTGTCACTTGCCAGTCTCCATCCTCCCCGGGAAGCGCAGAGCTGCGGCCAGCCCCGCTCCCCTCCCGTGGCCTTGGCTGGCCTGGGGGGAAGGAGGCTGAAGGGGAGCCCTGGTACCTCTTGAAAAGGCGGAAAGCAAAGAGAGCAAGGAATTGCCGGCCTTAGGTCTTCAAGTGGTGTTCCCAGGTTGATGTCACTTTTCAATGGTCCCAACTGCTGTCACTTCTCAGCAATGGCCACTTGTTGGTCAGGAGAAAAACTTTGTGGCATTTTGAAGAGATTTGGGGAATCTTGAGGGATTTTTGTAGAAGTTTCTAAGATCTTGAGCAGATTGAAATAACTTTGTAGGATTTTTGTTGATTTTTGTGAGATTTTTGTGGAGTGTGTAAAATATTTCTGGAATTTTGTGTGATATTGAGAAGATTTAAATATTTTTGGGGAATTTTTGTAGAATTTGTGGGATTTTTCTGGAATTTTGAGGGATTTTTCTTTAATTTTTGGATATTTGTGGAGATTCTGTGGGATGTTTCTGGAATTTGGTAAGGTTTTGAGATTATTTAAAGAATTTTGTGGTATTTTTCTCGAATTTTGAGTATTTTTCTGGTATTCTGTGGTATTTTGAGGAGACTTGAAGTATTTTGAAGGATTTTTCTTAGATTTTGAGATTTGTGGAGATTTTGTGGGATGTTTCTTAAATTTGATGGGGTTTTGAAAAAATTTAGGGAAGTCTGTGGGATTTCTCTGGAATTTTTGGTCTTTTTTCAAGAATTCTGAGAGTTTCAGAGAAGACCTGAAGAATTTTGAGGAATTTTTCTTAGATTTTATGGAAATTTGTGGGATTTTTTGGGATTTTTGTGGAATTTTGTTGGATATTGAGGAGATTTAGGGATTTTGTTGGATTCTTCATAATGTGGTATTTTCTGGATTTTTTTGGGGATTTTGCGGAGACTTCAAGAAGTTTGAGGAATTTTTCTTAGATCTTGTGGAAACATCTGGAGATGTTGAGAGATTATTTTTAATTTTTGTGGACATTTGTGGAGATTTTGTGGGATGCTACTGCAATTTTGTGGGATATTGTGGAGATTTAGGGAATGTTCTGGGATTTTTCCGTAATTTGGTGGGATATAGAGGAGACTTGATGAATTTTGCGGGATTTTTCTTAGATTTTGAGGACATTTGTGGAGATTTGGTGGGATGTTTCTGGAACTGGGTAGGTTTTTGTGAAGATTTAGGGAATTTTGAGGTATTTTTCTGGAATTTTGTGGACCTTTTCAAGGACTTTGTGTGGTTTTGAGGAGAGTTGAAGAATTTTGAGGATTTTTTCTTAGATTTTGTGGAAACTTGTGGAGGTTTTGTGGGATTTTTTGTGGAATTTTGTGGGATATTGAGAAGATTTGGGCATTTTGAGGGATTTTTCATGTATTTTGTGAGAATTTGTGGAGATTTTGTGGGATGTTTCTGAAAATCAGTTGGGTTTTGAGAAGAATTGGGGAATTTTGTAGGACTTCTCTGGAATTTTGTGTATTTTTCTGGAATTCTGTGGGATTCTGCGGAGACTTGAATAATTTTGAAGATTTTTTTTTTAGATTTTGTGAGAATTTGTGGAGATTCTGTAGGATTTTTCTGGAATTTTCTGGGCCTTTTCAAGGACTTTGTGAGATTTTGAGCAAACTAGAAGAATTTTGAGGAATTTTTCTTAGACTTCGTGGAAACTTGTTGAGGTTTCGTGTAATGTTTGTGGAATTTTGTGGGATATTGAGGAGATTTTGGCATTTTGAGGGATTTTTCATGCATTTTGTGGGAATTTGTGGAGATTTTGTGGGATGTTTTTGGAATTCAGTTGGGTTTTGAGAAGATTTAGGGAATTTTGTGGCATGCTCCTGGAATTTGGTATGGTTTTAAAGTGATTTAGTCAATTTTGAGGGATTCTCCTTGAATTTTAAGGAAATTACTTGAGATTTTGTTGGATATTCCTGCAATTTGGTAGGGTATTGAGGGGATTTATGGAATTTTGTGGGAGTTTTCTTGGATTTTGTGGAAATTTGTGGAGATTTTGTGCGATGTTTCTGGAATTTGGTAGGGTTTTGAGAAGATTTGGGGAATTTTGGGGATTTTTCAGGAATTTTGTGTATTTTTCCTGTGAATTGTGTGGGATTCTGAGGAGGCTTGAAGAATTTTGTGGAATTTTTCTTAGATTTTGGGTACATTTGTGGAGTTATTTTGTGGGATTTTTCTTAGATTTTGTGAGATTGTGAGGTGGCTTGAAGAATTTTGAGGGATTTTTCATGTATTTTGTGGGAATTTGTGGAGATTTTGTGGGATGTTTCTGAAATTCAGTTGGGTTTTGAGAAGATTTGGGGAATTTTGTGGGTCTTCTCTGGAATTTTGTGGGGGTTTTCAGGAATTTTGTGGGAATTTGTGGAGATTTTGTGGGATTTTTGTGGAATTTGGTAGAGTTTTCAGAAGATTAAGGGAATTTTGAGTGAATTTTTTGAAATTTTATAAGGCTTTTCAAGGATTTTGTGGGATTTAGAGGAGATGATGAATTTTGCTGGATTTTTCTTAGATTTTGTGGACATTTGTGGAGATTTTGTGGGATGTTTCTGGAATTTTGTGGGATTCTGCAGAGAATTGACGAATTTTGAGGAATTTTTCTTAGATTTTGTGAACATTTCTGGAGATTTTTGTGAGATTTTTGTGGAATTTTGTGAGCTTCTGAGGCGGCTTGAAGAATTTTGAGGGATTTTTCACGGATTTTGTGGGAATTTGTGGAGATTTTGTGGGCTGTTTCTGGAATTCAGTTAGGATTTTAGAAGATTTAGGGAATCTTGTGGCATATTCCTGGAATTTGGTATTGTTTTAAGGTGATTTAGGGAATTTTGTGGGATTACTCTTAAATTTGATGGAAATTAGTGGGGATTTTGTGGGATGTTTCTGGAATTTGGTGGGGTTTTGAGAAGATTTTGTGAATTTTGTGGGATTTTCCCGGAATTTTGTGTATTTTTCCTGTGAATTGTGTGGGATTCTGAGGAGGCTTGAAGAATTTTGTGGAATTTTTCTTGGATTTTGTGGAAACTTGTGGAGGTTTTGTGTGATTTTTGTGGGATTTTGTGGGATATTGAGGAGATTTAAGGATTTTGAGGGTTTTTTCATGTATTTTGTGGGAATTTGTGGAGATTTTGTGGGATGTTTCTGGAATTCAGTTGGGTTTTGAGAAAACTTAGGGAATTTTGCAGGATTTTTCAGGAATTTTGTTGGCTATTGAGGAGATTTTGTGGGATGTTTCTGGAGTTTGTTGGGATTTGAGAAGATTTAGAGAATTTTGTGGCATATTCCTGGAATTTGGTATGGTTTGAAGGTGATTTATGGAATTTTGAGGGATTTTCCTTGAATTTGATGGAAATTTGTGTAGATTTTGTGGGATGTTTCTGGAATTTGGTAGGGTTTTGAATGATTTAGGAAATTTTGTGGGATATTTCTGGAATTTTGTTGGGCTATTCAAGAATTTTGTGGTATTTTGAAAAGATTGAGCGAATTTTGTGGTGTTCTTGATTTTTGTGGGAATTTTTGGAGATTTTATGGGGCGTTTCTGGAATTTGGTAGAGTTTTCAGAAGATTTAGGGAATTTGGAGGGATTTTTGTGGGATTTTGTGGGAATGGGTGGAGATTTTGTGGGACATTCCTGCAAATTGGTATGGTTTTGAAATGATTTAGGGAATTTTGTGGGACTTCTCTGGAATTTTGTGGGATTTTTCAAGAATTTTGTGGGATTCTGAGGAGACTTGAAGAATTTTGAGGGATTTTTCAAGGATTTTGTGGGAATTTGTGGAGATTTTGTGGGATGTTTCTGCAATTTGGTAAGGGTTTGAGAAGATTTAGTGAATTTTGGGGATTTTTCAGGGACTTTCTGTATTTTTCCTGTGAATTGTGTGTAATTTTGAGGAGGCTTAAAGAATTTTGTGGAATTTTTCTTGGATTTTGTGGAAACCTGGGGAGGTTTTGTGGGAATTTGTGGAGATTTTGTGGGATATTGAGGAGATTTACGGATTTTGAGGTTTTTTTCATGTGTTTTGTGGGAATTTGTGGAGATTTTGTGGGATGTTTCTGTAATTCAGTTGGGTTTTGAAAAGATTTAGGGAATTTTGTGGCATATTCCTGGAATTTGGTATGGTTTTAAGGTGATTTAGGGAATTTTGAGGGATTTTCCTTGAATTTGATGGAAATTTGTGTAGATTTTGTGGGATGTTTCTGGAATTTGGTAGGGTTTTGGAATGATTTAGGAAATTTTGTGGGATATTTCTGGAATTTTGTGGGGCTATTCAAGAATTTTGTGGTATTTTGAAAAGATTGAGCGAATTTTGTGGTGTTCTTCTTGAATTTTGTGGGAATTTGTGGAGATTTTATGGAGCGTTTCTGGAATTTGGTAGAGTTTTCAGAAGATTTAGGGAATTTGGAGGGATTTTTGTGGGATTTTGTGGGAATGGGTGGAGATTTTGTGGGTCATTCCTGTGAATTGGTATGGTTTTGAAATGATTTAGAGAATTTTGTGTTATTTTCCTTGAATTTGATGGAAATTAGTGTGGAATTTGTGGGATGTTTCTGGAATTTGGTAGGATTTTGAGAAGATTTTGTGAATTTTGTAGGATTTTTCAGGAATTTTGTGTATTTTTCCTGTGAATTGTGTTGGATTCTGAGGAGGCATGAAGAATTTTGTGGAATTTTTCTTAGATTTTGGGTACATTTGTGGAGATTTTGTGGGATTTTTCTTACATTTTGTGAGATTGTGTGGTGGCTTGAAGAATTTTGAGGGATTTTTCATGTATTTTGTGGGAATTTGTGGAGATTTTGTGGGATGTTTCTGAAATTCAGTTGGGTTTTGAGAAGTTTTGGGGAATTTTGTGGGTCTTCTCTGGAATTTTGTGGGGGTTTTCAGGAATTTTGTGGGAATTTGTGGAGATTTTGTGGGATTTTTGTGGAATTTTGTAGAGTTTTCAGAAGATTTAGGAAATTTTGAGTGATTTTTTTGAAATTTTATAAGGCTTTTCAAGGATTTTGTGGGATTTAGAGGAGATGATGAATTTTGTGGGATTTTTCTTAGATTTTGTGGACATTTATGGAGATTTTGTGGGTTGTTTCTGGAATTTTGTGGGATTCTGCAGAGAATTGATGAATTTTGAGGAATTTTTCTTAGATTTTGTGAACATTTCTGGAGATTTTGTGAGATTTTTGTGGAATTTTGTGAGATTCTGAGGCGGCTTGAAGAATTTTGAGGGATTTTTCATGGATTTTGTGGGAATTTGTGGAGATTTTGTGGGAAGTTTCTGCAATTTGGTAAGGGTTTGAGAAGATTTTGTGAATTTTGGGGATTTTTCAGGGATTTTGTGTATTTTTCCTGTGAATTGTGTGGGATTTTGAGGCAGCTTGAAGAATTTTGAGGGTTTTTTCATGTATTTTGTGGGAATTTGTGGAGATTTTGTGGGATGTTTCTGGAATTCAGTCTGGTTTTGAGAAAATTTAGGGAATTTTGTGGCATGTGCCTGGAATTTGGTATGGGTATAACCTGATTGAGGGAATTTTGTGGGATTTTCCTTGAATTTTATGGAAATTTGTGGGGATTTTGTGGGATATTCCTGGAATTTGGTAGGGTAATGAGGAGATTTAGGGAATTTTGTCAGATTTTTCTTGGATTTTGTGGAAATCTGTGGGGATTTTGTCGGGATGTTTCTGCAATTTGGTAAGGGTTTGAGAAGATTTAGGGAATTTTTGGGAATTTTTCAGGAATTTTGTGTATTTTTCCTGTGAATTGTGTGGGATTCTGAGGAGGCTTGAAGATTTTTGAGGAATTTTTCCTAGATTTTGTGAACATTTGTGGAGATTTTGTGTGATTTTTGTGGAATTTTGTGGAATTGTGAGGCGGCTTGAAGAATTTTGAGGGATTTTTCATTTATTTTGTGGGAATTTGTTGAGATTTTGTGGGATATTTCTGGAATTCAGTTGGGTTTTCAAATGATTTTGGGAATTTTGTGGCATATTCCTGGAATTTGGTATGGTTTTAATGTGATTTAGGGAATTTTGAGGGATTTTCCTTGAATTTGATGGAAATTTGTGTAGATTTTGTGGGATGTTTCTGGAATTTGGTAGGGTTTTGGAATGATTTAGGAAATTTTGTGGGATATTTGTGGGATTTTGTGGGAATCGGTGTAGATTTTGTGGGAAATTCCTGGGAATTGGTATGGTTTTGAAATGATTTAGGGAATTTTGTGGGACTTCTCTGGAATTTTGCGGGATTTTTCAAGAATTTTGTGGGATTCTGAGGCGACTTGAAGAATTTTGAGAGATTTTTCAAGGATTTTGTTGGTATTTGTGGAGATTTTGTGGGATGTTTCTGCAATTTGGTAAGGGTTTGAAAAGATTTAGTGAATTTTGGGGATTTTTCAGGGATTTTGTGTATTTTTCCTGTGAATTGTGTGGGATTCTGAGGAGGCTTGAAGAATTTTGTGGAATTTTTCTTGGATTTTGTGGAAACTTGTGGAGGTTTTGTGTGATTATTGTGGAATTTTGTGGGATATTGAGGAGATTTAGGGATTTGGAGGTTTTTTTCATGTGTTTTGTGGGAATTTGTGGAGATTTTGTGGGATGTTTCTGGAATTCACTTGGGTTTTGAGAAGATTTAGGGAATTTTGTGGCATATTCCTGGAATTTGGTATGGTTTTAAGGTGATTTAGGGAATTTTGAGGGATTTTCCTTGAATTTGATGGAAATTTGTGTAGATTTTGTGGCATGTTTCTGGAATTTGGTAGGGTTTTGGAATGATTTAGGAAATTTTGTGGGATATTTCTGGAATTTTGTGGGGCTTTTCAAGAATTTTGTGGTATTTTGAAAAGATTGAGCAAATTTTGTGGTGTTCTTGAATTTTGTGGAAATTTGTGGAGATTTTATGGGGCGTTTCTGGAATTTGGTAGAGTTTTCAGAAGATTTAGGGAATTTGGAGGGATTTTTGTGGGATTTTGTGGGAATGGGTGGAGATTTTGTGGGACATTCCTGCGAATTGGTATGGTTTTGAAATGATTTAGGGAATTTTGTGGGACTTCTCTGGAATTTTGTAGGGTTTTTCAAGAATTTTGTGGGATTCTGAGGAGACTTGAAGAATTTTGAGGGATTTTTCAAGGATTTTGTGGGAATTTGTGGATATTTTGTGGGATGTTTCTGGAATTCAGTTGGGTTTTGAGAAAATTTAGGGAATTTTGTGGAAGTTTTCTTGAATTTTGTGGATTTTTCTTGAATTTTGTGGGATTTTCAGGAGACTTGAAGAATTTTGAAATTTTTTTCTTGAATTTTGTGGCAATTTGTGTGTGCTGTTTCTTGAATATGGTGGGGTTATGAGGTTTAGGGAATTCTGTAAATATCTCTGGAATTTTGTGGGGTTTTTCAAGAATTTTGAGGCATTCTGAGGAGATTTTTAAAAATTTTCCAAAATTTTTCTCAGATTTTGTGGGATTTTTGTGGAATTTTGTTTGTTATTTATGAGATTTAGGGATTTTGAGGGATTTTTCTTGAATTTTGTGGGAAGTTGTGGAGATTTTGTGGGATGTTTCTGGAATTTGGTATAATTTTCTGAATATTTAGGGAATTTTGTTGGATTTCTATTGAATTTTATAATATTTTGGGAAAATTTAATAATTTTGATGGATTTTTCTTGAGTTTTGTGAAAATTGGTGGATATTTTCTGGGATTTTTCTGGAATTTTGTGGGGCTTTTCAAGGATGTTGTTGGGTTCTGAGGGGACTTGAAGGCCCGTCTCCCCTAGGAACACGCACGTGCTGCCCGTCCGAGTGGATCGGCCTTCGCTGCTACCACGGCGATGGGGCGACCATCTGGTCCCTGGGCGTGCTGCTGTTTGAGATGGTGTGCGGGTACTTACCCTTGGAGAAGGAGCGAGTCATCGTCTTGGGGCAGCTCTTCTTCCCGCAGGAGGCCTCTCCAGGTTGCTATGGGGCCTGAAGAAGGCAGGCTTTGGCAGGTGGCAGCGCGCAGCCCAGCCCGGCCCTCCCGCAGCTGCGCGGGACGTCCATGTGCCCTCAAGGGCCGGCTGCAGCAGGTGGCCCGTGGCAGGCTGGCTGTGGCACGCTTGGCTGAAGGAGGGGACGCTTGTCCTGCCGTGCCGCTCTCCCGCCAAGGCCAGCTCCCAGCACACGCAGCGTGGCCCGGCTTCTGCAGGCGCCGGCAGCAGCTGGGCAGGAGCCTTCTGCAAGTGAGCGCCGCTTTCTGCCTTCTCTCCCCAGAGTGCCAACATCCGATCCGCTGCTGTTTGTCCAAGCACCCCATGGATCGGCCACTGCTGGAGCAGATCTTCTACCACCCTTGGGTGTTGGGCGGCCATTTCTGATGCCTTGCCGCAGCCTCTGCAGCACCCAGTTCCCGTGTCCCACGCAGGACTGAGGGCCCAGGAAATAAAAGAACCCGAAACCCGGTGCGGGCCGGCAAGTCTGGTCCTTGTTAGCAACTTCAGCTAAGGGAACCTCTTGGCAAAAGGGGTAATCAGAGCGTTCCCTTCAGCCTTTGTCAAGCTTTTGGTGCCTTTCCTCCAGGTTGTCCCTCAAAATCAGAGAGGGGTTGGAGCCTGCACCAGACCCCCCCAAATGGCTGGGCAGCAGAGACTACTCCCAGGCCCCTCAAAACTGGAGGAGGATGGAGACAATCCTTGGGCCCCCAACACTGAAGGGAGATAAATAAACGGCCCCACAAAAATAAGAGATGGATGGAGCCCACAGTGGCCCCCAAGTCAGAGGGGGAAGGGGAGACTGCCAGGCTCCTAAAAATGAGGGGAATTGTGCCTGTGACAGCCCCACAAATTGCAAGGGGACAGAGAACACCCCTGGCCTGTCAAAGGGAAAGAGTGGCCGGGGGCTGCCAGGATGGTGACAACACTGGCACCCCCCAAATCAGAGAGGGACAAAGAGCCTGCACAGGCTTCCCAGGAGAAGAAAGGGGGCAGCAAATATCCCCTGTCCGCCAAAGTCGGAGGGGCACAGAAATAACGCCCACGCCCCCTATAGTGGAGGGGAACAGACACAAAAGACCCCACAAAAAGAGCATGGGGAACCAAGAGCACTGCTGGCCCCACAAAGGTAAGGAGGGTGGAGAAACTCCCCATCTGTCTTTGTTTTGGAAGACAGGTGTCCGCTTGGGAGGGCAGGGGCCTCCTCAGGAATGAAAATGTAGACCCCCTCCTTCTGAATCATTATAATTTTGAACTCAAGGGGCTCTCAGGCAGAGATCTGGGGATAGGAATAACAGTTCTTTACTGTATACACACTTTAGCGTGTATAACGAGGCACACAAACAACAATAACTACGGCATTAACAACAAAACAGAACCAGGGACCCTGTGACAGCCTTCTCGGCCGGGACAGGAAAGGATGGAGGAGAGGCTTTGCTTCACAAACCCCCTCGGGTTGGTAGTCAGTGCCAGTGCTCCTGTAGGGCTCTGAGGAACACTCAGCTGGAACAGCAGGGATGAGCTGAGATCCCGGGCCGGTGGCTGAGGTGGATCAGCATCTCCACGGCGGTGCCTGGCACTGCCACACGTCCCGGCAGGACAGGGGGTGTGAGGCCACCAACCAAGAGGGAAGAATGTTGCAGCGGCCTCAGGGAGACAAAGAGTTACATTGTCCCACCCCAAACCCCTTGTGAAGGGCGGCCCAGGAGTTCTGATTGGGTTTGAGTCCCTGGGGGGTTCTCCCTTGTTGTGTTTCTAATGGTCCCTGACCCTGAACTCCACCCTCAAAGGTGTAAACCCTCGGTTCTGTCCCTCAAAAACCCCTGCTGTGCCTCTGTTCGGGGCTCTCTGTTCTGGACCTGAGTTTGTTCCCATGCTGAATAAATGGTTTCATGAACCGGGAGCCCGTCTCGTTGGTGTTTCATGCTGGTCCCCAGAACCCTGCTGCTTCCCTGGACGAGATCCTGAGGTTGCAGACTGCAACAAATGGTGAGAGAATGCGGGCATCCAGTGAAGCACCAGGAGAACAGCAGGACCCGGCTCCATGGACACCTCGTAAGTCCCCGGCTGATGGCTTGAGAGCCGGCGAAACCCCCGCCTTGGAAAGGAGGACTCGAGAGTACCTGGCAGGGAGACTGGGTTGAGAGTGCCTCGGGCATGGGGGAAGAAAAGGGATTACGGAGGTGTGGGAGCCGAGACCAGACGCTGGGACAAGCACCTAACATCACCCAACGAGACGTATTATGGACGATATCAACATTATGGACGATTCTATTAACACTATGGACGATTATGGACGATTATATCAACATTATGGACGATTATATCAACATTATGGACGATTATGGACGGTATGGATCTTCCGGTGGACTGTTTTTGTCTTCTGTGGAGTTCCTTTTTTGGTGTATACCTCCCTGTACCTTCCCCTTTCCTCTGTTCCTAAGGGCAGGACAAAGGGTGAAAAAAGCTAAGATGGCTCGGGGTTGCTGCCGTCTGCCCGCCGTTCCGTGTCCTCCTTCACCCCCTGTCTTTCCATATTCCCCGTTCCCTGTCCGGGAAAGTCAGTCCCGGCCTCCCCCCCCATCCCAAGATGGCGCCGGCCACGCGGTCTGGGATCCCTTGTTTCCCGCCTTGCTCCTTCTTTTCCGGTCCCAAACCTTCCCTTCCTGAACCTCCCAGTAACTCCTGCTTGGCCCCATCCCTTTGTTCGGTGCTCCACCCCTGGGGGCTGTGCCTTCTCCATGGTGGGCAACACCTCCTCTGGGGAATCGAAACTGTAACCGAGCTCCGAAAGCCAGTGTTTCACCCAGATCATCTAAAGAGGCGACGCCCACATGGGAGCCGGAGCCGAAGCTGGAGATCGAAGAATTCTGCCCCTCGTGAGAGGAGATCTAAGAGCTGCACCCTTCCTAACAGAGAATCCTAAAGTGGAAGAGACTGAACAAAAAAAAAAATTATGTTTGCATTAAGTACCATCACCGTTTAATTTGCCCGGCGTAGTCCGAGATTTAAGTGTTTGTTTTCAATTTTGTTTTTTCTGTTTGCTTAATGTGTTTTGTTATTGAGCTATTGGTGTCCCACAAAGCAAAGTGGGTGCTCTGTGGAAGAGGTGAGATTTTAAGGTGTATGTTTGGAAACATTTTAAGCTCCTAATTAAAATTTGAAAAAAAAAAAAAAAAAAAAAAAAAAAAAAGGAGCAGATGTTGCAGCGGCCTCAGGGAGACAAAGAGTTACATTGTCCCACCCCAAACCCCTTGTGAAGGGTGGCCCAGGAGTTCTGATTGGGTTTGAGTCCCTGGGGGGTTCTCCCTTGGTGTGTTTCTAATGGTCCCTGACCCTGAACTCCACCCTCAAAGGTGTAAACCCTCGGTTCTGTCCCTCAAAAACCCCTGCTGTGCCTCTGTTCGGGGCTCTCTGTTCTGGACCTGAGTTTGTTCCCATGCTGAATAAATGGTTTCATGAACCGGGAGCCTGTCTCGTTGGTGTTTCATGCTGGTCCCCAGAACCCTGCTGCTTCCCTGGACGAGATCCTGAGGTTGCAGACTGCAACAGAAGAAGGAGAAGGAGAAACAGCAGCTCTGTCTGGGTGATGGCAAATTCCCTTCTCCTTACCGCAACAGCTCCCAGCAAAGTGTCCTTCTCTGAAGCTGAAGAAGTCGCCAAACTGTGCCCACCATCCCCTTTTCCTGCCCCCTTCAGCCCTGGGCCAGGCCGAACTCTTTGTGTTTCTCAAGTACCACCCGCAGTCAGGTTTTCCCCCAACTAATGGGTAAAAATTCAACAGGTGAGCCAGACCTAAAAGAAGGACACCTAACCCCCCACAGCTTCTCATCTCCATCTCTTTGCACTCCAAAAGCCAGGAGGGATCGATCTGTCACCTCAAAACCACTCAATCCCACTGAAAACAGCTCCATTTTACCCCTAAAGGGCTCAATCCCAAACCTCAAAAGGGCTTGTTCCTCCTTCGAAAATCTCAATCCCACACCAAAATTACTCAGTTCCACGGCTGCCAAGTGAGATGGAGTGGGAAGGTGTTCTGGTTTAGGGCAAATTTGGAAGAAAACCTCTGAATGGGGTCCCTGTAAAAAGCAAATTAAAGTTGCCCCTCCCCTGAATATTTCAGGAAAACATTTTCTTGGAGAAAAGTGGAAAAACGCAGCTTGCTTAACAATCCAAGTATCTACAAGCATGAGCAAGATGAATAATATTAAAGAATAAATCCTCTGGTTGTTTGAAGAGATGGCAAAGCCAGAAAAGTCCTTTCCATGGGGTGTAGCTCAGCTCGCTCAGTCTCTTATCAGTTCCTCCGGCGCTGGAAAGGGCCCAGGCCCAGGCCCCCATGGGCCACAGCCGTGAGCTCCCGGGGTTTGTCTGGGTTCTCAGTCCAGAGCAGCTTTGAACAGATCCAAGGAAAAAGGCAAAAAACACTCTGGGGAACTCCTGTGCCTCAGCTAGCTAAAAACCAACTAAACTAAACTAAAAACTAACTAAAAAGGAAACTGAACTGAAGTGCCTAGAAGCACAGGAGAGCTCTGTCCCACTGTCTGTCCCTGCAGCAGACAACACAGGCCAGGGAAGCGTGCGGGGCACTGAGTGCCATTTCTGCAAACAAACTGCAGCTTCTTCTTCCCCCCCTTGGCTCTCAGAGCCAGTCTTGAAGGTGCAGAACTTAATAGGCAGCAGAAACAGAGCAGACACCTGGGGATCCAAGGATCACAAAGTCACCCCAGGCCAGAAGGAGGTTGGGAGAAGTGGGATCCACATTTGGAGCAGTGGGATGGGGATTGTGTGGGGCTGGCTGGGCTGTATTGGATAGGAAATCAAACTTTCAGAGTTCCTGATTTGTGTCCCATTCATTTTCAGTCAGGTGCAGCTCTGTTTGCAGAGGGTCGCTGCGGCGCTCGAGACGGACACACGACGCAGCGAGGTTGGCACGGCAAGAGCAATCTTTATTGTTCAGAAGCTGCTTTTCCATGGTTGACTGCGGAGGCTGGGGAACTGCCTGATTCAGAGATCCTGGCCCTTCCTTGGAGGCAAGATACTTTTTTCTAAGAGAGGGTAAAGTATCAGTCCCAGCAATCTTTGAGTTAGTTATGTTAAACTGTTACACTCCATTGCTGTTCTCCCCTGCCATCCCACCCCAATACCTGTATCCCAGTGTCATGGAGTTACTTTACCTTTAAGGAAAGTTGGAGTTGCTCGGGACTGTCTGGAGTCTTTTCTCCTGACCAATTATCGGTCATTGCTGAGAATTGACAGCAGTTTTAGCCATTGAAAAGGGGGATCAACTTGTGAACCCTACCTTAAAGTGTAAAACCAGAGCTTTTTTGTGCTCTTTGTTTCCTGGCTGTGAAAGGTAACTGAGCTCCGGCCTCTCGCTCTCTGCCTGGCCATGCGGCCGGGCGGGGGCTGGGCTGGGCCTGCCGTATCTCCCGGCTGGGAGATGGGGCCTGCGGGGGCTTACCCCGGGCCAAGCCGGGCCAGGCCGGTTCCTGGCTCGGCTGCAGGTTTTGCCGTGATGGAATTTACCAGAAACTGCTGAGTGAAGAAGGAGAGGGGCTCTGGGCCTGCAGCAAGCAGAGACACCGACTACACTCTCTAGAGCAGCTATGAAGAACTTTCCATCGCAGACAGCTCCAGCTCCTGTTCAGCAGAGATCACTGAAACATCTACAAAAGCTTGGGCAGGATTTTAAATCTTTCTTACCCAGATGAGACTGGCGGATTAATCTTTTTATCCAGAGAGAGATAAGGAGAGTGATCAACATGAAAAGAGACTTTATAAACTACCAGTGACAGGAAAGAAAAGAAGCTTCAAGAAAGGTAGAGAATTAAGAAGATGCTTTAATTAAGCTGAAATATCATTCTGTTAAAACTATGGGGATGGACAATGAAGTCCTGAAAAGAACTCCTTTAATTCCTGACAGAGTATGGGGAGGAATAGAGTGTTCTAAGTAAAATTTGAGTAAAAGGTAGAGTGATTGTGGTATAGTGAAGTGCTCGAAACAGTAAAGCAAAAATTTGAAGCCTTGGCAGGGCAATGAAAAAAACTGTTTTCTGGTGAAGCTCACAGAAAACAGATGAAGAAAACTTTTGCTTTTGAATAACTTATCCTTAAAAATGCTATCCTCAAACTCATGACCCATAACACATTTCAGAGTGATGTGGAATGGGAGGGGTGAGCTCTGATAACAGCAGCTGTGGGCAGCTGATATCAGCTGATAAACAGAAAACTATAACAAAAATAGTTTTCTTGTGAGAAACTCCATAAATTAACAGAAAGAAACTTCTGTTTCTCTACAGAGACTGGTGAAAAGACTGTAGAAAGAATTGGGACTGTTTAAACCATCAAAGTTCTAAAGTTTTTGTCTCTGTTGTCATGTGAACAAAGGAATGGTGGGCAGTAAGAAATGAAAAGGTTTTTCTGGAAGTTTATTCTGGTGTTCGTATTCTTGTAGTTTGTCAATAAACTTTCTTTATTCCTTTTAAGTTTTATGCTTGTTTTGCTCTTGTTTTAATCCATATCTCTCAGCAAGAAATAAGTAATTTTTTTTTTCCCCTTTTGATAATTACTGGTTTAAACCCACGACACCCAGTTTCCCCCCAGCCCCTCTCCTCCCCTATAAATACCCCAGTTTATCCCCTGTTCCACAGAGCTGCTGTCACTGGCTCCCTTGGCCGAGGGCCCGGCTGTAATAAAGGCCAGTTCTCTGCGGAACGCCACACAGCGCTCTGCTCTCTCCCTCCGTGTCGCCTGCACGCTGCCGCTGAGCTGAGCTGAGCTGAAATCACTCGCCGGGCAGAGGACGTGTCTGTGCCCCGGGCAGCCCAACCGCGGACCGCTTTTCCGGGAGTCGCGGCACCCCTGCCACCTCCACCGCTGTGGCAACCTATGAGAAAGCACAGCTGGGTTCTGCTCAGGCCATTTCAAACTACCTGGGGTGTTTGGGACTTGCCCTTGCAAAGGCAGCATCTCAGGAAAAGTCCAAGTTTCTCTTCATGGACTCCCAGGATGTCTTGGCTTGGAAGGGACGTTAAAGCTCCTCTTCTTCCAACTCTCAGCATACTCACGACACCTTCCCCTAGACCAGCTTGCTCCAAGCCCCATCCAACCTGGCCTTGAACCCTTCCAAGGGTCAGACAATCACAGCTTCTCTGCAACCTGGTCTATTCCTCCCACATCGAAAATAATACCAAACTTAGCAGCCTCAGAGACAGATTTCTATTGAATATCTCCATTTTAATAGGGAAGAAATATGGCAAAACTTGTTTGCATCTGACTTTGCAAAATCAACACGAGCTCTTCAGAAAGGGCTGCCGCCCGCCCACTTTTCTTATTTTTCCCCATTTGGTGGAACATTTGCATTCTGTTGTTGTTTGGAGCAGTATTTTAATGTATCTGGCTGAGGCTGCTTTAAATAGTCCAGTGAGATACCAGGGGGTGAGGGGTGGAAAACTGAGCTCTTACACATCCAGTACTTCTGTTGTTGGAAGTCTTCAATCCCACCTCTCTGCTGGGATGAAATAGGTGCAACTCATCCAATTTCTAAAGTATCGTGCATCAAGCTGACACTATTTGAAGACTTCAAAATAAAAAAGCCAATTGAAACAAACCTCTGCTCCTTTCCATTTTCTCTGTTCCACAGTTTAGGACAGAAGACAGGAGAGAAAGATTGTTTTGACAACAATGTTTTCAGGACTCTAAAAAGAATATCAAAACCGCTCTGCCACACTCTCAGCTCTTGCAGTGCCAAAAAGCACTGGCTCTCTTTGCTCACAGACTCACAATTGTGGTGGCATTTCTAGCACACCACAGGACAGCGATGTTTTTCCTTTTCTCCTGGAAATACCAACAGCACTTCTGGCTAGCAAGGCAAACATGAGCCTCTTTTAGTGGCCCTTGAAATTGGACATGTGAAATGAGCTACACAAAGCCAAAGGCCAGCTCAACCTGGGATCTCTGAATGGGTCTTCACATTCTTCCCGGGAAGATGAATGAGAATCACTATTTTGGCAGGGAAACTGCATCAGCTGGCAATTTGGTGTAGAAAATGTGCTTTCTGCTCCTCTCAGAGCCAAAACTCCTACCCATTTCTTGCGAGTCCTTCTTAGATAAGGACCATGTTCAACTGAGCGACAGTGAAGCCAAATGGCAATCCAGGAATCAATTGTCCTGTACACAATCTCCTCCATCCACGTGGAAGGTTACTCAGGGGCACACAGGAGGAAGGAGGAAACCCAAATGCATCATTGGACATAACCCAATTTCCTTTTTTATGAATGACTGGTGAAGTTGGAACAGCCAAACTCCAGAAAATGTAAACCAGGCTTGACTTTCCAGAAATGACTTTTGGCTGGCTTTAGCTGCATTCCCCAGCATCAGGATCACCAGGAGATATTTCCAGGTTTTGCTCTGCATCATCAGCTTGCCCAGACTTTGCTCAGTGTTTCACCAATGGAGAAGACAATGGATATTTTGCCAAAGCTCCTTTTAAACAACAAAGCTTGGGGCAGCACGACAGAAAAGAAGAAAAGAAAATCTTTGCCAGTTAGAACAGAGCCAGAGTGCCACCATTTTCCCCTCCACTTTTCTTGATTTTCTACATTTAGAGGCAAAGCTTCCATCTCCAAAAGCTTCCATCTCTCACTTCCTGATGCTCTTTGCTACCCTTTAGCCTTCACCCCCCACGCATCGGACTGCTGTCCATGTGGGGCTGGGGATGCTCAGCCTGGAAAGAGAAGGTGCTGGGGAGGCCTCCCTGCAGCTCTAGGAAAGATGGGCACCGAGAGGAGAAGCCTTTCAACTGCAGGAGTGAGATTGAAGTTGCATCTAATGAAGCTGCTCTTTTCCACTCAGGCTGCTGGGGCACTGGCCCAGGCTGTGCACACAGCCTGGGGATGCTCCATCCTTGGCAACATCCAAGGCCAGCTGGGAGCAGGGCTCTGAGCAACATATTCTGGGGGAAGATTGCTCCGCTTGGAACAAGATGGTCTTTAGGGTCCCTTCCAAGCCCAGCCACCCAGGGATTCCATCATTCTATGGTCTCCGTTGTCCTCTTCAGCCTGGGCCTGGGCTCCTGGCAGTGATGTCACAGTGCACGCTCCAGCTAGAACTTCCAGCATCCAGCAACGGCCACAACACAACCCTTGGCTCCTTGTGTCAACACGCTCTTCAGAGTGCTCCAAGCCAACCCCTGTCACCTTGTTTGTCACCAGCTACCCGATACCGTCCTCAGTCCTGAAAGCTCCCCATTCCTTGGATTTTGCTGCCCATCCCTGCAGGATGTCTGCATTTATTCCAAAGAAGGTATGGTACTATTCCATGGAGGTGGACACCCCGCAGCTGCCTGGGTGGGCTGGAGCTCTGTGGGATAGTGCTGGAAAGGGACCCCACTCTGAGATTTTGCTACCTCTGCAGGCTGTCATGGACAGAGAGGAGGAGATGGAGGTGGATACACAGATGGATATAGAAGAGAAAATGGAAGTGGATGAAGAGGACACCAGAGAGGAAGAAATGGAGGTGGAAATTGGTGACTACGTTGAGTTGATGGATGTTGATACAAAAGACGAGGAGGAGGACATGGTCTTGGGATGAAGACCGATGCCAGCAGCAGAACAGGCAGGTGCTCCCCACGGGCAGAGTGGGTCCCCTGCTGCCAGGCTGGGGCTGGGCTGGGCACTCCCTGCTCAGGGACATGCTAGCCCATGCACTGGATTCTGGTGGCCTTCCCTGGCCTGTCCTCTGCTTGCTTTGGGCCACACAAGCCCTGTTCCAGTGCCTGGGCCACAGCCCCCAGCCCCAGCCAGGCTCACTTCTGGCAGCAGAGTCCCCCTGTGCCAGTGTCCCAGCCCGGGAGCACATGGAACACCCCTCCATGCCTGACTGCACTGACCGTGCCACTTGTTTTTCTTCCAGGACTGAGGGACATCCCGAACAGAGATGCCACCCATCTGTATATACGTTTTGGAGTTGTTGTGTTCAGGATAGATGTTTTAGGGTTTGCTTAAGTTTTTTGTAAATACGTTTCATATAGTTTTGTTAGATAAGTTCTTAGGGAAATAGGTTCTATAGTTTGTTGTTGTTGTTGTTACAAATATTCTGACAATGTAAATATGTTGTGTAGTTCATTCTTGTTCCTTTTCTTCTACAAATAAACATTCTTTGTTTTTCACACCCCAGTTCTCTTTGCATTTGCTTCGGGCACATTTGCAAAGTTGTGCTTTCCACTCACTCCAGGTTCCCAGGGCTGGATGTCCCGGAGGGAGCTGGCACAGCCACCCCAGCAGTGGGCTCCCTGTGCACAGGGGGTCCCACTGACAGAGCTCACCCTCTCCTTGCAGTTTCTCTGGACCCACTTGGGAGCTGGAGGGGCAAATCCCAGTGGGCCCTGTCCCATGGCATCCCACATGGGAGCAGGGCTGAGCCTCATCCATGGCTCTTCCCTGGCTAGCCCCAGGGCTAAGGAGGCTGCACTGGGCTGCGGGCAGCCTGCTTCCTGGGCACCCTGAGGGGCTGGAGCCAGCCTGGAGGGAGCCTCAGCACAGGGGCCTCTGGCCTACATGCACCAACATTTCCTTTGGAAACCCCCTCTGTCACCACACTCTGCTACAAGCACAACATCAATTGTTCCTCCTACTTCAAGGGGAGACATTAATTGGCATAAATTTGTCCCTTGGACTTTCTAGCACAGCAAATGGCAGCGCTTGCAATCCCTCTTCTGCACTCCCTGCTCAGGCACCAAAACACTGCAACCTGCCAGAACATCTTGAATT
Source organism: Poecile atricapillus (assembly GCF_030490865.1). Classification (NCBI taxonomy): domain Eukaryota; kingdom Metazoa; phylum Chordata; class Aves; order Passeriformes; family Paridae; genus Poecile; species Poecile atricapillus. The sequence continues at coordinate 775,261 of NC_081279.1, forward strand.
AGCACCAACCTGCAGAGAGTTACAGGGGGAGAACCTACCCCCAACCACACAGGGACATTGATGGGCTGGGGCAGAGATGAAACTAAAGTATTTTAATGCCAAGAGACAGGATTTTTTATTGCTGAATTCATTCTCCCACAACAAGAATGAAAGCTTTCAGTCTCCTCACCTGCCACACATGTCTATTGCCAAGGTTTGCTTCTGGGTTACCACTGATTTTTATTCATCTCTTCACAACTCTGATGCTCTTCCTGCCTAAGGTGCAGAGATGATATTTCAGAGCCAGATGAGCTCAGCACAGCTTGTGCAACACGCAGGATTTCCAGACCCAGAGATTCAGGCCATGCAAACTGATACTTTTTTGTCTCTGTGCAAAGATCACTGGAAGGATGTCAGTGATGTACCACACACTTCTCAGAGCTGTCCCTTCTATCCAGCTCTCCCCAGTCACTTCACACACTTCACTCCAAGCAGGTTCTGATAGAGTTCAGTAGCACATGGGATTTCATCCTGGCTTTTCTTCATTTTCTCCTGAGCTGTCTCCAGACACAGTGTGTGGGCACTGCAGCAGCATGAACGGGGCACCTCCCTGACACTGAGATTCATGTCACAACTTTTCATCAAAAGCAGCAAAGAAATGATTCCCACTGGGTCCCACACGGCTCCCTGGCAACTTTGTGCTGCTGCAGCTCCAGCATCAGCCCTGGTACACAGGAATTTCAGGTGGAGACACACCGAAGGAATCAACCATTCTCAGAGAAGAAACATCTGTTTGCATGGCCCAAATCCCCACAACACTGCAGACTCTGGTGACCCACACTCTGCATTTGCACTTCAGCCTCTGTGCCTCACTTTTCCTCTCACTAAAGTCCCCCCAGTTTCCCTCATGCTCAGATTCCCAAGAGAATTCAAAGCAGCATTAGGAGCAGGGAGAGATGATGGGAGCTGTCCCAAGGCTCGACCAAATTTCTCAGGCCTGACAATTCTAGCCAAGGACAGAGGAAAAAGCTGCATGAAAGAGGTGTGAAATGAAAGCAGGAATCAAATTTAGGTAGAATGAGAAGCTGAAGAGCTTTTCAATGTTTGCAACAAGATTAGAAGCTCCAGGCACAGGAGGGATGGGACATTTTCCCCACTCTAACAACTCTGTGATGAAAATTGATGCTCAAATCCTTCTCCCCAGTTCTGGGACTTGTTCAGCCCCCAACATGGTGCTTAATTTTTCAAGCAAAGTGGAAGCTGGTCAGAGAGGTGGCTTGCAAATCAAAATCACAGCGGACAGCTTGGAAGCAGCAGCCAGAGCAAAGAGAGGCAGAGCCTGGCCCTGGGGTGCAGCACAGCCACACAACACATGCCTGAAACTCTAAGACATGAAGGAATTTGCCACAGGAGATAGAGAAGGTGTCGCTATCCCTCTCCTCGGTGGGACCCCTCTGTCCCACCCCCCGTGGTGCGAGCCAGCTCGTCTCTGGGCACAGGCGGCAGAGGGGGTCCTGGAGTGGATACAACACGGACTCAAAGTATCTAGACACAGGAGGCTCAAACTTGCTGGGATAATCCCGGGTTTATTGTCTGTGTTCCATCCAGGGCAAGAGAGAGACCAAAATGCTCAGGGTCTTATCTCTTATACCAGGGGGCAGGGGTGATTAGGGGATGCAGGAAGGTCACAGCCAATGGGAAGGGGGAAGGGAAAGAAGGTTCTCAGGTAGGAACTAACATTACACAACCCAGAGGTGAGTTTTACCCTTGGGAGGTACCAAGATTTTTAGATGCACTACAACACCTCACCCTTTTCTGTTATATGAAAATGAAAAACATGGATTTGAGTAAGAGGTAGGTTATTTCTACAAAAAGAAAAAAAGAGGAACAGAAATTTTTTAAAACATAATCACAGCTAAAGTATGCAGGTCAGAGGCTAGAGAGGTTTCTTCTTGCTCTCTTCAGCGGCGTCTTCTCTTGGAAGCAACAGCCACTTGCTTCTCCTTTTTTCTTGCTGGTGCTGGATTCTTTGGAACAAAAGGTTTTACAAATTTCTGAGGAATCCATCGGGGGCCTGAAGGGGTGGAGACACACGCGTAACCACGCCCCCAGGTGACAAGTTCATAGGGACCCTTGGTCTGCCAAGTTTCAGGGTCTCTGATTAAAACCGGTGGATGTTGTGACAATTTAAACTGACCACCAATGTTAAAATGCCGGGTTACAGGAGGATTCATGTTTTCAAATGAGCAGTTTAAGAAGTTAATGGTAAACAGAGATTTACAGAGTTTCTGCTGCGGAGACATCCACACTGCTTCACTGCCTTGCCTGGCTAGAACTTGTTTGAGCGTCTGGTGGGTACGCTCGATTACAGCCTGACCTGTGGGGGAGTGCGGGATGCCAGTTTTATGTTCCACTCCCCACTGCTGGACAAATTCCAGGAACTCCTTGGATTTATACTCTGGGCCATTATCTGTTTTAATTTCTTTAGGGATTCCCAATGCAGAAAAGGCCTGTACTAAATGTTGTTTAGCATGCACAGACTTTTCTCCTGCGTGAGCAGAGGCATACACCGCTCCTGAGTATGTATCAATACTCACATGTACATACTTAAGGCGGCCAAAACTGGGGATGTGAGTGATATCTGTTTGCCACACCTCAAAGCTCTTAAGGCCTCGGGGATTAACCCCCAGGCCTAATGATGGCACTGCCTGGAGCTGACAATTGGGACAGGTAGCCACGATGGCTTTAGCCTGGTCCCGTGTCAGCTGGAACTGACGGATCAGTCCTGGCACATTTTGATGGTATTGCTGGTGACTTATTTTTGCCTGCTGAAACACATCAGGGAGACATACTTTTTCTGCTGGGGCAGCAAGGGAATCAGCCCTCCGGTTTCCCTCAGCAATTTCACCTGGCAACGGTGTATGCGCCCTTATATGCATTACATAGAAAGGTTGTTCTCTATTTGAGACCAAGTAAATCAGTTTTGAAAGCAATCTAAAGAGATGTTCGTTCTCAATGTCTTTGAGAACTGCCTGTTCCGCTCTGGACACCACTCCTGCTACGTAGGCTGAGTCAGTAACTAAATTAATTGGTTCTGAAAATTTCTCAAAGGCTCTCATGACTGCAGCTAGTTCAGCTATCTGGGGTGACCCCTCTACAAACTCAACATCAGCTTCCCAAAGCTGAGTCTGTGGATTTCTCCAAGTCATCACCGACTTGTGGGACGTCCCAGATGCATCAGTGAACACTGTGAGCGCCTTGAGTGGCCTTCAGCTCCTTTTCTCACGAGGAATGAGATGGAATTCCTCATGAAACAATTTGTGTGATGGTGCATGAACTGAAATCTGCCCACTATAGCTGTCCAGAGCTAACTGGAGGTTAGCATTGCTCTGCAGCAGATGCTCAAACATCTCTTTGGTCAGTCTCTCAGGGGAGTGTTTGCCTTCTCCAGAGAGTTTGACTGGGAGGTGAATACACATAAAGTCACAACCTGCTAGTTCTCGCAGCCTTACCCTGGCCTTTTGAATCAGCTGAGCCATCAGCTCTTGTGGCTTGGTGATAGTTTTGGGCCTTTGATGAGAGAGGAAGACCCACTCTATGATTAAGAGTGCATCTCTCTGCCCCTCAGCCCATTGGAATATTAACCCATGTAGGTGTGGTAACTTCCCCAGGACAATAAATTTGAAAGGCAGCTCAGGTTTGAAGCGGTGTGCCTGTCTTTCTGTCAAGGCCTTTTGTGCCTTTTCAATTACAGTTTTTGCTTCTGGAGTCAGCTCCCTGGGAGACAGTAACTCTCTCTCCCCTTTCAATAAATTGAGTAGGGGACTCAGGTCCTCATTTGTGAGACCTAGCCATGGTCTGACCCAGTTTAGTGACCCACATAGAGAATGGAGATCTGCTAGAGTTTTAGGATTACCAATAATTTCCAATTTTTGTGGAACAACAGTCCGTGCAGTAATTTCCAGGCCCAGGTATTTCCAAGGTGGCATCCTTTGAACTTTGTCTTCCTGCAACTGAAATCCAGCAGAGGTTAAAACTTTAACCACTAGGTCAAGGGTATCTTTCAGTATGTTGTTATTGGGACATGAAATTAAAATATCATCCATGTAATGCAAAATGATAGCTTCTCTCTTTTCAGCACGCACTGAGGACAGCAATGACCCCCCATACCACTGGCAGATGAAAGGGCTGGCTTTCATCCCCTGAGGTAATACTGTCCAGTGGTACCGTTTCATTGGAGCTTCCCTGTTAATTGTAGGAATGGAAAAGGCAAACCTTGGTGCATCCTCTGGGTGCAGGGGAATTTGAAAAAAAACAATCTTTAATATCAAGTACCGCTAGTAGCCAATCCTGTGGTAGCATGGTGGGAGATGGCATTCCTGGTTGGAGAGATCCCATATCTTGTATTTTTTTGTTTATTTCTCTTAAATCTTGAAGGAGACGCCATTTATCTTTCCCTGGCTTTTTTATTACAAACACCGGGGAATTCCAAGGGCTGGTTGTTTCTACTATGTGTCCTTTAGCCAATTCTTCTTCCACTAATTTTTCTAGCGCCCCAAGTTTTTGTTTGCTGAGAGGCCACTGGTTCACCCAAATTGGATCATTATCTAGCCAAGATAACTTTTGGACCGGACGCTCTGCAGTGGCCTCTATCAAAAATCCTGAGGTGTCTCAGGAATTGTTAATTTGACCCCCCATTGCGACATGGTATCTCTCCCCCACAAGGGACACTTGTAGTCAATTACAAAAGGTCGGACACTAGCTATTCTACCGTCCGGACCTTTGATCTGGACGATATCTTTAGCAACTTTTGCCAGTTTCATTCCTCCAACACCCTGTATTTTCCCTGCCACCGGTTGTAATTCCCAATGTGAGGGCCACACCTTCTCCGGTATGATGGTTACATCTGCCCCAGTATCAATTAACCCTTCTACATGGAGATGTTCTGATTTATGTGTTAAATTACACCCCATAATGGGCTTATCTTCACCCACTACTTCTGCCCAGTAGACTCCCGGTGCTTTGTCATCTACTGGGACTTCTGTTGGAATAGGGATCACCTGGGCTATTACCTGCCCTTTGTCTATATAGAAAGGTGGTTGAGGGCACCTAGCTAAGAGAATGAGATGTGTTAGGTCTCCCATAATTGCCATGGGAGCCACCTCAATCTCTATTGGTGTGTGTGCTGTGTCTCCAATAACAAAATACCTACTATCCAGTCCAGCCAGGTCTTGTGAATTTTCCTGCAAATCTACTTCAACAACAGCCCAGCGGTCAGATCTGAAACAAAAAGCTTTAGAAGTTACAAGTCTGAATCGCTTTTGTGGTTGCCAGACCTTATTAGGCAAACATTCCTCACAATTATATTTCTGCAGTCTCCCACCCCGCTCCCTTTCCTCCCCTTTTCCCATTAAAACAGAGTCCTTTTTCTGCTGTTTCCCTTGTTGCTGGGTTTGAGGACAGTTCCTTGCAAAATGTCCTGGCCTCTTGCACTGGGAACAGATGATGTGCTGTAGCTGTCCTGGTGGCATCTGTGGCTTGTTCATTCCTGGTGTCACTGCTGCCACTGTCCCTGGGTTGCCCGGTTTCTTGTCGTGTACACTGTACAAGTCTGCTTTCTGGGCACACGCTTCAATCATATCTGCTATGGTGGGTGGAGGGTTAATAGGTAGACTCAGAATTACTTGACGACAAGCCTTGTTGGCATTTCTTTGGTCTATTTCTTTAAGCAGTTCCATCTGGGCCACTGATTCTTTAACTTGTCTCTGTATCTGTAGTCTCAGACGATCTACAAACTGTAAGAAACTCTCACATGGAAACTGGTTAATATTAACATAATTGACTTGAATATCAGCTGTTGGTAATTGGTAAAAAATGTTTTCAGCTACATCACAAACTTTATCTGCAACAAACTTTGTTAATATTCTCACTTGATCGGCAGGGTTAATCCAATTTCCCTCCCCACATAAATGGTCTAAAGTGATTTCATTGTTCTCTGTATCATGTGCATTTTGATTACTTTGTTTGAGTTCAGCTAGGAGTTTTGTTAACTATCTTTTCCATAAACTTTCCCAAAGATCATATTCAGAGGGAGTTAGCAAACACCGAAATAAATTTTTAATATCTGCAGGAATTAAATCCAGTGATTTCAATGTAGTTCTTATCATTCCCCTTAAGATTTCACTATCACGACCAAAATAATTTTTAATTTTACAAATATCTTTGATTACTTGGTAATTGAAAGGCTGATGTTGTAATCTCATTGCTCCTCTGCTGTGATTGTATACAACAGGGGCTGCTGTTACTATAACTTCATTTTCTCCAGGGCTGCCATTCCCTGGGCTTCTTTGCTCGCCCCCGCTGGGCTCCGGGGTGCCTGTTCCTTCCCCACACCTGTGGAGAGACACAGCTCCTCCCCCGCAGGAGCCGGGCGGGCGGCCGCCCCCCCACACACCGGGCTCCGGGGGTCCAAATCCCCCCACGCCGGGCTCCGGGGCTCCCATTCCCTCATCGGGCTTGTGGAGGGACTCAGCCCCACCCCCGCTGGAGCCAGGAGGGGGTCTGTGCTCCCCCCCTTCAGGCCCGGCAGGCAGGCACCCCCCCATCGGCAGGCAGGGCCGGGACACCCCTCCCCCTGCCCCTCTGCAGGAGCAAGGGATGTAACTCTCTCTCTCCCCGCCCCTCCTCCCCACGGGACAGGGGCCCGAGGGATAGGGGATAGGGTTACAGCCTCGGGGGGCAGGGTCATAGGGTGGGGCCAAGCAGGGCTGGGAGGTGGAGCAGGGTGGAACATCAGAGGGAACAAAGGGCTTGAGATGAGGGGTATGGGTGGAAACCGGTGGGTGGGAGGGGTCATGGGTAGGAGAAAGGGGGTACAATGGAGGATTCACCATGTGGCCAGGTAACACGTGGCCACTGCCATTTTGGCTCTCTGCCATGTGGGGAGAGGAAGATCCATTTTCTGTAACACTGACAGGGTATAGGGAGGGAGCCTTGACGGCTTGTGAGGCAGGACTGGGTGACTGAGAGAGACACACCGGACTAGAACTTGTATTGTTTGTCTCGGGTATCTTTTCTATTGGGGGAATAGAGGTTTTGGGGGAAAAGTTAGGGAAGTTAGATGGATACTGTGGTGCTTGTTTGTCTTCCGTTTTTATTTCTCTGTTAACTAATTCTTTTCGAATTAAAAGAAAAATTGGGAGGAATTTCAGGGCCAATTTGTCTCCTCCTTCTATTTTTAAGGTTAATAAATTTCCAATTTTATCCCAGGCAGTTACTGAATCTAATTTCAACAATTCGATCTGTTCACTTTGCTGAGTCAAATATGATACAAACTGTTTTATCTTATGTTTTGAAATTTTTACATTTGTGGTTCTTAAAAATGTCTGTATTTTTTGTGTATGACTCCTTTCTTGTGTGCATAGCCGGGCTCCCATTTTGGAGGTCACAGCAGCTCTGCACACAATCTGTCTATTTTCCCTACCACAGAAAACAAAGTCGCACCAAAAGGATTACAATTGAACTCACACTATACAGGTAGCAGGGAGAATCCCTCTCCCCCCCCCCACCCCGTCTCTGCCCATGGCTGGGGGAGCCCCACACGCTCGGGGCTGCTGCCGCTGGGAAGGAGTTACACAGAACAAAGACCCCCGGGGTCTGTTTCACTCTCCACCCCTCCCAGCCCGGTGTCGGAGTTCAATCTTACCTTTTTTCTGTAGTTTTCTGGCAGTGTGGAAGGATACTTGTTGCCCTGGAATCGGTCCTCTGGTGCTGGAGGATTTTCGACTCCTTTTCGGAAACATTTTTTGCTGTTTTAAACTGCATCTAAAGTCTCCAAAGAACGGCTCACCCTGGCTCCGATAAGCCTTTACGTGGGCTTGTGCAGCCCCCGTCCGGGCGCTAATCTGTCGCTATCCCTCTCCTCGGTGGGACCCCTCTGTCCCACCCCCCGTGGTGCGAGCCAGCTCGTCTCTGGGCACAGGCGGCGGAGGGGATCCTGGAGTGGATACAACACGGACTCAAAGTATCTAGACACAGGAGGCTCAAACTTGCTGGAATAATCCCGGGTTTATTGTCTGTGTTCCATCCGGTGCAAGAGAGAGACCAAAATGCTCAGGGTCTTATCTCTTATACCAGGGGGCAGGGGTGATTAGGGGATGCAGGAAGGTCACAGCCAATGGGAAGGGGGAAGGGAAAGAAGGTTCTCAGGTAGGAACTAACATTACACAACCCAGAGGTGAGTTTTACCCTTGGGAGGTACCAAGATTTTTAGATGCACTACAACAACGAGGCACACAAACAACAATAACTAAAGCGTTAACAACAAAATAGAACCAGGGACCCCGTGACAGCCTTCTCGGCCAACATGGGAAAGGATGGAGGAGAGGCTTTGCTTCACAAACCCCCTCGGGTTGGCAGTCAGTGCCAGTGCTCCTGCAGGGCTCTGAGGAACACTCAGCTGGAACAGCAGGGATGAGCTGAGATCCCGGGCTGGTGGCTGAGGTAGATCAGCAGCTTCGTGGTGGTGCCTGGCACTGCCACACGTCCCGACAGGACAGGGGGTGTGAGGCCACCAACAAAGAAAGAAGAAGGAGAAGGAGAAGCAGCAGCTCCATCTGGGTGATGGTGAATTTCCTTCTCTCCGCAGCAACAGCTCCCAGCAAAGTGTCCTTCTCTGAAGCTGAAGAAGTCGCCAAACTGTGCCCATCCTCCCCTTTTCCTGCCCCCTTCAGCCCTGGGCCCAACCGAACTCTTTGTGTTTCTCAAGTACCACCCGCAGTCAGGTTTTCCCCCAACTAATGGGTAAAAATTCAACAGGTGAGCCAGAACTAAAAGAAGGACACCTAACCCCCAACAGCTTCTCATCTCCATCTCTTTGCACTCCAAAAGCCAGGAGGGATCGATCTGTCACCTCAAAACCACTCAATCCCACTGAAAACAGCTCCATTTTACCCCAAAAGGGCTCAATCCCAACTCAAAAGGGCTTGTTCCTCCTCAGAAAATCTCAATCCCACACCAAAATTACTCAGTTCCACCGCCGCCAGGTGAGATGGAGTTGGAAGATGTTCTGGTTTAGGGCAAATTTGGAAGAAAACCTCTGAATGGGGTCCCTGTAAAAAACAAATTAAAGTTGTCCCTCCCCTGACTGTTTCAGTAAAAATATTTTCTTGGAGAAAAGTGGAAAAACGCAGTTTACTTAACAATCCAAGTATCTACAAGCATGAGCAAGATGAATAATATTAAAGAATAAATCCTCTGGCTGCTTGAAGAGATGGCAAAACCAGAAAAGTCCTTTCCATGGGGTGTAGCTCAGCTCGCTCAGTCTCTTATCAGTTCCTCCGGCGCTGGAAAGGGCCCAGGCCCAGGCCCCCGTGGGCCACAGCCGTGAGCTCCCGGGGTTTGTCTGGGTTCTCAGTCCAGAGCAGCTTTGAACAGATCCAAGGAAAAAGGCAAAAAACACTCTGGGGAACTTCTGTGCCTCAGCTAGCTAAAAACCAACTAAACTAAACTAAAAACTAACTAAAAAGGAAACTGAACTGAAGTGCCGAGAAGCAAAGGAGAGCTCTGTCCCACTGTCTGTCCCTGCTGCAGACAACACAGGCCGGGGAAGTGTGCCAGGCACTGAGTGCCATTTCTGCAAACAAACTGCAGCTTCTTCTTCCCCCCCTTGGCTCTCAGAGCCAGTCTTGAAGGTGCAGAACTTAACAGGCAGCAGAAACAGAACAGACACCTGGGGATCCAAGGATCACAAAGTCACCCCAGGCCAGAAGGAGGTTGGGAGAAGTGGGATCCACATTTGGAGCGGTGGGATGGGGATTGTGTGGGGCTGGCTGGGCTGTATTGGATAGAAAATCAAACTTTCAGAGTTCCTGATTTCTGTCCCATTCATTTTCAGTCAGGTGCAGCTCTGTTTGCAGAGGGTCGCTGTGGCGCTCAAGACGGACACACGACGCAGCGAGGTTGGCACGGCAAGAGCAATCTTTATTGTTCAGAAGCTGCTTTTCAATGATTCACAGTGGGGGCTGGGTAACCTGGTGATTCAGAGATCCTGGCCATCCTTTGGAAGCAAGATACTTTTTTCTAAGAGAGAGAAAAGTACCACTCCCAGAAATCTTTGAGTAAGTTATGTTAAACTGTTACACTCCATTGCTGTTCTCCCCTGGCACCCCACCCCAATACCTGTATCCCAGTTTTCCCCCAGCCCCTCTCCTCCCCTATAAATACCCCAGTTTATCCCCTGTTCCACAGAGCTGCTGTCACTGGCTCCCTTGGCCGAGGGCCCGGCTGTAATAAAGGCCAGTTCTCTGCGGAACGCCACACAGCGCTCTGCTCTCTCCCTCCGTGTCGCCTGCACGCTGCCGCTGAGCTGAGCTGAGCTGAAATCACTCGCCGGGCAGAGGACGTGTCTGTGCCCCGGGCAGCCCAACCGCGGACCGCTTTTCCGGGAGTCGCGGCACCCCTGCCACCTCCACCGCCGCGGCAACCTATGAGAAAGCACAGCTGGGTTCTGCTCAGGCCATTTCAAACTACCTGGGGTGTTTGGGACTTGCCCTTGCAAAGGCAGCATCTCAGGAAAAGTCCAAGTTTCTCTTCATGGACTCCCAGGATGTGTTGCCTTGGAAGGGACCTTAAAGCTCCTCTTGTTCCAACTCTCAGCACACTCAGGACACCTTCCCCTAGACCAGCTTGCTCCAAGCCCCATCCAACCTGGCCCTGAACCCTTCCAAGGGTCAGACAATCACAGCTTCTCTGCAACCTGGTCTATTCCTCCCAGATCTAAAATCAGACCAAACTTAGCAGCCTCAGAGATAGATTTCTATTCAATAGCTCCATTTATCTAGGAAAGAAATATGGCAAAACTTGTTTGCACCTAACTTTGCAAAATCAACACGAGCTCTTCAGAAAGGGCTGCCGCCCACCCACTTTGCTTATTTTTGCCCATTTGGTGGAACATTTGCATTCTGTTGTTGTTTGGAGCAGTGTTTTAATGTATCTGGCTTAGGCTGCTTCAAATAGTCCAGTGAGATACCAGGGGGTGAGGGGTGGAAAACTGAGCTCTTACACATCCAGTACTTCTCTTGTTGGAAGTCTTCAATCCCACCTCTCTGCTGGGATGAAATAGGTGCTACTCATCCAATTTCTAAAGTATCGTGCATCAAGCTGACACTATTTGAAGACTTCAAAATAGAAAAGCCATTTGAAACAAACCTCTGCTCCTTTCCATTTCCTCTGTTTCAGAGTTTAGGACAGAAGACAGGAGAGAAAGATTGTTTTGGCAACAATGCTTTCAGGACTCTAAAAAGAATATCAAAACCGCTCTGCCACACTCTCAGCTGCTACAGCCCCAAAAAGCACTGGCTGGCTTTGCTCACAGACTCACAATTGTGGTGGCATTTCTAGCACACCACAGGACAGCGATGTTTTTCCTTTTCTCCTGGAAATACCTACAGCACTTCTGGCTAGCAAGGCAAACATGAGCCTCTTTTAATGGCCCTTGAAATTGGACATGTGAAATGATGTACACAAAGCCAAAGGCCAGCTGAACCTGGGATTTCTGAATGGGTCTTCACATTCTTCCCAGGAAGATGAATGGCAATCACTATTTTGGCAGGGAAACTGCATCAGCTGGCAATTTGGTGTAGGAAATGTGCTTTCTGTTCCTCTCAGAGCCAAAACTCCTACCCATTTCTTGCAAGTCCTTCTTAGATAGGGACCATCTTCAACTGAGTGACAGTGAAGCCAAATGGCAATCCAGGAATCAATTGTCCTGTACACAATCTCCTCCATCCACGTGGAAGGTTACTCAGGGGCACACAGGAGGAAGGAAGAAACCCAAATGCATCATTGGACATAAAGTCAGACGTGTTGAGGGATGAAGAAATCTTGCAGAGCTATGGAAAGCTCCCCTGAAAAGCCAGTTCAGGAAGAGCCTGAGCTGTTTTGTGCTTCTAGGCCTGAAGATGCTCAGGATCTTTCCCAGATGCTCAGCAGGCAGTAGGATTGTGCCTGAATCTGGCTCTGGAAATGCCAGTGCCTCAACTGAGAGCTGTGGCAATGATTTCCATTGCATGGAGAGGGGCCACAGTCCTGCAAGAGTCTTTCAGCAGAGCAAACAGCAGCCTGGAGGGTGGGCAGTGCTGCATCTGTACCACTGCATACTCATCCTTCACCACAATGCAGAGCTGCCCCCAAAGCTGCCATGGATCACTTTTTAGATTTATCCTGTTGGATATATTTTGGAGAAGTTGTTCTAGGTGGCTTTGGATCGTGATCCTGTAGGAAGCAGCCATTCGCCTGCTGTGATATCCTTACAACTAATCCTAACTTCACATTCCCTTGGGTTTTATTTGGGGTTTTTTATCTGTTTGTTTGATTGGTTTGTTTGGGGTTGTTTCTTTGTGTTTTTGTCTCCTTTGGTTTGAGTTGTTTCCTTTTTTATAAATGACTGGTGAAGTTGGAACAGTTCAACTCATAAAAATGTAAACCAGGCTTGACTTTCCAAAAATGACTTTGGGCTGACTTTAGCTGCATTCCCCAGGATCAGGATCACCAGGAGATATTTCCAGGTTTTGCTCTGCATCTTCAGCCTGCCCAGATGTTGTTCAGTGTTTCACCAATGGAGAAGACGATGGATATTTTGCCAAAGCTCCTTTCAAACAACAAAGCTTGGGGCAGCACGACAGAAAAGAAGAAAAGAAAATATTCCCCAGTTAGAACAGAGCCAGAGTCCCACCATTTTCCCCTCCACTTTTATTGATTTTCTACATTTAGAGGCAAAGCTTCCATCTCCAGAAGCTTCCATCTCTCATTTCCTGATGCTCTTTGCTACCCTTTAGCCTTCACCCCCCACGCATCGGACTGCTGTCCATGTGGAGCTGGGGATGCTCAGCCTGGAAAGAGAAGGTGCTGGGGAGGCCTCCCTGCAGCTCTAGGAAAGATGGGCACAGAGAGGAGAAGCCTTTCAACTGCAGGAGTGAGATTGAAGTTGCATCTAATGAAGCTGCTCTTTTCCACTCAGGCTGCTGGGACACTGGCCCAGGCTGTGCACACAGCCTGGGGATGCTCCATCCTTGGCAACATCCAAGGCCTGCTGGGAGCAGGGCTCTGAGCAACATATTCTGGGGGAAGATTGCTCCGCTTGGAACAAGATGGTCTTTAGGGTCCCTTCCAAGCCCAGCCACCCAGGGATTCCATCATTCTATGGTCTCCGTTGTCCACTTCAGCCTGGGCCTGGGCTCCTGGCAGTGATGTCACAGTGCACGCTCCAGCTAGAACTTCCAGCATCCAGCAACGGCCACAACACAACCCTTGGCTTGTTGTGTCAGCGCGCTCTTCAGAGTGCTCCAAGGCCACCCCTGTCACCTTGCTTGTTACCTGCTGCCTGATACCCCCCTCAGTCCTGAAAGCTCCCCATTGCTTAGATTTCGATATCCATCCCTGGAGGATGTCTGCATTTGTTCCAAAGAAGGTATGGTACTATACCACGGAAGTGGACACCCCGCAGCTGCCTGGGTGGGCTGGAGCTGTGTGGGACAGTGTGGGAAAGGGACCCCACTCTGAGATTTTTCTACCTCTGCAGGCTGTCATGGACAGAGAGGAGGAGATGGAGGTGGATACACTGATTGATTCTGAAGAAGACATGGAAGTGGATGGAGAGGAGATTGAAGAGGAAGAGATGGAGGTGGAAACGGAAGACTATATTGAAGAGATGGATATCGATGTAAAAGACGAGGAGGAGGACATGGTGTTGGGATGAAGACCAATGCCAGCAGTAGAACAGGCAGGTGCTCCCCACGGGCAGAGCGGGTCCTCTGCTGCCAGGCTGGGGCTGGGCTGGGCACTCCCTGCTCAGGGACACGCTAGCCCATGCACTGGATTCTGGTGGCCTTCCCTGGCCTGTCCTCTGCTTGCTTTGGGCCACACAAGCCCTGTTCCAGTGCCTGGGCCACAGCCCCCAGCCCCAGCCAGGCTCACTTCTGGCAGCAGAGTCCCCCTGTGCCAGTGTCCCAGCCCGGGAGCACATGGAACACCCCTCCATGCCTGACTGCACTGACCGTGCTACTTGGTTTTCTTCCAGGACTGAGGCACATCCCAGGCAGAGATGACACCGTTCTGTATATACGTTTTGGAGTTGTTTTGTTCTCGATAGATGTTTTAGGGATTGTTAAAATTTTCTGTAAATATGTTTCATATCGTTTTCTTAGCTAAGTTCTTAGGTAAATAGGTTCTATACTTTGTTGTTGTTGTTGTTACAAATATTCTGACAATGTAAATATGTTGTGTAGTTCATTCTTGTTCCTTTTCTTCTACAAATAAACATTCTTTGTTTTTCACACCCCAGTTCTCTTTGCATTTTCTTCGGACACATTTGCAAAGTTGTGCTTTCCACTCGCTCCAGGTTCCCAGGGCTGGATGTCCCCGAGGGAGCTGGCACAGCCACCCCAGCAGTGGCTCCCTGTGCACAGGGGGTCCCACTGACAGAGCTCACCCTCTCCTTGCAGTTTCTCTGGACACACTTGGGAGCTGGAGGGGCAAATCCCAGTGGGCCCTGTCCCATGGCATCCCACATGGGAGCAGGGCTCAGCCTCATCCATGGCTCTTCCCTGGCTAGCCCCAGGGCTAAGGAGGCTGCACTGGGCTGCGGGCAGCCTGCTTCCTGGGCACCCTGAGGGGCTGGAGCCAGCCTGGAGGGAGCCTCAGCACAGGGGCCTCTGGCCTACATGCACCAACATTTCCTTTGGAAACCCCCTCTGTCACCACACTCTGCTACAAGCACAACATCAATTGTTCCTCCTACTTCAAGGGGAGACCTTAATTGGCACAAATTTGTCCCTTGCACTTTCTAGCACAGCAAATGGCAGCGCTTGCAATCCCTCTTCTGCACTCCTTGCTCAGGCACCAAAACATTGCAACCTGCCAGAACATCTTGAATTAGCACCAACCTGCAGAGAGCTACAGGGGGACAACCTACCCCCAACCACACAGGGACATTGATGGGCTGGGGCAGAGCTGAAACTAAAGTATTTTAATGCCAAGAGACAGGATGTTTTATTGCTGAATTCATTCTCCCACAACAAGAATGAAAGCTTTCAGTCTCCTCACCTGCCACACATGTCTATTGCCAAAGTTTGCTTCTGGGTTACCACTGATTTTTATTCATCTCTTCACAACTCTGATGCTCTTCCTGCCTAAGGTGCAGAGATGATATTTCAGAGCCAGATGAGCTCAGCACAGCTTGTGCAACACGCAGGATTTCCAGACCCAGAGATTCAGGCCATGCAAACTGATACTTTTTCGTCTGAGTGCTAAGATCACTGTAAGGATGTCAGTGATGTACCACACACTTCTCAGAGCTGTCCCTTCTATCCAGCTCTCCCCAGTCACTTCACACACTTCACTCCAAGCAGGTTCTGATCGAGTTCAGTAGCACATGGGATTTCATCCTGGCTTTTCTTCATTTTCTCCTGAGCTGTCTCCAGACACAGTGTGTGGGCACTGCAGCAGCATTAACGGGGCACCTCCCTGACACTGAGATTCATGTCACAACTTTTCATCAAAAGCAACAAAGAAATGATTCCCACTGGGTCCCACACAACTCCCTGGCAACTTTGTGCTGCTGCAGCTCCAGCACCAGGCCTGGTGCACAGGAATTTCAGGAGGAGACACACCGAAGGAATCAACCATTCTCAGAGAAGAAACATCTGTTTGCATGGCCCAAATCCCCACAACACTGCAGACTCTGGTGACCCACACTCTGCATTTGCACTTCAGCCTCTGTGCCTCACTTTTCCTCTCACTAAAGTCCCCCCAGTTTCCCTCATGCTCAGATTCCCAAGAGAATTCAAAGCAGCATTAGGAGCAGGGAGAGATGATGGGAGCTGTCCCAAGGCTCGACCAAATTTCTCAGGCCTGACAAATCTAGCCAAGGACAGAGGAAAAAGCTGCATGAAAGAGGTGTGAAATGAAAGCAGGAATCAAATTTAGGTAGAATGAGAGAAGCTGAAGAGGTTTTTAATGTTTACCACAAGATTAGCAGCTGCAGGCACAGGAGCGATGCAACATTTTCCCCACTCTAACAACTCTGTGATGAAAATTGCAGCTCAAATCCTTCTCCCCAGCTCTGGGACTTGTTCAGCCCCAACATGGTGCTGAATTTTTCAAGCAAAGTGGAAGCTGGTCAGAGAGGTGGCTTGCAAATCAAAATCACAGCGGACAGCTTGGAAGCAGCAGCCAGAGCAAAGAGAGGCAGAGCCTGGCCCTGGGGTGCAGCACAGCCACACAACACATACCTGAAACTCTAAGACATGAAAGAATTTGCCACGGGAGACACAGAAGGTACTTGATGGAATCCTGCCTCCTTCACGAAGCATCAGCACACAGGAGAGCACTAGGATGAAGATGACAGCACCTTATGCTGCTGCTTCCATCTCCTGAGTCAAATCTCACCAAAATCTCTCACTATTGGCCATTCCCAAAGCCTCAGATTCCCTCAGTCCTTGCAGGATTTCAGTGCTGAGGAGCATGGAGGGAGATAAAGGCACTTGCAGAGACCAGAGATGCATTTTCTGCCTGAGGTGCATTCCACTGCCCAGCTTAGTTCCTCTAAAACCATTCCAATCAGCCCCTTGGACAGCACCAAGCCAGCAGCAGAACATCAGCGCCTGAAAATGCTTGGAAATGCCATTCTTTGAGATTTCTCTCCAGCTCTCCCATTTCATGGTGCCATTGCAGGGCTTTATCCCATCACTCAGCACTTGCAGCAAGTCTTGGCAACCAGCTTCAAACGGATTTGTACTGCTGAGCAAATACGAGGCAATTTGACTTTGTCTCCAGTGAATGAAATTTCACCTCAATCAGACGAACTCTGTGTTCTGTCATTGGCCAGGCACTAACTACTGCCAGCTCCTCCCAAGCCTGGATGTCAAACTGCCTTTATATTGGAAACTTCAATTGATTTGGTTTTATGTACAAGATTATTCTGTCTCCAAATCATTTGGAGCCATAGAATTGCATTTCCAAGGACTAAACTCAGAGCAGCCACAAAGAGCACAAGAGGCAGGAAAAGAAAGAAAAATAGAGATTTCTAAGGAGTTGGAAATTGAATGCTGAGTTTTTTCCCATTCTGGGAAGTTCCATCAATTATCACCTGCCACCTCCTTGCCTTCACTTGTGTGGCCACCACTGAATACACTCCCAGAGAAGAAAATGTTGGTCGTACTGAAAACTGGGGCTAGAAGTAGAAAAAGGCTCAGAGATCTGACTTCAAAGACAACATCATGAAAAGAGCTGCCTTATAATAGCAAGATATGATGGGCAGCAGGAATGGCTGAAGCCAGCAGAGAGAAGTCCATGAACTATTGGTGCTACAAAGATTTCTGACAAAACCCCCAAGAAGCCAAAAACAGCGTTTGGTGTGGCCCAGCTGATAGGAGCCCTGTGCATTTAATTCAGTCATTGACAGCACATGGAGATTGGCTTTAAGCTCCTTTGGTCTACTACTATATTTTATTTTATTTTATTTTATTTTATTTTATTTTATTTTATTTTATTTTATTTTATTTTATTTTATTTTATTTTATTTTATTTTATTTTATTTTATTTTATTTTATTATATTTTATTTCATTTCATTTCATTTCATTTCATTTCATTTCATTTCATTTCATTTCATTTCATTTTTTCCACCCAGAAAATGTAATCACTTCTCCTCTTTGGGAAGAAATTACTGCTTTGAATGGTTCAAGGCAGAGTTTCTTCCTACACCCACTTGTAATCAGTCACCAAGAGAAAAATTTTCTCAAAAGATCTCTTAAAAATTTTGGAGTTACTTTCAATGTAAATAACTTGGTGATTTTGCTCCAAATGAGAAGGGAATTGAATTTGACTCCCTCAGCTTAAAAAGAAGTCTTTCTTCCCAGCTCTTCACCAAGAGGAACAAAACACTTGGTTGCAGCAAACGGAAGGGAGGAAGAAGTTTCCTTCCCCCTGAGCTGCACAACAGGAGACAATTTTGTTGCCAAGAGGTGACAAAACCCAGCCAATTTCCAGATCTTTCAGTTGAAGGGAAAAGCTCCAAGGATCATAGCTGGGGCAGACACAGAGTGGGAGGAGCAGGGGATCTGCTGGGGGGTTTTGGGCTGGGGCATAGATTAAAGAAATCTTCAAGTGAAACCCATCAGAGCTCAAGACTTCATCCCGCAGAGGAGAAATTGGATTTGACCCAAATGCCATTCAAATCCAAAAAACATTGAGGCATTTCCCCAAGCTCTGCTGAGCCATCAGGTACAACCCAAAGCACCCTGTGGGACCAGAGCAGCAGCTTCCTGGCATGGGGACAGGGATGCTCCCTTGGCAAGCCGCCTGCATCACCCATGGGATTTGCAAGATCTGTTTCTAAAGAACCCAACATCCAAAAAACTCCACATTCAAAGCCTTTCCTTTGGGGTTTCACTTCTCCATCTGTCTCTTGTCACTAGACAGCTGCTTCACTTCAGCACCCTTCTGGATGGGGTCAAATTTTCTCCGAATTCCCAGCCTAAACAGGAAGTTACTTCCATTCATTCTTCTGCAACTACTGGCAGCTTGTAGCTGCTCTGCTCTTCCTCTCCTGCTGTGTATTTGTGCACATCAAGTGCCAAGAGCATTTCCTTGTTTCAATGATGTCATTTTGCCTTATTATTTCCTTCCCATAGAGTTGCACAGATTTGGTGCTGGCTCAACACTCAGAACATTGACAGCACAAAGTCGAGTTTTCCCACCAACTTCTCCAACCTTGGCACCTGTTGCAGTCCGCAACCTCAGGATCTCGGCCAGGGAAACCGCAGGGTTCTGAGGACCAGCATGGAACACCAGCGAGACGGGCCTTTGTTCATGAAACCATTTATTCAGCACAGGAACAAACTCAGATCCAGAACAGAGAGCCCCAAACAGAGGCACGGCAGGGGTTTTTGAGGGACAGAACTCTTGAGGGTCTCCACCCTTGAGGCTGGAGTTCAGGGTCAGGGACCACTAGAAACACAACAAGGGAGAAGCCCCCCAGGGACTCAAACCCAATCTGAACCCCTGGGCTGTCCTTCACAAGGGGTTTGGAGTGGGACAATGGAATTCGTTGCCTCCCCCGAGGTACCTCACAACATCTGCTCCTTTTTTTTTTTGCCCCTTCAAAGTATAATTTGGAGCTTAAAAATGTTTCCAAAACTTACAGCATAACATCTTACCTCCTCCACAGAGCACCCGCTTTGCTCTGTGGGACACTAAAAACTCAATAACAAAACACGTTAAGCAAACAAACAAACAGAAAGAAACAAAATTAAAAACAAACACTTAAATTAAACAGTGATGGTACTTAATACAAACGTAACGGTTTTTTAGTTCAGTCTCTTCCAGTTCTGGAGTTTCTTTCAGGAAGGGCGCAGCTCTTAGATCTCCTCTCACGAGGGGCAGAGTTCTTAGATCTCCAGCTTCGGCTCTGGTCTCGTAGGTGTGGGCGTTGCCACTTGAGATGTTCTTGGTGAAACGCTGGCTTTCAGAGCTCGGTTCCAGTTTCCATTTCCCCAGAGGGGGTGTTGCCCACCATGGAAAAGGCACAGCCCCCAGGGGTGGAGCAGCTGAAGAAAGGGCTGGGAGCGAAGCAGGAGTTACTGGGGGAAGGGAAGGTTGGGGACCAGAAAAGAAGGAGCAAGGCGGGAAAAAAGGAATCCCAGACCGCGTGGGCAGTGCCATCTTGGGAAGAGGGCAGGGTCCGGGATGGACTTTCCCGGCCAGGGAACGAGAATATGGAAAGACAGGGGGTGAAGGAGGACACGGAACGGCGGGCAGACGGCAGCAGACCCGCAGCACACTGGATGTTCCCCGTCCCCTGCCTGCCTTCAGGAAAACAGGGCATGGGATGGCAGAAAGACACCGGGGTGACGGGGAGTCGGCAGCAACCCCGAGCCATCTTGGCATTTTTCACCCTTTGTCCTGCCCTTAGGAACAGAGGAGAGGGGAAGATACAGGGAGGTATACACCAAAAAAAAATGAGGGACTTCACAGAAGCCAGAAAACAGTCCACAGGAAGGGCCATACCATCCATAATCGTCCATAATCGTCCATAATGTTAATATCGTCCATAAAGGTCCTTCCCATCTATATAAAAAAACCCAAAACCCTCCATAATACGTCTCGTTGGGTGATGTTAGATGTTTGTCCCAGTGTCTGGTCTCTCGGCTCCCCCACCTCCATAAGCCCTTTTCCCCCATGGCCCTGAGGCACTCTCAACTTGGCCCTCCTGCCAGGTACTCTCGACTCCTCCTTTCTAAGGCGAGAGTCTCTCCGGCTCTCGAGCCATCAGCCGGGGATTTATGGAGTGTCCATGGAGCCGCTCCTGCTGTTCTCCTGGTGCCTCGCTGGATGCCGTGCATTCTCCACCATTTGTTGCAGTCCGCAACTGCAGGATCAGGACCAGGGATGATATTTTCTGGAAACCGGCATGTACTACAACGAGAAGCGCCTCTGTTCATGAAACCATTTCTTCAGCACGGGAACAACTCAGATCCAGAACAGAGAGCCCCCAACAAAGGCAGGGCAGGGGTTTTTGAGGGACAGAACTCTTGAGGGTCTCCACCCTTGAGGCTGGAGTTCAGGGTCAGGGACCACTAGAAACACAACAAGGGAGAAACCCCCCAGGGACTCAAACCCAATCAGAACCCCTGGGCCACCCTTCACAAGGGGTTTGGGGTGGGACAACTTCATCCGGGGCTCCCACGCCCATCTCCCAAAGCAGGAGGTCAAAATTCACTAGCTTGGCTTACAGCCATGCCTCTCCTGTAACAATGCTTATCTGAAACTAACTCTTTGCCTCCCTGAAGCACCTCCCAACAGTTTATGCTGTCTCTTTCCATGTTGATCACTCTCTCTCTCTTCCCCTATCTCTGGAAAAAAGGATGAATTTGCAAGACTCACCTGAGTAGGGAGCAGGTTCAAGTCTTGCCCAGGCCTTGTGGATGGTCCCGGGATCTCTGCCGGAGCAGCGGCTGGAGCTGTCTGCGCTAGAAGATTTTTTCCCATGGCTGCTGTGGGGAGTGTGGCCATTATCTGAGCACGCTGCAAGCTCCTATCTTTCCCTGCATATCTTTAGTGGGCAGTGTGTGGTGAAACTGAGCAGCGGCAGCAAGTGCAGGCCAGGCAGGAGCGGCCTGGCCCGGCAGCCCCGCTGTGCAAGGCCCAGCCAAGCCTCTGAGAAGGGGCTCCTGTCACTTGCCAGTCTCCATCCTCCCCGGGAAGCGCAGAGCTGCGGCCAGCCCCGCTCCCCTCCCGTGGCCTTGGCTGGCCTGGGGGGAAGGAGGCTGAAGGGGAGCCCTGGTACCTCTTGAAAAGGCGGAAAGCAAAGAGAGCAAGGAATTGCCGGCCTTAGGTCTTCAAGTGCTGTTCCCAGGTTGATGTCACTTTTCAACGGTCCCAACTGCTGTCAGTTCTCAGCATCGGCCACTTGTTGGCCAGGAGTAAAACTTTGTGGCCTTTTCAGGAGATTTGGGGAATTTTGATGGATTTTTGTAGAAGTTTCTAGGATCTTGAGCAGATTGAAATAATTTTGTGGGATTTTTGTGGATTTTTGTGGGATTTTTGTGGAATCTGTAAAATATTTATAGAATTTTGTGTGATATTGAGAAGATTTAAATAATTTTGTGGGATTTTTGTGGAATTTGTGGGATTTTTCTGGAATTTTGAGGGATTTTTCTGTAATTTTTGGAAATTAGTGGAGATTTTGTGGGATGTTTCTGGAATTTGGTAAGGTTTTGAGGTTATTTAAAGAATTTTGTGGTATTTTTCTGGTATTCTCTAAGATTTTGAGGAGACTTGAAGAATTTTGAAGGATTTTTCTTAGATTTTGAGATTTGTGGAGATTTTGTGAGATGTTTCTTAAATTTGATGGGGTTTTGAAAAAATGTAGGGAATTTTGTGGGATTTCTCTGGAATTTTTGGGCTTTTTTCAAGAATTCTGAGGATTTCAGAGGAGACCTGAAGAATTTGGAAAAATTTTTCTTAGATTTTCTGGAAATTTTTGAGGATTTTTTTGGATTTTTGTGGAATTTTGTTGGATATTGAGGGGAGGTAGGGATTTTGTTGGATTCTTCATAATGTGGTATTTTCTGGATTTTTTTTGGGATTTTGAGGAGACTTCAAGAAGTTTGAGGAATTTTTCTTAGATTTTGTGGAAACTTCTGGAGATTTTGAGGGATTTTCTTAAATTTTTGTGGACATTTGTGGAGATTTTGTGGGATGCTACTGCAATTTTGTGGGATATTGTGGAGATTTAGGGAATGTTCTGGGATTTTTCCGTGATTTGGTGGAATAGAGAAGAGACTTGTTGAATTTTGCGGGATTTTTCTTAGATTTTGCGATAATTTGTGGAGATTTTGTGGGATGTTTCTGGAATTCAGTTGGGTTTTGAGAAGATTTAGGGAATTTTGTGGCATGTTCCTGGAATTTGGCATGGTTTTAAGGTGATTTAGGGAATTTTGAGGGATTTTCCTTGAATTTGATGGAAATTAGTGGGGATTTTGGGGGATATTCCTGGAATTTGGGAGGATATTGAGGAGATTTAGGGAATTATGTGGGATTTTTCTTGGATTTTGTGGAAATTGGTGTAGATTTTGTGGGATGTTTCTGCAATTTGGTAGGGGTTTGAGAAGATTTTGTGTATTTCTGGGAATTTCCAGGGATTTTGTGTATTTTTCCTGTGAATTGTGTGGGATTCTGAGGAGGCTTGAAGAATTTTGTGGAATTTTTCAAGGATTTTGTGGAAACTTGTGGAGATTTTGTAGAGATTTTTGTGGAATTTTGTGAGATTATGAGGCGGCTTGAAAAATTTTGAGGGATTTTTCTTGCATTTTGTGGGAATTTGTAAAGATTTTGTGGGATATTTCTGAAATTCAGTTGGGTTTTGAGAAAATTTGGGGAATTTTGTGGGACTTCTCTGGAATTTTGTGGGGTTTTTCAGGAATTCTGTGGGAATTTCGGGAGATTTTGTAAGATTTTTGTGGAATTTGGTAGAGTTTTCAGAAGATTTAGGAATTTTTGAGTGATTTTTTTGAAATTTTGAGGGATTTTCAACAATTTTGTGGGATTTAGAGGAGACTTGAAGAATTTTACGGGATTTTTCTTAGATTTTGTGGACATTTGTGGGGATTTTCTGGGATGTTTCTGGATTTCAGTTGGGTTTTCAGAAGATTTAGGGAATTTTGTGTGATTTTTCTAGAATTTTGTGGGGTTTTTCAAGAATTTTGTGGGATTCTGAGGAGGCTTGAAGAATTTTTCTGGATTTTTCTTCTATTTTGTGGGAATTTGTGGAGATTTTGTAAGGTGTAGAATTCAGTTGGGTTTTGAGAAAATGTAGAGAATTTTGTGGCATATTCCTGGAGTTTGGTATGGTTTTAAGGTGATTTAGAGAATTTTGAGGGATTTTCCTTGAATTTGATGGAAATTAGTGGGGATTTTGTGGGATGTTTCTGGAATTTGGTGGGGTTTTGAGAAGATTTTGTGAATTTTGTGGGATTTTCCCGGAATTTTGTGTATTTTTCCTGTGAATTGTGTGGAATTCTGAGGAGGCTTGAAGAATTTTGTGGAATTTTTCTTGGATTTTGTGGAAACTTGGGGAGGTTTTCTGGGATTTTTGTGGAATTTTGTGGGATATCGAGGAGATTTAAGGATTTTGAGGTTTTTTTCATGTATTTTGTGGGAATTTGTGGAGATTTTGTGGGATTTTTCTGGAATTCAGTTGGGTTTTGAGAAGACTTCGCAAATTTTGTGGGATTTTTCAGGAATTTTGTTGGATATTGAGGAGATTTTGTGGGATGTTTCTGGAATTTGTTGGGTTTTGAGAAGATTTAGGGAATTTTGTGGCATATTCCTGGAATTTGGTATGGTTTTAAGGTGATTTAGGGAATTTTGAGGGATTTTCCTTGAATTTGATGGAAATTTGTGTAGATTTTGTGGGATGTTTCTGGAATTTGGTAGGGTTTTGGAATGATTTAGGAAATTTTGTGGGATATTTCTGGAATTTTGTGGGGCTATTCAAGAATTTTGTGGTATTTTGAAAAGATTGAGTGAATTTTGTGGTGTTCTTCTTGAATTTTGTGGGAATTTGTGGAGATTTTATGGGGCATTTCTGGAATTTGGTAGAGTTTTCAGAAGATTTAGGGAATTTTGAGGGATTTTTTGTGGGATTTTGTGGGAATGGGTGGAGATTTTGTGGGACATTCCTGTGAATTGTTATGGTTTTGAAATGATTTAGGGAATTTTGTGGGACTTCTGTGGAATTTTGTGGGATTTTTCAAGAATTTTGTGGGATTCTGAGGAGTCTTGAAGAATTTTGAGGGATTTTTCATGTATTTTGTGGGAAGTTGTGGACATTTTGTGAGATTTTTCCTAGATTTTTTGAGATTTTGAGGCGGCTTGAAGAATTTTGAGGGATTTTTCATAGATTTTGTGGGAATTTGTGGAGATTTTGTAAGATGTTTCTGGAATTCAGTTGGCTTTTGAGAAAATTTAGAGAATTTTGTGGCATATTCCTGGAATTTGGTATGGTTTTAAGGTGATTTAGGGAATTTTGAGGGATTTTCTTTGAATTTGATGGAAATTAGTGGGGATTTTGTGGGATGTTTGTGGAACTTGGTAGGGTTTTGTGAAGATTTAGGGAATTTTGAGGGATTTCTCAGGAATTTTGTGTATTTTTCCTGTGAATTGTGTGGGATTCTGAGGAGGCTTGAAGAATTTTGTGATATTTTTCTTAAATTTTGTGGGAACATTTGTGGGGATTTTGTGGGATTTTCCGGGAATTTTGTGGGATATTGAGGAGATTTTGGCATTTTGAGGGATTTTTCATGTATTTTGTGGAAATTTGTGGAGATTTTGTGGGATTTTTCTGGAATTTGGTGGGATTTTTTTGGTATTTTGTGGGATATTTAAGAGATTCAGAGATTTTTGTGGGATTTTTCTTGAATTTTGTGAACATTTGTGGAGATTTTGTGCGATGTTTCTGGAATTCAGTTGGGTTTTCAGAAGATTTAGTGAGTTTTGTGGGATGTTTCTGGAATTTTGCTGGATATTGAGGAGATTTTGTGGGATGTCTCTGGACTTTTGTGCGGCTTTTCAAGAATTTTGTGGTATTTGGAAAAGATTTAGCGAATTTGGTGGTGTTTTTCTTGAATTTTGTGGTAATTTGTGGAGATTTTATGGGGCATTTCTGGAATTTGGTAGAGTTTTCAGAAGATTCCGGGAATTTTGAGGGATTTTTGTGGAATTTTGGAAGGCTTTTCACCGATTTTGTGGGATTCTGAGGAGACGATGAATTTTGCGGGATTTTTCTTAGATTTTGTGGATATTTGTGGAGATTTTGTGGGATGTTTCTGGAACTTCTAGGGTTTTGTGAAGATTTAGGGAATTCTGAGGAATTTTTCAGGAATTTTGTGGGCCTTTTCAAAGACTTTATGTGGTTTTGCGGAGAGTTGAAGAATTTTGAGGAATTTTTCTGAGACTTCGTTGAAACTTATGAAGGTTTTGTGGGATTTTCTGTGGAATTTTGTAAGATATTGAGAAGATTTGGGCATTTTGAGGGATTTTTCATGTATTTTGTGAGAATTTGTGGATGTTTTGTGGGATGTTTCTGAAATTCAGTTGGGTTTTGAGAAGAATTGGGGAATTATGTGGGACTTCTCTGGAATTTTGTGTATTTTTCTGGAATTCTGTGGGATTCTGCGGAGACTTGAAAAATGTTGAAGATTTTTTTTTTAGATTTTGTGAGAATTTGCGGAGATTCTGTAGGATTTTTTTTTAATTTTGGGATGTTTCTGGAATTCAGTTGGGTTTTGAGAAGATTTAGGGAATTTTGTGGCATGTTCCTGGAATTTGGTAAGGTTTTAAAGTGATTTAGTGAATTTTGAGGGATTTTCCTTTAATTTTAAGGAAATTACTTGAGATTTTGTGGGATATTCCTGGAATTTGGTAGGATATTGAGGAGATTTATGGAATTTTGTGGGAGTTTTCTTGGATTTTGTGGAAATTTGTGGAGATTTTGTGCGATGTTTCTGGAATTTGGTAGGGTTTTGAGAAGATTTGGGGAATTTTGGAGATTTTTCAGGAATTTTGTGTATTTTTCCTGTGAATTGTGTGGGATTCTGAATTGGCTTGAAGAATTGTGAGGAATTTATCTTAGATTTTGTGGAAACTTGTGGAATTTTTGTGGGATTTTTGTGGAATTTTGTGGGATATTGAGGAGATTTAGGCATTTTGCAGGATTTTTCATGTATTCTGTGGGAATTTGTGGAGATTTTGTGGGATGTTTCTGAAATTCAGTTCGGTTTTAAAGAGATATATGGAATTTTGTGGGATGTTTCTGGAATTTTGTTGGATATTGAGGAGATTTTGTGGGATGTTTCTGAAACTCTTACGGACTTTTCTGGAATTTTGTAGGATTCTGCAGAAAATTGACGAATTTTGAGGAATTTTTCTTAGATTTTGTGTCAACATTTCTGGAGATTTTGTGAGATTTTTGTGGAATTTTGTCAGATTGCGAGGCGGCTTGAAGAATTTTGAGGGATTTTACTTGGATTTTGTGGAAATTTATGTCGATTTTGTGGGATGTTTCTGCAATTTGGTAAGGATTTGAGAAGATTTGGTGAATTTTTGGGATTTTTCAAGAATTTTGAGTATTTTTCCTGTGAATTGTGTGGGATTCTGAGTTGGCTTGAAGAATTTTGAGTAAATTTTTCATGTATTTTGTTGAAAGTTGTGGAGGTTTTGAGGGATTTTTGTGAAATTTTGTGGGATATTGAGGAGATTTCTGGATTTTGCGGGATTTTTCATGTATTCTGTGGGAATTTGTGGAGATTTTGTGGGATGTTTCTCGAATTCAGTTGGATTTTGAGAAGACTTAGGGAATTTTGTGGGATTTTTCAGGAATTTTGTTGGCTATTGAGGAGATTTTGTGGGATGTTTCTGGAGTTTGTTGGGATTTTAGAAGATTTAGGGAATTTTGTGGCATATTCCTGGAATTTGGTATAGTTTTAAGGTGATTTAGGGAATTTTGTGGGATTACTCTTAAATTTGATGGAAATTAGTGGGGATTTTGTGGGATGTTTCCAAAATTTGGTAAGCTTTTGGAATGATTTAGGAAATTCTGTAGGAAATTTCTGGAATTTTGTGGATTTTTCTGGAATTGTGTGGGATTCTGAGGCAACCTGAAGAATTTTGAGGAATTTTTGTAAGATTTTGTGGAAATTTGTGGAGATTCTGTGGGATTTTTCTAGAATTTTTGGGCCTTTTCAAGAGCTTTGTGTGGTTTTGAGGAGAGTTGGACAATTTTGAGGATTTTTTCATAGATTTTGTGCAAACTTGTGGAGGTTTTGTGTGATTTTGTGTAATTTTGTGGGATATTGAGGAGATTTAGGGATTTTGAGGGATTTTTCCTGAGTTTTGTAGGAATTTGTGGAGATTTTGCAGGAAGTTTCTGGAATTCAGTTGGGTTTTGAGAAAATTTAGAAAATTTTGTGGGATTTTTCTGGAATTTTGTTGGCCTTTTCAAGAATTTTGTGGTATTTTGAAAATTTTGAGCGAATTTTGTGGTGTTCTTGAATTTTGTGGGAAGTTGTTGAGATTTTGTGGGATGTTTCTGGAATTCAGTTGGGTTTTGAGAAGATTTAGGGAATTTTGTGGCATGTTCCTGGAACTTGGTATGGTTTTAAGGTGATTGAGGGAATTTTGTGGCATTTTCCTTTAATTTGATGGAAATTAGTGGGGATTTTGTGGGATATTCCAGGAATTTGGTGGGGTATTGAGGAGATTTAGGGAATTTTGTGAGATTTTACTTGGATTTTGTGGAAATTTGTGTAGATTTTGTGGGATGTTTCTGCAATTTGGTAAGGTTATGTGAAGATTTTGGGAATTTTGTGGGATTTTTCAGGAATTTTGTGTATTTTTCCTGTGAATGGTGTGGGATTCTTAGGAGGCTTGAAGATTTTTGTGGAGTTTTTCTTAGATTTTGTGAACATTTGTGGATATTTTGTGTGATTTTTTGTGGAATTTTGTGAGATTGTGAGGCGGCTTGAAGAATTTTTAGGGATTTTTCATGAATTTTGTGGGAATTTGTGGAGATTTTGTGGGATGTTACTGAAATTCAGTTGGGTTTTGAAAAGATTTGGGGAATTTTGTGGGTCTTCTCTGGAATTTTGTGGGGTTTTTCAGGAAATTTGTAGGAATTTGTGGAGATTTTGTGGGACATTTCTGGAATTCTGTGGGATTCTGCAGAGAATTGATGAATTTTAAGGAAATTTTCTTAGATTTTGTGAACATTTCTGGATATTTTTGTGAGATTTTTGTGGAGTTTTGTGAGATTCTGAGGTGGCTTGAAGAATTTTGAGGGATTTTTCTTGGATTTTGTGGGAATTTGTGGAGATTTTGTGGGATGTTTCTGCAATTTGTTAGGGGTTTGAGAAGATTTTGTGAATTTTGTGGAATTTTTCAGGAATTTTGTGTATTTTTCCTGTGAATTGTGTGGGATTCTGAGGAAGCTTGAAGAATTGTGTGGAATTTTTCTTAGATTTTGTGGCAACTGGTGGAGGTTTTGTGTGATTTTTGTGGAATTTTGTGGGATATTGAGGAGATTGAAGGATTTTGAGGTTTTTTTCATGTGTTTTGTGGGAATTTCTGGAGATTTTGTGGGATGTTTCTGGAATTCAGTTGGGTTTTGAGAAGATTTAGGGAATTTTGTGGCATATTCCCGGAATTTGGTATGGTTTTAAGGTGATTTAGGGAATTTTGAGGGATTTTCCTAGAATTTGATGGAAATTTGTGTAGATTTTGTGGGATGTTTCTGGAATTTGGTAGGGTTTTGGATTGATTTAGGAAATTTTGTGGGATATTTCTGGAATTCTGTGGGATATTGAGAAGATTTTGGCATTTTGAGGGATTTTTCATCTATTTTGTGGGAATTTTTGGAGATTTTGCGAGATGTTTCTGGAATTCAGTTGGGTTTTGAGAGGTTTTAGAGAATTTTGTGGGATTTTTGTGGAAATTTGTGCGATATTGAGGAGATTTTGTGGGATGTTCCGGGAATTTGGTAGGGTTTTGGAATGATTTAGGAAATTTTGTGGGATATTTCTGGAATTTTGTTGGGCTATTCAAGAATTTTGTGGTATTTTGAAAAGATTGAGCGAATTTTGTGGTGTTCTTCTTGAATTTGGTGGGAATTTGTGGAGATTTTATGGGGCGTTTCTGGAATTTGGTAGAGTTTTCAGAAGATTTAGGGAATTTTGAGTGATTTTTGTGGGATTTTGTGGGAATGGGTGGAGATTTTGTGGGACATTCCTCTGCATTGGTATGGTTTTGAAATGATTTAGGGAATTTTGTGGGACTTCTCTGGAATTTTCTGGGATTTTTCAAGAATTTGGTGGGATTCTGAGGAGACTTGAAGAATTTTGAGGGATTTTTCATGTACTTTGTGGGAATTTGTGGAGATTTTGTAAGATGTTTCTGGAATTCAGTTCGGTTTTGAGAAAATTTAGAGAATTTTATGGCGTATTCCTGGAATTTGGTATGGTTTTAAAGTGATTTAGAGAATTTTTTGTGATTTTCCTTGAATTTGATGGAAATTAGTGGGGATTTTGTGGAATGTTTCTGGAATTTGGTAGGATTTTGTGAAGATTTTGAGAATTTTGTCGGATTTTTCAGGAATTTTGTGTATTTTTCCTGTGAATTGTGTGGGATTCTGAGGAGGCTAGAAGAATTTTGTGGAATTTTTCTTAGATTTTGTGTATATTTCTGGAGATTTTGTGTGATTTTTTGTTTAATTTTGTGAGATTGTGAGGCGGCTTGAAGAATTTTGAGGGATTTTTCATGTATTTTGTGGGAATTTGTGGAGATTTTGTGGGATTTTTTGGAATTTTGTAGAGTTTTCAGAAGATTTAGGGAATTTTGAGTGATTTTTTTAAAATTTTGTAAGGCTTTTAAAGGATTTTGTAGGATTTAGAGGAGACGATGAATTTTGAGGGATTTTTCTTAGATTTTGTGGACATTTGTGGAGATTTTGTGGGATGTTTCTGGAATTTTGTGGGATTCTGCAGAGAATTGATGAATTTTGAGGAATTTTTCTAAGATTTTGTGAACATTTCTCGAGATTCTTGTGAGATTTTTCTGGAATTTTGTGAGATTCTGAGGCGGCTTGAAGAATTTTGCGGGATTTTTCATGGATTTTGTGGGAATTTGTAGAGATTTTGTGGGACATTCCTGTGAATTGGTATGATTTTGAAATGATTTAGGGAATTTTGTGGGACTTCTCTGGAATTTTGTGGGGTTTCTCAAGGATTTTGTGGGATTCTGAGGAGACTTGAAGAATTTTGAGGGATTTTTCTTAGATTTTGTAAAAACTTGTGAAGGTTTTGTGAGATTCTTGTGGAATTTTGTGGGATGTTGTGGAGATTTTGGCATTTTGAGGGATTTTTCATGTATTTTGTGGGAATTTTTGGAGATTTTGCGAGATTTTTCTGGAATTCAGTTGAATTTTGAGAAGATTTAGGGAATTTTTTGGGATTTTTCTGGAATTTTGTTGGATATTGAGGAGATTTTGTGGGATGTTTCTGGAATTTGGTAGGGTTTTGGAATGATTTAGGAAATTTTGTGGGATTTTTCTGGAATTTTGTGTGACTTTTCAAGGATTTTGTTGGATTCTGAGGGGACTTGAAGGCCCGTCTCCCCTAGGAACACGCACGTACTGCCCGCCCGAGTGGATCGGCCTTCGCTGCTACCACGGCGATGGGGCGACCATCTGGTCCCTGGGCGTGCTGCTGTTTGAGATGGTGTGCGGGTACTTACCCTTGGAGAAGGAGCGAGACATGGTCTTGGGGCAGCTCTTCTTCCCGCAGGAGGCCTCTCCAGGTTGCTATGGGGCCTGAAGAAGGCAGGCTTTGGCAGGTGGCAGCGCGCAGCCCAGCCCGGCCCTCCCGCAGCTGCGCGGGACGTCCATGTGCCCTCAAGGGCCGGCTGCAGCAGGTGGCCCGTGGCAGGCTGGCTGTGGCACGCTTGGCTGAAGGAGGGGACGCTTGTCCTGCCGTGCCGCTCTCCCGCCAAGGCCAGCTCCCAGCACACGCAGCGTGGCCCGGCTTCTGCAGGCGCCGGGAGCAGCTGGGCAGGAGCCTTCTGCAAGTGAGCGCCGCTTTCTGCCTTCTCTCCCCAGAGTGCCAACATCTGATCCGCTGCTGTTTGTCCAAGCACCCCATGGATCGGCCAGTGCTGGAGCAGATCTTCTACCACCCTTGGGTGTTGGGCGGCCATTTCTGATGCCTTGCCGCAGCCTCTGCAGCACCCAGTTCCCGTGTCCCACGCAGGACTGAGGGCCCAGGAAATAAAAGAACCCGAAACCCGGTGTGGGCTGGCAAGTCTGGTCCTTGTTAGTAACTTCAGCTAGGGGAACATCTTGGCAAAAGGGGTAATCAGAGCGTTCCCTTCAGCCTTTGTCAAACTTTTGATGCCTTTTCTCCAGGTTGTCCCTCAAAATCAGAGAGCGGTTGGAGCCTGCACCAGTCCCCCCAAATCGGTGGGAGGCAGAGACTACTCCCAGGCCCCTCAAAACTGGAGGAGGATGGAGACGATCCCTGGGCCTCCAACACTGAAGGGAGATAAATACCCGGCCCCCCCAAAAATAAGAGATGGATGGAGCCCACAGCGGCCCCCAAGTCAGAGGGGGAAGGGGAGACTGCCAGCCCCCCTAAAGAGGAGGGGAATTTTGCCTGTGCCAGCCCCACAAATTGCAAGGGGACAGGGAACAGCCCTGGCCTGGCAAAGGGCAAAGAGCACCCGGGGCCTGCCAGGATGGTGACAACACTGGCACCCCCCAAATCAGAGAGGGACAAAGAGCCCGCACAGGCTTCCCAGGAGAAGAAAGGGGGCAGCAAATATCCCCTGTCCCCCTAAGTTTGAGGGGCACAGACACAACGCCCACCCCCCTATAGTGGAGGGGGACAGACACAAAAGGCCCCACAAAAAGAGCATGGGGAACCAAGAGCACTGCTGGCCCCACAAAGGTAAGGAGGGTGGAGAAACTCCCCATCTGTCCTTGTTTGGGAAGACAGGTGTCTGCTAGGGAGGGCAGGGGCCTCCCCTGGAATGGAAATGTAGCCCCCCTCCCTCTGAATCATTATAATTTTGAACTCAAGGGGCTCTCAGACAGAGATCTGTGGATAGGAATAACAGTTCTTTACTAGTGTGTATAACGAGG
The DNA here is from genome assembly GCF_030490865.1 of Poecile atricapillus. Taxonomy (NCBI): domain Eukaryota; kingdom Metazoa; phylum Chordata; class Aves; order Passeriformes; family Paridae; genus Poecile; species Poecile atricapillus. Next base: position 807,486 of record NC_081279.1, read on the forward strand.
CACACAAACAACAACAACTACAGCGTTAACAACAAAACAGAACCAGGGACCCCGTGACAGCCTTCTCGGCCGGGACAGGAAAGGATGGAGGAGAGGCTTTGCTTCACAAACCCCCTCGGGTTGGCAGTCAGTGCCAGTGCTCCTGCAGGGCTCTGAGGAACACTCAGCTGGAACAGCAGGGATGAGTTGTAATCCCGGGCCGGTGGCTGAGGTGGATCAGTAGCTTTGTGGTGGTGCCTGGCACTGCCATACGTCCCGGCAGGACAGGGGGTGTGAGGCCACCAACGAAGAGGGAAGAAGGAGAAGAAGAAGCAGCAGCTCCATCTGGGTGATGGCAAATTCCCTTCTCTCTGCAGCAACAGCTCCCAGCAAAGTGTCCTTCTCTGAAGTTGAAGAAGCCGCCAAACTGTGCCCACCTTCCCCTTTTCCTGCCCCCTTCTGCCCTGGGCCCAACTGAACTCTTTGTGTTTCTCAAGTATCACATGCAGTCAGGTTTTTCCCACAACTAATGCGTAAAAATTCCACAGCTGAGCCAGAACAAAAAGAAGGAAACCTAACCCCCAACAGCTTCTCATCTCCATCTCTTTGCACTCCAAAAGCCAGGAGGGATCGATCTGTCACCTCAAAACAACTCAATCCCACTGAAAACAGCTCCATTTTACCCCAAAAAGGCTTAATCCCAACTCAAAAGGGCTTGTTCCTCCTCAGAAAATCTCAATCCCACACTAAAATTACTCAGTTCCACCACCGCCAGGTGAGATGGAGGTGGAAGATGTTCTGGTTTAGGGCAAATTTGGAAGAAACCCTCTGAATGGGGTCCATCTAAAAAGCAAATTAAAGTTGCCCCTCCCCCTAATATTTCAGGAAAATTATTTTCTTGGAGAAAAGTGGAAAAACGCAGTTTACTTAACAATCCAAGTATCTACAAGCATGAGCAAGATGAATAATATTAAAGAATAAATCCTCTGGCTGCTTGAAGAGATGGCAAAACCAGAAAAGTCCTTTCCATGGGGTGTAGCTCAGCTCGCTCAGTCTCTTATCAGTTCCTCTGGTGCTGGAAAGGGCCCAGGCCCAGGCCCCCGTGGGCCACAGCCGTGAGCTCCCCGGGGTTTGTCTGGGTTCTCAGTCCAGAGCAGCTTTGAACAGATCCAAGGAAAAAGGCAAAAAACACTCCGGGGAACTTCTGTGCCTCAGCTAGCTAAAAACCAACTGAACTAAACTAAAAACTAACTAAAAAGGAAACTGAACTGAAGTGCCGAGAAGCAAAGGAGAGCTCTGTCCCACTGTCTGTCCCTGCTGCAGACAGCACAGGCCAGGGAAGCGTGCGGGGCACTGAGTGCCATTTCTGCAAACAAACTGCAGCTTCTTCTTCCCCCCCTTGGCTCTCAGAGCCAGTCTTGAAGGTGCAGAACTTAATAGGCAGCAGAAACAGAACAGACACCTGGGGATCCAAGGATCACAAAGTCACCCCAGGCCAGAAGGAGGTTGGGAGAAGTGGGATCCACATTTGGAGCGGTGGGATGGGGATTGTGTGGGGCTGGCTGGCTGGGCTGTATTGGATAAGAAATCAAACTTTCAGAGTTCCTGATTTCTGTCCTATTCATTTTCAGTCAGGTGCAGCTCTGTTTGCAGAGGGTCGCTGTGGCACTCGAGACGGACACACGACGCAGCGAGGTTGGCACGGCAAGAGCAATCTTTATTGTTCAGAAGCTGCTTTTCCATGGTTGACTGCGGAGGCTGGGGAACTGCCTGATTCAGAGATCCTGGCCCTCCCTTGGAGGCAAGATACATTTTTCTAAGAGTGAGTAAAGTATCAGTCCCAGAAATCTTTGAGTCAGTTATGTTAAACTGTTACACTCCATTGCTGTTCTCCCCTGCCACCCCACCCCAATACCTGTATCCCAGTTTCCCCCCAGCCCCTCTCCTCCCCTATAAATACCCCAGTTTATCCCCTGTTCCAGAGAGCTGCTGTCACTGGCTCCCTTGGCCGAGGGCCCGGCTGTAATAAAGGCCAGTTCTCTGCGGAACGCCACACAGCGCTCTGCTCTCTCCCTCCGTGTCGCCTGCACGCTGCCGCTGAGCTGAGCTGAGCTGAAATCACTCGCCGGGCAGAGGACGTGTCTGTGCCCCGGGCAGCCCAACCGCGGACCGCTTTTCCGGGAGTCACGGCACCCCTGCCACCTCCACCGCCGCGGCAACCTATGAGAAAGCACAGCTGGGTTCTGCTCAGGCCATTTCAAACTACCTGGGCTATTTGGGACTTGCCCTTGCAAAGGCAGCATCTCAGGAAAAGTCCAAGTTTCTCTTCATGGACTCCCAGGATGTCTTGCCTTGGAAGGGACCTTAAAGCTCCTCTTGTTCCAACTCTCAGCACACTCACGACACCTTCCCCTAGACCAGCTTGCTCCAAGCCCCATCCAACCTGTCCTTCAACCCTTCCAAGGGTCAGACAATCACAGCTTCTCTGCAACCTGGTGTATTCCTCCCACATCTAAAATCAGACCAAACTTAGCAGCCTCAGAGATAGATTTCTATTGAATATCTACATTTTTCAAGGAAAAAAATATGGCAAAACTTGTTTGCATCTGACTTTGCAAAATCAACACGAGCTCTTCAGAAAGGGCTGCCGCCCACCCACTTTGCTTATTTTTGCCCATTTGGTGGAACATTTGCATTCTGTTGTTGTTTGGTGTTGCCGCTGAAGATGAACAGATCACACAGACACAGGTCGAGGTGTGGTGAAGGAAAGAGAGAGGTTTATTTTTCCCCCCAGGATTTATAGGCTCCTGACCACGGCCAGGGATTGGATGGTCAGGATAACACTTTCTCACAGCACTGGCCATGAGAGATGTCCATCACAAGACGTGCAACAGAAAGAATGTACACATATCTATGTTTACAGTTACTGTCCTGGCAAAGTCTTTAGAAAACTATGTTAGCAAGCTGAGAAGCTGAGTTTTCAGGGCGACATCTCACCCTTTTCGGTTTAATAAAAAGAAAAGAAAAAAGAAAAATGAACAAAGAAACTAGCAACATTATAAACAATCAAAATAATAAATAATAGAAAAATACAATACTCCATACAATCAGAAGGCTGTAATTTCAGGGTGATATCTCACCCTTTCGTTATTATAAAAAAAAACCTTTTTTTTTTTTTTTTTAAACATAAAAAACAACAAAACTCAAAAAAAATAAATGAAACAAATGTCCAACATCACCACCTGCTTGTGGATGGCTCTCAATTTGGTCACAGAGGCAGAATCCATGGCCAATCTGAAAGGTGCCTGGGAATATGTATGAAATGCTATGACAGCAGTATGTGATTCCATCAATTGGGCTGATCCAGCCTCATGACTCTCCAAGAAAAACCAAAAAAACAAACCAGCGACATCAATGGAAAGATTAATGTAATAAACTTGAGGAGCAGAAACTGCTCGCAGAACCTCCTCCAGCATCTACTGTGCCTCTGGAGTCAGTGTCAGAGGTGACTTTAAAATCAGAGTCCCCCTTTAATAGACCAAACAAGGGAGACAGTTCTGTCGTGGTCAGTCCCATATAGGGAAACAACCATGTAAAAGTCCACTAATATTTGGACATCATTCATGCAGTGTCTGCACTGAATGCAAAAAAAATAATTGCACCTCCAAAGGCAGGACTGTTTGTCCCAAAATCATTTTGACCCTCAAATAATTTCAGGGAGGTTGTAGAGACGAGCAGCAGGAAACTGCTTGCAAACTCCAGAGAGGGCTAGAGCCCCATATCATCGGCAAATGCCGGCAAATTTTCACAAGCCTCGTGAAATGGCAAAACCTCCATTGATATCTCTGTGTGGGCTCAGCATTAACGATAGCTGGCACCAGAAAGACAAATTTCGGTCTGTCATCGGGATGCAAAGGAATTGCAAAGAACAATCCTTCAGATCCACAATGAGGACTAGCAAATCAACAGGAAATATGGCAGGTGAAGGCATGTTAGCCTGCAACATCCCCATGCTTTCCATCATAGCAGTAACTTTCTGGAGGTCTTGTAGCAACCTCCATTTCCCAGACTTCTTCTTGATACAGAAAACAGGAATGTCCCAGGGACTGGTTGAAACTCCAGATCACTGTGATCCAACTGTTCCTGCATCAGGTCACGGAGGGTGACTAGTCTATCATGAGAGAAGACAACAGAATCTGCTGAAGAAAGAGTCAGTCTCAAGTTCTTCTGTGCATAGAATGTGTCAGCATCGGGTCCAAGGGTCCATCAGCAAACCAGACAATCGTGATGTCCATGCCAGTGTCAAAACCCACAGAAGCTAATCTCTGACAGCATGTCACCAAGGATGGACAGGATGCAGACCCGTTCAGGATGATCCCTGGCTGTCAGAACAGCAGTCCATGAACCCAGGGAGGTCCAGGGAACCCGAAGCCACCATCTCCCCGCAGCTGATTCTCAGCTCTGCGAACATAAAACTCAAAAGGCACAAGGTGAGCAAATCCAGGTCCCGCAGGGATAGGAACAGGAGGCAGGAGTGTGGAACCCATGGCAGAAATGCACCCCAGGAAATCCAAATCAACGTCCCCTAGGTGAACAATGGTGCCCTGAGCAGTGGTGTTCAACCATTCCACAAGAAGAGCACTCACGGCCTCACCCACTGGACCAAAGCATTTGGAAGCACATGGAATGCCCGATACACTCAGCTGCACAGTCATTTTACAGGAGGACAAGGTCCACAGGCCAGCCGAAAAGGCTCCAGCAGCCTGGGACCCCTGGCCCGTCAAGGCCACCGGCTTCTCCCCCGCGGCACCACCGGAGCCAGTGGTAAACAGCGCAGGACCTTGGTCTGCCACAGCCACAGGAGGCGACGGGGGAGGCCTGGCTCCAGCCGCAGGCTCGGGTGATGCCCGGGAACCTGAGGCGGGGGGGTTTGGAGGCAGTTCAGCACAGCCCGCTCCCGGCGCGGGGGGGAACCGGGGCGCCGGTAAAGGCACAGCCGGGGAAGCCGCAGCACCGTCCCGCTCCGCTGCCAGGGGACAACCCGGGCTCGCAGGACGGGAATCCGGCAGCACAGGGCCGGCAGAACCCGGCCCGGAGTCCGCAGCACCCGCAGCACCCGTGCCCCCGCCCCACGAATCCGGCACGGGGCCCGGGCCCGGCCCGTCCCCCACCGCGGGGCAGGGCACGGCCCCGCCGCAGCACGGACATGGGACGGACCCCGAGGCATCCCCCAGGGCCGGCGCCGCCCCCCGTTCAGGCACCCCCTCATCGGTCTGTGCCGGGAGGGCACACGGAGGAGGCGACCCCGCCCCGGGCTTCCACCGCCGCGGCGCGGGCCGAGGAGGGGTTACACCCCCGGGGTCCGCGGCGCCCCGGACAGCCTGCCGGCAGGGATCCAACCCCGCCCTGGACCTACACCGCCGGGGCACGGGCTGAGGAGGGCTTACACCCCCCGGATCCGCGGCGCCCCGGACAGCCTGCCGGCAGGGATCCAACCCCGCCTCAGGCCTACACCGCCGGGGCACGGGCTGAGGAGGGGTTACACCCCCCGGGTCCGCGGCGTCCCCGATGGCCCTTTGGCAAGGCTCAGGCCTACACCGCCGGGGCACGGGCCGAGGGGGGATCACGCCCACCGGTCCCGCGGCGGCCCCGTTCAACCCGCCGGGGGCCCCGGCGATCCCGGGGGAGCCGACCTCGGGACCCGACCTCAGATAGCCGCACCTTCGCCAGATCCCGAGCAGCCGGAGCAGCCGGGGCTCATAACCGACCAGCAGAGCCTCGATCAGGGAATCGCCTAAAGCCTCCCAAGCCGACTGAGAAAAAATCGCTTCAACCACAGGGAAAAACCCCTCAGTTCTCCCATACTCACACAATTGCTGAAAGTCAGCATACGAAACATCAATTCCTCTCTGATCCTGCACTGCACGCCATATCTCCAAAACCAGGCCCTCCGTAAGAGGAAGCCCAAAACCATCCATAGTCACAGGCTAGACAGTACCCTGTAACACACGTGCAAGACACGTAGGGGTCCACCAGATGTTGCCGCTGAAGATGAACAGATCACACGGACACAGGTCGAGGTGTGGTGAAGGAAGGAGAGAGGTTTATTTTTCCCTCCTGGATTTATAGGCTCCTGACCACAGCCAGGGATTGGATGGTCAGGATAACACTTTCTCACAGCACTGGCCATGAGAGATGTCCATCACAAGACGTGTAACAGAAAGAATGTACACATATCTATGTTTACAGTTACTGTCCTGGCAAAGTCTTTAGAAAACTATGTTAGCAAGCTCAGAAGCTGAGTTTTCAGGGTGACAGTTTGGAGCAGTATTTTAATGTATCTGGCTGAGGCTGCTTCAAATAATCCAGTGAGATACCAGGGTGTGAGGGGTGGAAATCTGAGCTTTTATACATCCAGTACTTCTCTTGTCTGAAGTCTTCAATCCCACCTCTCTGCTGGGATGAAATAGGTGCAACTCATCCAATTTCTAAAGTATCATGCATCAAGCTGACACTATTTGAAGACTTCAAAATAGAAAAGCCAATTGAAACAAACCTCTGCTCCTTTCCATTTTCTCTGTTCCACAGTTTAGGACAGAAGACAGGAGAGAAAGATTCCTTTGGCAACAATGTTTTCAGGACTCTAAAAAGAATATCAAAACCGCTCTGCCACACTCTCAGCTCTTGCAGTGCCAAAAAGCACTGGCTGGCTTTGCTCACAGACTCACAATTGTGGTGGCATTTTTAGCACACCACAGGACAGCGATGTTTTTCCTTTTCTCCTGGAAATACCTACAGCACTTCTGGCTAGCAAGGCAAACATGAGCCTCTTTTAGTGGCCCTTGAAATTGGACATGTGAAATGATGTCCACAAAGCCACAGGCCAGCTGAACCTGGGATCTCTGAATGGGTCTTCACAATCTTCCCGGGGAGATGAATGAGAATCACTATTTTGGCAGGGAAACTGCATCAGCTGGCAATTTGGTGTAGAAAATGTGCTTTCTGCTCCTCTCAGAGCCAAAACTCCTACCCATTTCTTGAAAGTCCTTCTTAGATAAGGACCATGTTCAACTGAGTGACAGTGAAGCCAAATGGCAATCCAGGAATCAATTGTCCTGTACACAATCTCCTCCATCCACGTGGAAGGTTACTCACGGGCACACAGGAGGAAGGAAGAAACCCAAATGCATCATTGGACATAAAGTCAGACGTGTTGAGAGATGAAGAAATCTTGCAGAGCTATGGAAAGCTCCCCTGAAAACCCAGTTCAGGAAAAGCTTGAGCTGTTTTGTGCTTCTAGTCCTGAAGATGCTCAGGATCTTTCCCAGATGCTCAGCAGGCAGCAGGATTGTGCCTGAATCTGGCTCTGGAAATGCCAGTGCCTCAACTGAGAGCTGTGGCAATGATTTCCATTGCATGGAGAGGGGCCACAGTCCTGCAAGAGTCTTTCAGCAGAGCAAACAGCAGCCTGGAGGGTGGGCAATGCTGCATCTGTACCACTGCATGCTCATCCTTCACCATAATGCACAGCTGCCCCCAAAGCTGGCATGGATCACGTTTTAGATTTCTCCTGTTGGATATATTTTGGAGAAGTTGTTCCAGGTGGCTTTGGATGGTGATCCTGTAGGAAGCAGCCATTCGCCTGCTGTGATATCCTTGCAACTAATCCTAACTTCTCATTGCCTTTGGTTTTATTTGGGTTTTTTTATCTATTGGTTTGATTGGTTTCTTTGGGTTTGTTTGTTTGTGTTTTTGTCTGTTTTGATTTGAGTTTTTTTGCTTTTTTATAAGTGACTGATTTAGTTGGCACAGCCAAACTCCAGAAAACGTAAACCAGGCTTGACTTTCCAGAAATTGCTTTTGGCTGGCTTTAGCTGCATTCCCCAGGATCAGGATCACCAGGAGATATTTGCAGGTTTTACTCTGCATCATCAGCTTGCCCAGACTTTGCTCAGTGTTTCACCAATGGAGAAGACAATGGATATTTTGCCAAAGCTCCTTTCAAACAACAAAGCTTGGGGCAGCACGACACAAAAGAAGAAAAGAAAATATTCCCCAGTTAGAACAGAGCCAGAGTGCCACCATTTTCCCCTCCACTTTTATTGATTTTCTACATTTAGAGGAAAAGCTTCCATCTCCAAAAGCTTCCATCTCTCACTTCCTGATGCTCTTTGCTACCCTTTAGCCTTGACCCCCCACGAATCGGACTGCTGTCCATGTGGGGCTGGGGATGCTCAGCCTGGAAAGAGAAGGTGCTGGGGAGGCCTCCCTGCAGCTCTAGGAAAGATGGGCACAGAGAGGAGAAGCCTTTCAACTGCAGGAGTGAGATTGAAGTTGCATCTAATGAAGCTGCTCTTTTCCACTCAGGCTGCTGGGGCACTGGCCCAGGCTGTGCACACAGCCTGGGGATGCTCCATCCTTGGCAACATCCAAGGCCAGCTGGGAGCAGGGCTCTGAGCAACATATTCTGGGGGAAGATTGCTCCGCTTGGAACAAGATGGTCTTTAGGGTCCCTTCCAAGCCCAGCCACCCAGGGATTCCATCATTCTATGGTCTCCGTTGTCCTCTTCAGCCTGGGCCTGGGCTCCTGGCAGTGATGTCACAGTGCACGCTCCAGCTAGAACTTCCAGCATCCAGCAACGGCCACAACACAACCTGTGATTGGCTCGTTGTGTCAGGACGCATTTCACGGTGGTCCAGGCGTACCCCAGTCACCTTGTTTCCACCTGCTCCCCGATTGCCCCAGCAGTCCCTAAAGCTCCCCATTGCCTGCATTTTGTTCTCCATCCTGCACCATGTCTGCCTTTGCTCCAAAGAAGGTATGGTACTGTTCCATGGAGGTGGACACCCTGCAGCTGCCTGGGTGGGCTGGAGCTCTGTGGGATAGTGCTGGAAAGGGACCCCACTCAGAGATTTTGCTACCTCTGCAGGCTGCCACAGACACAGTGGAGGAGATGGAAGTTGATACACCAGTTAACAGTAAAGAGAGAATGGAAGTGGACGAAGAGAACACCGGAGATGAAGAGATGGACATAGATGTGGACGAGATGGAAGAAGAAATGGAGGTGGAAATTCAAGATGACATTGAGGAGATGGAAATTGATATAGAAGACGAGGAGGAGGACATGGTGTTGGGATGAAGACCAATGCCAGCAGTAGAACAGGCAGGTGCTCCCCACGGGCAGAGCGGGTCCCCTGCTGCCAGGCTGGGGCTGGGCTGGGCACTCCCTGCTCAGGGACACGCTAGCCCATGCACTGGATTCTGGTGGCCTTCCCTGGCCTGTCCTCTGCTTGCTTTGGGCCACACAAGCCCTGTTCCAGTGCCTGGGCCACAGCCCCCAGCCCCAGCCAGGCTCACTTCTGGCAGCAGAGTCCCCCTGTGCCAGTGTCCCAGCCCGGGAGCACATGGAACACCCCTCCATGCCTGACTGCACTGACCGTGCTACTTGGTTTTCTTCCAGGACTGAGGGACATCCCAGGCAGAGATGCCACCCATCTGTATATACGTTTTGGAGTTGTTGCGTTCAGATAGACATTTTAGAGTTTGTTTTAGTGTTCTGTAAATATGTTCCATGTAGTTTAGTTAGATATGTTCTTAGGTAAATAGGTTCTATAGTTTGTTGTTGTTGTTGTTACAAATATTCTTACCATGTAAATATGTTGTGTAGTTCATTCTTGTTCCTTTTCTTCTACAAATAAACATTCTTTGTTTTTCACACCCCACTTCTCTTTGCATTTGCTTTGGGCACATTTGCAAATTTGTGCTTTCCACTCGCTCCAGGTTCCCAGGGCTGGATGTCCCGGAGGGAGCTGGCACAGCCACCCCAGCAGTGGCTCCCTGTGCACAGGGGGTCCCACTGACAGAGCTCACCCTCTCCTTGCAGTTTCTCTGGACACACTTGGGAGCTGGAGGAGCAAATCCCAGTGGGCCCTGTCCCATGGGATCCCACATGGGAGCAGGGCTCAGCCTCATCCATGGCTCTTCCCTGGCTAGCCCCAGGGCTAAGGAGGCTGCACTGGGCTGCGGGCAGCCTGCTTCCTGGGCACCCTGAGGGGCTGGAGCCAGCCTGGAGGGAGCCTCAGCACAGGGGCCTCTGGCCTACATGCACCAACATTTCCTTTGGAAACCCCCTCTGTCACCACACTCTGCTACAAGCACAACATCAATTGTTCCTTTTAATTCAAGAGTATGGAGGCTAGCTTCAGAGCAAGCTGCAGGCCCCATGGCCTGCCAGCCCTGCCTGAGAAGCTAGCCTGGGAAATTCATGGGAGGATTCAAAACAATCCTCAAAGACAGAAAACAGCCTGCAGGTGCTGTTTGTCTGTTCCCGTGTTTTCCTTGCAGGAGAGGGTCAGGGGGTTGGTGAACACCACTGACCAATGATGGTAATGTAGCACTTTACTAACCAATAAGAGTTTCCTTTCTGTACTTTCGAGGAACTAGTCTATATAACATGACTGAAGCAATAAACTAGAGATTCTCTCCTGTTCTGACTCCCTTGAGAGTCTGTGTCGTTCTTCCTGCCGTTCCCAATTAGAACGACACAAGGGGAGACCTTAATTGGCACAAATTTGTCCCTTGGACTTTCTAGCACAGCAAATGTCAGTGCTTGCAATCCCTCTTCTGCACTCCCTGCTCAGGCACCAAAACACTGCAACCTGCCAGAACATCTTGAATTAGCACCAACCTGCAGAGAGCTACAGGGGGAGAACCTACCCCCAACCACACAGGGACATTGATGGGCTGGGGCAGAGCTGAAACTAAAGTATTTTAATGCCAAGAGACAGGATTTTTTTATTGCTGAATTCATTCTCCCACAACAAGAATGAAAGCTTTCAGTCTCCTCACCTGCCACACATGTCTATTGCCAAAGTTTGCTTCTGGGTTACCACTGATTTTTATTCATCTCTTCACAACTCTGATGCTCTTCCTGCCTAAGGTGCAGAGATGATATTTCAGAGCCAGATGAACTCAGCACAGCTTGTGCAACACGCAGGATTTCCAGACCCAGAGATTCAGGCCATGCAAACTGATACTTTTTTGTCTATGTGCAAAGATCACTGGAAGGATGTCAGTGATGTACCACACACTTCTCAGAGCTGTCCCTTCGATCCAGCTCTCCCCAGTCACTTCACACACTTCACTCCAAGCAGGTTCTGATAGAGTTCAGTAGCACATGGGATTTCATCCTGGCTTTTCTTCATTTTCTCCTGAGCTGTCTCCAGACACAGTGTGTGGGCACTGCAGCAGCATTAACGGGGCACCTCCCTGACACTGAGATTCATGTCACAACTTTTCATCAAAAGCAGCAAAGAAATGATTCCCACTGGGTCCCACACGGCTCCCTGGCAACTTTGTGCTGCTGCAGCTCCAGCACCAGGCCTGGTGCACAGGAATTTCAGGAGGAGACACACCAAAGTGAAGCCATAAAATAGATAGCCTTCGAGAAATAATGGGTTAAAACATAGAATGTGAAGCATTTGAAGAAAATTTAGCATTTAGGAAATACCCGGAGCAATAAATTGGCTAGGACTAGGAACACAATGACAAGAGAGGAAGATAAGGATGGAAACCACCGGACAAAGCATACTTCGAGCCAAAGCTAAAGCATGCCTAATGCCAATATGTCAAGTTGACCCTAGGAGCCTGGCCAAAGCTTAGGAACTCAGCCAACTACACCGGGAATGGACCAAATTTGGAGAGAAGTTCAAAAGTTTAAGGAGGAAGACTCCTCGAAGACCCTCGCCCACGATGAAGGCCGACCGGAACGACCCCCGAAAAGATCCTCAAAACAGAAGTTTCCGCCCACGCTCCGCCTACGGCACGCCCCATATGAATATGCATGGACATGATGTAATCCCAAACCTAAAACTGTATAAAAGGCACGCTTTTGCTGTAAGACTTTGGAAAAATCCCTTTAGAGATTTCCCCAACGTGCACGTTGTTAATAAAAATACCTCCTGTCTATCTGACTTAAACTGAGTCTCTTAGACAGTTATTTTATCGCCTTTTGGGGCAAAATTCGGCATCAGTTCTGGCGACCCAGATGGGACAAAACAGGAGACCCAGACTTTGAGGGGTTCCCTCCGAGGAGCCGGTCCGGGGCCGGGATCCTCTGGGGCCCCTGACGGATTTTTGTCAAGAAGAGACTCCCCTCTCGGACCAGCGCTCCTCGGCAGAGGAAGGATTCCCTGCATCTCCTGCTCCAATTAAGAGGTATTTTTAATTGTTTATTGGTTTTGGTGTAAAGCGCTTTATTGGGACACGGGGGTCAGACGTGACCACCGAAGGGTAAACCAGGGGACGCCCTGGTAAAAATCCCTAATTGGTACCATTTGTGTTCGATATCTCGGACATCATAGGTTTTGGTACCATTGGTGTTTGTCCCTAATTGGTACCATTTGTGTTCGATATCTCGGACATCATAGGTTTTGGTACCATTGGTGTTTGTCCCTAATTGGTACCATTTGTGTTCGATATCTCGAACATCATAGGTTTTGGTACCATTGGTGTTTGTATGTGTTTTGTGTCATAGGTTTTGGTACCATTGGTGTTTGTATGTGTTTTGTGTCATAGGTTTTGGTACCATTGGTGTTTGTATGTGTTTTGTGTGTTCGTTTTGTGTGTTTGTTGCAAAGTTTTATAGGAGACATCTTGTCACTCTTTATGTAATAGATTGAAACGCGCATTGTGCTGTCTACATGCCTTGATTTTGGGAAGCCGGTACCTCACAGTTTGTGGGCGATTTTTTTGTGACCAAACCTGGTAAAATAATTTTATTTTATAAGTGTGTGTTGTATGTGAGGGTGAGTGAGACGCAGCGTAGCTGCGAAGCGAGAGGGAGTCCTGCTCCGCATTTCCTGTTCTTCGCGAGAAGCCAGGTCGGAAACGGACGAAGCGATTGAGATTGTGTGCATGAAGTGTTAAAATATATCAGCATATCGTGGTTGCGAGAGAGGGACTGTTTCGGTTAACAGGAAACGCAGATACAGGGGATAGTCATGGGAGGTCAACAGAGTAAGGACGTAAATATGAAAACCCCCTTAGGGTGCATCCTAAAGCATTGGAAGGACCTGGGAGGGATTCCGGGGGGAAACATAAGTAAAAAGACACTTCTCAAATATTGTACGCAGTGGTGGCCATTGTATAAGTTAGATGATAATGAGAAATGGCCACCCGAGGGAACAATTAATTATAATACCATTTTACAACTAATGCTCTTCCTCCGCCGGCTCAATAAGTGGGATGAGGTGATGTACGCAGACATGTTTTTCACCTTGAGGAATAAACCTGAGTGGCAAAAAGAGTGCGGAATTAATGTAGCCCCTCAGGATCCTCTAGTATTAGCCCTGGAAAAAGATAAGAAAAATTCAAAGCCCAAAGAACGTTGCTGCGATGCATGTAGCATTGGGCAACAATGTCTTAAGTTAACAAGAAGGGACAGTGGAAAGGAGAGCGAAATAAGCCTGTGGGAATACCATCCATTTGCCCCAGGACGAGAAGGGCCCCTCCCCAGGCCAAAAGAGGAACAAGGGGATCCTACCCCATTAAAGGAACTAGAACGATGGTGGAAATCTAAGTTTGGGCACAGCCCCCAGAGGCTAGACAACAGTTGGAAGGAGGGCAGCCCATTAAAATCAGGGATTTACGGGAGGAAAAACAGCCCTCAGGGACTAGATAGTCCACAGGGGCCAGGGAGCTACATGGATGCTGACAGCCCACCCAGACTGGAAGTTGAGGGGGAGGAAGGCAGTGGGTCAGAAGCAGAGAGCCGAAGGGAGACACGTAGCATACCCGAGCTCAGTCCATATGGAGATAGCAACACCTCCAGAAATGGAGGCGTCTGTAGAATGGAAACCAGTACACCAAGGACTGGGGATAAAAGCAATTCACCGGGAGGCGACGTCCCTAAATTGAGATACAGCGAGAAGAATGATAATGAGACATGCGAAAGGGAGGCAGAGAGTAACTCACAGAAACTGAACATAGTAATTCAGATAGAGGATAAGAGAAGTGGAGGGGGAGCAGAGGATGAGAGGAACCGCAGCCCGGGACAGGATAAGAGCGGGCAGATACAAAAGAGGCGACAGACGCAGGATGAGAATCGGATGGATTGTGTGATAGAGATAGGAGAGGAAAATGAAGAACAGGAGGGGAGAAAAAAGAAAGAGAAAAGAAAGAATAGGGAAGGCATTGAGGCACAAGAAGAAGATCCCGGGGAGGGGACCAGTCACTCGTATTACACCAGATCTGTGGCACGGGGGGAAGCAAAGCAAGGGGAGAAAGGGAATCGCACGATAGCTCCTCTCCGACAAGTTATGCCAATGGTAGGGGAAAAGACTAGAGTAAAGGTGCCATTCTCGACGAGTGATTTGAACAATTGGAGGGATGAGGCAAGGAACTTCAGGAGGAATCCAGAGGGAGTAGCAAAGAGGTTTGAACTAATGGCAAAGAACTTAGATATTGATTGGGAGGATATAGAAGTGATGTTGTCAGAGTTGACAGATACGGAAAGGGAACTCGTATTGGAAACGGGGAGGCGACATGCCCAACTATTATCGGGGAGACTAGAAGATAATTTTCCCAGCAGTAAACCAGAGTGGGACCCGGGCAACGCGGAACACTATCAACGGCTGGTGCAGTATAGAAAATTGATAGCGATGGGCTTGCGTAATGCGATCCCTAAGGCTGTCAATTGGTCGATGCTGTATGGTGTCAGGCAGGGAAAGGATGAGACCCCGTCAGAATTTCTGGATAGGCTTAGGGCAGCAATGAGACAATACACACCCCTGGACCCAGCAACAGAGGAAGGGAAACAGCATTTGTTAGGGTTAATGATGGGACAGAGTAACCCAGACATCAGGAAGAAACTACAAAAGCTCGAGCACCCGGCAAATAAAAACCTAGAGACACTGCTGAATGAGGCGTGGAAAGTATACAATAATAGAGAAGTTGAGGAGAAGAAAAAGGAGGACAGGAGGATAGCTCGAGTAGTGGCTGTAGCAGTGGCAGCTCAGAAGACAGGCTACTCGGAACCTGGAACCAGGGGAAGAGGTAGAGACAACCCAGCAGGAAGGGGAAGGAGGCTCCAGCCCCATTCAAACGGGGTAGGGCCGAATCAATGTGCGTACTGCCTGCAGACGGGACACTGGAAGCGAGAATGCCCCCAGCTAAGGGAAAGGCTAATGGCCACCACTACTACCACGCCTCAGGATAGTGAATGAAGGGGACCGGTGGGCCGTACCCTAGCAGACCCACTGGTTAAGATAGAGCTAGGGGAGGGTAAAAAGGAATTAGACTTTTTGATTGATACGGGAGCAACCTTTTCGGTTTTAAATCAAGAACTTGTACCTAAAAGTGATGAATTTGTACAAGTTGTGGGAGCAACAGGCCAACCAGAAAAGGCTTACTTTTTGAAACCCATTAAATACAAAATTGGGAAGCAAATGGGAATTCATCAGTTCTTGTATTTACCAAATTCACCAAAACCCCTACTAGGGAGAGACTTATTGGAGAACTTGGGGGCTGTAATAAAGTTTAACAAAGATCAATTGGAGTTTCAAGTAAATGAAGAACAACTGATTACAGCTTTAAGCCTAACGATCAGTTGTGTAGAGCCTAAACCTGAAAGCCACAATTTCGAGCAAATCCTGAGCAAGGCGTACCCATTGGTGTGGGCTACTGATATACCTGGAAAATCAAAACAAGCAGCACCGATTGTCGTTGAACTTAAAGCTGGGACAAAACCGGTGAAAAAGAAACAATACCCTCTGAGGATAGAAGATAGGAAAGGGATTGAGCCCACGATCAGAAGGTTTATGGAATTGGGGTTATTGGTAGAATGCGAATCAGATTTTAATACACCAATCCTGCCAGTCAAGAAACCTAATGGAACCTATAGGTTAGTCCAGGATTTGAGAGCAGTAAATGAAATAACTAAGGCATTGCATCCGGTAGTTGCTAACCCATACACGCTTTTGACCAGACTGAAGGAGAATTTGGCCTGGTTCACCGTATTAGATTTAAAAGACGCGTTCTTTTGCCTCCCCTTAGCTCTCGAGAGTCAAAGGATTTTTGCCTTTGAGTGGGAATCTGTAGATAGTGGAAGAAAGACCCAACTCACCTGGACAGTGTTGCCCCAAGGGTGGTGCAATTCCCCTACGGTTTTTGGGAATCAGTTAGCCAAGGAACTAGAACAGTGGGAAAGGCCGCTGGGAGATGGCACCCTTCTGCAGTACGTAGACGACCTCCTAATAGCAACAGCGACAGAGGAAGAATGCATTGAATGGACTATTTCCTTGCTGAATTTCCTGGGTTTAAGTGGATATCGAGTCTCTCAACAGAAAGCACAGCTGGTACAGAAACAAGTGGTGTACCTGGGATACGAAGTCTCCAAAGGACAGCGATCCCTGGGAGCAGCTAGGAAAGAGGCCATCTGCCAGATGCCCAAACCAGAGACGGTGAGAGATCTGCGCGCCTTTTTGGGGATGACAGGTTGGTGTCGGCTATGGATCTACTCGTACGGGATACTTGCTAAACCACTGTATGATTTGTTGAAGGGGACTAAGAACATCCTAGTTTGGACTCCCGAGGCAGAAGAAGCCTTCAAGAAGCTGAAGATGGAACTAATGAGAGCACCAGCCTTAGGTCTCCCAGATGTATCAAAACCATTCTGGCTGTTCTCCCACGAACGACAAGGGATGGCCTTAGGAGTCCTAGCACAGCAGCTGGGACCACACAAGAGAGCTGTGGCCTACTTCTCTAAGCGATTGGATGAAGTAAGTAAAGGATGGCCAAGCTGTCTGAGGGCAGTGGCCGCAGTGATAATTAACATAGAAGAGGCCAGGAAGCTCACGCTGGGCCAAAAGGTGACTGTACTAGTATCCCACACCGTGTCGGCTGTGCTGGAACAGAAAGGCAACCATTGGTTGTCGCCTTCCAGATTCCTAAAATACCAGGCCGTTCTGGCTGAATCAGATGATGTAACCATTCAGGTAACTAACATTGTGAACCCAGCTTCATTTCTAGAAGGAAGAGCCCCGGCAGAACCCATCGAACACAACTGCCTGGAAACAATTGAAGCTGTCTATTCCAGTCGCCCGGACCTCAAAGAAGAGCCGTTCGAAGATGCGGACAACTGGTTCTCGGATGGCAGCAGCTTCGTGAAGCAAGGAGTAAGAATGGCTGGTTATGCAGTCACTACTACAGAAAGGGTAATTGAGTCGAACCCCTTGCCCACAGGAACTTCAGCCCAGAAGGCAGAACTGATAGCTCTGACTCGAGCTCTGGAATTGGCAGAGAACATGCAAATCAATATATGGACAGACTCTAAATATGCCTTTTCTGTTGTACATGCTCATGGGGCCATCTGGAAAGAAAGAGGACTGTTGACTACACAAGGAAAAACAGTTAAACATGCAGAGGAGGTTCTGCGATTGCTAGAGGCGGTCCAACTCCCAGCTCAAGTGGCCATAATGCATTGTAAGGGACATCTGAAAGGCAATACTATTCCAGAAATAGGAAATAGAAAGGCAGATACAGAGGCCAAATTGGCTGCCACAAGGTCTAGGGAAGTGGGAATAACGGCCCTAATACCAGGAGACCTGGATATCAGTATCAAGCCAGATTACCAGGAATCAGACCATAGATGGATTCAAAGAAATAAGGGCAAGATATTAGAAAATGGTTGGGGTCAATTGGAAACAGGACAGTTAGTAGTACCAGGAAATGTGATGTGGCAGTTTGTAAAAGCAGAACATGAGAAGGCCCATTGGGGTTTAGATCCGCTTTACCAATATTTGCAAACCAGGATAGCAGGACCGAAATTATTTACTACTATAAAGCACGTAACATCCCAGTGCGAACGGTGCCTGAGAAATAACCCGAATACGGGAACCAAGATACACCAAGGAGCCATAAGTCGAGGTAAATTCCCAGGTGAGGTATGGCAAATTGATTTTTCTGAGCTCCCAAGAAAAGGGGGGTTTCGATATTTGTTGGTATTAACTGATACATTTTCTGGGTGGCCTGAAGCATTCCCTTGCAGGACAAACAAGGAAAGAGAAGTGACCAAAATACTGTTGAATGAAATCATTCCGCGGTTTGGGGTACCGAAGAGTATTTCCTCGGATAGGGGTACACACTTCTGTGCGAAAGTGGTGAGAGCAATAAGCAAAGCATTACAAATCAAATGGCAATTACATACGCCTTATCATCCACAGGCCAGTGGACAAGTAGAAAAAATGAATCATCTTATTAAGCAGCAAATTGCCAAAATATGCCAAGAGACTAATTTGCAATGGTATCAAGCCTTGCCTATTGCTCTGCTGAGGCTGAGAGTCAAACCAAGGTCAAAAGAGAAGCTAAGCCCATTCGAAATCCTGTATGGTAGACCTTATGCTATGCAAGTTGTAAACGGGGATGCCATAGACCAAATCGGTAACCAGTACATTTATGATTATGTAATTACAGTGGGGAAACAATTGGATAAGAATGCTACCGTGGTGATAGAGCACCAACCTAAACAACCTGATTGTAAATTGCATCCGTTTAATCCCGGTGATTGGGTGTATGTTAAGAATCTTTTAGGAAAACCCCTGCAAGAGAAGTGGGAGGGACCTTTCCAAGTGCTGCTGACTACCTTCACCGCGGTCCGGATCAAGGAGCGACCTACGTGGATTCATTACTCGCGGGTCAAGAAAGCTCCAGAGAGTAAACAAGAGGAACGGACATCATGATCTTGACTTCACCACAGGCCCTTTCAACCCTGATCGTTGGACTCTCGATAAGTATAGTTCTTCCCCAAGACTCTGCCCCAATAGACCCATGGTCTCACGCACACCAGTGTATTCACCCGGAATGGGGAGCGAAGGGACCCTATTTCGAGGTATATGCCCTACGTAACAATCAGCCATACGCAAGTAAATTATGGCATCAACCTTCCATGGTAGCATACAAGGGAGACCAAATCCAAATTGGGTGTCGAGAGCTTGACTCAGTGGAAGGAAAAACAAGGCAGTTAGTATTAACAATTCGATCCTTGAGGAAATCAGCATCCGAACATAACCTAATTACCTTTAGTCCGGTAAAAATGGGCAAGCCCACTATTTGGAGGCAGCAAAAGGGCCCAATTTCATGTCGGTGGAGTGATTTCCGGGAAGATCCAACCGGATCACAGCCCCAAAACACAGTAATTTATAGAGAAGATTCGCTTGGGGAGCTGCGTCCTCAAAACATAACCCTTGACCCTCACCCTCTTCTTTTTCCTGCGGGAAAGATCGTGGCATCTGGTGGTCCCGAGGAAGGGAAGGCACGGTGTGAGATGGCATTTAGATTGGATCAATCGATGTCGTTCATATGCGAAAGACAGTTGAAGATACCGGAACAAGGTCTTAGCCTAGAGGGGGTCCCTGGTGGGCATGCTGTTGAATATAAGGTGGCACTATCGGAAGACGGGATCTCCTTATATCCAAATCTAGACTTGCCCCAAGAAACCACTCCACCAGCGGAATGCAAAGTAGTGCACAATTTAACCTTTGTAGGGCCTCAAGTGATAAGGAAATCTAATGAACTAAAATTATTATTGGATCCCACTTATTCCCTGAAAAAGGTGCAGATGAATATACATGCCGATGTTACGCATCTGCAGAAGGATTGCCGACCATTTGTACAGCAAAGCCTTAAGGGATGGAATGCATGGTTAGCAACTAGGTCCTATCACAGGCGGGCGCAAAGGGATATAAGTGGATGGGTTGGTACTGGATTTGGAATACTGAATGCAGTAGATCAAGAAGTATTGGTGAACAAATTGAGCACTGTCACCACCAACTTAGGAAAACTCAAAGTGCCGCTGAGTTCATCTATGCTTACATTGGCAGAAACACAATCGCTAGTAGTAAAATTACTAACCATGGTAGCAAACCATACTGCAGAGGATTTTGTAAAGCTCGCTGATTACACAGGAGAACTTAGTAAAGACATTGCACTCGCTGTCCAATGCTCTCAGACACAACAGTGGGTACAATCAGTAGCGGCAGGAATAATGAGAGAAGGAACGTCAGGTATATTACCTCAAGAACTAAGGGAAACAATATTAAAGGACAATCATACTACACAATTCGAGAAAGACCATCAAGCCTGGTGGCAGTTAGTAAATTTCACTTATGAACCTCAACAGGAACATATCGAAGCTTATGTCCTCACCATCAGTGCGGCAGAGAAAAGAGCTATTTTTCCTATCCTCACCTTAGGGACAATACAACAAGATGTCATTGTCAAGCCAATAGATCACAATGTTTGGGCCAGTTATAATTATATCAAAAATAAGTGGCAATCGGTTAGCACGGAAGCATGTATTCCTAGAGGACAGCTAGGCTATGTTTGCGAAAACGCTGTAGTAGAAGCAGAAGATTTATGCTTAGATGCTGAAAATAGAGTGTGCACCTTTGAAGTGCTTTTGCATAATAGAACACAGTCACAAGTTTACTATATAGGGAATGGGTGTGCTTGCGTACGGACAGCCTGTGACAATGTCACTATAGATAATTGCCAAGAGGAAACTAACAATACTAACTTTTGTGTGTGCAACTTTACCAAAATAGTGGGTTGCGATTTTCATTATACTGTCCCAATAACTACTCAACAGCTACTTAACACAGATTTTAACCTGTATCGAGAAATACCAGAGTTGCAAATAGGGATGGATGTCAAAATTCTTAAAGCAATGCTCGCACACCCTAAAGTAAAGAAATTGGTGCAAAGAGTGAATCAAACGACTAAACGGATGGTATGGCAGGTAGAACATGGTTCAGAAAGAATAAAGAATGTCCTCACCGAAGTAGAACAAGTAGGCCAGCATCATTGGTGGGATATCTTCACAGGATTTTCCCCAACAGCTACACAAGTTTTCAATTACCTGGTGCACCCAATGATATTGGTAGTTGTAGCCCTGTTGGTATTAACTTTCACAAATATTTTTATGTGGTGGAAGCTAAGGATCATAATGAAAAGGACCCAAATGGTTTGGGCTATGGTACGAGCGCATCAGCGCTCTTAGGATCAGACCTTGACGAAAGAATTCGTAAGTCATAAGAAAAGGGGGGAATGAAGCCATAAAATAGATAGCCTTCGAGAAATAATGGGTTAAAACATAGAATGTGAAGCATTTGAAGAAAGTTTAGCATTTAGGAAATACCCGGAGCAATAAATTGGCTAGGACTAGGAACACAATGACAAGAGAGGAAGATAAGGATGGAAACCACCGGACAAAGCATACTTCGAGCCAAAGCTAAAGCATGCCTAATGCCAATATGTCAAGTTGACCCTAGGAGCCTGGCCAAAGCTTAGGAACTCAGCCAACTACACCGGGAATGGACCAAATTTGGAGAGAAGTTCAAAAGTTTAAGGAGGAAGACTCCTCGAAGACCCTCGCCCACGATGAAGGCCGACCGGAACGACCCCCGAAAAGATCCTCAAAACAGAAGTTTCCGCCCACGCTCCGCCTACGGCACGCCCCATATGAATATGCATGGACATGATGTAATCCCAAACCTAAAACTGTATAAAAGGCACGCTTTTGCTGTAAGACTTTGGAAAAATCCCTTTAGAGATTTCCCCAACGTGCACGTTGTTAATAAAATACCTCCTGTCTATCTGACTTAAACTGAGTCTCTTAGACAGTTATTTTATCGCCTTTTGGGGCAAAATTCGGCATCAAAAGGAATCAACCATTCTCAGAGAAGAAACATCTGTTTGCATGGCCCAAATCCCCACAACACTGCAGACTCTGGTGACCCACACTCTGCATTTGCACTTCAGCCTCTGTGCCTCACTTTTCCTCTCACTAAAGTTCCCCCAGTTTCCCTCATGCTCAGATTCCCAAGAGAATTCAAAGCAGCATTAGGAGCAGGGAGAGATGATGGGAGCTGTCACAAGGCTCGACCAAATTTCTCAGGCCTGACAAATCTAGCCAAGGACAGAGGAAAAAGCTGCATGAAAGAGGTGTGAAATCAAAGCAGGAATCAAATTTAGGTAGAATGAGAGAAGCTGAAGAGGTTTTTAATGTTTACCACAAGATTAGCAGCTGCAGGCACAGGAGCGATGCAACATTTTCCCCACTCTAACAACTCTGTGATGCAAATTGCAGCTCAAATCCTTCTCCCCAGCTCTGGGACTTGTTCAGCCACCAACATGGTGCTGAATTTTTCAAGCAAAGTGGAAGCTGGTCAGAGAGGTGGCTTGCAAATCAAAATCACACAGGACAGCTTGGAAGCAGCAGCTAGAGCAAAGAGAGGCAGAGCCTGGCCCTGGGGTGCAGCACAGCCACACAACACATGCCTGAAACTCTAAGACATGAAGGAATTTGCCACGGGAGACACAGAAGAAACTTGATGGAATCCTGCCTCCTTCACGATGCATCAGCACGCAGGAGAGCACTAGGATGAAGATGACAGCATCTTCTGCTGCTGCTTCCATCTCCTGAGTCAAATCTCCCCAATATCTCTCACTATTGGCCATTCCCAAAGCCTCAGATTCCCTTAGTCCTTGCAGGATTTCAGTGCTGAGGAGCATGGAGGGAGATAAAGGCACTTGCAGAGACCAGAGATGCATTTTCTGCCTGAGGTGCATTCCACTGCCCAGCTTAGTTCCTCTAAAACCATTCCAATCAGCCCCTTGGACAGCACCAAGCCAGCAGCAGAACATCAGCGCCTGAAAATGCTTGGAAATGCCATTCTTTGAGATTTCTCTCCAGCTCTCCCATTTCATGGTGCCATTGCAGGGCTTTATCCCATCACTCAGCACTTGCATCAAGTCTTGGCAACCAGCTTCCAACGGATTTGTAGTGCTGAGCAAATACGAGGCAATTTGACTTTGTCTCCAGTGAATGAAATTTCACCTCAATCAGACGAACTCTGTGTTCTGTCATTGGCCAGGCACTAACTACTGCCAGCTCCCCCCAAGCCTGGTTGTCAAACTGCCTTCATATTGGAAAGTTAATTTTAGTTGGTTTTATGTACAAGATTATTCTGTCTCCAAATCATTTGGAGCCATAGAATTGCATTTCCAAGGACTAAACTCAGAGCAGCCACAAAGAGCACAAGAGGCAGGAAAAGGAAGAAAAATAGAGATTTCTAAGGACTTGGACATTGAATGCTGAGTTTTTCCCATTCCAGGAAGTTCCATCAATTATCACCTGCCACCTCCTTGCCTTCACTTGTGTGGCCACCACTGAATACACTCCCAGATAAGAAAATGTTGGTCCTACTGAAAACTGGGGCTAGAAGTAGAAAAAGGCTCAGAGATCTGACTTCAAAGACAACATCATGAAAACAGCTGCCTTATAATAGCAAGATATGATGGGCAGCAGGAATGGCTGAAGCCAGCAGAGAGAAGTCCATGAACTATTGGTGCTACAAAGATTTCTGACAAAACCCCCAAGAAGCCAAAAACAGCGTTTGGTCTGGCCCAGCTGATGGGAGCCCTGTGCATTTAATTCAGTCATTGGCAGCACATGGAGATTGGCTTTAAGCTCCTTTGGTCCACTACTATTTTATTTTATTTTATTTTATTTTATTTTATTTTATTTTATTTTATTTTATTTTATTTTATTTTATTTTATTTTATTTTATTTTATTTTATTTTATTTTATTTTATTTTATTTTATTTTATTTTATTTCATTTTATTTCATTTCATTTCATTTCATTTCATTTTTTCCACCCAGAAAATGTAATTGCTTCTCCTCTTTGGGAAGAAATTACTGCTTTGAATGGTTCAAGCAGAGTTTCTTCCCATACCCTCTTGTAATCAGTCACCAAAAGAAAAATTTTCTCAAAAGATCTCTTAAAAATTTTGGAGTTACTTTCAACATAAATATCTGGGTGATTTTGCTCCAGATGAGAAGGGAATTGAATTTGACTCCCTCAGCTTAAAAAGAAGTCTTTCTTCCCAGTTCTTCACCAAGAGGAACAAAACACTTGGTTGCAGCAAAATGAAGGGAGGAAGAAGTTTCTTTCCCCCTGAGCTGCACAACAGGAGACAATTTTGTTGCCAAGAGGTGACAAAACCCAGCCAATTTCCAGTTCTTTCAGTTGAAGGGAAAAGCTCCAAGGATCATAGCTGGGGCAGACACAGAGTGGGAGGAGCAGGGGATCTGCTGGGGGGTTTTGGGCTGGGGCATAGATTAAAGAAATCTTCAAGTGAAACCCGTCAGAGCTCAAGACTTCATCCCGCAGAGGAGAAATTGGATTTGACCCAAATGCCATTCAAATCCAAAAAACATTGAGGCATTTCCCCAAGCTCTGCTGAGCCATCAGGTACAACCCAAAGCAGCCTGTGGGACCAGAGCAGCAGCTCCCTGGCATGGGGACAGGGATGCTCCCTTGGCAAGCCGCCTGCATCACCCATGGGATTTGCAAGATCTGTTTCTAAAGACCCCACCATCCAAAAAACTCCACATTCAAAGCCTTTCCTTTGGGCTTTCACTTCTCCATCTGTCTCTTGTCACTAGACAGCTGCTTCACTTCAGCACCCTTCTGGATGGGGTCAAATTTTCTCCGAATTTCCAGCCAAAACAGGAATTTACTTCCATTCATTCTTCTGCAAGTACTAGCAGCTTGTAGCTGCTCTGCTCTTCCTCTCCTGCTGTGCATTTGTGCACATCAAGTGCCAAGAGCATTTCCTTGTTTCAATGCCGCAGCGACGGAAAGCCCGGAGCACCGCGACTTCTCTAGATATTCAGCCCTGATAAGGGCTGGGCCGAGGTGCGTGAGCAGCTTCGAGCAGGCGAGTGATTCAGCTCAGGCTCAGCGGTAGTTGAGTGATTTCAGCTCAGCTTAGCTCGGCTCGGCAGCAGCGGCAGGCAGGCAACACAGGAAGCAGGGACGGGAATGCTGGTCCAGCGTTCCACCAAGGCAAAACCTTTTATTCAGGCAGAGCTTCGGCGAAGGGTGCCGGCAACAGCGAATCCGTCGAACAGGGGAAAAGCCGGGATATTTATGGGGAAGGAGAGGGGCAGGGGGAAGCCCGAGATACCTGTATCGGGATGGGACAGCAGGCGGAAACACCAATGGGACACAACAGTTTAACATATCTAACTCAAAGACCCCTGGGAGCGACACATTGTCTCTCTCTTACAGAGAAGTATCTTGTCTCCAGGGTAGAGCCAGAATCTCAGGCCCAGCGGACTCCTCCGTACCCATATTTCAATGATGTCATTTTGCCTTATTATTTCCTTCCCATAGAGTTGCACAGATTTGGTGCTGGCTCAACACTCAGAACATTGACAGCACAAAGTCGAGTTTTCGCACCAACTTCTCCAACCTTGGCACCTGTTGCAGTCCGCAACCTCAAAATCTCAGCCAGGGAAAGCGCAGGGTTCTGGGGACCAGCATGGAACACCAGCGAGATGAGCCTTTGTTCATGAAACCATTTATTCAGCATGGGAACAAACTCAGATCCAGAACAGAGAGCCCCAAACAGAGGCACGGCAGGGGTTTTTGAGGAACAGAACTCTTGAGGGTCTCCACCCTTGAGGCTGGAGTTCAGGGTCAGGGACGACTAGAAACACAACAAGGGAGAAGCCCCCCAGGGACTCAAACCCAATCTGAACCCCTGGGCCGTCGTTCACAAGGGGTTTGGGGTGGGACAATGGAATTCGTTGCCTCCCCCGAGGCACATCACAACATCTGCTCCTTTTTTTTTTTTTCCCCCTTCAAAGTTTAATTTGGAGCTTAAAAATGTTTCCAAAACTTACAGCATAAAATCTTACCTCCTCCACAGAGCACTCACTTTGCTCTGTGGGACACTAAAAACTCAATAACAAAACACGTTAAGCAAACAAACAAACAGAAAAAAACAAAATTAAAAACAAACACTTAAATTGAACAGTGATGGTACTTAATACAAACGTAACGGTTTTTTAGTTCAGTCTCTTCCAGTTCTGGAGTTTCTTTCAGGAAGGGCGCAGCTCTTAGATCTCCTCTCACGAGGGGCAGAGTTCTTAGATCTCCAGCTTCGGCTCTGGTCTTGTAGGTGTGGGCGTTGCCACTTGAGATGTTCTTGGTGAAACGCTGGCTTTCAGAGCTCGGTTCCAGTTTCCATTTCCCCAGAGGGGGTGTTGCCCACCATGGAAAAGGCACAGCCCCCAGGGGTGGAGCAGCCAAAGAAAGGGCTGGGAGCGAAGCAGGAGTTACTGGGGGAAGGGAAGGTTGGGGGCCAGAAAAGAAGGAGCAAGGCGGGAAAAAAGGAATCCCAGACCGCGTGGGCAGTGCCATCTTGGGAAGAGGGCAGGGTCCGGGATGGACTTTCCCAGCCAGGGAACAGGAATATGGAAAGACAGGGGGTGAAAGAGGACACGGAATGGCGGGCAGACGGCAGCAGACCCGCAGCACTCTGGATGTTCCCCGTCCCTTGCCTGCCTTCAGGAAAACAGGGGATGGGATGGCAGAAAGACACCGGGGTGACGGGGAGTCGGCAGCAACCCCGAGCCATCTTGGCATTTTTCACCCTTTGTCCTGCCCTTAGGAACAGAGGAGAGGGGAAGATACAGGGAGGTATACACCAAAAAAAAATGAGGGACTTCACAGAAGCCAGAAAACAGTCCACAGGAAGGGCCATACCATCCATAATCATCCATAATCATCCATAATGTTAATCTCGTCCATAAAGGTGTTTCCCATCTATATTAAAAAAAAACCAAAACCCTCCATAATACGTCTCGTGGGGTGATGTTAGATGTTTGTCCCAGTGTCTGGTCTCTCGGCTCCCCCACCTCCATAAGCCCTTTTCCCCAATGGCCCTGAGGCACTCCCAACTCTGCCCTCCTGCCAGGTATTCTCGACTCCTCCTTTCTAAGGCGGGAGTCTCTCCGGCTCTCGAGCCATCAGCCGGGGATTTACGGAGTGTCCATGGAGCCGCTCCTGCTGTTCTCCTGGTGCCTCGCTGGATGCCGTGCATTCTCCACCATTTGTTGTAGTCCGCAACTGCAGGATCAGGTCCAGGGATGATATTTTCTGGAAACCAGCATGTACTACAACGAGAAGTGCCTCTGTTCATGAAACCATTTCTTCAGCACGGGAACAACTCCGATCCAGAACAGAGAGCCCCCAGCAAAGGCAGGGCAGGGGTTTTTGAGGGACAGAACTCTTGAGGGTCTCCACCCTTGAAAGTGGAGTTCAGGGTCAGGGACCACTAGAAACACAACAAGGGAGAAACTCCCCAGGGACTGAAACCCAATCAGAACCCCTGGGCCACCCTTCACAAGGGGTTTGGGGTGGGACAACTTCATCCAGGGCTCCCACGCCCATCTCCCAAAGCAGGAGGTCAAAATTCACTAGCTTGGCTTACAGCCATGCCTCTCCTGTAACAATGCTTATCTGAAACTAACTCTTTGCCTCCCTGAAGCACCTCCCAACAGTTTATGCTGTCTCTTTCCATGTTGATCACTCTCTCTCTCTCTTCCCCTGTCTCTGGAAAAAAGGATGAATTTGCAAGACTCACCTGAGTAGTGAGCAGGTTCAAGTCTTGCCCAGGCCTTGTGGATGGTCCCGGGATCTCTGCCGGAGCAGCGGCTGGAGCTGTCTGCGCTAGAAGATTTTTTCCCATGGCTGCTGTGGGGAGTGTGGCCATTATCTGAGCACGCTGCAAGCTCCTATCTTTCCCTGCATATCTTTAGTGGGCAGTGTGTGGTGAAACTGAGCAGCGGCAGCAAGTGCAGGCCAGGCAGGGAGCGGCCTGGCCCGGCAGCCCCGCTGTGCAAGGCCCAGCCAAGCCTCTGAGAAGGGGCTCCTGTCACTTGCCAGTCTCCATCCTCCCCGGGAAGCGCAGAGCTGCGGCCAGCCCCGCTCCCCTCCCGTGGCCTTGGCTGGCCTGGGGGGAAGGAGGCTGAAGGGGAGCCCTGGTACCTCTTGAAAAGGCGGAAAGCAAAGAGAGCAAGGAATTGCCGGCCTTAGGTCTTCAAGTGGTGTTCCCAGGTTGATGTCACTTTTCAATGGTCCCAACTGCTGTCAGTTCTCAGCAACGGCCACTTGTTGGCCAGGAGAAAAACTTTGTGGCATTTTGAAGAGATTTGGGGAATTTTGATGGATTTTTGTTGAAGTTTATAGGATCTTGAGCAGATTGAAATAATGTTGTGGGATTTTTGTGGATTTTTGTGGGATATTTGTGCAATCTGTAAAATATTTCTGGAATTTTGTGTGATATTGAAAAAATTTAATTAATTTTGTATGATTTTTGTAGAATTTGTGGGATTTGTCTGGAATTTTGAGGGATATTTCTGTAATTTTTGGAAATTTGTGGGGATTTGGTGGGATGTTTCTGGAATTTGGTAAGGTTTTGAGATTATTTAAAGAATTTTGTGGTAGTTTTCCTGGAATTTTGTGAATTTTTCTGCTATTCTGTGGTATTTTGAGGAGACTTGAAGAATTTTGAAGGATTTTTCTTAGATTTTGAGATTTGTGGAGATTTTGTGGGATGTATCTTAAATTTGATGGGGTTTTGAAAAAATATAGGGAATTTTGTGGGATGTTTCTGGAATTTGTTGGGTTTAAAAATTATTTAGGAATTTTGTGGGATATTTCTGGAATTTTGTTGGGCTATTCAAGAATTTTGTGGTATTTTGAAAAGATTGAGCGAATTTTGTGGTGTTCTTCTTGAATTTGGTGGGAATTTGTGGAGATTTTATGGGGCGTTTCTGGAATTTGGTAGAGTTTTCAGAAGATTTAGGGAATTTGGAGGGATTATTGTGGGATTTTGTGGGAATGGGTGGAGATTTTGTGGGACATTCCTGTGAATTGGTATGGTTTTGAAATGATTTAGGGAATTTTGTGGGACTTCTCTGGAATTTTGTAGGATTTTTCAAGGATTTTGTGGGATTCTGAGGCGACTTGAAGAATTTTGAGGGATTTTTCATGGATTTTGTGGGAATTTGTGGAGATTTTGTAAGGTGTGGAATTCAGTTGGGTTTAGAGAAAATTTAGAGAATTTTGTGGCATATTCCTGGAATTTGGAATGGTTTTAAGGTGATTTAGGGAATTTTGTGGTATTACTCTTAAATTTGATGGAAATTAGTTGGGAATTTGTGGGATGTTTCTGGAATTCAGTTGGGTTTTGAGAAGTCTTAGGGAATTTTGTGGGGGTTTTCAGGAATTTTGTTGGATATTGAGGAGATTTTGTGGGATGTTTCTTGAATTTGTTGGGTTTTGAGAAGATTTAGGGAATTTTGTGGCATATTCCTGGAATTTGTTATTGTTTTAAGGTGATTTAGAGAATGTTGAGGGATTTTCCTTGAATTTGATGGAAATTTGTGTAGATTTTGTGGGATGTTTCTGGAATTTGGTAGGGTTTTGGAATGATTTAGGAAATTTAGTGGGATATTTCTGGAATTTTGTGGGATATTGAGGAGCTTTTGGCATTTTGAGGGATTTTTCATGTATTCTGTGGGAATTTGTGGAGATTTTGTGGAATGTTTCTGGAATTCAGTTGGGTTTTGAGAAGATCTGGGGAATTTTGTGGCATATTCCTGGAATTTGGTATGGTTTTAAGGTGATTTAGGGAATTGTGTGGGATTACTCTTAAATTTGATGGAAATTATTTGGGATTTTGTGGGATATTCCTGGAATTTGGTAGGGTATTGAGGAGATTTAGGGAGATTTTGTGGGATTCTTCTTGGATTTTGTGGAAATTGGTGTAGATTTTGTGGGATGTTTCTGGAATTTGATGGGGTTTTGAGAAGATTTTGTGAATTTTGTGGGATTTTCCTGGAATTTTGTGTATTTTTCCTGTGAATTGTGTGGGATTCTGAGGAGGCTTGAAGAATTTTGAGGAATTTTTCTTGGATTTTGTAGAAACTTGTGGAGGTTTTGTGTGATTTTTGTGGAATTTTGTGGGATATTGAGGAGATTTAAGGATTTTGAGGGATTTTTCATGTATTTTGTGGGAATTTGTGTAGATTTTGTGGGATGTTTCTAGAATTTGGTAGGGTTTTGGAATGATTTAGGAAATTTTGAGGGATATTTCTGGAATTTTGTGGGGCTATTCAAGAATTTTGTGGTATTTTGAAAAGATTGAGCGAATTTTGTGGCGTTCTTGAATTTTGTGGGAATTTTGGAGATTTTATGGGGCGTTTCTGGAATTTGGTAGAGTTTTCAGAAGATTTAGGGAATTTGGAGGGATTTTTGTGGGATTTTGTGGGAATGGGTGGAGATTTTGTGGGACATTCCTGTGAATTGGTATGGTTTTGAAATGATTTAGGGAATTTTGTGGGACTTCTCTGGAATTTTGTGGGATTTTTCAAGAATTTTGTGGGATTCTGAGGCGACTTGAAGAATTTTGAGGGATTTTTCATGTATTTTGTGGGTATTTGTGGAGATTTTGTAACATGTTTCTGGAATTCAGTTGGGTTTAGAGAAAATTTAGAGAATTTTGTGGCATATTCCTGGAATTTGGTATGGTTTTACGGTGATTTAGAGAATTTTGAGGGATTTTCCTTGAATTTGATGGAAATTAGTGGGCATTTTGTGGGATGATACTGGAATTTGGCAGGGTTATGTGAAGATTTTGTGAATTTTGTGGGATTTTCCAGGAATTTTGTGTATTTTTCCTGTGAATTGTGCGGGATTCTGAGGAGGCTTGAAGAATTTTGTGGAATTTTTCATAGATTTTGTGGAAACTTGTGGAGGTTCTGTGGGATTTTTGTGGAATTTTGTGGGATATTGAGGAGATTTAAGGATTTTGAGGTTTTTTTCATGTATTTTGTGGGAATTTGTGGAGATTTTGTGGGATGTTTCTGGAATTCAGTTGGGTTTTGAGAAGACTTAGGGAATTTTGTGGGGGTTTTCAGGAATTTTGTTGGATATTGAGGAGATTTTGTGGGATGTTTCTTGAATTTGCTATGGTTTGGAGAAGATTTAGGGAATTTTGTGGCATATTCCTGGAATTTGGTATGGTTTGAAGGTGATTTAGGGAATTTTGAGGGATTTTCCTTGAATTTGATGGAAATTTGTGTAGATTTTGTGGGATGTTTCAAGAATTTGGTACGGTTTTGGAATGATTTAGGAAATTTTGTGGGATATTTCTGGAATTTTTTGGGGCTATTCAAGAATTTTGTGGTATTTTGAAAAGATTGAGCGAATTTTGTGGTGTTCTTCTTGAATTTTGTGGAAATTTGTGGAGATTTTATGGGGCGTTTCTGGAATTTGGTAGAGTTTTCAGAAGATTTAGGAAATTTTGAGAGATTTTTGTGGGATTTTGTGGGAATTTGTGGAGATTTTGTAAGGTGTGGAATTCAGTTGGGTTTAGAGCAAATTTAGAGAATTTTGTGGCATATTCCTGGAATTTGGTATGGTTTTATGGTGATTTAGAGAATTTTGAGGGATTTTCCTTGAATTTGATGGAAATTAGTGGGGATTTTGTGGGATGTTTCTGGAATTTGGTATGGTTATGTGAAGACTTAGAGAATTTTGTGGGATTTTCCAGGAATTTTGTGTATTTTTCCTTTGAAATGTGCAAGATTCTGAGGAGGCTTGAAGAATTTTGTGGAATTTTTCTTGGATTTTGTGGAAACTTGTGGAGGTTTTGTGTGATTTTTGTGGAATTTTGTGGGATATTGAGGAGATTGAAGAGTTTTGAGGTTTTTTTCATGTATTTTGTGAACATTTGTGGAGATTTTGTGGGATGTTTCTGGAATTCAGTTGGGTTTTGAGAAAACTTAGGGAATTTGTTGGGATTTTTCAGGAATTTTGTGGGGGTATTGAGGAGATTTTGTGGGATGTTTCTGGAATTTGTTGGGTTTTGAGAAGATGTAGGGAATTTTGAGGCATATTCCTGGAATTTGGTATGGTTTTAAGGTGATTTAGGGAATTTTGAGGGATTTTCCTTGAATTTGATGGAAATTTGTGTAGATTTTGTGGGATGTTTCTGGAATTCAGTTTGGTTTTGAGAAGATTTAGGGAATTTTGTGGGGTTTTTGTGGAGATTTTGTGGGATATTGCGGAGATTTAGGGAATTTTTTGGGATTTTTGTTGAATTTTGTGGGAAGTTTTGGAGATTTTGTGGGACTTTTCTGTGAATTGGTATGATTTTGAAATGATTTAGGGAATTTTGTGGGACTTCTCTGGAATTTTATGGGGTTTCTCAAGGATTTTGTGGGATTCTGAGGAGACTTGAAGAATTTTGAGGGATTTTTCTTAGATTTTGTAGAAACTTGTGAAGGTTTTGTGTGATTTTTGTGGAACTTTGTGGGATATTGAGGAGATTTTGGCATTTTGAGGGACTTTTCATGTATTTTGTGGTTATTTGTGGTGATTATGTGGGAAGTTTCTGGAATTCAGTTGGGTTTTCAGAAGATTTAGCGAATTTAGTGGGACTTCTCTGGAATTTTGTGGGGCTTTTCAAGCATTTTGTGGTATTTTTGAAAATATTTAGGGAATTTTGTGGAGCTTTTATTGAATTTTGTAGGAAATTGTGGAGATTTTATGGGGCGTTTCTGGAATTTGGTAGAGTTTTCAGAAGATTCAGGGAATTTTGTTGGATTGTTGTGAGATTATTGTGGAATTTTGTGGGAATCGGTGGAGATTTAGTGGGACATTCCTTCGAATTGGTATGGTTTTGAAATTATTTAGGGACTTCTGTGGGACTTCTCTGGAATTTTGTGGGATTTTTCTTTAATTTTGTGGGATTGATAGGAGACGAAGACTTTTGAAGAGTTTTTTTTAGATTTTGTGGAAATATTCTCTGATTTTGTGGGATTTTTGAGGAGATTTTGTTGGATATTGAAGCGATTTATGGATTTTGAGGGATTTTTCTTGAATTTTGTGGGAATTTGTATAGTTTTGTGGGATGATCTGGAATTTGGTAGTGTTTTCTGAATATTTAGGGAATTTAGTGGGATTTTTCTGGAACTTAGTGTATTTATCTGGAATTTTGTGATATTTTGGGAAAATTTAAATAATTTTGATGGATTTTTCTTGAGTTTTGTGAAAATTGGTGGAGAATTTCTGGGATTTTTCTGGAATTTTATGGGTTTTTTAAAGGATTTTGTTGTATTCTGAGGGGACTTGAAGGCCCGTCTCCCCTAGGAACACGCACGTACTGCCCGCCCGAGTGGATCGGCCTTCGCTGCTACCACGGCGATGGGGCGACCATCTGGTCCCTGGGCGTGCTGCTGTTTGAGATGGTGTGCGGGTACTTACCCTTGGAGAAGGAGCGAGACATCGTCTTGGGGCAGCTCTTCTTCCCGCAGGAGGCCTCTCCAGGTTGCTATGGGGCCTGAAGAAGGCAGGCTTTGGCAGGTGGCAGCGCGCAGCCCAGCCCGGCCCTCCCGCAGCTGCGCGGGACGTCCATGTGCCCTCAAGGGCCGGCTGCAGCAGGTGGCCCGTGGCAGGCTGGCTGTGGCACGCTTGGCTGAAGGAGGGGACGCTTGTCCTGCCGTGCCGCTCTCCCGCCAAGGGCAGCTCCCAGCACACGCAGCGTGGCCCGGCTTCTGCAGGCGCCGGCAGCAGCTGGGCAGGAGCCTTCTGCAAGTGAGCGCCGCTTTCTGCCTTCTCTCCCCAGAGTGCCAACATCTGATCCGCTGCTGTTTGTCCAAGCACCCCATGGATCGGCCACTGCTGGAGCAGATCTTCTACCACCCTTGGGTGTTGGGCGGCCATTTCTGATGCCTTGCCGCAGCCTCTGCAGCACCCAGTTCCCGTGTCCCACGCAGGACTGAGGGCCCAGGAAATAAAAGAACCCGAAACCCGGTGCGGGCTGGCAAGTCTAGTCCTTGTTAGCAACTTCAGCTAAAGGAACCTCTTGGCAAAAGGGGTAATCAGAGCGTTCCCTTCAGCCTTTGTCAAGCTTTTGGTGCCTTTCCTCCAGGTTGTCCCTCAAAATCAGAGAGGGGTAGAGCCTGCACCAGTCCCCCCAAATCGGTGGGAGGCAGAGACTACTCCCAGGCCCCTCAAAACTGGAGGAGGATGGAGACAATCCCTGGGCCCACAACACTGAAGGGATATAAATACCTGGCCCCCCAAAAATAAGAGATGGATGGAGCCCACAGTGACCCCAAGTCAGAGGGGGAAGGGAAGACTGCCAGCCCCCCTAAAGATGAGGGGAATTGTGCCTGTGCCAGCCCCACAAATTGCAAGGGGACAGAGAACACCCCTGGCCTGGCAAAGGGCAAAGAGCGGCCGGGGGCTGCCAGGATGGTGACAACACTGGCACCCCCCAAATCAGAGAGGGACAAAGAGCCCGCACAGGCTTCCCAGGAGAAGAAAGGGGGCAGCAAATATCCCCTGTACCCCTAAGTCAGAGGGGCACAGACACAACGCCCACCCCCCCTATAGTGGAGGGGGACAGACACAAAAGACCCCACAAAAAGAGCATGGGGAACCAGGAGCACTGCTGGCCCCACAAAGGTAAGGAGGGTGGAGAAACTCCCCATCTGTCTTTGTTTTGGAAGACAGGTGTCCGCTTGGGAGGGCAGGGGCCTCCTCAGGAATGAAAATGTAGACCCCCTCCTTCTGAATCATTATAATTTTGAACTCAAGGGGCTCTCAGGCAGAGATCTGTGGATAGGAATAGCAGTTCTTTACTGTATACACACTTTAGCGTGTATAAAGAGGCACACAAACAACAACAACTACAGCGTTAACAAGAAAACAGAACCAGGGACCCCGTGACAGCCTTCTCGGCCAACATGGGAAAGGATGGAGGAGAGGCTTTGCTTCACAAACCCCCTCGGGTTGGCAGTCAGTGCCAGTGCTCCTGCAGGGCTCTGAGGAACACTCAGCTGGAACAGCAGGGATGAGCTGAGATCCCGGGCCGGTGGCTGAGGTGGATCAGTAGCTCAGTGGAGGTGCCTGGCACTGCCACACGTCCCGGCAGGACAGGGGGTGTGAGGCCACCAATGAAGAGGGAAGAAGGAGAAGGAGAAACAGCAGCTCCGTCTGGGTGATGGCAAATTCCCTTCTCTCTGCAGCAACAGCTCCCAGCAAAGTGTCCTTCTCTGAAGCTGAAGAAGCTGCCAAACTGTGCCCACCATCCCCTTCTCCTGCCCCCTTTCCCCCTGGACCCAACCGAACTCTTTGTGTTTCTCAAGTACCACCTGCAGTCCGGTTTTTCCCACAACTAATGGGTAAAAATTCAACAGGTGAGCCAGACCTAAAAGAAGGACACTTAACCCCCAACAGTTTCTCATGTCCATCTCTTTGCACTCCGAAAGCCAGGAGGGATCGATCTGTCACCTCAAAACCACTCAATCCCACTGAAAACAGCTCCATTTTACCCCAAAAGGGCTCAATCCCAACTCAAAAGGGCTTGTTCCTCCTCAGAAAATCTCAATCCCACACCAAAATTACTCAGTTCCACCACCGCCAGGTGAGATGGAGGTGGAAGATGTTCTGGTTTAGGGCAAATTTGGAAGAAAACCTCTGAATGGGGTCACTGTAAAAAACAAATTAAAGTTGTCCCTCCCCCGAAAATTTCAGGAACACATTTTCTTGGAGAAAAGTGGAAAAACACAGTTTACTTAACAATCAAAGTATCTACAAGCATGAGCAAGATGAATAATATTAAAGAATAAATCCTCTGGCTGTTTGAAGAGATGGCAAAGCCAGAAAAGTCCTTTCCATGGGGTGTAGCTCAGCTCGCTCAGTCTCTTATCTGTTCTTCCGGCGCTGGAAAGGGCCCAGGCCCAGGCCCCCGTGGGCCACAGCCGTGAGCTCCCGGGGTTTGTCTGGGTTCTCAGTCCAGAGCAGCTTTGAACAGATCCAAGGAAAAAGGCAAAAAACACTCTGGGGAACTACTGTGCCTCAGCTAGCTAAAAACCAACTGAACTAAACTAAAAACTAACTAAAAAGGAAACTGAACTGAAGTGCCTAGAAGCAATGGAGAGCTCTGTCCCACTGTCTGTCCCTGCTGCAGACAACACAGGCCGGGGAAGCGTGCGGGGCACTGAGTGCCATTTCTGCAAACAAACTGCAGCTTCTTCTTCCCCCCCTTGGCTCTCAGAGCCAGTCTTGAAGGTGCAGAACTTAATAGGCAGCAGAAACAGAACAGACACCTGGGGATCCAAGGATCACAAAGTCACCCCAGGCCAGAAGGAGGTTGGGAGAAGTGGGATCCACATTTGGAGCGGTGGGATGGGGATTGTGTGGGGCTGGCTGGCTGGGCTGTATTGGATAGGAAATCAAACTTTCAGAGTTCCTGATTTCTGTCCCATTCATTTTCAGTCAGGTGCAGCTCTGTTTGCAGAGGGTCGCTGTGGCACTCGAGATGGACACACGACGCAGCGAGGTTGGCACAGCAAGAGCAATCTTTATTGCTCAGAAGCTGCTTTTCCATGGTTGACTGCGGAGGCTGGGGAACTGCCTGATTCAGAGATCCTGGCCCTCCCTTGGAGGTAAAATACTTTTTTCTAAGAGTGAGTAAAGTATCAGTCCCAGCAATCTTTGAGTTAGTTATGTTAAACTGTTACACTCCATTGCTGTTCTCCCCTGCCATCCCACCCCAATACCTGTATCCCAGTTTCCCCCCAGCCCCTCTCCTCCCCTATAAATACCCCAGATTATCCCCTGTTCCAGAGAGCAGCTGTCACTGGCTCCCTTGGCCGAGGGCCCGGCTGTAATAAAGGCCAGTTCTCTGCGGAACGCCACACAGCGCTCTGCTCTCTCCCTCCGTGTCGCCTGCACGCTGCCGCTGAGCTGAGCTGAGCTGAAATCACTCGCCGGGCAGAGGACGTGTCTGTGCCCCGGGCAGCCCAACCGCGGACCGCTTTTCCGGGAGTCGCGGCACCCCTGCCACCTCCACCGCTGCTGGCTGAGGCTGCTTCAAATAGTCCAGCGAGATACCAGGGGGTGAGGGGTGAAAAACTGAGCTCTTACACATCCAGTACTTCTCTTGTTGGAAGTCTTCAATCCCACCTCTCTGCTGGGATGAAATAGGTGCAACTCATCCAATTTCTAAAGTATCGTGCATCAAGCTGACACTATTTGAAGACTTCAAAATAGAAAAGCCACTTGAAACAAACCTCTGCTCCTTTCCATTTTCTCTGTTCCACAGTTTAGGACAGAAGACAGGAGAGAAAGATTGTTTTGGCAACAATGTTTTCAAGACTCTAAAAAGAATATCAAAACCTCTCTGCCACACTCTCAGCTCTTGCAATGCCAAAAAGCACTGGCTGGCTTTGCTCACAGACTCTCAATTGTGGTGGCATTTCTAGCACACCACAGGACAGCGATGTTTCTCCTTTTCTCCTGGAAATACCTACAGCACTTCTGCGTAGCAAGGCAAACATGAGCCTCTTTTAGTGGCCCTTGAAACTGGACATGTGAAATGAGCTACACAAAGCCACAGGCCAGCTGAACCTGGGATCTCTGAATGGGTCTTCACATTCTTCCCAGGAAGATGAATGGCAATCACTATTTTGGCAGGGAAACTGCATCAGCTGGCAATTTGGTGTAGAAAATGTGCTTTCTGCTCCTCTCAGAGCCAAAACTCCTACCCATTTCTTGAAAGTCCTTCTTAGATAATGACCATGTTCAACTGAGTGACAGTGAAGCCAAATGGCAATCCAAGAATCAATTGTCCTGTGCACAATCTCCTCCATCCATGTGGAAGGTTACTCAGGGGCACACAGGAGGAAGGAAGGAAGCCAAATGCATCATTGGACACAAAGTCAGACGTGTTGAGGGATGAAGAAATCTTGCAGAGCTATGGAAACCTGCCCTGAAAAGCCAGTTCAGGAAGAGCCTGAGCTGTTTTGTGCTTCTAGGCCTGAAGATGCTCAGGATCTTTCCCAGATGCTCAGCAGGCAGTAGGATTGTGCCTGAATCTGGCTCTGGAAATGCCAGTGCCTCAACTGAGAGCTGTGGCAATGATTTCCATTGCATGGAGAGGGGCCACAGTCCTGCAAGAGTCTTTCAGCAGAGCAAACAGCAGCCTGGAGGGTGGGCAGTGCTGCATCTGTACCACTGCATGCTCATCCTTCACCGTAATGCACAGCTGCCCCCAAAGCTGCCATGGATCACGTTTTAGATTTCTCCTGTTGGATATATTTTGGAGAAGTTGCTCTAGGTGGCTTTGGATGGTGATCCTGTAGGAAGCAGCCATTCGCCTGCTGTGATATCCTTACAACTAATCCTAACTTCTCATTGCCTTTGGTTTTATTTGGGTTTTTTTTATCTATTGGTTTGATTGGTTTCTTTGGGTTTGTTTGTTTGTGTTTTTGTCTGTTTTGATTTGAGTTTTTTTGCTTTTTTATAAGTGACTGATTTAGTTGGCACAGCCAAACTCCAGAAAACGTAAACCAGGCTTGACTTTCCAGAAATTGCTTTTGGCTGGCTTTAGCTGCATTCCCCAGGATCAGGATCACCAGGAGATATTTGCAGGTTTTACTCTGCATCATCAGCTTGCCCAGACTTTGCTCAGTGTTTCACCAATGGAGAAGACAATGGATATTTTGCCAAAGCTCCTTTCAAACAACAAAGCTTGGGGCAGCACGACACAAAAGAAGAAAAGAAAATATTCCCCAGTTAGAACAGAGCCAGAGTCCCACCATTTTCCCCTCCACTTTTATTTATTTTCTACATTTAGAGGCAAAGCTTCCATCTCCAAAAGCTTCCATCTCTCACTTCCTGATGCTCTTTGCTACCCTTTAGCCTTGACCCCCCACGAATCGGACTGCTGTCCATGTGGGGCTGGGGATGCTCAGCCTGGAAAGAGAAGGTGCTGGGGAGGCCTCCCTGCAGCTCTAGGAAAGATGGGCACCGAGAGGAGAAGCCTTTCAACTGCAGGAGTGAGATTGAAGTTGCATCTAATGAAGCTGCTCTTTTCCACTCAGGCTGCTGGGGCACTGGCCCAGGCTGTGCACACAGCCTGGGGATGCTCCATCCTTGGCAACATCCAAGGCCAGCTGGGAGCAGGGCTCTGAGCAACATATTCTGGGGGAAGATTGCTCAGCTTGGAACAAGATGCTCTTTAGGGTCCCTTCCAAGCCCAGCCACCCAGGGATTCCATCATTCTATGGTCTCCGTTGTCCTCTTCAGTCTGGGCCTGGGCTCCTGGCAGTGATGTCACAGTGCACGCTCCAGCTAGAACTTCCAGCATCCAGCAACGGCCACAACACAACCTGTGATTGGCTCCTTGTGTCAGGACGCTCTTCAGAGTGCTCCAAGCCAATCCCTGTCACCTTGTTTCCACCTGCCCCCTGATTCCCCCAGCAGTCCCCAAAGCTCCCCATTCCTTGGATTTTGCTGCCCATCCCTGCAGGATGTCTGCATTTGTTCCAAAGAAGGTATGGTACTATTCCATGGAGATGGACACCCCGCAGCTGCCTTGCTTGGCTGGAGCTCTGTTCAATACCGTGGGAACAGGACCCCACTCTGAGATTTTGCTACCTCTGCAGGGTGTCCCAGACCGAGAGGAGGAGATGGAGGTTGATACAAATATTGATAGAGAAGAGAAAATGGAAGTGGACGAAGAGGATACTGGGGAGGAAGAGATGGACGTGGATGTGGAAGAGACAGAAGAAGAGATGGAGGTGGAGATGGAAGATGACATTGAGGATATGGAAATCGATCTAGAAGACGAGGAGGAGGACATGGTGTTGGGATGAAGACCGATGCCAGCAGCAGAACAGGCAGGTGCTCCCCACGGGCAGAGTGGGTCCCCTGCTGCCAGGCTGGGGCTCGGCTGGGCACTCCCTGCTCAGGGACACGCTAGCCCATGCACTGGATTCTGGTGGCCATCCCTGGCCTGGCCTGGCCTTGCTTTGGGCCACACAAGCCCTGTTCCAGTGCCTGGGCCACAGCCCCCAGCCCCAGCCAGGCTCACTTCTGGCAGCAGAGTCCCCCTGTGCCAGTGTCCCAGCCCGGGAGCACATGGAACACCCCTCCATGCCTGACTGCACTGACCGTGCTACTTGTTTTTCTTCCAGGACTGAGGCACATCCCAGACAGAGATGACACCGTTCTGTATATATGTTTTAGACATTTTGTGTTCAGAGAGATGTTTTAGGGTTTGATTAAGACTTCTGTAAATATGTTTCATATAGTTTTGTTAGATAAGTTCTTAGGGAAATAGGTTCTATAGTTTGTTGTTGTTGTTACAAATATTCTGACAATGTAAATATGTTGCATAGTTCATTCTTGTTCCTTTTCTTCTACAAATAAACATTCTTTGTTTTTCACACCCCAGTTCTCTTTGCATTTGCTTTGGGCACATATGCAAAGTTGTGCTTTCCACTCGCTCCAGGTTCCCAGGGCTGGATGTCCCGGAGGGAGCTGGCACAGCCACCCCAGCAGTGGCTCCCTGTGCACAGGGGGTCCCACTGACAGAGCTCACCCTCTCCTTGCAGTTTCTCTGGACACACTTGGGAGCTGGAGGGGAAATCCCAGTGGGCCCTGTCCCATGGCATCCCACATGGGAGCAGGGCTCAGCCTCATCCATGGCTCTTCCCTGGCTAGCCCCAGGGCTAAGGAGGCTGCACTGGGCTGCGGGCAGCCTGCTTCCTGGGCACCCTGAGGGGCTGGAGCCAGCCTGGAGGGAGCCTCAGCACAGGGGCCTCTGGCCTACATGCACCAGCATTTCCTTTGCAAACCCCCTCTGTCACCACACTCTGCTATAAGCACAACATCAATTGTTCCTCC
The DNA here is from genome assembly GCF_030490865.1 of Poecile atricapillus. Classification (NCBI taxonomy): domain Eukaryota; kingdom Metazoa; phylum Chordata; class Aves; order Passeriformes; family Paridae; genus Poecile; species Poecile atricapillus. The sequence continues at coordinate 848,089 of NC_081279.1, forward strand.
TACTTCAAGGGGAGACCTTAATTGGCACAAATTTGTCCCTTGCACTTTCTAGCACAGCAAATGTCAGCGCTTGCAATCCCTCTTCTGCACTCCCTGCTCAGGCACCAAAACACTGCAACCTGCCAGAACATCTTGAATTAGCACCAACCTGCAGAGAGCTACAGGGGGAGAACCTACCCCCAACCACACAGGGACATTGATGGGCTGGGGCAGAGCTGAAACTAAAGTATTTTAATGCCAAGAGACAGGATTTTTTATTGCTGAATTCATTCTCCCACAACAAGAATGAAAGCTTTCAGTCTCCTCACCTGCCACACATGTCTATTGCCAAGGTTTGCTTCTGGGTTACCACTGATTTTTATTCATCTCTACAGAACTTAGCTTTTCCTGGCTAACATGCAGAGATGATATTTCAGAGCCAGATGAGCTCAGCACAGCTTGTGCAACACGCAGGATTTCCAGACCCAGAGATTCAGGCCATGCAAACTGATACTTTTTCGTCTGTGTGCTAAGATCACTGGAAGGATGTCAGTGATGTACCACACACTTCTCAGAGCTGTCCCTTCTATCCAGCTCTCCCCAGTCACTTCACACACTTCACTCCAAGCAGGTTCTGATAGAGTTCAGTAGCACATGGGATTTCATCCTGGCTTTTCTTCATTTTCTCCTGAGCTGTCTCCAGACACAGTGTGTGGGCACTGCAGCAGCATGAACGGGGCACCTCCCTGACACTGAGATTCATGTCACAACTTTTCATCAAAAGCAGCAAAGAAATGATTCCCACTGGGTCCCACACGGCTCCCTGGCAACTTTGTGCTGCTGCAGCTCCAGCACCAGGCCTGGTGCACAGGAATTTCAGGAGGAGACACACCGAAGGAATCAACCATTCTCAGAGAAGAAACATCTGTTTGCATGGCCCAAATCCCCACAACACTGCAGACTCTGGTGACCCACACTCTGCATTTGCACTTCAGCCTCTGTGCCTCACTTTTCATCTCACTGAAGTCCCCCCAGTTTCCCTCATGCTCAGATTCCCAAAGAATTCAAAGCAGCATTAGGAGCAGGGAGAGATGATGGGAGCTGTCCCAAAGCTCGACCAAATTTCTCAGGCCTGACAATTCTAGCCAAGGACAGAGGAAAAACCTGCATGAAAGAGGTGTGAAATGAAAGCAGGAATCAAATTTAGGTAGAATGAGAGAAGCTGAAGAGCTTTTCAGTGTTTGCAAAAAGATTAGAACCTCCAGGTCCAGGAGGGATGCGACATTTCCCCCACTCTAACAACTCTGTGATGCAAATTGATGCTCAAATCCTTCTCCCCAGCTCTGGGACTTGTTCAGCCACCAACATGGTGCTGAATTTTTCAAGCAAAGTGGAAGCTGGTCAGAGAGGTGGCTTGCAAATCAAAATCACAGCGGACAGCTTGGAAGCAGCAGCCAGAGCAAAGAGAGGCAGAGCATGGCCCTGGGGTGCAGCACAGCCACACAACACATGCCTGAAACTCTAAGACATGAAGGAATTTGCCATGGGAGACACAGAAGGTACTTGATGGAATCCTGCCTCCTTCACGATGCATCAGCACGCAGGAGAGCACTAGGATGAAGATGACAGCACCTTCTGCTGCTGCTTCCATCTCCTGAGTCAAATCTCACCAAAATCTCTCACTATTGGCCATTCCCAAAGCCTCAGATTCCCTCAGTCCTTGCAGGATTTCAGTGCTGAGGAGCATGGAGGGAGATAAAGGCACTTGCAAAGACCAGAGATGCATTTTCTGCCTGAGGTGCATTCCACTGCCCAGCTTAGTTCCTCTAAAACCATTCCAATCAGCCCCTTGGACAGCACCAAGCCAGCAGCAGAACATCAGTGCCTGAAAATGCTTGGAAATGCCATTCTTTGAGATTTCTCTCCAGCTCTCCCATTTCATGGTGCCATTGCAGGGCTTTATCCCATCACTCAGCACTTGCATCAAGTTTTGGCAACCAGCTTCAAACGGATTTGTAGTGCTGAGCAAATACGAGGCAATTTGACTTTGTCTCCAATGAATGAAATTTCACCTCAATCAGACGAACTCTGTGTTCTGTCATTGGCCAGGCACTAACTACTGCCAGCTCCCCCCAAGCCTGGATGTCAAACTGCCTTTATATTGGAAAGTTAAATTGAGTTGGTTTTATGTACAAGATTATTCTGTCTCCAAATCATTTGGAGCCATAGAATTGCATTTCCAAGGACTAAACTCAGAGCAGCCACAAAGAGCACAAGAGGCAGGAAAAGAAAGAAAAACAGAGATTTCTAAGGAGATGGAAATTGAATGCTGAGTTTTTTCCCATTCCAGGAAGTTCCATCAATTATCACCTGCCACCTCCTTGCCTTCACTTGTGTGACCACCACTGAATACACTCCCAGAGAAGAAAATGTTGGTCCTACTGAAAACTGGGGCTAGAAGTAGAAAAAGGCTCAGCTATCTGACTTCAAAGACAACATCATGAAAACAGCTGCCTTATGATAGCAAGATATGGTGGGCAGCAGGAATGGCTGAAGCCAGCAGAGAGAAGTCCATGAACTATTGGTGCTACAAAGATTTCTGACAAAACCCCCAAGAAGCCCAAAACAGCGTTTGGTGTGGCCCAGCTGCTAGGAGCCCTGTGCATTTAATTCAGTCATTGGCAGCACATGGAGATTGGCTTTAAGCTCCTTTGGTCCACTACTATTTTATTTTATTTTATTTTATTTTATTTTATTTTATTTTATTTTATTTTATTTTATTTTATTTTATTTTATTTTATTTTATTTTATTTTATTTTATTTTATTTTATTTCATTTCATTTCATTACATTTCATTTCATTTCATTTCATTTCATTTTTTCCACCCAGAAAATGTAATTGCTTCTACTCTTTGGGAAGAAATTACTGCTTTGAATGGTTCAAGGCTAAGTTTCTTCCTAGACCCACTTGCAATCGGTCACCAAGAGAAAAATTTTCTCAAAAGATCTCTTAAAAATTTTGGAGTTACTTTCAACATAAATAACTGGGTGATTTTGCTCCACATGAGAAGGGAATTGAATTTGACTCCCTCAGCTTAAAAAGAAGTCTTTCTTCCCAGCTCTTCACCAAGAGGAACAAAACACTTGGTTGCAGCAAACTGAAGGGAGGAAGAAGTTTCCTTCCCCCTGAGCTGCACAACAGGAGACAATTTTGTTGCCAAGAGGTGACAAAACCCAGCCAATTTCCAGTTCTTTCAGTTGAAGGGAAAAGCTCCAAGGATCATAGCTGGGGCAGACACAGAGTGGGAGGAGCAGGGGATCTGCTGGGGGGTTTTGGGCTGGGGCATAGATTAAAGAAATCTTCAAGTGAAACCCGTCATAGCTCAAGACTTCATCCCACAGAGGAGAAATTGGATTTGACCCAAATGCCATTCAAATCCAAAAAACATTGAGGCATCTCCCCAAGCTCTGCTGAGCCATCAGGTACAACCCAAAGCACCCTGTGGGACCAGAGCAGCAGCTCCCTGGCATGGGGACAGGGATGCTCCCTTGGCAAGCCGCCTGCATCACCCATGGGATTTGCAAGATCTGTTTCTAAAGACCCCAACATCCAAAAAACTCCACATTCAAAGCCTTTCCTTTGGGGTTTCACTTCTCCATCTGTCTCTTGTCACTAGACAGCTGCTTCACTTCAGCACCCTTCTGGATGGGGTCAAATTTTCTTCTAATTTCCAGCCTAAACAGGAAGTTACTTCCATTCATTCTTCTGCAAGTACTGGCAGCTTGTAGCTGCTCTGCTCTTCCTCTCCTGCTGTGCATTTGTGCACATCAAGTGCCAAGAGCATTTCCTTGTTTCAATGCCGCAGCGACGGAAAGCCCAGAGCACCGCGACTTCTCTAGATATTCAGCCCTGATAAGGGCTGGGCCGAGGTGCGTGAGCAGCTTCGAGCAGGCGAGTGATTCAGCTCAGGCTCAGCGGTAGTTGAGTGATTTCAGCTCAGCTTAGCTCGGCTCGGCAGCAGCGGCAGGCAGGCAACACAGGAAGCAGGGACGGGAATGCTGGTCCAGCGTTCCACCAAGGCAAAACCTTTTATTCAGGCAGAGCTTCGGCGAAGGGTGCCGGCAACAGTGAATCCGTCGAACAGGGGAAAAGCCGGGATATTTATGGGGAAGGAGAGGGGCGGGGGGAAGCCCGAGATACCTGTATCGGGATGGGACAGCAGGCGGAAACACCAATGGGACACAACAGTTTAACATATCTAACTCAAAGACCCCTGGGAGCGACACATTGTCTCTCTCTTACAGAGAAGTATCTTGTCTCCAGGGTAGAGCCAGAATCTCAGGCCCAGCCGGCTCCTCCTTAGCCACAACTCCCCCTTCTTTACTTATTAAAAAGGCATCTCCTAGAGAGTTAGCTAATAGATTCTTAAAACATGAAAACATACTTGGGAAGATAATAACAATTAGGAAAACCCAAAAAACTTTTTTCAGGAGGGAGGCAACCCATCCTTTGAGCCCTTAGCTCCCAAAATGGTCCTCAAGCCACTGGGGCTCCTTTTCAGTCTGGAGTTCCTGGACCGGACCACGTGTTGGGGTCTCTGGATGAGGGTGTGGATGCCTTCACTGGGGCTGGGGAGGTCAAAGCAGCACAGTCCGTTAAATTCTTCGCAGCCGTGTCCATGGGCCAGGAGCAAAAAGTCTAGAGGGTTGGTGGCACTGCCCGTGGACAAGCACATGTGGTCTTGTTTGAGCGTCTTTTCCAGGGTGATCCACATGTTCTCTTGGGGCTGTGCTACTAGCCAGGCATCCACAGCTGATGTTTTCAGGAGCATCCAGATAATCAGGAACATCCGGAACTCAAGGATGGTTTTGCTCTCCATTTTCTACAACAGGACATAAAAGATTAGCTCTGATTTTTGGAGCGGGGGGGGGGGGGGAGTTATTTTCTTTTTCCCTTTCCTCTCCCATCTCCCCCCTCTTTTAAAAAAAACAAAAAAAAAACCAAACAATTATAAGCAAGGTTATTCTGTGTATTGGGGACACATGAGCTGACACCAGCAGCAGCACAGAGGTGCATTTTGGTGTAAACTGGCAATTTGGGCTGGGCAACGAGGGCAAGAAGGGGAAGGGTGAGGGAGTTAAGAAGACTTGCGTACTGTCACGGTGTCAGGCGTGACGTTGGCAGTCGTCTCGTTGCAGCTCTGGTAGCAGGACGGTTTGGCCTCTGTCTGGTTGTTGGTCTGGTGGCAGGTCGGTTCTGTGGACTCCGATGACGTCTCTGTTTCCAGGCTGCAGTGGGCTGCTGTTTTTCTGGACCTGTGTGGGTCTCAGGAGACTTTGAAAGTTCTGAATTTGGTGCAGGGTTTGTAGGGCCTAAATAAGGTTTTACATTTTTCCCTGGGAGCCACTTAGGTCCTGATGGTGTGGACACACACGCATACCCTCTCTCCCAGGTAATCAACGGGAAAGGTCCTGATACCAGTTGTGATTCAGGATCCTTGATCAGCACTGGTGGCTTCTCTGTGAGTTTGGCATGAGTTGAGTTAGAGAAGTGCCGAATTACAGGGGGTCAGGCTCTGTAGCTGAGCAATTTAGAAAGTTCATGACATATAGAGCCTTACAGAGCCTCTCAGTGGGAGGAATGATCTCTGTTCCTCCCCGCTGGTGATCAAGAACTCTTTTCAGGTTTTGGTGGGTCCTTTCTACTATTGATTGCCCTGTAGGGGAATGAGGAATGCCCGTGGTGTGTTTCACCCCCCACTCATTGAAAAAGTCTCTTAGTTTCTGAGAGGTGTAAGCAGGTCTGTTGTCTGTTTTAATTTGTTCTGGGACTCCCAGGGTAGCAAAAGCAAGGAGAAAATGTCAGATGGTGTGCTTGGCATTTTCTCCTGCATGGGCTGAGGCAAACACTGCGCCAGAGAAGGTGTCTACGGAGACATGTACATATTTGACTCTCCCGAGGGACGGGACGTGAGTGACATCGGTTTGCCATATCTGGCAGCTGTTAAGTCCTCGGGGGTAAACCCCGGAGTTAACGACTGGTTTGGAACGATTGGCAATTAGGACAGGTGGCAACTATTGCACTAGCCTGGTCTCTGGGTAGTCTGAACATTCTCATCAGTGCAGGCACGTTTTGGTGGAAGACCTGGTGGGACAATTTCATTTGTGCGAAAATGTCAGGGACATTGGCTGCCCCAGCAGGCATGGCTAAGGCGTCTGCCCTCCTGTTTCCTTCAGCAATGGCACCTGGGAAGTTGGTGTGTGCCCTCACATGCATGACATAGTAAGGTTGCTTTCTGTGGGAGATAAGATACACTAATTCAGAAAGCAATTGGTATCAATTTCGGTTACAGACCTCTTTCAGAAATGCATGTTCTGCTCTCATAGCTATTCCAGCCACATAAGCCGAATCAGTCACCAGATTGAAAGGTTCTTGGAATTTTTCAAAAGCTCTGACAACGGCTGCTAATTCAGCAATTTGTGGTGATCCCTTGACCACTTGGACATCAGACTCCCATTTCTGTGTCCTGGGGTCCTTCCAAGTCATGACTGACTTGTGGGATTTCCCTGAGCCATCTGTGAAAACCGTCAGGGCCTGGAGTGGTGTTTTGCTCTGTAATGATTTGGGGACCAAATTAAATGTGGTTTTGAAAAGTTTGTGGCCAGGTGGGTGTATAGAAATTTGGCCTGAATAGCTATCGAGAGCGAACTGAAGGCTCTCATTGGTTTGGAGCAAAGGCTCCAAACTTCCAGTTGCCAATGGGAGGAAAATGCATGTGAACTCACAGGCTGCAAGAGTACGGAGACAGACTCTAGCTCTTTTAATGAGTTCTGCCATGATTTCCTGTGGAGTGATGATAGTCTTAGTGGGCTGGTTATGTGTGAAAATCCACTCGATGATAAGGAGTGGATCCTTCAATGCCATGTCCCATTGAAAAATGAGCGCGTGTAAGTGCGAGGCCTTACCCAGGATAACCAGCTGGAAGGGCAGGCTGGGTTCATAACGGTGGGCTTGCCGTGAAGACAGGGCCTCCTGGACCTTGGTGATGGATTCCCGGGCCTCCGGCGTGAGGGAGTGTGGTGAATCGAGGGCTTCGCTGCCACGGAGCAGGTTGAATAGGGGCGCAAGGACTTCTGCTGTTACCCCAAGCAGAGGGCGTATCCAGTTGATGGACCCGCAGAGCTGATGTAGGTCCCGCCGGGTCTTGGGGTCATCTTTGATGGTCAGCTGCTGGGGCACGATGGTCCGTTCACGGATCCGGAGTCCCAGGTAGGTCCAAGGGCAGGTGTGCTGGATCTTGTCCTCACGGATCTCAGATCCAGTGTCCTTGATTGTCTGGATGTTTTTTTGTAAAGTCTGGTGCAGATAGTCATCAGCAGCAGCACAAACCAGGATGTCATCCATGTAGTGGAGGATGATGGCATCCAGGAACAGGGTCCTCACAGATGACAGGATACGGGCCACGTACCATTGGCAGATGGTAGGAGAATTTTTCATCCCCTGAGGAAGGACTAGCCAATGGTATCTCTTTAAAGGTGCTTGTCTGTGTGGAGAGGGAACCGAGAATGCAAATCTGGGGGCGTCCCGGGGATGGAGGGGTATGTTGAAAAAACAGTCCTTGATGTCAATGACAGCCAGTTTCCAATCCCGGGGAGCATTGAAGGGGAAGGCATGCCAGGCTGGAGGGGTCCCATGTCTTCAATGACATCATTGATTTTCCTGAGGTCATGAAGGAGTCTCCACCTGTCCTTGCTTGGTTTGCGTAGGACAAAGACAGGGGAGTTCCAAGGGCTATTGGTCTCTCTAATGTGGCCCTTGGCAAGCTGCTCTTCTATGAGGGCTTCCAGTGCACGCAGTTTGGTCTCAGATAGGGGCCACTGATCAACCCACACTGGATGGTGCTGTTTCCAGGTGAGTTGGGGGATGGTAGGCGTGGCATGCTTCTCAGTGACCCTCACTAAAAATCCCTGCTGGGAATCCGCAGAGAAGCTCCCTATTGGGACAGGAGATCCCGTCCCCGGAGGGTGATTGGTGCTCTCACCACAAATGGCCTGATGGTTGCCATTTGACCCTCAGGTCCTTCGATGACAATATTCCGTTTGCTCCTCATGGAGGCTGTCATCCCTCCAATTCCTGAGATCATGCCTGCTACAGGTTGTAATTCCCAATTGTCTGGCCACTCGGAGCGGGCGATGATGGTAACATCTGCTCCAGTGTCTAGCATTCCTGGATGCTGAATCCTTTCCCCATAACAAAACAGGCTGCAGTCCACAATGGGTTTGCAGAAGCCCACAACCTGAGTCCACATAGCGCTGGGGTTGAGGGGAACCTGTTCCGGGCAGTCACTGGGAAGTAAAAAGGCCTGTGCCACAGGAGTCTGTTCCTTTAAATAATAAGGAGGGTCTATGCAGGTCAGGGAGATGGAAATTTCATCTCCAGGGTATATGGTCTGGACCTCAGGAACAGTATGCATTTGTTCTGGACAGTTGGTAGGATCCCCAAGTATTAAGATGTTGGAGGGACCGCCTGGTGGTCCACATTTCCCTGTGGGGATTTTGTAAACACAGTCACCCTTCATCTGTAAAGAGAGTCTAGTTACCAGTTGACGCCGGGTTCCCATCTGGAGCGCTCCACCTGCTGGGTTTGATATCGGGGTCCCCGTGGAGGCAGGATGGTGGGTTTGGCAGGAGGGGTGGAGCGGTGCGGCATTTGATTTGATGTCGAAGCGCAGGGCCGTTCCGCGCTCTGCCTGAAGTTTCCCGAATGCCAGTTCTGTCTGGGGAACTGTTGGTGGGCAGGTGGTTGTATGGAATGTCTCTCTGGACAGTCTTTGAAAAAATGTCCAGGCTTGCCGCAGTTAAAACAGCGATTTGTGTTGGGGTCTGCAGCATAAGCTCCAGATATCCCCTCTGCCACTCCCTTAGCCACTGCAAGTGCCACTGTATTCTCACTTGAGGCAGAGGAGTGTTTGGTGCAGGCTTCAACCATCTGATCTATGCTTGGTTCGGGGTCCAGAGGGAGGGCTTGCAAAACTGCTTTGCACTCCTGATTAGCATTGGCCATTGCTATTTTTACTATTAATTCTTTTTGCGCTTGAGGGCTTTCTATCTGCTTTTCAATGGCTACTTTTAGCTTATCAATATACTTAATAAAAGACTCAGTTGCCCCTTGCTTAATATTGGTGAAGCACTGTGTTGGCACTTTATCATCAGGGTTGGTAAAAAGAGATATCTTAGCAGCATTAGCTATATCCTGTAAGGCTGCTTCAGGCAGATCCCTGGCCTGATCTCGGGGCTTTTGGAAATCTCCTCCTCCTGCTAATTGCTCCAAAGTAAAATTGAGTCTGTTAGCATCTTTTGCATAAACGTCTGCTAACTGCTTTAAATGTTTCTTCCACTGCCTCTCCCACAACATGTATTCTGCTGGAGAGAGCAGGCAGTTCATAGTATTCTTGATGTCATGTGGAACCATGACGTGGGCAGAGAAGGAAGCTTCTAGTAAGTGTTTAAAAAAATGTGAACCCCTGCTGTGTTCCTCGGCAGCTTTGCAAAGTTCCTGCAGTTCCCTATAATGAAAGGACTCCCATGCAGCAACCTGTGCCCCTGTCCTGTCTCTCTTCATTATTACCGGAAAGGCAAGTATTTTCTGGGACAGAGCAGAGTTCCCCGCCCGTGTGGCTTCCCTCTGCACCTCAGCCCAGTGATCTCCATATTCAGAATCTGAAGAAGAAGATTCACTGCTCTCATCTCCTAGTGGAGATGGGGGGCGCTTGCTGGCAGCGCGGGGCCGGCTCGGGTGTCTAGAGCTGGCCCTTTTGTGGCCGGGTGGGGAAGCCGAGATGGCCCCGCTCTGGCTGGAGCCGTCCCGACCTCCGGGGCACAGGGACCCTGGAGCGGGAGTGCCGCTGGGGACGGGGCCCCGGCACAAAGGGACAGGACCGGGGTCTGCGATGGGGAGGGGTTTCCCCATGGATGGGGGAGGGCCCGACGCGGTTACACCCAACGACGCAGTGGGGGGGGAGGAGCCGCAGGACGCGGCAGGAAGAGAAGGGTTGAAGGCGGGAAAGTGGCCATTTTGGGCATCGAGGGCAGGAAAACCGGGGTGGGAGTGGGACAAAATGGCGGGGCTGGCCACTGCTGGCGCCATCTGTGCTAACGCTAGGAACTGGGAGGGACACAACCGGGTGTGAGGGCATAGGAGAGAGGGTAGAGGAAAGACCCAGAGCGGCATGGCCATTGCCACCCTGGTACGGGTAGAGAGACAGTGGGAAGGTGTCAGGGAGTCGGCAGCAGCTCTGTGCCTGGGGGCAACGTCCACCCGCCGACCGGCTCTCAGACAGGGAAAGGTGTTCGGGGGCACTTGGAGAGGTGGATGGGGTTGGGGGGTTTAACTGGGGACCCAAAACTCCCTCTTCTTTTTTTCCCTCTTTTTCCAATGAGAAAATAATATTTTGAAACACAGGAAAAAACTTTGCAACAGAAAAATCCCCTTTAGCTTGAACAGTATATGACTTTCTTCCCACATTATCCAAAAAAATTCCTGATTTAGCAGAGTCCGAATTCATCTTAAAATGTTTAAAAACCCAATGAATAAATCTTTTTAAATCCCCTTTAGGAAACTTAAAAGATCCCGATTTTAGGGTATTTGCAACTTGGATATAAAAGTCCCTCTCAGGCGGGGTCAGTCTCTGTACAAAGGACTGGTTTCCCATCCTTTTTCACTCCCCACCCAGCAGTAAAACAGGAAAGAAAAAGAATAAAAAGCCCAAGGAAAAAAAAACCTTCGACTTACAATTTCTCTTCAGCAGATGCCGGCGGGTGAAAAAAAAGCTGCTGGTTAGGTGGTCACCTGGCGGCCGGTCCTCAGGGGCTCTTCCTTGCCCCAGATGGTCAGACGAGGGTCCCGGTCGCAGCCTCTGGGATCACCTCTTGCTAGAACGCAAGAAAGGCTTCCTCGAGGGGCGGCGGCTCAAACAGAGGCTCGTCTTGCAGGTAAACTGCGGGCAGACGCTTCTTCAGGGCTCCTTCGAAGGCCCCGCGTTTGGGACGCCAGTTGCTGCAGCGACGGAAAGCCCGGAGCACCACGACTTCTCTAGATGTTCAGCCCTGATAAGGGCTGGGCCAAGGCGCGTGAGCATCTTCGAGCAGGCGAGTGATTCAGCTCAGGCTCAGCGGTAGTTGAGTGATTTCAGCTCAGCTTAGCTCGGCTCGGCAGCAGCGGCAGGCAGGCAACACAGGAAGCAGGGACGGGAATGCTGGTCCAGCGTTCCACCAAGGCAAAACCTTTTATTCAGGCAGAGCTTCGGCGAAGGGTGCCGGCAACAGCGAATCCGTCAAACAGGGGAAAAGCCGGGATATTTATGGGGAAGGAGAGGGGCGGGGGGAAGCCCGAGATACCTGTATCGGGATGGGACAGCAGGCGGGAACACCAATGGGACACAACAGTTTAACATATCTAACTCAAAGACCCCTGGGAGCGACGCATTGTCTCTCTCTTACAGAGAAGTATCTTGTCTCCAGGGTAGAGCCAGAATCTCAGGCCCAGAGGGCTCCTCCTTACCCACATTTCAATGATGTCATTTTGCCTTATTATTTCCTTCCCATAGAGTTGCACAGATTTGGTGCTGGCTCAACACTCAGAACATTGACAGCACAAAGTCGAGTTTTCGCACCAACTTCTCCAACCTTGGCACCTGTTGCAGTCAGCAACCTCAGGATCTCGGCCAGGGAAACCGCAGGGTTCTGGGGACCAGCATGGAACACCAGCGAGACGAGCCTTTGTTCACTAAATCATTTATTCAACATGGGAACAAACTCAGATCCAGAACAGAGAGCCCCAAACAGAGGCACGGCAGGGGTTTTTGAGGGACAGAACTCTTGAGGGTCTCCACCCTTGAGGCTGGAGTTCAGGGTCAGGGACCACTAGAAACACAACAAGGGAGAAGCCCCCCAGGGACTCAAACCCAATCTGAACCCCTGGGCTGTCCTTCACAAGGGGTTTGGGGTGGGACAATGGAACTCGTTGCCTCCCCCGAGGCACATCACAACATCTGCTCCTTTTTTTTTTTTCTCCCCTTCAAATTTTAATTTGGAGCTTAAAAATGGTTCCAAAACTTACAGCATAAAATCTCACCTCCTCCACAGAGCACCCGCTTTGCTCTGTGGGACACTAAAAACTCAATAACAAAACACGTTAAGCAAACAAACAAACAGAAAGAAACAAAATTAAAAACAATCACTTAAATTAAACAGTGATGGTACTTAATACAAACGTAATGCTTTTTTAGTTCAGTCTCTTCCAGTTCTGGAGTTTCTTTCAGGAAGGGCACAGCTCTTAGATCTCCTTTCACGAGGGGCAGAGTTCTTAGATCTCCAGCTTCGGCTCTGGTCTCGTAGGTGTGGGCGTTGCCACTTGAGATGTTCTTGGTGAAACGCTGGCTTTCAGAGCTCGGTTCCAGTTTTGATTTCCCCAGAGGGGGTGTTGCCCACCATGGAAAAGGCACAGCCCCCAGGGGTGGAGCAGCCAAAGAAAGGGCTGGGAGCGAAACAGGAGTTACTGGGGGAAGGGAAGGTTGGGGGCCAGAAAAGAAGGAGCAAGGCGGGAAAAAAGGAATCCCAGACCGCGTGGGCAGTGCCATCTTGGGAAGAGGGCAGGGTCCGGGATGGACTTTCCCGGCCAGGGAACAGGAATATGGAAAGACAGGGGGTGAAGGAGGACACGGAATGGCGGGCAGACGGCAGCAGACCCGCAGCACTCTGGATGTTCCCCGTCCCTTGCCTGCCTTCAGGAAAACAGGGGATGGGATGGCAGAAAGACACCGGGGTGACGGGGAGTCGGCAGCAACCCTGAGCCATCTTGGCATTTTTCACACTTTGTCCTGCCCTTAGGAACAGAGGAGAGGGGAAGATACAGGGAGGTATACACCAAAAAAAAATGAGCGACTTCACAGAAGCCAGAAAACAGTCCACAGGAAGGGCCATACCGTTCATAATCGTCCATAATCGTCCATAATTGTCCATAATGTTAATCTCGTCCATAAAGGTCCTTCCCATCTATATAAAAAAACCAAAACCCTCCATAATACGTCTCGTTGGGTGATGTTAGATGTTTGTCCCAGTGTCTGGTCTCTCGGCTCCCCCACCTCCATAAGCCCTTTTCCCCCATGGCCCTGAGGCACTCCCAGCTTGGCCCTCCTGCCAGGTATTCTCGACTCCTCCTTTCTAAGGCGGGAGTCTCGCCGGCTCTCGAGCCATCAGCCGGGGATTTACGGAGTGTCCATGGAGCCGCTCCTGCTGTTCTCCTGGTGCCTGGTTGGATGCCGTGCATTCTCCACCATTTGTTGTAGTCCGCAACTGCAGGATCAGGTCCAGGGATGATATTTTCTGGAAACCGGCATGTACTACAACGAGAAGCGCCTCTGTTCATGAAACCATTTCTTCAGCATGGGAACAACTCCGATCCAGAACAGAGAGCCCCCAGCAAAGGCAGGGCAGGGGTTTTTGAGGGACAGAACTCTTGAGGGTCTCCACCCTTGAGGGTAGAGTTCAGGGTCAGGGACCATTAGAAACACAACAAGGGAGAAGCCCCCCAGGGACTCAAACCCAATCAGAACCCCTGGGCCACCCTTCACAAAGGGTTTGGAGTGGGACAACTTCATCCAGGGCTCCCACGCCCATCCCCCAAAGCAGGAGGTCAAAATTCACTAGCTTGGCTTACAGCCATGCCTCTCCTGTAACAATGCTTATCTGAAACTAACTCTTTGCCTCCCTGAAGCACCTCCCAACAGTTTATGCTGTCTCTTTCCATGTTGACCACTCTCTCTCTCTTCCCCTATCTCTGGAAAAAAGGATGAATTTGCAAGACTCACCTGAGTAGTGAGCAGGGTCAAGTCTTGCCCAGGCCTTGTGGATGGTCCCGGGATCTCTGCCGGAGCAGCGGCTGGAGCTGTGTGCGCTAGAAGATTTTTTCCCATGGCTGCTGTGGGGAGTGTGGCCATTATCTGAGCACGCTGCAAGCTCCTATCTTTCCCTGCATATCTTTAGTGGGCAGTGTGTGGTGAAACTGAGCAGCGGCAGCAAGTGCAGGCCAGGCAGGGAGCGGCCTGGCCTGGCAGCCCCGCTGTGCAAGGCCCAGCCAAGCCTCTGAGAAGGGGCTCCTGTCACTTGCCAGTCTCCATCCTCCCTGGGAAGCGCAGAGCTGCGGCCAGCCCCGCTCCCCTCCCGTGGCCTTGGCTGGCCTGGGGGGAAGGAGGCTGAAGGGGAGCCCTGGTACCTCTTGAAAAGGCGGAAAGCAAAGAGAGCAAGGAATTGCCGGCCTTAGGTCTTCAAGTGGTGTTCCCAGCTTGATGTCACTTTTCAATGGTCCCAACTGCTGTCAGTGCTCAGCAATGGCCACTTGTTGGCCAGGAGAAAAACTTTGTGGCATTTTGAAGAGATTTGGGGAATTTTGATGGATTTTTGTTGAAGTTTATAGGATCTTGAGCAGATTGAAATAATTTTGTGGGATTTTTGTGGATTTTTGTGGGATATTTGTGCAATCTGTAAAATATTTATGGAATTTTGTGTGATATTGAGAAGATTTAAATAATTTTGTGGGATTTTTGTAGAATTTATGGGATTTTTCTGGAATTTTGAGGGATTTTTCTGTAATTTTTGGAAATGAGTGGAGATTTTGAGGGATGTTTCTGGAATTTGCTAAGGTTTTGAGATTATTTAAAGAATTTTGTGGTATTTTTCTGGAATTTTGCGGATTTTTCTGGTATTCTGTGGTATTTTGAGGAGACTTGAAGAATTTTGAAGGTTTTTTCTTAGATTTTGAGATTTGTGGAGATTTTGTGGGATGCTTCTGGAATTTGGTGGGGTTTTGAAAAAATTTAGGGAATTTTGTGGGATTTCTCCGGAATTTTTGGGCTTTTTTCAAGAATTCTGAGGGTTTCAGAGGAGACCTGAAGAATTTTGAGGAATTTTTCTTAGACTTTATGGAAATTTGTGGGGATTTTGTGGGATGTTACTGAAATTTTGTGGGATATTGAGGAGATTTAGGGAATGTTCTGGGATTTTTCCGTAATTTGGTGGGATATAGAGGAGACTTGATGAATTTTGTGGGATTTTTCTTAGATTTTGTGGACAATAATGGAGATTTGGTGGGACTATTCTGGAACTTGGTAGGGTTTTGTGAAGATTTAGGGAATTTTGAGGGATTTTTCTGTAATTTTGTGGGCCTTTTCAAACACTTTGTGTGGTTTTGAAGAGAGTTGAAGAATTTTAGGAATTTTTCTTAGATTTTGTAGAAACTTGTGGAGGTTTTGTGGGATTTTTTGTGGAATTTTGTGGGATATAGAGAATATTTTGGCATTTTGAGGAATTTTTCATGTATTTTGTGGGAAATTGTGGAGATTTTGTTGGATGTTTCTGGAATTCAGTTGGGTTTTGAGGAGAATTAGGGAATTTTGTGGGATTTTTTAGGAATTTTGTGAATTTTCCTGGAATTCTGTGGGATTCTGCGGATACTTGAACAATTTTGAGGATTTTTTTTTAGATTTTGTGAGAATTTGTGGAGATTCTGTAGGATTTTTCTGGAATTTTGTGGGCCTTTTCAAAGACTTCGTGGGATATTGAGGAGATTTTGGCATTTTGAGGGATTTTTCATGTAATTTGTGGGAATTTGTGGAGATTTTATAAGATGTTTCTGGAATTCAGTTGGGTTTTGAGAAAATTTAGGGAATTATGTGGCATGTTCCTGGAATTTGGTATGGTTTTAAGGTGATTTAGGGAATTTTGTGGGATTTTCCTTGAATTTTAAGGAAATTAGTGGGGATTTTGTGGGATATTCCTGGAATTTGGTAGGGTATTGAGGAGATTTAGGGAATTTTGTGGGAGTTTTCTTGGATTTTGTGGGAATTTGTGGAGATTTTGTGGGATGTTTCTGCAATTTGGTAGGGTATTGAAGAGATTTAGGGAATTTTGTGGGAGTTTTCTTGGATTTTGTGGGAATTTGTGGAGATTTTGTGGGATGTTTCTGCAATTTGGTAGGGTTTTGAGAACATTTAGGGAATTTTGTGGGATTTTTCAGGAATTTTGTGTATTTTTCCTGTGAACTGTGTGGGATTCTGAGGAGGCTTGAAGAATTTTGACAGATTTTTCTTAGATTTTGTGGAAACTTCTGGAGGTTTTGTGGGATGTTTCTGGAATTCAGCTGGGTTTTGCAGAGATTTAGGGAATTTTGTGGGATTGTCCTAGAATTTGGTATGGTTTTAAGGTGATTTAGGGAATTTTGAGAGATTTTCCTTGAATTTTATGGAAATTGGTGGGGATTTTGTGGGATGTTTCTGGAATTTGGTAGGGTTTTGAGAAGATTTGGTGAATTTCGTGAAAATTTTCCGGGAACTTTTGTGTATTTTTCCTGTGAACTGTGTGGGATTCTGAGGAGGCTTGAAGAATTTTGAGGAATTTTTCTTCTATTTGGTAAACATTTCTGGATATTTTGTGTGATTTTTGTGGAATTTTGTGGGATATAGAGGAGATTTAGGGATTTTGAGGGATTTTTCTTGAATTTTGTGGGAATTTGTGGAGATTTTGTGGGATGTTTCTGGAATTCAGTTGGGTTTTGAAAAAATTTAAGGAATTTTGTGGGATGTTTCTGGAATTTTGTAGGATATTGAGAAGATTTTGTGGGATGTTTCTGGAATTTTGTGGGGCTTTTCAAGAATTTTGTGGTATTTTGAAAAGATTTAGTGAATTTTGTGGTGGTTTTCCTGAATTTTGTGGTAATTTGTGGAGATTTTATGAGGCGTTTCTGGAATTTGGTAGAGTTTTCAGAAGATTCTGGGATTTTTGAGGGATTTTGCTAGAATTTTGGAAGGCTTTTCAAGGATTTTGTTGAATTTAGAGGAGACTTGATGAATTTTGCGGGATTTTTCTTAGATTTTGTGGACATTTGTGGAGATTTTGTGGGATGTTTCTGGGACTTGGTAGGGTTTTGTGAAGATTTAAGGAATTCTGAGTGATTTGTCTGGAATCTTGTGGGCCTTTTCAAAGACTTTGTGTGGTTTTGAGGAGACTTGAAGAATTTTGTGGAATTTTTCTTGGATTTTGTGGAAACTTGTGGAGGTTTTGTGTGATTTTTGTGGAATTTTGTGGGATATTGAGGAGATTTAGGGATTTTGAGGGATTTTTCATGTATTCTGTGGGAATTTGTGGAGATTTTGTGGGATGTTTCTGGAACTCAGTTGGGTTTTGAGGAGATATATGGAATTTTGTGGGATGTTTCTGCAATTTTGTTTGATATTGAGGAGATTTTGTGCGATGTTTCTTTGTGGGAATTTTGTGGGGCTTTTCACGAATTTTGTGGGATTCTGAGGAGGCTTGAAGAATTTTGTGGAATTTTTATTCGATTTTGTGGAAACTTGTGGAGGTTTTGTGTGATTTTAGTGCAATTTTGTGGGATATTGAAGAGGTTTTGGCATTTTGAGGGATATTGTTCTTGAATTTTGTGGTTATTTGTGGAGATTTTGTAAGATGTTTCTGGAATTCAGTTGAATTTTGAGAAGTTTTAGGGAATTTTGTGGCATATTCCTGGAATTTGCTATTTTTTTAAGGTGATTTAGAGAATTTTGTGGGATTACTCTTAAATTTGATGGAAATTAGTGGGGATTTTGTGGGATATTCCTGGAATTTGGTAAAGTATTGAGGAGATTTAGGGAATTTTATGGGATTTTTCTTGGATTTTGTGGAAATTTATGTAGATTTTGTGGGATGTTTCTGCAATTTGGTAGAAGTTAGAGAAGATTTTGTGAATTTTTGGGATTTTTCAGGAATTTTGTGTATTCTTCCTGTGAATTGTTTGGGATTCTGAGGAGGCTTGAAGATTTTTGAGGAGTTTTTCCTAGATTTTGTGAACATGTGTGGAGATTTTCTGTGATTTTTGTGGAATTTTGTGAGATTGTGTGGCGGCTTGAAGAATTTTCAAAGATTTTTCATGTTTTTTGTGGGAATTTGTGGAGATTTTGCGAGATTATTCTGGAATTCAGTTGGGTTTTAAGAAGATTTGGGGAATTTTGTGGGATTTCTCTGGAATTTTGTGGGGTTTTTCAGGAATTTTGTGGGAATTTGTGGAGATTTTCTGGGATTTTTGTGGAATTTGTTAGAATTTTCAGAAGATTAAGGGAATTTTGAGTGATTTTTTTGAAATTTCGGAAAGCTTTTCAAGGATTTTGTGGGATTAAGAGGAGACGATGAATTTTGCTGGATTTTTCTTAGATTTTGTGGACATTTGTGGAGATTTTGTGGGATGTTTCTGGAATTTTGTGGGATTCTTCAGAGAATTGACAAATTTTGAGGAATTTTTCTTAGATTTTGTGAACATTTCTGGAGATTTTTGTGAGATTTTTGTGGAATTTTGTGAGATTCTGAGGCGGCTTGAAGAATTTTGAGGGATTTTTCATGGATTTTGTGGGAATTTGTGGAGATTTTGTGGGATGTTTCTGCAATTTGGTAAGGGTTTGAGAAGATTTGGTGAATTTTGGGGATTTTTCAGGGATTTTGTGTATTTTTCCTGTGAATTGTGTGGGATTTTGAGGAGGCTTGAAGAATTTTGTGGAATTTTTCTTGGATTTTGTGGAAACTTGTGGAGGTTTTGTGGGATTTTTGTGGAATTTTGTGGGATATTGAAAAGATTTAGGGATTTTGAGGTTTTTTTCATGTGTTTTGTGGGAATTTGTGGAGATTTTGTGGGATGTTTCTGGAATTCAGTTGGGTTTTGAGAAGATTTAGGGAATTTTGTGGCATATTCCTGGAATTTGGTATGGTTTTAAGGTGATTTAGGGAATTTTGAGGGACTTTCCTTGAATTTGATGGAAATGTGTGTAGATTTTGTGGGATGTTTCTGGAATTTGGTAGGGTTTTGGAATGATTTAGGAAATTTTGAGGGATATTTCTGGAATTTTGTGGGGCTATTCATGAATTTTGTGGTATTTTGAAAAGATTGACCGAATTTTGTGGTGTTCTTCTTGAATTTTGTGGGAATTTGTGGAGATTTTATGGGGCGTTTCTGGAATTTGGTAGAGTTTTCAGAAGATTTAGGGAATTTGGAGGGACTTTTGTGGGATTTTGTGGGAATGGGTGGAGATTTTGTGGGACATTCCTGTGAATTGGTATGGTTTTGAAATGATTTAGGGAATTTTGTGGGACTTCTCTGGAATTTTGTGGGATTTTTGTGGAATTTTGTGGGATTCTGAGGCGACTTGAAGAATTTTGAGGGATTTTTCATGGATTTTGTGGGAATTTTTGTAGATTTTGTGGGATGTTTCTGCAATTTGGTAAGGGTTTGAAAAGATTTAGCGAATTTTGGGGATTTTTCAGGGATTTTGTGTATTTTTCCTGTGAATTGTGTGGGATTTTGAGGAGGCTTGAAGAATTTTGTGGAATTTTTCTTGGATTTTGTGGAAACTTGTGGAGGTTTTGTGGGATTTTTGCGGGATTTTGTGGGATATTGAGGAGATTTAGGGATTTTGTGGGATTTTTCATGTGTTTTGTGGGAATTTGTGGAGATTTTGTGGGATGTTTCTGAAATTCAGTTGGGTTTTGAGAAGATTTAGGGAATTTTGTGGGTCTTCTCTGGAATTTTGTGGGGGTTTTCAGGAATTTTGTGGGAATTTGTGGCGATTTTGTGGGATTTTTGTGGAATTTGGTAGAGTTTTCAGAAGATTTAGGGAATTTAGAGTGATTTTTTAAAATTTTGTAAGGGTTTTCAAGGATTTTGTGGGATTTAGAGGAGACGATGAATTTTGCTGGATTTTTCTTAGATTTTGTGGACATTTGTGGAGATTTTGTGGGATGTTTCTGGAATTTTGTGGGATACTTCAGAGAATTGACAAATTTTGAGGAATTTTTCTTAGATTTTGTGAACATTTCTGGAGATTTTTGTGAGATTTTTGTGGAATTTTGTGAGATTCTGAGGCAGGTTGAAGAATTTTGAGGGATTTTTAATGGATTTTGTGGGAATTTCTGGAGATTTTGTGGGTTGTTTCTGCAATTTGGTAAGGGTTTGAGAAGATTTGGTGAATTTTGGGGAATTTTCTGGGATTTTTTGTATTTTTCCTGTGAATTGTGTGGGATTTTGAGGAGGCTTGAAGAATTTTGTGGAATTTTTCTTGGATTTTGTGGAAACTTGTGGAGGTTTTGTGGGATTTTTGTGGAATTTTGTGGGATATTGAGAAGATTTAGGGATTTTGAGGTTTTTTTCATGTGTTTTGTGGGAATTTGTGGAGATTTTGTGGGATGTTTCTGGAATTCAGTTGGGTTTTGAGAAGATTTAGGGGATTTTGTGGCATATTCCTGGAATTCGGTATGGTTTTAAGGTGATTTAGGGAATTTTGAGGGATTTTCCTTGAATTTGATGGAAATTTGTGTAGATTTTGTGGGATGTTTCTAGAATTTGGTAGGGTTTTGGAATGATTTAGGAAATTTTGTGGGATATTTCTGTAATTTTGTGGGGCTATTCCAGAATTTTGTGGTATTTTGAAAAGATTGAGCTAATTTTGTTGTGTTCTTGAATTTTCTGGGAATTTGTGGAGATTTTATGGGACGTTTCTGTAATTTGGTAGAGTTTTCAGAAGATTTAGGGAATTTGGAGGGATTTTTGTGGGATTTTGTGGGAATGGGTGGAGATTTTGTGGGACATTCCTGTGAATTGGTATGGTTTTGAAATGATTTAGGGAATTTTGTGGGACTTCTCTGGAATTTTGTGGGATTTTTCAAGAATTTTGTGGGATTCTGAGGCGACTTGAAGAATTCTGAGGGATTTTTCAAGAATTTTGTGGGATTCTGAGGCGACTTGAAGAATTTTTAGGGATTTTTCAAGGATTTTGTGGGTATTTGTGGAGATTTTGTAAGATGTTTCTGGAATTCAGTTGGCTTTTGAGAAAATTGAGAGAATTTTGTGGCGTATTCCTGGAATTTGGTATTGTTTTAAGGTGATTTAGAGAATTTTCTGTGATTTTCCTTGAATTTGATGGAAATTAGTGGGGATTATGTGGGATGTTTCTGGAATTTGGTAGGATTTTGAGAAGATTTTGTGAATTTTGTAGGATTTTTCAGGAATTTTGTGTATTCTTCCTGTGAATTGTGTGGGATTCTGAGGAGGCTTGAAGAATTTTGTGGAATTTTTCTTAGATTTTGGGTACATTTGTGGAGTTATTTTGTGGGATTTTTCTTAGATTTTGTGAGATTGTGAGGTGGCTTGAAGAATTTTGAGGGATTTTTCATGTATTTTGTGGGAATTTGTGGAGATTTTGTGGGATGTTTCTGAAATTCAGTTGGGTTTTGAGAGGATTTGGGGAATTTTGTGGGTCTTCTCTGGAATTTTGTGGGGGTTTTGCGGAGATTTTGTGGGATTTTTGTGGAATTTGGTAGAGTTTTCAGAAGATTTAGGGAAATTTGAGTGATTTTTTAAAATTTTGTAAGGCTTTTCAAGGATTTTGTGGGATTTAGAGGAGACGATGAATTTTGCTGGGTTTTTCTTAGATTTTGTGGACATTTGTGGAGATTTTGTGGGATGTTTCTGGAATTTTGTGGGATTCTGCAGAGAATTGACAAGTTTTGAGGAATTTTTCTTAGATTTTGTGAACATTTCTGGAGATTTTTGTGAGATTTTTGTGGAATTTTGTGAGATTCTGAGGCGGCTTGAAGAATTTTGAGGGATTTTTCATGGATTTTGTGGGAATTTGTGTAGATTTTGTGGGATGTTTCTGCAATTTGGTGGGGTTTTGGGAAGATTTGGTGAATTTTGGGGATTTTTCAGGGATTTTGTGTATTTTTCCTGTGAATTGTGTGGGATTTTGAGGAGGCTTGAAGAATTTTGTGGAATTTTTCTTGGATTTTGTGGAAACTTGTGGAGGTTTTGTGGGATTTTTGTGTAATTTTGTGGGATATTGAGGAGATTTAGGGATTTTGAGGCATTTTTCATGTATTTTGTGGGAATTTGTGGAGATTTTGTGGAATGTTTCTGGAATTCAGTTGGGTTTTGAGAAGATTTAAAGAATTTTGTGGGATGTTCCTGGAATTTGGTATGGTTTTAAGGTGATTTAGGGAATTCTGAGGGATTTTCCTGGAATTTTATGGAAATTTGTGTAGATTTTGTGGGATGTTTATGGAATTTTGTTGGATATTGAGGAGATTTTGTGGGATGTTTCTGGAATTTTTTGGGTTTTAGAATTATTTAAGTAATTTTGTGGGATATTTCTGGAATTTTGTGGGGCTATGCAAGAATTTTGTGGTATTTTGAAAAGATTGAGCAAATTTTGTGGTGTTCTTGAATTTTTTGGGAATTTTGTGGGATTTTATGGGGCGTTTCTGGAATTTGGTAGAGTTTTCAGAAGATTTAGGGAATTTTGAGGGATTTTTGTGGGATTTTGTGGGATTGGGTGGAGATTTTGTGGGACATTCCCGTGAATTGGTGTGGTTTTGAAATGATTTAGGGAATTTTGTGGGACTTCTTTGGAATTTTGTGGGGTTTATCAAGAATTTTGTGGGATTCTGAAGAGACTTGAAGAATTTTGAGGGATTTTTCATGTATTTTGTGGGAATTTGTGGAGATTTTGTGGGATGTTTCTAGAATTTTGTACAGTTTTGGAATGATTTAGGAAATTTTGTGGGATATTTCTGGAATTTAGTATGGTTTTAAGGTGATTTAGGGAATTTTGTGTGATTTTCCTTGAATTTGATGGAAATTTGAGTAGATTTTGTGGGATGTTTCTGGAATTTGGTAGGGTTTTGAGAAGATTTTGAGAATTTTGTAGGATTTTTCAGGAATTTTGTGTATTTTTCCTGTCAATTGTGTCGGATTCTGAGGAGGATTGAAGAATTTTGAGGAATTTTTAATAGATTTTGTGGAAATTTGTGGAGGTTTTGTGGGATTTTTGAGGAATTTTGTGGGATATTGAGGAGATTTAAGGATTTTGAGTTTTTTTCATTTATTTTTGTGGGAATTTGTGGAGATTTTGTGGGATGTTTCTGGAATTCTGTTGGGTTTTGAGAAGACTTAGGGAATTTTGTGGGATTTTTCAGGAATTTTGTTGGATATTGAGGAGATTTTGTGGGATGTTTCTGGAATTTGTTGGGGTTTGAGAAGATTTAGGGAATTTTGTGGCATATTCCTGGAATTTGGTATTGTTTTAAGGTGATTTAGGGAATTTTGAGGGATTTTCCTTGAATTTGATGGAAATTTGTGTAGATTTTGTGGGATGTTTCTAGAATTTGGTAGGGTTTTAGAATGATTTAGGAAATTTTGTGGGATATTTCTGGAATTTTGTGGGGCTATTCAAGAATTTTGTGGTATTTTGAAAAGATTGAGCGAATTTTGTGGTGTTCTTGAATTTTGTGAGAATTTGTGGAGATTTTATGGGGCGTTTCTCGAATTTGGTAGAGTTTTCAGAAGATTTAGGGAATTTGGAGGGATTTTTGTGGGATTTTGTGGGAATGGGTGGAGATTTTGTGGGACATTCCTGTGAATTGGTATGGTCTTGAAATGATTTAGGGAATTTTGTGGGATTTTTCAAGAATTTTGTTGGAATTTGTGGAGATTTTGTGGGATTTTTCTGGTATTTTGTGGGATGTTGAGGAGACTTGAAGAAGTTTGAGGGATTTTTCTTGAATTTTGTAGCAATTTGTGTGTGCTGTTTCTTGAATATGGTTGGGTTTTCAGAAGGTTTAGGGCCTTCTGTAAATATCTCTGGAATTTTTTGGGGTTTTTCAAGAATTTTGAGGCATTCTGAGAAGATTTTAAAAACTTTTCAGGAATTTTTCTCAGATTTTGTTGGATTTTGTGGAATTTTGTTGGTTATTTATGAGATTTAGGGATTTGGAGGGATATTTCTTGAATTTTGTCGGATGTTGTGGAGATATTGTGGGATGTTTCTGGAATTTGTAATAATTTTTTCAATATTTAGGGAATTTTGAGGGATTTCTCTGGAATTTTATAATATTTTTGGAAAATTTAAATAATTTTGAGGGATTTTTCATGAGTTTTGTGGAAATTGTTGGAAATTTTGTGGGATTTTTCTGGAATTTTGTGGGTCTTTTCAAGGATTTTGTTGGATTCTGAGGGGACTTGAAGGCCCGTCTCCCCTAGGAACACGCACGTACTGCCCGTCCGAGTTGGATCGGCCTTCGCTGCTACCACGGCGATGGGGCGACCATCTGGTCCCTGGGCGTGCTGCTGTTTGAGATGGTGTGCGGGTACTTACCCTTGGAGAAGGAGCGAGACATCGTCTTGGGGCAGCTCTTCTTCCCGCAGGAGGCCTCTCCAGGTTGCTATGGGGCCTGAAGAAGGCAGGCTTTGGCAGGTGGCAGCGCGCAGCCCAGCCCGGCCCTCCCGCAGCTGCGCGGGACGTCCATGTGCCCTCAAGGGCCGGCTGCAGCAGGTGGCCCGTGGCAGGCTGGCTGTGGCACGCTTGGCTGAAGGAGGGGACGCTTGTCCTGCCGTGCCGCTCTCCCGCCAAGGCCAGCTCCCAGCACACGCAGCGTGGCCCGGCTTCTGCAGGTGCCGGGAGCAGCTGGGCAGGAGCCTTCTGCAAGTGAGCGCCGCTTTCTGCCTTCTCTCCCCAGAGTGCCAACATCTGATCCGCTGCTGTTTGTCCAAGCACCCCATGGATCGGCCACTGCTGGAGCAGATCTTCTACCACCCTTGGGTGTTGGGCGGCCATTTCTGATGCCTTGCCGCAGCCTCTGCAGCACCCAGTTCCCGTGTCCCACGCAGGACTGAGGGCCCAGGAAATAAAAGAACCCGAAACCCGGTGTGGGCTGGCAAGTCTGGTCCTTGTTAGCAACTTCAGCTAAGGGAACCTCTTGGCAAAAGGGGTAATCAGAGCGTTCCCTTCAGCCTTTGTCAAGCTTTTGATGCTATTCCTCCAGGTTGTCCCTCAAAATCAGAGAGGGGTAGAGCCTGCACCAGTCCCCCCAAATTGGTGGGAGGCAGAGACTACTCCCAGGCCCCTCAAAACTGGAGGAGGATGGAGACAATCCCTGGGCCCACAACACTGAAGGGATATAAATACCCAGCCCCCCCAAAAATAAGAGATGGATGGAGCCCACAGCGGCCCCCAAGTCAGAGGGGGAAGGGGAGACTGCCAGCCCCCCTAAAGAGGAGGGGAATTGTGCCTGTGCCAGCCCCGCAAATTGCAAGGGGACAGGGAACAGCCCTGGCCTGGCAATGGGCAAAGAGCGGCCGGGGGCTGCCAGGATGGTGACAACACTGGCACCCCCCAAATCAGAGAGGGACAAAGAGCCCGCACAGGCTTCCCAGGAGAAGAAAGGGGGCAGCAAATATCCCCTGTCCCCCTAAGTTGGAGGGGCACAGACACAACGCCCACCCCCCTATAGTGGAGGGGGACAGACACAAAAGACCCCACGAAAAGAGCATGGGGAACCAAGAGCACTGCCGGCCCCACAAAGGTAAGGAGGATGGAGAAACTCCCCATCTGTCCTTGTTTGGGAAGACAGGTGTCTGCTAGGGAGGGCAGGGGCCTCCCCTGGAAGGGAAATGTAGCCCCCCTCCCTCTGAATCATTATAATTTTGAACTCAAGGGGCTCTCAGACAGAGATCTGTGGATACGAGTAACAGTTCTTTACTAGTGTGTATAACGAGGCACATAAAAAACAATAACTACAGCGTTAACAAGAAAACAGAACCAGGGACCCCGTGACAGCCTTCTCGGCCAACATGGGAAAGGATGGAGGAGAGGCTTTGCTTCACAAACCCCCTCGGGTTGGCAGTCAGTCCCAGTGCTCCTGCAGGGCTCTGAGGAACACTCAGCTGGAACAGCAGGGATGAGCTGAGATCCCGGGCCGGTGGCTGAGGTGGATCAGTAGCTCCGTGGCGGTGCCTGGCACTGCCACACGTCCTGGCAGGACAGGGGGTGTGAGGCCACCAACGAAGAGGGAAAAAGGAGAAGGAGAAACAGCAGCTCAGTCTGGGTGATGGCAAATTCCCTTCTCTCTGCAGCAACAGCACCCAGCAAAGTGTCCTTCTCTGAAGCTGAAGAAGCTGCCAAACTGTGCCCACCTTCCCCTTTTCCTGCCCCCTTCAACCCTGGGCCCAACTAAACTCTTTGTGTTTCTCAAGTATCACCCGCAGTCAGGTTTTTCCCACAACTAATGGGTAAAAATTCCACAGGTGAGCCAGAACAAAAAGAAGGAAACCTAACCACCAACAGCTTCTCATCCCCATCTCTTTGCACTCCAAAAGCCAAGAGGGATCGATCTGTCACCTCGAAACAACTCAATCCCACTGAAAACAGCTCCATTTTACCCCAAAAAGGCTTAATCCCAACTCAAAAGGGCTTGTTCCTCCTCAGAAAATCTCAATCCCACACTAAAATTACTCAGTTCCACCGCCGCCAGGTGAGATGGAGGTGGAAGATGTTTTGGTTTAGGGCAAATTTGGAAGAAACCCTCTGAATGGGGTCCATTTAAAAAGCAAATTAAAGTTGTCCCTTGAATATGAAGAACATGAATAATATGAATAATATGAATAATATTAAAGAATAAATCCTCTGGCTGCTTAAAGAGATGGCAAAGCCAGAAAAGTCCTTTCCATGGGGTGTAGCTCAGCTCGCTCAGTCTCTTATCAGTTCCTCGGGCGCTGGAAAGGGCCCAGGCCCAGGCCCCCGTGGGCCACAGCCGTGAGCTCCCGGGGTTTGTCTGGGTTCTCAGTCCAGAACAGCTTTGAACAGATCCAAGGAAAAAGGCAAAAAACACTCTGGGGAACTCCTGTGCCTCAGCTAGCTAAAAACCAACTAAACTAAACTAAAAACTAACTAAAAAGGAAACTGAACTGAAGTGCCTAGAAGCACAGGAGAGCTCTGTCCCACTGTCTGTCCCTGCTGCAGACAACACAGGCCAGGGAAGTGTGCGGGGCACTGAGTGCCATTTCTGCAAACAAACTGCAGCTTCTTCTTCCCCCCCTTGGCTCTCAGAGCCAGTCTTGAAGGTGCAGAACTTAATAGGCAGCAGAAACAGAACAGACACCTGTGGATTCAAGGATCACAAAGTCACCCCAGGCCAGAAGGAGGTTGGGAGAAGTGGGATCCACATTTGGAGCGGTGGGATGGGGATTGTGTGGGGCTGGCTGGCTGGGCTGTATTGGATAGGAAATCAAACTTTCAGAGTTCCTGATTTCTGTCCCATTCATTTTCAGTCAGGTGCAGCTCTGTTTGCAGAGGGTCGCTGTGGCGCTCGAGACGGACACACGACGCGAGGTTGGCACGGCAAGAGCAATCTTTATTGTTCAGAAGCTGCTTTTCGATTGTTGACTGTGGGGTCTGTGGAACTTGCTGATTCAGAGATCCTGGCCCTCCCTTGGAGGTAAGATACTTTTTTCTAAGAGAGAGTAAAGTATCACTCCCAGCAATCTTTGAGTAAGTTATGTTAAACTGTTACACTCCATTGCTGTTCTCCCCTGCCATCCCACCCCAATACCTGTATCCCAGTTTCCCCCCAGCCCCTCTCCTCCCCTATAAATACCCCAGTTTATCCCCTGTTCCAGAGAGCTGCTGTCACTGGCTCCCTTGGCCGAGGGCCCGGCTGTAATAAAGGCCAGTTCTCTGCGGAACGCCACACAGCGCTCTGCTCTCTCCCTCCGTGTCGCCTGCACGCTGCCGCTGAGCTGAGCTGAGCTGAAATCACTCGCCGGGCAGAGGACGTGTCTGTGCCCCGGGCAGCCCAACCGCGGACCGCTTTTCCGGGAGTCGCGGCACCCCTGCCACCTCCACCGCTGTGGCAACCTATGAGAAAGCACAGCTGGGTTCTGCTCAGGCCATTTCAAACTACCTGGGCTATTTGGGACTTGCCCTTGCAAAGGCAGCATCTCAGGAAAAGTCCAAGTTTCTCTTCATGGACTCCCAGGATGTGTTGCCTTGGAAGGGACCTTAAAGCTCCTCTTGTTCCAACTCTCAGCACACTCACGACACCTTCCCCGAGACCAGCTTGCTCCAAGCCCCATCCAACCTGGCCTTCAACCCTTCCAAGGGTCAGACAATCACAGCTTCTCTGCAACCTGGTCTATTCCTCCCACATCTAAAATCAGACCAAACTTAGCAGCCTCAGAGATAGATTTCTATTCAGTAGCTCCATTTTTCTAGGAAAGAAATATGGCTAAACTTGTTTGCATCTGACATTGCAAAATCAACACGAACTCTTCAGAAAGGGCTGCCGTCCACCCACTTTTCTTATTTTTCCCCATTTGGTGGAACATTTGCATTCTGTTGTTGTTTGGAGCAGTATTTTAATGTATCTGGCTGAGGCTGCTTCAGATAGTCCAGCGAGATACCAGGGGGTGAGGGGTGGAAATCTGAGCTCTTACACATCCAGTACTTCTCTTGTTGGAAGTCTTCAATCCCACCTCTCTGCTAGGATGAAATAGGTGCTATTCATCCAATTTCTAAAGTATCATGCATCAAGCTGACACTATTTTAAGACTTCAAAATAAAAAAGCCACTTGAAACAAACCTGTGCTCCTTTCCATTTTCTTTGTTCCACACTTTAGGACAGAAGACCGGAGAAAAAGATTGTTTTGGCAACAATGTTTTCAGGACTCTAAAAAGAATATCAAAACCGCTCTGCCACACTCTCAGCTCTTGCAGTGCCAAAAAGCACTGGCTCTCTTTGCTCACAGAGTCACAATTGTGGTGGCATTTCTAGCACACCACAGGACAGCGATGTTTTTCCTTTTCTCCTGGAAATACCTACAGCACTTCTGCGTAGCAAGGCAAACATGAGCCTCTTTTAGTGGCCCTTGAAATTGGACATGTGAAATGATGTACACAAAGCCAAAGGCCAGCTGAACCTGGGATCTCTGAATGGGTCTTCACATTCTTCCCAGGAAGATGAATGAGAATCACTATTTTGGCAGGGAAACTGTATCAGCTGGCAATTTGGTGTAGAAAATGTGCTTTCTGCTCCTCTCAGAGCCAAAACTCCTACCCATTTCTTGAAAGTCCTTCTTAGATAAGGACCATGTTCAACTGAGTGACAGTGAAGCAAAATGGCAATGCAGGAATCAATTGTCCTGTACACAATCTCCTCCATCCACGTGGAAGGTTACTCAGGGGCACACAGGAGGAAGGAAGAAAGCCAAATGCATCATTGGACATAAAGTCAGACGGGTTGAGGGATGAAGAAATCTTGCAGAGCTATGGAAACCTGCCCTGAAAAGCCAGTTCAGGAAGAGCCTGAGCTGTTTTGTGCTTCTAGGCCTGAAGATGCTCAGGATCTTTCCCAGATGTGTCAGCAGTGAGTAGGATTGTGCCTGAATCTGGCTCTGGAAATGCCAGTGCCTCAACTGAGAGCTGTGGCAATGATTTCCATTGCATGGAGAGGGGCCACAGTCCTGCAAGAGTCTTTCAGCAGAGCAAACAGCAGCCTGGAGGGTGGGCAGTGCTGCATCTGTACCACTGCATGCTCATCCTTCACCGTAATGCAGAGCTGCCCCCAAAGCTGCCATGGATCACTTTTTAGATTTCTCCTGTTGGATATATTTTGGAGAAGTTGTTCCAGGTGGCTTTGGATGGTGATCCTGTAGGAAGCAGCCATTCGCCTGCTGTGATATCCTTACAACTAATCCTAACTTCTCATTGCCTTTGGTTTTATTTGGGTTTTTTTTATCTATTGGTTTGATTGGTTTCTTTGGGTTTGTTTGTTTGTGTTTTTGTCTGTTTTGATTTGAGTTTTTTTGCTTTTTTATAAGTGACTGATTTAGTTGGCACAGCCAAACTCCAGAAAACGTAAACCAGGCTTGACTTTCCAGAAATTGCTTTTGGCTGGCTTTAGCTGCATTCCCCAGGATCAGGATCACCAGGAGATATTTGCAGGTTTTACTCTGCATCATCAGCTTGCCCAGACTTTGCTCAGTGTTTCACCAATGGAGAAGACAATGGATATTTTGCCAAAGCTCCTTTCAAACAACAAAGCTTGGGGCAGCACGACACAAAAGAAGAAAAGAAAATATTCCCCAGTTAGAACAGAGCCAGAGTGCCACCATTTTCCCCTCCACTTTTATTGATTTTCTACATTTAGAGGCAAACTTTCCATCTCCAAAAGCTTCCATCTCTCACTTCCTGATGCTCTTTGCTACCCTTTAGCCTTGACCCCCCACGAATCGGACTGCTGTCCATGTGGAGCTGGGGATGCTCAGCCTGGAAAGAGAAGGTGCTGGGGAGGCCTCCCTGCAGCTCTAGGAAAGATGGGCACCGAGAGGAGAAGCCTTTCAACTGCAGGAGTGAGATTGAAGTTGCATCTAATGAAGCTGCTCTTTTCCACTCAGGCTGCTGGGGCACTGGCCCAGGCTGTGCACACAGCCTGGGGATGCTCCATCCTTGGCAACATCCAAGGCCAGCTGGGAGCAGGGCTCTGAGCAACATATTCTGGGGGAAGATTGCTCAGCTTGGAACAAGATACTCTTTAGGGTCCCTTCCAAGCCCAGCCACCCAGGGATTCCATCATTCTATGGTCTCCGTTGTCCACTTCAGCCTGGGCCTGGGCTCCTGGCAGTGATGTCACAGTGCACGCTCCAGCTAGAACTTCCAGCATCCAGAAACGGCCACAACACAACCCTTGGCTCCTTGTGTCAGCACGCTCTTCTCAGTGCTCCAAGCCAACCCCTGTCACCTTGTTGCCACCTGCCCCCTGATTCCCCCAGCAGTCCCTAAAGCTCCCCATTTCTTGGATTTTGCTGCCCATCCCTGCAGGATGTCTGCATTTATTCCAAAGAAGGTATGGTATTATTCCATGGAGGTGGACATCCCGCAGCTGCCTGGGTGGGCTGGAGCTGTGTGGGACAGTGTGGGAACGGGACCCCACTCTGAGATTTTGCTACCTCTGCAGGCTGTCCCAGACCAAGAGGAGGAGATGGAGGTCGATACAAACATTAACACAGAAGAAAAAATGGAAGTGGACGGAGAGGATACTGGGGATGAAGAGATGGATGTGGATGTGGAAGAGACAGAAGAAGAGATGGAGGTGGAAATGACTGACTACATTGAAGACATGGATATTGATGGAAAAGATGAGGAGGAGGACATGGTCTTGGGATGAAGACCGATGCCAGCAGTAGAACAGGCAGGTGCTCCCCACAGGCAGAGCGGGTCCCCTGCTGCCAGGCTGGGGCTGGGCTGGGCACTCCCTGCTCAGGGACACGCTAGCCCATGCACTGGATTCTGGTGGCCATCCCTGGCCTGGCCTGGCCTTGCTTTGGGCCACACAAGCCCTGTTCCAGTGCCTGGGCCACAGCCCCCAGCCCCAGCCAGGCTCACTTCTGGCAGCAGAGTCCCCCTGTGCCAGTGTCCCAGCCCGGGAGCACATGGAACACCCCTCCATGCCTGACTGCACTGACCGTGCTACTTGTTTTTCTTCCAGGACTGAGGCACATCCCAGACAGAGATGACACCGTTCTGTATATACGTTTTAGACATTTTGTGTTCAGGAAGATGTTTTAGGGTTTGATTAAGACTTCTGTAAATACGTTTCATATAGTTTTGTTAGATAAGTTCTTAGGGAAATAGGTTCTATAGTTTGTTGTTGTTGTTACAAATATTCTGACAATGTAAATATGTTGTGTAGTTCATTCTTGTTCATTTTCTTCTACAAATAAACATTCTTTGTTTTTCACACCCTAGTTCTCTTTGCATTTTCTTCGGGCACATTTGCAAAGTTGTGGTTTCCACTCACTCCAGGTTCCCAGGGCTGGATGTCCTAGAGGGAGCTGGCACAGCCACCCCAGCAGTGGCTCCCTGTGCACAGGGGGTCCCACTGACAGAGCTCACCCTCTCCTTGCAGTTTCTCTGGACACACTTGGGAGCTGGAGGGGCAAATCCCAGTGGGCCCTGTCCCATGGCATCCCACATGGGAGCAGGGCTCAGCCTCATCCATGGCTCTTCCCTGGCTAGCCCCAGGGCTAAGGAGGCTGCACTGGGCTGCGGGCAGCCTGCTTCCTGGGCACCCTGAGGGGCTGGAGCCAGCCTGGAGGGAGCCTCAGCACAGGGGCCTCTGGCCTACATGCACCAACATTTCCTTTGGAAACCCCCTCTGTCACCACACTCTGCTACAAGCACAACATCAATTGTTCCTCCTACTTCAAGGGTATGGAGGCTAGCTTTGGAGCAAGCTGCAGGCCCCATGGCCTGCCAGCCCTGCCTGAGAAGCTAGCCTGGGAAATTCATGGGAGGATTCAAAACAATCCTCAAAGACAGAAAACAGCCTGCAGGTGCTGTTTGTCTGTTCCCGTGTTTTCCTTGCAGGAGAGAGTCAGGGGGGTGGTGAACACCACTGACCAATGATGGTAATGTAGCACTTTACTAACCAATAAGAGTTTCCTTTCTGTACTTTCGAGGAACTAGTCTATATAACATGACTGAAGCAATAAACTAGAGATTCTCTCCTGTTCTGACTCCCTTGAGAGTCTGTGTCGTTTTTCCTGCCGTTCCCAATTAGAACGACACAAGGGGAGACATTAATTGGCACAAATTTGTCCCTTGGACTTTCTAGCACCGCAAATGTCAGTGCTTGCAATCCCTCTTCTGCACTCCCTGCTCGCGCACCAAAACATTGGAACCTGCCAGAACATCTTGAATTAGCACCAACCTGCAGAGAGCTACAGGGGGAGAACCTACCCCCAACCACACAGGGACATTGATGGGCTGGGGCAGAGCTGAAACTAAAGTATTTTAATGCCAAGAGACAGGATTTTTTATTGCTGAATTCATTCTCCCACAACAAGAATGAAAGCTTTCAGTCTCCTCACCTGCCACACATTGCCAAGGTTTGCTTCTGGGTTACCACTGATTTTTATTCATCTCTTCACAACTCTGATGCTCTTCCTGCCTAAGGTGCAGAGATGATATTTCAGAGCCAGATGAGCTCAGCACAGCTTGTGAAACACGCAGGATTTCCAGACCCAGAGATTCAGGCCATGCAAACTGATACTTTTTTGTCTCTGTGCAAAGATCACTGTAAGGATGTCAGTGATGCACCACACACTTCTCAGAGCTGTCCCTTCTATCCAGCTCTCCCCAGTCACTTCACACACTTCACTCCAAGCAGGTTGTGATAGAGTTCAGGATCACATGGGATTTCATCCTGGCTTTTCTTCATTTTCTCCTGAGCTGTCTCCAGGCACAGTGTGTGGGCACTGCAGCAGCATTAACGGGGCACCTCCCTGACACTGAGATTCATGTCACAACTTTTCATCAAAAGCAGCAAAGAAATGATTCCCACTGGGTCCCACACGGCTCCCTGGCAACTTTGTGCTGCTGCAGCTCCAGCACCAGGCCTGGTGCACAGGAATTTCAGGAGGAGACACACCGAAGGAATCAGCCATTCCCAGAGAAGAAACATCTGTTTGCATGGCCCAAATCCCCACAACACTGCAGACTCTGGTGACCCACACCCTGCATTTGCACTTCAGCCTCTGTGCCTCACTTTCCTTTCACTGAAGTCCCCCCAGTTTCCCTCATGCTCAGATTCCCAAGAGAATTCAAAGCAGCATTAGGAGCAGGGAGAGATGATGGGAGCTGTCCCAAGGCTCGACCAAATTTCTCAGGCCTGATAATTCTAGCCAAGGACAGAGGAAAAAGCTGCATAAAAGAGGTGTGAAATCCAAGCAGGAATCAAATTTAGGTAGAATGAGAGAAGCTGAAGAGCTTTTCAGTGTTTGCAACAAGATTAGAAGCTCCAGGTCCAGGAGGGATGGGACATTTCCCCCACTCTAACAACTCTGTGATGCAAATTGATGCTCAAATCCTTCTCCCCAGCTCTGGGACTTGTTCAGCCCCCAACATGGTGCTGAATTTTTCAAGCAAAGTGGAAGCTGGTCGGAGAGGTGGCTTGCAAATCAAAATCACAGCGGACAGCTTGGAAGCAGCAGCCAGAGCAAAGAGAGGCAGAGCCTGGCCCTGGGGTGCAGCACAGCCACACAACACATGCCTGAAACTCTAAGACATGAAAGAATTTGAACAGGAGACACAGAAGGTACTTGATGGAATCCTGCCTCCTTCACGATGCATCAGCAACGCAGGAGAGCACTAGGATGAAGATGACAGCACCTTCTGCTGCTGCTTCCATCTCCTGAGTCAAATCTCACCAAAATCTCTCACTATTGGCCATTCCCAAAGCCTCAGATTCCCTCAGTCCTTGCAGGATTTCAGTGCTGAGGAGCATGGAGGGAGATAAAGGCACTTGCAGAGACCAGAGATGCATTTTCTGCCTGAGGTGC
The DNA here is from genome assembly GCF_030490865.1 of Poecile atricapillus. Classification (NCBI taxonomy): domain Eukaryota; kingdom Metazoa; phylum Chordata; class Aves; order Passeriformes; family Paridae; genus Poecile; species Poecile atricapillus. The sequence continues at coordinate 882,328 of NC_081279.1, forward strand.
ATTCCACTGCCCAGCTTAGTTCCTCTAAAACCATTCCAATCAGCCCCTTGGACAGCACCAAGCCAGCAGCAGAACATCAGTGCCTGAAAATGCTTGGAAATGCCATTCTTTGAGATTTCTCTCCAGCTCTCCCATTTCATGGTGCCATTGCAGGGCTTTATCCCATCACTCAGCACTTGCAGCAAGTCTTGGCAACCAGCTTCAAACGGATTTGTAGTGCTGAGCAAATACGAGGCAATTTGACTTTGTCTCCAGTGAATGAAATTTCACCTCAATCAGACGAACTCTGTGTTCTGTCATTGGCCAGGCACTAACTACTGCCAGCTCCCCCCAAGCCTGGATGTCAAACTGCCTTCATATTGGAAAGTTAAATTGATTTGGTTTTATGTACAAGATTATTCTGTCTCCAAATCATTTGGAGCCATAGAATTGCATTTCCAAGGACTAAACTCAGAGCGGCCACAAAGAGCACAAGAGGCAGGAAAAGTAAGAAAAATGGAGATTTCTAAGGAGATGGAAATTGAATGCTGAGTTTTTTCCATTCCAGGAAGTTTCATAAATTATCACCTGTCAGCTCCTTGCCTTCACTTGTGTGGCCACCACTGAATACACTCCCAGAGAAGAAAATGTTGGTCCTACTGAAAACTGGGGCTAGAAGTAGAAAAAGGCTCAGAGATCTGACTTCAAAGACAACATCATGAAAAGACCTGCCTTATAATAGCAAGATATAATGTTGTCCTAGTTTAGGGTAAATTAGGGAGGAAAACTCCAAATGGGGATTTCCTCAGGGAAATGCCCCTCTCCACCAACTGGTCCGGGGAAAAAAAAAAAAAAAAAATTTTTTGGAGAGAAGTGGAAAATGCTGTTTATTTAACAGTAAATTGAATAATATTAAATAATAAAACTTCTTGCTGTTCGATGGGATGGCAAGTCTAGGAAGAAAAGTCCTTTTCATGTGGTGTAGCTCTGCTCACTCAGGTTCTTATCAGTCTCTCTGGCGCTGGAAAGTGCCAAGGCCCAGGCCCCGGTGGGCCACAGCCGTGAGCTCCCAGGGTTTGGCTGGGTGTTCAGTCCAGAGCAGGCTTGCACAGATCCAAGAAGAAAGGAAAAAAACAAAGGTCCAGGGAACTCCTCTGCCTCAGCTAGCTAAAGCTAACTAAAAACCAGAGAGAAGCTCTGTCCCACTGTCTGTCTGTGCTGCAGACACCACAGTCCAGGAGCGAGATGTGTGGGAGTGATGTTTTTCCTTAACAGAAACCGCGCGCTTCTTCTTCCCCCTCTCTTGCTCTCAGAGCCAGTCTTAAAGGTGCAGAACTTAATATATAACATAAACCAGACAATTGGGGATACCAGTATCATAAAATCACCCCAAGACAGATGGGCAGCAGGAATGGCTGAAGCCAGCAGAGAGAAGTCCATGAACTATTGGTGCTACAAAGATTTCTGACAAAACCCCCAAGAAACCAAAAACAGCGTTTCGTCTGGAACAGCTGATAGGAGCCCTGTGCATTTAATTCAGTCATTGGCAGCACATGGAGATTGGCTTTAAGCTCCTTTGGTCCACGACTACTTTATTTTATTTTATTTTATTTTATTTTATTTCATTTTATTTCATTTTATTTTATTTTACTTTACTTTACTTTACTTTACTTTACTTTACTTTACTTTACTTTACTTTACTTTACTTTACTTTACTTTACTTTACTTTACTTTACTTTACTTTACTTTACTTTACTTTACTTTACTTTATTTTATTTTATTTTACTTTATTTTATTTTATTTTATTTTATTTTATCCACCCAGAAAATGTAATTGTTTCTCCTCTTTGGGAAGAAATTACTGCTTTGAATGGTTCAAGCAGAGTTTCTTCCCATACCCACTTGCAATCAGTCACCAAGAGAAATATTTTCTCAAAAGATCTCTTAAAAATTTTGGAGTTACTTTCAACATAAATATCTGGGTGATTTTGCTCCAAATGAGAAGGGAATTGAATTTGACTCCCTCAGCTTAAAAAGAAGTCTTTCTTCCCAGCTCTTCACCAAGAGGAACAAAACACTTGGTTGCAGCAAACTGAAGGGAGGAAGAAGTTTCCTTCCCCCTGAGCTGCACAACAGGAGACAATTTTGTTGCCAAGAGGCGACAAAACCCAGCCAATTTCCAGTTCTTTCAGTTGAAGGGAAAAGCTCCAAGGATCATAGCTGGGGCAGACACAGAGTGGGAGGAGCAGGGGATCTGCTGGGGGGTTTTGGCCTGGGGCATAGATTAAAGAAATCTTCAAGTGAAACCCGTCAGAGCTCAAGACTTCATCCCGCAGAGGAGAAATTGAATTTGACCCAAACGCCATTCAAATCCAAAAAACATTGAGGCATTTCCCCAAGCTCTGCTGAGCCATCAGGTACAACCCAAAGCACCCTGTGGGACCAGAGCAGCAGCTCCCTGGCATGGGGACAGGGATGCTCCCTTGGCAAGCCGCCTGCATCACCCATGGGATTTGCAAGATCTGTTTTTAAAGACCCCAACATCCAAAAAACTCCACATTCAAAGCCTTTCCTTTGGGCTTTCACTTCTCCATCTGTCTCTTGTCACTAGACAGCTGCTTCATTTCAACACCCTTCTGGATGGGGTCAAATTTTCTCCGAATTTCCAGCCTAAACAGGAAGTTACTTCCATTCATTCTTCTGCAAGTACTGGCAGCTTGTAGCTGCTCTGCTCTTCCTCTCCTGCTGTGCATTTGTGCACATCAAGTGCTAAGAGCATTTCCTTGTTTCAATGATGTCATTTTGCCTTATTATTTCCTTCCCATAGAGTTGCACAGATTTGGTGCTGGCTCAACACTCAGAACATTGACAGCACAAAGTCGAGTTTTCGCACCAACTTCTCCAACCTTGGCACCTGTTGCAATCCGCAACCTCAAAATCTCGGCCAGGGAAAGCGCAGGGTTCTGGGGACCAGCATGGAACACCAGTGAGATGAGCCTTTGTTCATGAAACCATTTCTTCAGCATGGGAACAAACTCAGATCCAGAACAGAGAGCCCCAAACAGAGGCACGGCAGGGGTTTTTGAGGGACAGAACTCTTGAGGGTCTCCACCCTTGAGGCTGGAGTTAAGGGTCAGGGACCACTAGAAACACAGCAAGGGAGAAGCCCCCCAGGGATTCAAACCCAATCTGAACCCCTGGGCCGTCCTTCACAAGGGGTTTGGAGTGGGACAATGGAATTCGTTGCCTCCCCCGAGGCACATCACAACATCTGCTCCTTTTTTTTTTTTTCCCCTTCAAATTTTAATTTGGAGCTTAAAAATGTTTCCAAAACTTACAGCATAAAATCTTACCTCCTCCACAGAGCACCCGCTTTGCTCTGTGGGACACTAAAAACTCAATAACAAAACACATAAAACAAACAAACAAAAAGAAAAAAAAAACAAAATTAAAAACAAACACTTAAATTAAACAGTGATGGTACTTAATACAAACGTAACGGTTTTTTCGTTCAGTCTCTTCCAGTTCTGGAGTTTCTTTCAGGAAGGGCGCAGCTCTTAGATCTCCTCTCACGAGGGGCAGAGTTCTTAGATCTCCAGCTTCGGCTCTGGTCTCGTAGGTGTGGGCGTTGCCACTTGAGATGTTCTTGGTGAAACGCTGGCTTTCAGAGCTCGGTTCCAGTTTTGATTTCCCCAGAGGGGGTGTTGCCCACCATGGAAAAGGCACAGCCCCCAGGGGTGGAGCAGCCAAAGAAAGGGCTGGGAGCGAAGCAGGAGTTACTGGGGGAAGGGAAGGTTGGGGAGCAGAAAAGAAGGAGCAAGGCGGGAAAAAAGGAATCCCAGACCGCGTGGGCAGTGCCATCTTGGGAAGAGGGCAGGGTCCGGGATGGACTTTCCCGGCCAGGGAACGAGAATATGGAAAGACAGGGGTTGAAGGAGGACACGGAACGGCGGGCAGACGGCAGCAGACCCGCAGCACTCTGGATGTTCCCCGTCCCTTGCCTGCCTTCAGGAAAACAGGGGATGGGATGGCAGAAAGACACCGGGGTGACGGGGAGTCGGCAGCAACCCCGAGCCATCTTGGCATTTTTCACCCTTTGTCCTGCCCTTAGGAACAGAGGAGGGGGGAAGATACGAGGAGATATACACCAAAAAAAATGAGGGACTTCACAGAAGCCAAAAAACAGTCCACAGGAAGGGCCATACCGTCCATAATCGTCCATAATCGTCCATAATGTTAATATCGTCCATAAAGGTCCTTCCCATCTATATAAAAAAAAACCAAAACCCTCCATAATACGTCTCGTTGGGTGATGTTAGATGTTTGTCCCAGTGTCTGGTCTCTCGGCTCCCCCACCTCCATAAGCCCTTTTCCCCCATGGCCCTGAGGCACTCCCAACTTGGCCCTCCTGCCAGGTACTCTCGACTCCTCCTTTCTAAGGCGGGAGTCTCGCCGGCTCTCGAGCCATCAGCCGGGGATTTACGGAGTGTCCATGGAGCCGCTCCTGCTGTTCTCCTGGTGCCTCGCTGGATGCCGTGCATTCTCCACCATTTGTTGCAGTCCGCAACTGCAGGATCAGGTCCAGGGATGATATTTCCTGGAAACCGGCATGTACTACAACGAGAAGCGCCTCTGTTCATGAAATCATTTCTTCAGCATGGGAACGACTCCGATCCAGAACAGAGAGCCCCCAACAAAGGCAGGGCAGGGGTTTTTGAGGGACAGAACTCTTGAGGGTCTCCACCTTTGAGGGTTGAGTTCAGGGTCAGGGACCACTAGAAACACAACAAGGGAGAAACCCCCCAGGGACTGAAACCCAATCAGAACCCCTGGGCCACCCTTCACAAGGGGTTTGGAGTGGGACAACTTCATCCAGGGCTCCCACGCCCATCTCCCAAAGCAGGAGGTCAAAATTCACTAGCTTGGCTTACAGCCATGCCTCTCCTGTAACAATGCTTATCTGAAACTAACTCTTTGCCTCCCTGAAGCACCTCCCAACAGTTTATGCTGTCTCTTTCCATGGTGATCACTCTCTCTCTCTTCCCCTATCTCTGGAAAAAAGGATGAATTTGCAAGACTCACCTGAGTAGGGAGCAGGTTCAAGTCTTGCCCAGGCCTTGTGGATGGTCCCGGGATCTCTGCCGGAGCAGCGGCTGGAGCTGTCTGCGCTAGAAGATTTTTTCCCATGGCTGCTGTGGGGAGTGTGGCCATTATCTGAGCACGCTGCAAGCTCCTATCTTTCCCTGCATATCTTTAGTGGGCAGTGTGTGGTGAAACTGAGCAGCGGCAGCAAGTGCAGGCCAGGCAGGGAGCGGCCTGGCCCGGCAGCCCCGCTGTGCAAGGCCCAGCCAAGCCTCTGAGAAGGGGCTCCTGTCACTTGCCAGTCTCCATCCTCCCCGGGAAGCGCAGAGCTGCGGCCAGCCCCGCTCCCCTCCCGTGGCCTTGGCTGGCCTGGGGGGAAGGAGGCTGAAGGGGAGCCCTGGTACCTCTTGAAAAGGCGGAAAGCAAAGAGAGCAAGGAATTGCCGGCCTTAGGTCTTCAAGTGCTGTTCCCAGGTTGATGTCACTTTTCAATGGTCCCAACTGCTGTCAGTTCTCAGCAATGGCCATTTGTTGGCCAGGAGAAAAACTCTGTGGCATTTTGAGGAGATTTGGGGAATCTTGAGGGATTTTTGTAGAAGTTTCTAGGACCTTGAGCAGATTGAAATAATTTTGTGGGATTTTTGTGGATTTTTGTGGGATTTTTGTGGAATCTGTAAAATATTTCTGGAATTTTGTGTGATATTGAAAAAATTTAATTAATTTTCTGTGATTTTTGTAGAATTTGTGGGATTTGTCTGGAATTTTGAGGGATTTTTCTGTAATTTATGGAAATTTGTGGGGATTTTGTGGGACGTTTCTGGAATTTGGTAAGGTTTTGAGATTATTTAAAGAATTTTGTGGTATTTATCCTGGAATTTTGTGAATTTTTCTGTTATTCTGTGGTATTTTGAGGAGACTTGAAGAATTTTGAAGGATTTTTTTTAGGTTTTGAGATTTGTGGAGATTTTGTGAGATGTATCTTAAATTTGATCGGGTTTTGAAAAAATTTAGGGAATTTTGTGGGATTACTCTTAAATTTGATGGAAATTAGTGGGGATTTTGTGGGATGTTTCTGGAATTTGATGGGGTTTTGAGAAGATTTTGAGAATTTTGTGTGGATTTTCCCAGAATTTTGTGTATTTTTCCTGTGAATTGTGTGGGATTCTGAGGAGGCTTGAAGAATTTTGTGGAATTTTTCTTGGATTTTGTGGAAACTTGTGGAGGTTTTGTGTGATTTTTGTGGAATTTTGTGGGATATTGAGGAGACTTAAGGCTTTTGAGGTTTTTTTCATGTATTTTGTGGGAATTTGTGTAGATTTTGTGGGATGTTTCTGGAATTCAGTTGGGTTTTGAGAAGATTTAGGGAATTTTGTGGGATATTTCTGGAGTTTTGTGGGATATTGAGGAGATTTTGGCATTTTGAGGGATTTTTCATGTATTTTGTGGGAATTTCTGGAGATTTTGCGACATGATTCTGGAATTCAGTTGGGGTTTGAGAAGTTTTAGGCAATTTTGTGGGATTTTTCAGGAATTTTGTTGGATATTGAGGAGATTTTGTGGGATGTTTCTGGAATTTGGTAGGGTTTTGGAATGATTTAGGAAATTTTGTGGGATATTTCTGGAATTTTGTGGGGCTATTCAAGAATTTTGTGGTATTTTGAAAAGATTGAGCGAATTTTGTGTCGTTCTTCTTGAATTTTGTGGGAATTTGTGGAGATTTTATGGGGCGTTTCTCGAATTTGGTAGAGTTTTCAGAAGATTTAGGGAATTTGGAGGGATTTTTGTGGGATTTTGTGGGAATGGGTGGAGATTTTGTGGGACATTCCTGTGAAGTGGTATTGTTTTGAAATGATTCAGGGAATTTTGTGGGACTTCTCTGGAATTTTGTGGGATTTTTCAAGAATTTTGTGGGATTCTGAGGCGACTTGAAGAATTTTGAGGGATTTTTCATGTATTTTGTGGGAATTTGTGGAGATTTTGTGGGAAGTTTATAAAATTCAGTTAGGTTTTGAGAAGATTTGGGGAATTTTGTGGGAATTCTCTGGAATTTTCTGGAGTTTTTCAGGAATTTTGTGGGAATTTGTGGAGATATTGTGGGATGTTTCTGAAATTCAGTTGGGTTTTGAGAAGATTTGCGGATTTTTGTGCGTCTTCTCTGGAATTTTGTGAATTTTTCTGGAATTGTGTGAGATTCTGAGACAACCTGAAGAATTTTGAGGAATTTTTCTTAGATTTTGTGGAAACTTGTGGAGGTTTTGTGCGATTTTTGTGGAATTTTGTGGGATATTGAGGAGATTTAAGGTTTTTGAGGGATTTTTCATGTATTTTGTGGGAATTTGTGGAGATTTTGTGGGAATTTGTGGAGAATATGGGAATTTTGTGGAGATTTTTGATGTTTCTAGAATTCAGTTGGGTTTTGGGAAGATTTAGGGATTTTTGTGGTATTTTTCTGGAATTTTGTTGGACATTGACGAGATTTCATGGGATGTTTCTGGCATTTGTTGGGTTTTGGAATGATTTAGGAAATTTTGTGGGATATTTCTGGAATTTTGTGAGGGTATTCAAGAATTTTGTGGTATTTTGAAAAGATTGAGCGAATTTTGTGGTGTTCTTCTTGAATTTTGTGGGAATTTGTGGAGATTTTATGGGGTGTTTCTGGAATTTGGTAGAGTTTTCAGAAGATTTAGGGAATTTTGAGGGATTTTTCATGTATTTTGTGGGAATTTGTGGAGATTTTGTGAGATGTTTCTGGAATTCAGTTGGGTTTTGAGAAAATTTAGGCAATTTTGTGGCATATTCCTGGAATTTGATATGGTTTTAAGGTGATTTAGGGAATTTTGTGGGATTTTCCTTGAATTTGATGGAAATTTGTGGGGATTTTGTGGGATGTTTCTGGAATTTGATAGGGTTTTGAGAAAATTTTAGGATTTTTGTGGGATTTTTAAATAATTTTGTGAATTTTTCTGGAATTCTGTGGGATACTGAGAAGACAAGCATAATATTGAGGAATTTTTCTAAGATTTTGGGAGAATTTGTGGAGATTCTGTGGGATTTTTGTAGAATTTTTGGGCCTTTTCAAGGACTTTGTGTGGTTTTGAGGAGAGTTGGACAATTTTGAGGATTTTTTCTTGGATATTGTGGAAACTTCTGGAGGTTTTGTCTGATTTTTCTGGATATTTGTGGGATATTGAGGAGATTTAGGGATTTTGAGGGATTTTTCCTGAGTTTTGTGGGAATTTGTGGAGATTTTGCGGGATGTTTCTGGAATTCAGTTGGGTTTTGAGAAAATTTAGAGGATTTTGTGGCTTATTCCTGGAATTTGGCATGGTTTTACGGTGATTTAGAGAATTTTGAGGGATTTTCCTTGAATTTGATGGAAATTAGTGGGGATTTTGTGGAATATTTCTGGAATTTGGTAGGGTTTTGTGAAGATTTTGTGAATTTTGTGGGATTTTTCAGGAATTTTGTGTATTTTTCCTGTGAATTGTGTGGGATTCTGAGGAGGCTTGAAGAATTTTGTGGAATTTTTCTTAGATTTTGTGTACATTTGTGGAGATTTTGTGGGATTTTTCTTAGATTTTGTGAGATTGTGAGGCGGCTTGAATAATTTTGAGGGACTTTTCATGTATTTTGTGGGAATTTGTGGAGATTTTGTGGGATGTTTCTGAAATTCAGTTGGGTTTTGGGAAGATTTGGGGAATTTTGTGCGACTTCTCTGGAATTTTGTGGGCCTTTTCAAGGACTATGTGTGGCTTTGAGGAGACTTGAAGAATTTTGAGGACATTTTCATAGATATTGTGGAAACTTGTGGAGGTTTTGCGAGATTTATGTGGAATTTTGTTGGATATTGAGGAGATTTCGGGAATTTTGAGGGATTTTTCTTGAATTTTGTGGACATTTGTGGAGATTTTGTGGGATATTTCTGGAATTTTACGGGATTTTGAGAAAATTTAGGGAATTTTGTGGTAGTTTTCTTGAATTTTGTGGATTTTTCTTGAATTTTGTGGGATTTTCAGACGACGAATTTTGTGGTGTTCTTCAATTTTGTGGGAATTTGTGGAGATTTTATGGGGCATTTGTGGAATTTGGTAGAGTTTTCAGAAGATTTAGGGAATTTTGAGTGATTTTTGTGGGATTTTGTGGGAATGGGTGGAGATTTTGTGGGATATTTCTGGAATTCAGTTGGGTTTTGAGAAAATTTAGAGAATTTTATGGCATATTCCTGGAATTTGATATGGTTTTAAGGTGATTTAGTGAATTTTGTGGGATTTTCCTTGAATTTGATGGAAATTAGTGGGGATTTTGTGGGATGTTTCTGGAATTTGGTAGGGTTTTGAGAAAATTTTAGGATTTTTGTGGGATTTTTAAGGAATTCTGTGAACTTTTCTGGAATTCTGTGGGATACTCAGAAGATTTGAATAATATTGAGGAATTTTTCTAAGATTTTGTGGAAATTTGTGGAGTTTCTGTGGGATTTTTCTAGAATTTTTGGGCCTTTTCAAGGACTTTGTGTGGTTTTGAGGAGAGTTGGACAACTTTGAGGATTTTTTCTTGGATATTTTGGAAACTTCTGGAGGTTTTGTCTGATTTTTGAGGATATTTGTGGGATATTGAGGAGATTTAGGGATTTTGAGGGATTTTTCCTGAGTTTTGTGGGAATTTGTGGAGATTTTGCGGGATGTTTCTGGAATTCAGTTGGGTTTTGAGAAGATTTGGGGAATTTTGTGGGATTTTTCAGGAATTTTGTTGGATATTGAGGAGATTTTGTGGGATGTTTCTGGAATTTGGTAGGGTTTTGGAATGATTTAGGAAATTTTGTGGGATATTTCTGGAATTTTGTGGGGCTATTCAAGAATGTTGTGGTATTTTGAAAAGATTGAGCGAATTTTGTGGTGTTCTTCTTGAATTTTGTGGGAATTCGTGGAGATTTTATGGGATGTTTCTGGAATTTGGTAGAGTTTTCAGAAGATTTAGGGAATTTGGAGGGATTTTTGTGGGATTTTGTGGGAATGGGTGGAGATTTTGTGGGACATTCCTGTGAATTGGTATGGTTTTGAAATGATTTAGGGAATTTTGTGGGACTTCTCTGGAATTTTTTGGGATTTTTCAAGAATTTTGTGGGATTCTGAGGAGACTTGAAGAATTTTGAGGGATTTTTCACGTATTTTGTGGGAATTTGTGGAGATTTTTTAAGGTGTGGAATTCAGTTGGGTTTAGAGAAAATTTAGAGAATTTTGTGGCATATTCCTGGAATTTGGTATGGTTTTACGGTGATTTAGAGAATTTTGAGGGATTTTCCTTGAATTTGATGCAAATTAGTGTGGAATTTGTGGGATGTTTCTGGAATTTGGTGGGGTTTTGAGAAGATTTTGTGAATTTTGTAGGATTTTTCAGGAATTTTGTGTATTTTTCCTGTGAATTGTGTGGGATTCTGAGGAGGCTTGAAGAATTTTGTGGAATTTTTCTTGGATTTTGTGGAAACTTGGGGAGGTTTTGTGGGAGTTCTGTGGAATTTTGTGGGATATTGAGGAGATTTAAGGATTTTGAGGGATTTTTCATGTATTTTGTGGGAATTTGTGGAGATTTTGTGGGATGTTTCTGGAATTCAGTTGGGTTTTGAGAAAACTTCGGGAATTTTGTAGGATTTTTCAGGAATTTTGTTGGCTATTGAGGAGATTTTGTGGGATGTTTCTGGAGTTTGTTGGGATTTGAGAAGATTTAGGGAATTTTGTGGCATATTCCTGGAATTTGGTATGGTTTTAAGGTGATTTAGGGAATTTTGAGGGATTTTCCTTGAATTTGATGGAAATTTGTGTAGATTTTGTGGGATGTTTCTGCAATTTGGTAGGGTTTTGGAATGATTTAGGAAATTTTGTGGGATATTTCTGGAATTTTGTGGGATATTGAGGAGATTTTGGCATTTTGAGGGATTTTTCATGTATTTTGTGGGAATTTATGGAGATTTTGCGAGATGATTCTGGAATTCAGTTGGGTTTTGAGAAATTTTAGGCAATTTTGTGGGATTTTTCAGGAATTTTGTTGGCTATTGAGGAGATTTTGTGGGATGTTTCTGGAATTTGGTAGGGTTTTGGAATGATTTAGGAAATTTTGTGGGATATTTCTGGAATTTTGTGGGGCTATTCAAAAATTGTGTGATATTTTGAAAAGATTGAGCGAATTTTGTGGTGTCCTTCTTGAATTTTGTGGGAATTTGTGGGGATTTTATGGGATGTTTCTGGAATTTGGTAGAGTTTTCAGAAGATTTAGGGAATTTGGAGGGATTTTTGTGGGATTTTGTGGGAATGGGTGGAGATTTTGTGGGACATTGCTGTGAATTGGTATGGTTTTGAAATGATTTAGGGAATTTTGTTGGACTTCTCTGGAATTTTGTGGGATTTTTCAAGAATTTTGTGGGATTCTGAAGAGACTTGAAGTATTTTGAGGGATTTTTCATGTATTTTGTGGGAATTTGTGGAGATTTTGTGGGATGTTTCTGGAATTCAGTTGGGTTTTGAGAAAATTTAGGCAATTTTGTGGAAGTTTTCTTGAATTTTGTGGATTTTTCTTGAATTTTGTGGGATTTTCAGGAGACTTGAAGAATTTTGAAATTTTTTTCTTGAATTTTGTGGCAATTTGTGTGTGCTGTTTCTTGAATATGGTGGGGTTATGAGGTTTAGGGAATTCTGTAAATATCTCTGGAAATTTGTGGGGTTTTTCAAGAATTTTGAGGCATTCTGAGGAGAGTTTAAAAAGTTTTCCAAAATTTTTCTCAGATTTTGTGGGATTTTTGTGGAATTTTGTTGGTTATTTATGAGATTTAGGGATTTTGAGGGATTTTTCTTGAATTTTGTGGGAAGTTGTGGAGATTTTGTGGGATGTTTCTGGAATTTGGAATAATTTTCTGAATATTTAGGGAATTTTGTGGGATTACTCTTGAATTTTATAATATTTTGGGAAGATTTAAATAATTTTAAGGGATTTTTCATGAGTTTTGTGGAAATTGTTGGAGATTATGTTGGATTTTTCTGGAATTTTGTGTGGATTTTAAGGATTTTGTTGGGTTCTGAGGGGACTTGAAGGCCCGTCTCCCCTAGGAACACGCACGTACTGCCCGCCCGAGTGGATCGGCCTTCGCTGCTACCACGGCGATGGGGCGACCATCTGGTCCCTGGGCGTGCTGCTGTTTGAGATGGTGTGCGGGTACTTACCCTTGGAGAAGGAGCGAGACATCGTCTTGGGGCAGCTCTTCTTCCCGCAGGAGGCCTCTCCAGGTTGCTATGGGGCCTGAAGAAGGCAGGCTTTGGCAGGTGGCAGCGCGCAGCCCAGCCCGGCCCTCCCGCAGCTGCGCGGGACGTCCATGTGCCCTCAAGGGCCGGCTGCAGCAGGTGGCCCGTGGCAGGCTGGCTGTGGCACGCTTGGCTGAAGGAGGGGACGCTTGTCCTGCCGTGCCGCTCTCCCGCCAAGGCCAGCTCCCAGCACACGCAGCGTGGCCCGGCTTCTGCAGGCGCCGGGAGCAGCTGGGCAGGAGCCTTCTGCAAGTGAGCGCCGCTTTCTGCCTTCTCTCCCCAGAGTGCCAACATCTGATCCGCTGCTGTTTGTCCAAGCACCCCATGGATCGGCCAGTGCTGGAGCAGATCTTCTACCACCCTTGGGTGTTGGGCGGCCATTTCTGATGCCTTGCCGCAGCCTCTGCAGCACCCAGTTCCCGTGTCCCACGCAGGACTGAGGGCCCAGGAAATAAAAGAACCCGAAACCCGGTGCGGGCTGGTAAGTCTGGTCCTTGTTAGCAACTTCTGCTAAGGGAACCTCTTGGCAAAAGGGCTAATCAAAAGGGCTAATCAGAGCGTTCCCTTCAGCCTTTGTCAAGCTTTTGATGCCTTTCCTCCAGGTTGTCCCTCAAAATCAGAGAGGGGTTGGAGCCTGCACCAGTCCCCCCAAATCGGTGGGCAGAAGAGACTACTCCCAGGCCCCTCAAAACTGGAGGAGGATGGAGACAATCCCTGGGCCCACAACACTGAAGGGAGATAAATACCCAGCCCCCCCAAAAATAAGAGATGGATGGAGCCCACAGCGGCCCCCAAGTCAGAGGGGGAAGGGGAGACTGCCAGCCCCCCTAAAGAGGAGGGGAATTGTGCCTGTGCCAGCCGCGCAAATTGCAAGGGGACAGAGAACAGCCCTGGCCTGGCAAAGGGCAAAGAGCGGCCGGGGGCTGCCAGGATGGTGACAACACTGGCACCCCCCAAATCAGAGAGGGACAAAGAGCCCGCACAGGCTTCTCAGGAGAAGAAAGGGAGCAGCAAATATCCCATGTCCCCCTAAGTTGGAGGGGCACAGACACAACGCCCACCCCCCCTATAGTGGAGGGGGACAGACACAAAAGACCCCACAAAAAGAGCATGGGGAACCAAGAGCACTGCCGGCCCCACAAAGGTAAGGAGGATGGAGAAACTCCCCATCTGTCCTTGTTTTGGAAGACAGGTGTCTGCTAGGGAGGGCAGGGGCCTCCCCTGGAATGGAAATGTAGAACCCCTCCCTCTGAATCATTATAATTTTGAACTCAAGGGGCTCTCAGACAGAGATCTGTGGATACGAGTAACAGTTCTTTACTAGTGTGTATAACGAGGCACATAAACAACAACAACTACAGCGTTAACAACAAAACAGAACCAGGGACCCCGTGACAGCCTTCTCGGCCGGGACAGGAAAGGATGGAGGAGAGGCTTTGTTTCACAAACCCCCTCGGGTTGGCAGTCAGTGCCAGTGCTCCTGCAGGGCTCTGAGGAACACTCAGTTGGAACAGCAGGGATGAGCTGAGATCCCGGGCCGGTGGCTGAGGTGGATCATCAGCTCCGTGGTGGTGCCTGGCACTGCCATACGTCCCGGCAGGACAGGGGGTGTGAGGCCACCAACGAAGAGGGAAGAAGGAGAAGAAGAAGGAGCAGCTCCATCTGGGTGATGGCAAATTTCCTTCTCTCCGCAGCAACAGCTCCCAGCAAAGTGTCCTTCTCTGAAGCTGAAGAAGCTGCCAAACTGTGCCCACCTTCCCCTTTTCCTGCCCCCTTCAGCCCTGGACCCAACCAAACTCTTTGTGTTTCTCAAGTACCACCCGCAGTCAGGTTTTTCCCACAACTAATGCGTAAAAATTCCACAGCTGAGCCAGAACTAAAAGAAGGACACCTAACCCCCAACAGCTTCTCATCTCCATCTCTTTGCACTCCAAAAGCCAGGAGGGATCGATCTGTCACCTCAAAACAACACAATCCCACTGAAAACAGCTCCATTTTACCCCAAAAAGGTTTAATCCCAACTCAAAAGGGCTTGTTCCACCTCAGAAAATCTCAATCCCACACTAAAATTACTCAGTTCCACCGCCGCCAGGTGAGATGGAGGTGGAAGATGTTCTGGTTTAGGGCAAATTTGGAAGAAACCCTCTGAATGGGGTCCATCTAAAAAGCAAATTAAAGTTGCCCCTCCCCTGAATATTTCAGGAAAATTATTTTCTTGGAGAAAAGTGGAAAAACACAGTTTATTTAACAATCCAAGTATCTACAAGCATGAGCAAGATGAATAATATTAAAGAATAAATCCTCTGGCTGTTTGAAGAGATGGCAAAGCCAGAAAAGTCCTTTCCATGGGGTGTAGCTCAGCTCGCTCAGTCTCTTATCAGTTCCTCTGGCGCTGGAAAGGGCCCAGGCCCAGGCCCCCGTGGGCCACAGCCGTGAGCTCCCGGGGTTTGTCTGGGTTCTCAGTCCAGAGCAGCTTTGAACAGATCCAAGGAAAAAGGCAAAAAACACTCTGGGGAACTCCTGTGCCTCAGCTAGCTAAAAACCAACTAAACTAAACTAAAAACTAACTAAAAAGGAAACAGAACTAAAGTGCCTAGAAGCAAAGGAGAGCTCTGTCCCACTGTCTGTCCCTGCTGCAGACAACACAGGCCAGGGAAGTGTGCGGGGCAGTGAGTGCCATTTCTGCAAACAAACTGCAGCTTCTTCTTCCCCCCCTTGGCTCTCAGAGCCAGTCTTGAAGGTGCAGAACTTAATAGGCAGCAGAAACAGAACAGACACCTGGGGATCCAAGGATCACAAAGTCACCCCAGGCCAGAAGGAGGTTGGGAGAAGTGGGATCCACATTTGGAGCGGTGGGATGGGGACTGTGTGGGGCTGGCTGGCTGGGCTGTATTGGATAGGAAATCAAACTTTCAGAGTTCCTGATTTCTGTCCCATTCATTTTCAGTCAGGTGCAGCTCTGTTTGCAGAGGGTCGCTGTGGCGCTCGAGACGGACACACGACACAGCGAGGTTGGCACGGCAAGAGCAATCTTTATTGTTCAGAAGCTGCTTTTCCATGGTTGACTGCCGAGGCTGGGGAACTGCCTGATTCAGAGATCCTGGCCCTTCCTTGGAGGCAAGATACATTTTTCTAAGAGTGAGTAAAGTATCAGTCCCAGAAATCTTTGAGTTAATTATGTTAAACTGTTACACTCCATTGCTGTTCTCCCCTGCCACCCCACCCCAATACCTGTATCCCAGTTTCCCCCAGCCCCTCTCCTCCCCTATAAATACCCCAGTTTATCCCCTGTTCCAGAGAGCTGCTGTCACTGGCTCCCTTGGCCGAGGGCCCGGCTGTAATAAAGGCCAGTTCTCTGCGGAACGCCACACAGCGCTCTGCTCTCTCCCTCCGTGTCGCCTGCACGCTGCCGCTGAGCTGAGCTGAGCTGAAATCACTCGCCGGGCAGAGGACGTGTCTGTGCCCCGGGCAGCCCAACCGCGGACCGCTTTTCCGGGAGTCGCGGCACCCCTGCCGCCTCCACCGCCGCGGCAACCTATGAGAAAGCACAGCTGGGTTCTGCTCAGGCCATTTCAAACTACCTGGGGTGTTTGGGACTTGCCCTTGCAAAGGCAGCATCTCAGGAAAAGTCCAAGTTTCTCTTCATGGACTCCCAGGATGTGTTGCCTTGGAAGGGACCTTAAAGCTCCTCTTGTTCCAACTCTCAGCACACTCAGGACACCTTCCCCTAGACCAGCTTGCTCCAAGCCCCATCCAACCTGGCCTTCAACACTTCCAAGGGTCAGACAATCACAGCTTCTCTGCAACCTGGTCTATTCCTCCCACATCGAAAATCAAACCAAACTTAGCAGCCTCAGAGACAGATTTCTATTGAATATCTACATTTTTCAAGGAAAAAAATATGGCAAAACTTGTTTGCATCTGACTTTGCAAAATCAACACGAGCTCTTCAGAAAGGGCTGCCGCCCACCCACTTTGCTTATTTTTGCCCATTTGGTGGAACATTTGCATTCTGTTGTTGTTTGGTGTTGCCGCTGAAGATTAACAGATCGCACTGACACAGGTCGAGGTGTGGTGAAGGAAAGAGAAAGGTTTATTTTTCCCTCCTGGATTTATAGGCTCCTGACCACGGCCAGGGATTGGATGGTCAGGATAACACTTTCTCACTGCACTGGCCATGAGAGATGTCCATCACAAGACGTGTAACAGAAAGAATGTACACATATCTATGTTTACAGTTACTGTCCTGGCAAAGTCTTTAGAAAACTATGTTAGCAAGCTCAGAAGCTGAGTTTTCAGGGCGACATCTCACCCTTTTCGGTTTAATAAAAAGAAAAGAAAAAAGAAAAATGAACAAAGAAACTAGCAACATTATAAACAATCAAAATAATAAATAATAGAAAAATACAATACTCCATACAATCAGAAGGCTGTAATTTCAGGGTGATATCTCAACCTTTCGTTATTATAAAAAAAAAACTTTTTTTTTTTTTTTTAAACATTAAAAACAACAAAACTCAAAAAAAATAAATGAAACAACAAATGTCCAACATCACCACCTGCTTGTGGATGGCTCTCAATTTGGTCACAGAGGCAGAATCCATGGCCAATCTGAAAGGTGCCTGGGAATATGTATGAAATGCTATGACAGCAGTATGTGATTCCATCAATTGGGCTGATCCAGCCTCATGACTCTCCAAGAAAAACCAAAAAAACAAACCAGCGACATCAATGGAAAGATTAATGTAATAAACTTGAGGAGCAGAAACTGCTCGCAGAACCTCCTCCAGCATCTACTGTGCCTCTGGAGTCAGTGTCAGAGGTGACTTTAAAATCAGAGTCCCCCTTTAATAGACCAAACAAGGGAGACAGTTCTGTCGTGGTCAGTCCCATATAGGGAAACAACCATGTAAAAGTCCACTAATATTTGGACATCATTCATGCAGTGTCTGCACTGAATGCAAAAAAAATAATTGCACCTCCAAAGGCAGGACTGTTTGTCCCAAAATCATTTTGACCCTCAAATAATTTCAGGGAGGTTGTAGAGACGAGCAGCAGGAAACTGCTTGCAAACTCCAGAGAGGGCTAGAGCCCCATATCATCGGCAAATGCCGGCAAATTTTCACAAGCCTCGTGAAATGGCAAAACCTCCATTGATATCTCTGTGTGGGCTCAGCATTAACGATAGCTGGCACCAGAAAGACAAATTTCGGTCTGTCATCGGGATGCAAAGGAATTGCAAAGAACAATCCTTCAGATCCACAATGAGGACTAGCAAATCAACAGGAAATATGGCAGGTGAAGGCATGTTAGCCTGCAACATCCCCATGCTTTCCATCATAGCAGTAACTTTCTGGAGGTCTTGTAGCAACCTCCATTTCCCAGACTTCTTCTTGATACAGAAAACAGGAATGTCCCAGGGACTGGTTGAAACTCCAGATCACTGTGATCCAACTGTTCCTGCATCAGGTCACGGAGGGTGACTAGTCTATCATGAGAGAAGACAACAGAATCTGCTGAAGAAAGAGTCAGTCTCAAGTTCTTCTGTGCATAGAATGTGTCAGCATCGGGTCCAAGGGTCCATCAGCAAACCAGACAATCGTGATGTCCATGCCAGTGTCAAAACCCACAGAAGCTAATCTCTGACAGCATGTCACCAAGGATGGACAGGATGCAGACCCGTTCAGGATGATCCCTGGCTGTCAGAACAGCAGTCCATGAACCCAGGGAGGTCCAGGGAACCCGAAGCCACCATCTCCCCGCAGCTGATTCTCAGCTCTGCGAACATAAAACTCAAAAGGCACAAGGTGAGCAAATCCAGGTCCCGCAGGGATAGGAACAGGAGGCAGGAGTGTGGAACCCATGGCAGAAATGCACCCCAGGAAATTTGAATCAACGTCCCCTAGGTGAACAATGGTGCCCTGAGCAGTGGTGTTCAACCATTCCACAAGAAGAGCACTCACGGCCTCACCCACTGGACCAAAGCATTTGGAAGCACATGGAATGCCTGATACACTCAGCTGCACAGTCATTTTACAGGAGGACAAGGTCCACAGGCCAGCCGAAAAGGCTCCAGCAGCCTGGGACCCCTGGCCCGTCAAGGCCACCGGCTTCTCCCCCGCGGCACCACCGGAGCCAGTGGTAAACAGCGCAGGACCTTGGTCTGCCACAGCCACAGGAGGCGACGGGGGAGGCCTGGCTCCAGCCGCAGGCTCGGGTGATGCCCGGGAACCTGAGGCGGGGGGGTTTGGAGGCAGTTCAGCACAGCCCGCTCCCGGCGCGGGGGGGAACCGGGGCGCCGGTAAAGGCACAGCCGGCAGAGCCGCAGCACCGTCCCGCTCCGCTGCCAGGGGACAACCCGGGCTCGCAGGACGGGAATCCGGCAGCACAGGGCCGGCAGAACCCAGCCCCGCGTCCGCAGCACCCGCAGCACCCGTGCCCCCGCCCCACGAATCCGGCACGGGGCCCGGGCCCGGCCCGTCCCCCACCGCGGGGCAGGGCACGGCCCCGCCGCAGCACGGACATGGGACGGACCCCGAGGCATCCCCCAGGGCCGGCGCCGCCCCCCGTTCAGGCACCCCCTCATCGGTCTGTGCCGGGAGGGCACACGGAGGAGGCGACCCTGCCCCGGGCTTCCACCGCCGCGGCGCGGGCCGAGGAGGGGTTACACCCCCGGGGTCCGCGGCGCTCCGGACAGCCTGCCGGCAGGGATCCAACCCCGCCTCAGGCCTACACCGCCGGGGCACGGGCTGAGGAGGGCTTACACCCCCCGGATCCGCGGCGCCCCGGACAGCCTGCCGGCAGGGATCCAACCCCGCCCTGGACCTACACCGCCGGGGCACGGGCTGAGGCGGCGTTACACCCCCCGGGTCCGCGGCGCCCCGGACAGCCTGCCGGCAGGGATCCAACCCCGCCTCAGGCCTACACCGCCGGGGCACGGGCTGAGGAGGGGTTACACCCCCCGGGTCCGCGGCGTCCCCGATGGCCCTTTGGCAAGGCTCAGGCCTACACCGCCGGGGCACGGGCCGAGGGGGGATCACGCTCACCGGTCCCGCGGTGGCCCCGTTCAACCCGCCGGGGGCCCCGGCGATCCCGGGGGAGCCGACCTCGGGACCCGACCTCAGAAAGCCGCACCTTCGCCAGATCCCGAGCAGCCGGAGCAGCCGGGGCTCATAACCGACCAGCAGAGCCTCGATCAGGGAATCGCCTAAAGCCTCCCAAGCCGACTGAGAAAAAATCGCTTCAACCACAGGGAAAAACCCCTCAGTTCTCCCATACTCACACAATTGCTGAAAGTCAGCATACGAAACATCAATTCCTCTCTGATCCTGCACTGCACGCCATATCTCCAAAACCAGGCCCTCCGTATAAGGAAGCCCAAAACCATCCATAGCCACAGGCTAGACAGTACCCTGTAACACACGTGCAAGACACGTAGGGGTCCACCAGATGTTGCCGCTGAAGATGAACAGATCACACGGACACAGGTCGAGGTGTGGTGAAGGAAGGAGAGAGGTTTATTTTTCCCTCCTGGATTTATAGGCTCCTGACCACAGCCAGGGATTGGATGGTCAGGATAACACTTTCTCACAGCACTGGCCATGAGAGATGTCCATCACAAGATGTGCAACAGAAAGAATGTACACATATCTATGTTTACAGTTACTGTCCTGGCAAAGTCTTTAGAAAACTATGTTAGCAAGCTCAGAAGCTGAGTTTTCAGGGTGACAGTTTGGAGCAGTATTTTAATGTATCTGGCTGAGGCTGCTTCAAATAATCCAGTGAGATACCAGGGTGTGAGGGGTGGAAATCTGAGCTTTTATACATCCAGTACTTCTCTTGTCTGAAGTCTTCAATCCCACCTCTCTGCTGGGATGAAATAGGTGCAACTCATCCAATTTCTAAAGTATCGTGCATCAAGCAGATATTATTTGAAGACTTCAAAATACAAAAGCCAATTGAAACAAACCTCTGCTCCTTTCCATTTTTTCTGTTCCACAGTTTAGGACAGAAGACAGAAGAGAAAGATTGTTTTGGCAACAATGTTTTCAGGACTCTAAAAAGAATATCAAAACCGCTCTGCCACACTCTCAACTCTTGCAGTGCCAAAAAGCACTGGCTCTCTTTGCTCACAGAGTCACAATTGTGCTGGCATTTCTAGCACACCACAGGACAGCGATGTTTTTCCTTTTCTCCTGGAAATACCTACAGCACTTCTGCGTAGCAAGGCAAACATGAGCCTCTTTTAGTGGCCCTTGAAATTGGACATGTGAAATGAGGTACACAAAGCCACAGGCCAGCTGAACCTGGGATCTCTGAATGGGTCTTCACCTTCTTCCCAGGAAGATGAATGGCAATCACTATTTTGGCAGGGAAACTGCATCAGCTGGCAATTTGGTGTAGGAAATGTGCTTTCTGCTCCTCTCAGAGCCAAAACTCCTACCCATTTCTTGCAAGTCCATCTTAGATAAGGACCATGTTCAGCTGAGCGACAGTGAAGCCAAATGGCAATCCAGGAATCAATTGTCCTGTACACAATCTCCTCCATCCACGTGGAAGGTTACTCAGGGGCACACAGGAGGAAGGAAGAAACCCAAATGCATCATTGGACATAAAGTCAGACGTGTTGAGGGATGAAGAAATCTTGCAGAGCTATGGAAAGCTCCCCTGAAAAGCCAGTTCAGGAAGAGCCTGAGCTGTTTTGTGCTTCTAGGCCTGAAGATGCTCAGGATCTTTCCCAGATGCTCAGCAGGCAGTAGGATTGTGCCTGAATCTGGCTCTGGAAATGCCAGTGCCTCAACTGAGAGCTGTGGCAATGATTTCCATTGCATGGAGAGGGGCCACAGTCCTGCAAGAGTCTTTCAGCAGAGCAAACAGCAGCCTGGAGGGTGGGCAGTGCTGCATCTGTACCACTGCATGCTCATCCTTCACCGTAATGCACAGCTGCCCCCAAAGCTGCCATGGATCACTTTTTAGATTTCTCCTGTTGGATATATTTTGGAGAAGTTGTTCTAGGTGGATTTGGAAGGTGATCCTGTAGGAAGCAGCCATTCGCCTGCTGTGATATCCTTACAACTAATCCTAACTTCTCATTGCCTTTGGTTTTATTTGGGGTTCCTTATCTATTTGTTTGATTGGTTCCTTTGGTTTTTTTCTTTGTGTTTTTGTCTCTTTTGGTTTGAGTTGTTTTGCTTTTTTAAAAATGACTGGTGAAGTTGGCACAGCCAAACTCAAGAAAACGTAAACCAGGTTTGACTTTCCAGAAATGACTTTTGGCTGGCTTTAGCTGCATTCCCCAGGATCAGGATCCCCAGGAGATATTTCCAGGTTTTGCTCTGCATCATCAGCTTGCCCTGACTTTGCTCAGTGTTTCACCAATGGAGAAGACAATGGATATTTTGCCAAACCTCCTTTCAAACAACAAAACTTGGGGCAGCACGACAGAAAAGAAGAAAAGAAAATATTCACCACTTAGAACAGAGCCAGAGTCCCACCATTTTCCCCTCCACTATTCTGGATTTTCTACATTTAGAGGCAAAGCTTCCATCTCCAAAAGCTTCCATCTCTCACTTCCTGATGCCATTTGCTACCCTTTAGCCTTGACCCCCACGCATCGGACTGCTGTCCATGTGGGGCTGGGGATGCTCAGCCTGGAAAGAGAAGGTGCTGGGGAGGCCTCCCTGCAGCTCTAGGAAAGATGGGCACAGAGAGGAGAAGCCTTTCAACTGCAGGAGTGAGATTGAAGTTGCATCTAATGAAGCTGCTCTTTTCCACTCAGGCTGCTGGGGCACTGGCCCAGGCTGTGCACGCAGGCTGGGGATGCTCCATCCTTGGCAACATCCAAGGCCAGCTGGGAGCAGGGCTCTGAGCAACATATTCTGGGGGAAGATTGCTCCGCTTGGAACAAGATGGTCTTTAGGGTCCCTTCCAAGCCCAGCCACCCAGGGATTCCATCATTCTATGGTCTCCGTTGTCCTCTTCAGCCCGGGCCTGGGCTCCTGGCAGTGATGTCACAGTGCACGCTCCAGCTAGAACTTCCAGCATCCAGCAACGGCCACAACACAACCCTTGGCTTGTTGTGTCAGCACGCTCTTCTCCCTGCTGCACGCCTACCCCTGCCGCTTTGCTTGTCACCTGCTCCCTGATACCGTCCTCAGTCCTGACAGCTCCCTATTCCTTGGATTTTGCTGCCCATCCCTGCAGGATGTCTGCATTTGTTCCAAAGAAGGTATGGTACTATTCCATGGAGGTGGACACCCCGCAGCTGCCTGGGTGGGCTGGAGCTGTGTGGGACAGTGTGGGAAAGGGACCCCACTCTGACATTTTGCTACCTCTGCAGGCTGTCATGGACAGAGAGGAGGAGATGGAGGTTGACACAGAAATCAATACAGAAGAGGAAATGGAAGTCGATGGAGAGGAGATAGGAGAGGAAGAGATGGAGGTGGAAATGGAAGATCACATTGAGCAGATGGATATTGATGTAAGAGACGAGGAGGAGGACATGGTGTTGGGATGAAGACCGATGCCAGCAACAGAACAGGCAGGTGCTCCCCACGGGCAGAGCGGGTCCTCTGCTGCCAGGCTGGGGCTGGGCTGGGCACTCCTTGCTCAGGGACACGCTAGCCCATGCACTGGATTCTGGTGGCCATCCCTGGCCTGGCCTGGCCTTGCTTTGGGCCACACAAGCCCTGTTCCAGTGCCTGGGCCACAGCCCCCAGCCCCAGCCAGGCTCACTTCTGGCAGCAGAGTCCCCCTGTGCCAGTGTCCCAGCCCGGGAGCACATGGAACACCCCTCCATGCCTGACTGCACTGACCGTGCTACTTGTTTTTCTTCCAGGACTGAGGCTCATCCCAGAAAGAGATGACACACTTCTGTATATATGTTTTAGAGTTGTTGTCTTCACGATAGATGTTTTAGGGTTTGCTTAAGTTTTCTGTAAATATGTTTCATATAGTTTTGTTAGATAAGTTTTTAGGTAAATAGGTTCTATAGTTTGTTGTTGTTGTTGTTGTTACCAATATTCTAACAATGTAAATATGTTGTGTAGTTCATTCTTGTTCCTTTTCTTCTACAAATAAACATTCTTTGTTTTTCACACCCCAGTTCTCTTTGCATTTGTTTCGGGCACGTTTGCAAAGTTGTGGTTTCCACTCACTCCAGGTTCCCAGGGCTGGATGTCCCGGAGGGAGCTGGCACAGCCACCCCAGCAGTGGCTCCCTGTGCACAGGGGGTCCCACTGACAGAGCTCACCCTCTCCTTGCAGTTTCTCTGGACACACTTGGGAGCTGGAGGGGCAAATCCCAGTGGGCCCTGTCCCATGGCATCCCACATGGGAGCAGGGCTCAGCCTCATCCATGGCTCTTCCCTGGCTAGCCCCAGGGCTAAGGAGGCTGCACTGGGCTGCGGGCAGCCTGCTTCCTGGGCACCCTGAGGGGCTGGAGCCAGCCTGGAGGGAGCCTCAGCACAGGGGCCTCTGGCCTACATGCACCAACATTTCCTTTGGAAACCCCCTCTGTCACCACACTCTGCTACAAGCACAACATCAATTGTTCCTCCTACTTCAAGGGTATGGAGGCTAGCTTCGGAGCAAGCTGCAGGCCCCATGGCCTGCCAGCCCTGCCTGAGAAGCTAGCCTGGGAAATTCATGGGAGGATTCAAAACAATCCTCAAAGACAGAAAACAGCCTGCAGGTGCTGTTTGTCTGTTCCCGTGTTTTCCTTGCAGGAGAGGGTCAGGGGGGTGGTGAACACCACTGACCAATGATGGTAATGTAGCACTTTACTAACCAATAAGAGTTTCCTTTCTGTACTTTCGAGGAACTAGTCTATCGAACATGGCTGTAGCAATAAACTAGAGATTCTCTCCTGTTCTGACTCCCTTGAGAGTCCGTGTCGTTCTTCCTGCCGTTCCCAATTAAAACGACATCTGGTGACCCCGCGTGATGCTGAACCGACCCTCCGAGGTCTGGTAACCCGACGTGATGTGCAGCCGACCCCCGAGGTCAAAAAGCAACCTACGTGAAGACATCTGCTAATCCCCTGAGGGTAAGCAGCGAGCGGGAAAAACACCTGCCCTTCCCCCTAGAGGGGAAAGTGGAATTCTCCCGGGCTTTCCAAGAGGAAGCTGGTTTCTAACCAACGGGATAGTGGAGCCTGCCACAGAGCGGGCTTGGAACGGCCTATCTTGGTGAAGCAGAGCTTGAAATCCCGGGTCCAAGCCGATAGCGTTTGCATAATTGCATTCGCAGAGCCGCCAAGATAAAAAAAAGTTTTCATAATGGAGAACTGTGATTTAGCTGACGAGCAACTTGTCAGCTTTGCATGGCAAGACGCCTTGCTGAGCATGGGACTCTGTATTCCTGAAGAAGATATACGCGCTTTGTTCCACGGGGTGAAAGCGCAGGAGTTTGCTATGACTGTGAATGATGTGTTTAACCTTGAGATTTGGTGGTCAGTGGGAGACCACCTGTGGACTAAGCTGGCTGTGGGACATACCAGTGCGTGCAGCTTAGCAGCAACTTGGGGAGTGATTTTTAAGGCACTGAAACAGTGCCAGCCTAAAAACAGTGAAACCGAGCTGTGTGGCGGTCCTTCAGCTCTGCCCGGACCCTTAGAGAACTTTAGCAGCGGGCAGGAGCAGTCCGTGAGCCAGAGATCTCCCTCTCCAGAAAAATTTGAGCGCCCGCCATCTGCAGAGCTCGGCGCGCAGGTTTTACCAGCAGAAAAACAACAGAAGAGCGAAAATCGCTCGGCTCTGCCTTTACCGCACCCACAAGCGCCGCCATCGCCAGCGCCGCGAGAGCCCCCTCTGCCTGCGCCCTCCGCGGAGCCTCTGCCGGCCCCTCCAGGACCAGCGCTGCGAGCACTGCTGCCAGCGGCGGCCGTGGAGCCTCCGCCGGTGCCCCGAGTCCCCACAGCGGCAGCAGCAGCAGCGAGAAAAAAACGAGAGAAAAGGTGGAAAAGAAGGAAGAAAAAGCTAACTCAGGACGCCGCCCGCCGCCACCGGCCGCGGGCCGGGCGGCCATCCAGGCCCTCTAGCTCCGGTCGGCCGCGAAAACCCCGTAAAAGCCGAGCCGAAGCCCGGACCTGGAGCCGGGGCCGGGGCCGTGGCGAGCATTCCCCCCCCCCGCACCCATCCAAGGTGCTGGCCGAAAAGCGGCGGGGGAGGGGGGTGGGGAGCCCAGGCCCCCCTTTCGCTCGCGCGCGCGCACCTTGTGAGCTCCTTTCTGCTGTGCCGCGGGAAGCGGTGCGAAACCGCGGCACCCGCGCGGACACCCCTGCTCCCCCCGCGCGTGTGCGCCCCACGCGGAGCGAGCCGTGAGGGTCGGCGCGAGGTTCAGGACCTGCACAACACCCCCGCTGCCCCGCGCTCCCCCGCGCTCCAGCGGGGATGCGGTGGGGAGGACGGGGAGCGAACTTCGCTCCCCCTCGCGCCCGTCAGTGCAGCCTGCGCGCGCGGACCGTGCTACGAGCGCCGGGCCGGGTTCTGCCAGTCTTGTGCTGCCAGGTTCTTTTGCGAACCCGAGCCGCCCCGCGAGACGGTGCCGGGGCTCGAGCAGTGCCCCGGCCAGCACCCGTTCCCCCCGCCTTGCAGGGGGTGAGCCGCACCAACGTCTTGCAATCCCTGCGAGACCCAAATTTGCTCACTTTGTATCACTTTAGTGTTCTTTTGAGCTTTTCTATCGACATGTTAGGCTGTCAGTTTGAGCAGACTAACAGTGTTTTGTAAAGTGTGTGTGTTAATTCACTGAATTAGAAATATTAGACTCAACCGTCAAATCCTTGCAAGGAAAACAATCTTTAAAAATCAAAATCATAAACCAAAATTCCAAATTATTATCCATTCCAATATCTAATAAAAGAAACCACTTGTGCCGTGTTTGTTCTCCCTCCTGCAGGGCCCAGCAGGATGTTACAAACACTGTACATTTTTTATTTTTTTCCTAAACCGAAAGGGTGAATTACGGAGGCTAGCTTTGGAGCAAGCTGCAGGCCCCATGGCCTGCCAGGCCTGCCTGAGAAGCTAGCCTGGGAAATTCATGGGAGGATTCAAAACAATCCTCAAAGACAGAAAACAGCCTGCAGGTGCTGTTTGTCTGTCCCCGTGTTTTCCTTGCAGGAGAGGGTCAGGGGGGTGGTGAACCCCACTGACCAATGATGGTAATGTAACACGTTACTAACCAATAACAGTTTCCTTTCTGTACTTTCGAGGAACTAGTCTATATAACATGACTGAAGCAATAAACTAGAGATTCTCTCCTGTTCTGACTCCCTTGAGAGTCCGTGTCGTTCTTCCTGCCGTTCCCAATTAGAACGACACAAGGGGAGACCTTAATTGGCACAAATTTGTCCCTTGGACTTTCTAGCACAGCAAATGTCAGTGCTTGCAATCCCTCTTCTGCACTCCCTGCTCAGGCACCAAAACATTGGAACCTGCCAGAACATCTTGAATTAGCACCAACCTGCAGAGAGCTACAGGGGGAGAACCTACCCCCAACCACACAGGGACATTGATGGGCTGGGGCAGAGCTGAAACTAAAGTATTTTAATGCCAAGAGACAGGATGTTTTATTGCTGAATTCATTCTCCCACAACAAGAATGAAAGCTTTCAGTCTCCTCACCTGCCACACATGTCTATTGCCAAGGTTTGCTTCTGGGTTACCACTGATTTTTATTCATCTCTTCACAACTCTGATGCTCTTCCTGCCTAAGGTGCAGAGATGATATTTCAGAGCCAGATGAGCTCAGCACAGCTTGTGCAACACGCAGGATTTCCAGACCCAGAGATTCAGGCCATGCAAACTGATACTTTTTCGTCTGTGTGCTAAGATCACTGGAAGGATGTCAGTGATGTACCACACACTTCTCAGAGCTGTCCCTTCTATCCAGCTCTCCCCAGTCACTTCACACACTTCACTCCAAGCAGGTTCTGATCGAGTTCAGGAGCACATGGGATTTCATCCTGGCTTTTCTTCATTTTCTCCTGAGCTGTCTGCAGACACAGTGTGTGGGCACTGCAGCAGCATTAACGGGGCACCTCCCTGACACTGAGATTCATGTCACAACTTTTCATCAAAAGCAGCAAAGAAATGATTCCCACTGGGTCCCACACGGCTCCCTGGCAACTTTGTGCTGCTGCAGCTCCAGCACCAGGCCTGGTGCACAGGAATTTCAGGAGGAGACACACCGAAGGAATCAACCATTCTCAGAGAAGAAACATCTGTTTGCCTGGCCCAAATCCCCACAACACTGCAGACTCTGGTGACCCACACTCTGCATTCGTACTTCAGCCTCTGTGCCTCACTTTTCCTCTCACTAAAGTCCCCCCAGTTTCCCTCATGCTCAGATTCCCAAGAGAATTCAAAGCAGCATTAGGAGCAGGGAGAGATGATGGGAGCTGTCCCAAGGCTCGACCAAATTTCTCAGGCCTGACAATTCTAGCCAAGGACAGAGGAAAAAGCTGCATGAAAGAGGTGTGAAATGAAAGCAGGAATCAAATTTAGGTAGAATGAGAGAAGCTGAAGAGCTTTTCAGTGTTTGCAACAAGATTAGAACCTCCAGGTCCAGGAGGGATGCAACATTTTCCCCACTCTAACAACTCTGTGATGCAAATTGATGCTCAAATCCTTCTCCCCAGCTCTGGGACTTGTTCAGCCACCAACATGGTGCTGAATTTTTCAAGCAAAGTGGAAGCTGGTCAGAGAGGTGGCTTGCAAATCAAAATCACAGCGGACAGCTTGGGAGCAGCAGCCAGAGCAAAGAGAGCCAGAGCCTGGCCCTGGGGTGCAGCACAGCCACACAACACATGCCTGAAACTCTAAGACATGAAGGAATTTGCCACAGGAGACACAGAAGGTACTTGATGGAATCCTGCCTCCTTCACGATGCATCAGCACACAGGAGAGCACAAGGATGAAGATGACAGCACCTTCTGCTGCTGCTTCCATCTCCTGAGTCAAATCTCCCCAATATCTCTCACTATTGGCCATTCCCAAAGCCTCAGATTCCCTTAGTCCTTGCAGGATTTCAGTGCTGAGGAGCATGAAGGGAGATAAAGGCACTTGCAGAGACCAGAGATGCATTTTCTGCCTGAGGTGCATTCCACTGCCCAGCTTAGTTCCTCTAAAACCATTCCAATCAGCCCCTTGGACAGCACCAAGCCAGCAGCAGAACATCAGTGCCTGAAAATGCTTGGAAATGCCATTCTTTGAGATTTCTCTCCAGCTCTCCCATTTCATGGTGCCATTGCAGGGCTTTATCCCATCACTCAGCACTTGCAGCAAGTCTTGGCAACCAGCTTCAAACGGATTTGTAGTGCTGAGCAAATACGAGGCAATTTGACTTTGTCTCCAATGAATGAAATTTCACCTCAATCAGACGAACTCTGTGTTCTGTCATTGGCCAGGCACTAACTACTGCCAGCTCCCCCCAAGCCTGGTTGTCAAACTGCCTTCATATTGGAAAGTTAAATTGAGTTGGTTTTATGTACAAGATTATTCTGTCTCCAAATCATTTGGAGCCATAGAATTGCATTTCCAAGGACTAAACTCAGAGCAGCCACAAAGAGCACAAGAGGCAGGAAAAGAAAGAAAAATAGAGATTTCTAAGGAGATGGAAATTGAATGCTGAGTTTTTTCCCGTTCCAGGAAGTTCCATCAATTATCACCTGCCACCTCCTTGCCTTCACTTGTGTGGCCACCACTGTATAAACTCCCAGAGAAGAAAATGTTGGTCCTACTGAAAACTGGGGCTAGAAGTAGAAAAAGGCTCAGAGATCTGACTTCAAAGACAACATCATGCAAAGAGCTGCCTTATAATAGCAAGATATGATGGGCAGCAGGAATGGCTGAAGCCAGCAGAGAGAAGTCCATGAACTATTGGTGCTACAAAGATTTCTGACAAAACCCCCAAGAAACCAAAAACAGCGTTTGGTCTGGCCCAGCTGCTAGGAGCACTGTGCATTTAATTCAGTCATTGGCAGCACATGGAGGTTGGCTTTAAGCTCCTTTGGTCCACTACTATTTTATTTTATTTTATTTTATTTTATTTTATTTTAATTTATTTTATTTTATTTTATTTTATTTTATTTTATTTTATTTTATTTTATTTTATTTTATTTTATTTTATTTTATTTTATTTTATTTTATTTTATGTTATTTTATTTGCTTTATTTTATATTTTATTTTATTTTATTTTATATTTTATTTTATTTTATTTTATTTTAATTTTATTTTAATTTTTCCACCCAGAAAATGTAATTGCTTCTACTCTTTGGGATGAAATTACTGCTTTGAATGGTTCAAGGCAAAGAGTTTCTTCTCATACCCACTTGCAATCAGTCACCAAGAGAAAAATTTCTCAAAAGATCTCTTAAAAATTTTGGAGTTACTTTCAACATAAATAACTTGGTGATTTTGCTCCAAATGAGAAGGGAATTGAATTTGGCTCCCTCAGCTTAAAAAGAAGTCTTTCTTCCCAGTTCTTCACCAAGAGGAACAAAACACTTGGTTGCAGCAAACGGAAGGGAGGAAGAAGTTTCTTTCCCCCTGAGCTGCACAACAGGAGACAATTTTCTTGCCAAGGGGTGACAAAACCCAGCCAATTTCCAGTTCTTTCAGTTGAAGGGAAAAGCTCCAAGGATCATAGCTGAGGCAGACACAGAGTGGGAGGAGCAGGGGATCTGCTGGGGGGTTTTAACCTGGGGCATAGATTAAAGAAATCTTCAAGTGAAACCCGTCAGAGCTCAAGACTTCATCCCGCAGAGAAGAAACTGGATTTGATCCAAATGCCATTTAAATCCAAAAAACATTGAGGCATTTCCCCAAGCTCTGCTGAGCCATCAGATACAACCCAAAGCACCCTGTGGGACCAGAGCAGCAGCTCCCTGGCATGGGGACAGGGATGCTCCCTTGGCAAGCCGCCTGCATCACCCATGGGATTTGCAAGATCTGTTTCTAAAGACCCCAACATCCAAAAAACTCCACATTCAAAGCCTTTCCTTTGGGGTTTCACTTCTCCATCTGTCTCTTGTCACTAGACAGCTGCTTCACTTCAACACCCTTCTGGATGGGGACAAATTTTCTCCGAATTTCCAGTTTAAACAGGAAGTTACTTCCATTCATTCTTCTGCAAGTACTGGCAGCTTGCAGCTGCTCTGCTCTTCCTCTCCTGCTGTGCATTTGTGCACATCAAGTGCCAAGAGCATTTCCTTGTATCAATGATGTCATTTTGCCTTATTATTTCCTTCCCATAGTGTTGCACAGATTTGGTGCTGGCTCAACACTCAGAACATTGACAGCACAAAGTCGAGTTTTCGCACCAACTTCTCCAACCTTGGCACCTGTTGCAATCCGCAACCTCAGGATCTCGGCCAGGGAAGCCACAGGGTTCTGGGGACCAGCATGGAACACCAGCGAGACGGGCCTTTGTTCATGAAACCATTTCTTCAGCATGGGAACAAACTCAGATCCAGAACAGAGAGCCCCAAACACAGGCACGGCAGGGGTTTTTGAGGGACAGAACTCTTGAGGGTCTCCACCCTTGAGGCTGGAGTTCAGGGTCAGGGACCACTAGAAACACAGCAAGGGAGAAACCCCCCAGGGATTCAAACCCAATCAGAACCCCTGGGCCGTCCTCCACAAGGGGTTTGGAGTGGGACAATGGAATTCGTTGCCTCCCCCGAGGTACCTCACAACATCTGCTCCTTTTTTTTTTTGCCCCTTCAAAGTATAATTTGGAGCTTAAAAATGTTTCCAAAACTTACAGCATAAAATCTTACCTCCTCCACAGAGCACCCACTTTGCTCTGTGGGACACTAAAAACTCAATAACAAAACACGTTAAGCAAACAAACAAACAGAAAGAAACAAAATTAAAAACAAACACTTAAATTAAACAGTGA
Organism: Poecile atricapillus; assembly: GCF_030490865.1. Lineage (NCBI taxonomy): Eukaryota > Metazoa > Chordata > Aves > Passeriformes > Paridae > Poecile > Poecile atricapillus. Next base: position 913,574 of record NC_081279.1, read on the forward strand.
TGGTACTTAATACAAACGTAACGGTTTTTTAGTTCAGTCTCTTCCAGTTCTGGAGTTTCTTTCAGGAAGGGCGCAGCTCTTAGATCTCCTCTCACGAGGGGCAGAGTTCTTAGATCTCCAGCTTCGGCTCTGGTCTCGTAGGTGTGGGCGTTGCCACTTGAGATGTTCTTGGTGAAACGCTGGCTTTCAGAGCTCGGTTCCAGTTTCAATTTCCCCAGAGGGGGTGTTGCCCACCATGGAAAAGGCACAGCCCCCAGGGGTGGAGCAGCCGAAGAAAGGGCTGGGAGCGAAGCAGGAGTTACTGGGGGAAGGGAAGGTTGGGGGCCAGAAAAGAAGGAGCAAGGCGGGAAAAAAGGAATCCCAGACTCCGTGGGCAGTGCCATCTTGGGAAGAGGGAAGGGTCCGGGATGGACTTTCCCAGCCAGGGAACGGGAATATGGAAAGACAGGGGGTGAAGGAGGACACGGAACAGCGGGCAGACGGCAGCAGACCCGCAGCACTCTGGATGTTCCCCGTCCCTTGCCTGCCTTCAGGAAAACAGGGGATGGGATGGCAGAAAGACACCGGGGTGACGGGGAGTCGGCAGCAACCCCGAGCCATCTTGGCATTTTTCACCCTTTGTCCTGCCCTTAGGAACAGAGGAGGGGGGAAGATACAGGGAGGTATACACCAAAAAAAATGAGGGACTTCACAGAAGCCAAAAAACAGTCCACAGGAAGGGCCATACCGTCCATAATCGTCCATAATGTTAATATCGTCCATAAAGGTCCTTCCCATCTATATAAAAAAAAACTAAAACCCTCCATAATACGTCTCGTTGGGTGATGTTAGATGTTTGTCCCAGTGTCTGGTCTCTCGGCTCCCCCACCTCCATAAGCCCTTTTCCCCCATGACCCTGAGGCACTCCCAGCTTGGCCCTCCTGCCAGGTATTCTCGACTCCTCCTTTCTAAGGCGGGAGTCTCGCCGGCTCTCGAGCCATCAGCCGGGGATTTACGGAGTGTCCATGGAGCCGCTCCTGCTGTTCTCCTGGTGCCTCGCTGGATGCCGTGCATTCTCCACCATTTGTTGCAGTCCGCAACTGCAGGATCAGGTCCAGGGATGATATTTTCTGGAAACCGGCATGTACTACAACGAGAAGCGCCTCTGTTCATGAAACCATTTCTTCAGCATGGGAACAACTCAGATCCAGAACAGAGAGCCCCCAACAAAGGCAGGGCAGGGGTTTTTGAGGGACAGAACTCTTGAGGGTCTCCACCCTTGAGGGTGGAGTTCAGGGTCAGGGACCATTAGAAACACAACAAGGGAGAAACCCCCCAGGGACTCAAAGCCAATCAGAACCCCTGGGCCACCCTTCACAAGGGGTTTGGGGTGGGACAACTTCATCCAGGGCTCCCACGCCCATCTCCCAAAGCAGGAGGTCAAAATTCACTAGCTTGGCTTACAGCCATGCCTCTCCTGTAACAATGCTTATCTGAAACTAACTCTTTGCCTCCCTGAAGCACCTCCCAACAGTTTATGCTGTCTCTTTCCATGTTGATCACTCTCTCTCTCTTCCCCTATCTCTGGAAAAAAGGATGAATTTGCAAGACTCACCTGAGTAGGGAGCAGGTTCAAGTCTTGCCCAGGCCTTGTGGATGGTCCCGGGATCTCTGCCGGAGCAGCGGCTGGAGCTGTCTGCGCTAGAAGATTTTTTCCCATGGCTGCTGTGGGGAGTGTGGCCATTATCTGAGCACGCTGCAAGCTCCTATCTTTCCCTGCATATCTTTAGTGGGCAGTGTGTGGTGAAACTGAGCAGCGGCAGCAAGTGCAGGCCAGGCAGGGAGCGGCCTGGCCCGGCAGCCCCGCTGTGCAAGGCCCAGCCAAGCCTCTGAGAAGGGGCTCCTGTCACTTGCCAGTCTCCATCCTCCCCGGGAAGCGCAGAGCTGCGGCCAGCCCCGCTCCCCTCCTGTGGCCTTGGCTGGCCTGGGGGGAAGGAGGCTGAAGGGGAGCCCTGGTACCTCTTGAAAAGGCGGAAAGCAAAGAGAGCAAGGAATTGCCGGCCTTAGGTCTTCAAGTGGTGTTCCCAGGTTGATGTCACTTTTCAATGGTCCCAACTGCTGTCAGTTCTCACCATCGGCCATTTGTTAGCCAGGAGAAAAACTCTGTGGCATTTTGAAGAGATTTGGGGAATTTTGAGGGATTTTTGTAGAAGTTTATAGGATCATGAGCAGATTGAAATAATGTTGTGGGATTTTTGTGGATTTTTGTGGGATTTTTGTGGAATCTGTAAAATATTTCTGGAATTTTGTGAGATATTGAGAAGATTTAAATAATTTTCTGTGATTTTTGTAGAATTTGTGGGATTTGTCTGGAATTTTGAGGGATTTTTCTGTAAATTTTGGAAAAGAGTGGAGATTTTGTGGGATGTTTCTGGAATTTGGTAGGGTTTTGGAATGATTTAGGAAATTTTGTGGGATATTTCTGGAATTTTGTGGGGCTATTCAAGAATTTTGTGGTATTTTGAAAAGATTGAGCGAATTTTGTGGTGTTTGTGGAGATTTTATGGGACGTTTCTGGAATTTGGTAAGGGTTTTCAGAAGATTTAGGGAATTTGGAGGGATTTTTGTGGGATTTTGCGGGAATGGGTGGAGATTTTGTGGGACATTCCTGTGAATTGGTATGGTTTTGAAATGATTTAGGGAATTTTGTGGGACTTCTCTGGAATTTTGTGGGATTTTTCAAGAATTTTGTGGGATTCTGAGGCGACTTGAAGTATTTTGAGGGATTTTTCAAGTATTTTGTGGGTATTTGTGGAGATTTTGTGGGATGTTTCTGCAATTTGGTAAGGGTTTGAAAAGATTTAGTGAATTTTGGGGATTTTTCAGGGATTTTGTGTATTTTTCCTGTGAATTGTGTGGGATTCTGAGGAGGCTTGAAGAATTTTGTGGAATTTTTCTTGGATTTTGTGGAAACTTGTGGAGGTTTTGTGTGATTTTTGTGGAATTTTGTGGGATATTGCGGAGACTGAAGGATTTTGAGGTTTTTTTTCAAGGATTTTGTGGGAATTTGTGGAGATTTTGTGGGATGTTTCTGGAATTTGGTGGGGGTTTGTGAAGATTTTGTGAATTTTGTGGGATTTTTCAGGAATTTTGTGTATTTTTCCTGTGATTTGTGTGGGATTCTGAGGAGGCGTGAAGAATTTTGTGGAATTTTTCTTAGATTTTGGGTACATTTGTGGAGATTTTGTGGGATTTTTCTTAGATTTTGTGAGATTGTGAGGTGGCTTGAAGAATTTTGAGGGATTTTTCATGTATTTAGTGGGAATTTGTGGAGATTTTGTGGGATGTTTCTGAAATTCAGTTGGGTTTTGATAAGATTTGGGGAATTTTGTGGGTCTTCTCTGGAATTTTGTGGGGGTTTTCAGGAATTTTGTGGGAATTTGTGGCGATTTTGTGGGATTTTTGTGGAATTTGGTAGAGTTTTCAGAAGATTTAGGGAATTTTGAGTGATTTTTTTGAAATTTTGTAAGGCTTTTCAAGGATTTTGTGGGATTTAGAAGAGGCTTGAAAAATTTTGCTGGATTTTTCTTAGATTTTGTGGAGATTTGTGGAGATTTTGTGGGATGTTTCTGGAATTTTGTGGGATTCTGCAGAGAATTGACGAATTTTGAGGAATTTTTCTTAGATTTTGTGAACATTTCTGGAGATTTTTGTGAGATTTTTGTGGAATTTTGTGAGATTCTGAGGCGGCTTGAAGAATTTTGAGGGATTTTTCATGGATTTTGTGGGAATTTGTGGTGATTTTGTGGGCTATTTCTGGAATTCAGTTGGGTTTTGAGAAGATTTAGGGAATTTTGTGGCTTATTCCTGGAATTTGGTATTGTTTTAAGGTGATTTAGAGAATTTTGTGGGATTACTCTTAAATTTGATGGAAATGAATGGGGATTTTGTGGGATGTTTCTGGAATTTGGTGGGGTTTTGAGAAGATTTTGTGAATTTTGTGGGATTTTCCCGGAATTTTGTGTATTTTTCCTGTGAATTGTGTGGGATTTTGAGGAGGCGTGAAGAATTTTGTGGAATTTTTCTTGGATTTTGTGGAAACTTGTGGAGGTTTTGTGGGATTTTTGTGGAATTTTGTGGGATATTGAGGAGATTTAAGGATTTTGAGGTTTTTTTCATGTATTTTGTGGGAATTTGTGGAGATTTTGTGGGATGTTTCTGGAATTCAGTTGGGTTTTGAGAAAACTTATGGAATTTTGTAGGATTTTTCAGGAATTTTGTTGGCTATTGAGGAGATTTTGTGGGATGTTTCTGGAGTTTGTTGGGATTTGAGAAGATTTAGGGAATTTTGTGGCATATTCCTGGAATTTGGTATGGTTTTAAGGTGATTTAGGGAATGTTGAGGGATTTTCCTTGAATTTGATGGTAATTTGTGTAGATTTTGTGGGATGTTTCTGGAATTTGGTAGGGTTTTGGAATGATTTAGGAAATTTTGTGGGGCTATTCAAGAATTTTGTGGTATTTTGAAAAGATTGAGCGAATTTTGTGGTGTTCTTGAATTTTGTGGAATTTGTGGAGATTTTATGGGACGTTTCTGTAATTTGGTAGAGTTTTCAGAAGATTTAGGGAATTTTGAGGGATTTTTGTGGGATTTTGTGTGAATGGGTGGAGATTTTGTGGGACATTCCTGCGAATTGGTATGGTTTTGAAATGATTTAGGAAATTTTGTGGGACTTCTCTGGAATTTTGTGGGATTTTTCAAGAATTTTGTGGGATTCTGAGGCGACTTGAAGAATTTTGAGGGATTTTTCAAGGATTTTGTGGGTATTTGTGGAGATTTTGTAAGATGTTTCTGGAATTCAGTTGGCTTTTGAGAAAATTTAGAGAATTTTGTGGCGTAGTCCTGGATATTGGTATGGTTTTAAGGTGATTTAGAGAATTTTGTGTGATTTTCCTTGAATTTGATGGAAATTAGTGGGGATTTTGTGGGATGTTTCTGGAATTTGGTAGGATTTTGAGAAGATTTTGTGAATTTTGTAGGATTTTTCAGGAATTTAGTGTATTTTTCCTGTGAATTGTGTGGGATTCTGAGGAGGCTTGAAGAATTTTGTGGAATTTTTCTTAGATTTTGGGTACATTTGTGGAGATTTTGTGGGATTTTTCTTAGATTTTGTGAGATTGTGAGGTGGCTTGAAGAATTTTGAGGGATTTTTCATGTATTTTGTGGGAATCTGTGGAGATTTTGTGGGATGTTTCTGAAATTCAGTTGGGTTTTGAGAGGATTTGGGGAATTTTGTGGGTCTTCTCTGGAATTTTGTGGGGGGTTTCAGGAATTTTGTTGGAATTTGTGGAGATTTTGTGGGATTTTTGTGGAATTTGGTAGAGTTTTCAGAAGATTTAGGGAATTTTGAGTGATTTTTTTGAAATTTTGTAAGGCTTTTCAAGGATTTTGTGGGATTTAGAGGAGACGATGATTTTGCTGGATTTTTCTTAGATTTTGTGGACATTTGTGGAGATTTTGTGGGATGTTTCTGGAATTTTGTAGGATTCTGCAGAGAATTGACGAATTTTGAGGAATTTTTCTTAGATTTTGTGAACATTTCTGGAGATTTTTGTGAGATTTTTGTGGAATTTTGTGAGATTCTGAGGCGGCTTGAAGAATTTTGAGGGATTTTTCATGGATTTTGTGGGAATTTGTGGTGATTTTGTGGGCTGTTTCTGGAATTCAGTTGGGTTTTGAGAAGATTTAGGGAATTTTGTGGCTTATTCCTGGAATTTGGTATTGTTTTAAGGTGATTTAGGGAATTTTGTGGGATTACTCTTAAATTCGATGGAAATTAGTGGGGATTTTGTGGGATGTTTTTGGAATTTGGTGGGGTTTTGAGAAGATTTTGTGAATTTTGTGGGATTTTCCCGGAATTTTGTGTATTTTTCCTGTGAATTGTGTGGGATTCTGAGGAGGCTTGAAGAATTTTGTGGAATTTTTCTTGGATTTTGTGGAAACTTGTGGAGGTTTTGTGTGATTTTTGTGGAATTTTGTGGGATATTGAGGAGATTGAAGGATTTTGAGGTTTTTTTCATGTATTTTGTGGGAATTTGTGGAGATTTTGTGGGATGTTTCTAGAATTCAGTTAGGTTTTGAGAAAACTTAGGGAATTTTGTAGGATTTTTCAGGAATTTTGTTGGCTATTGAGGAGATTTTGTGGGACGTTTCTGGAGTTTGTTCGGATTTGAGAAGATTTAGGGAATTTTGTGGCATATTCCTGGAATTTGGTATGGTTTGAAGGTGATTTAGGGAATTTTGAGGGATTTTCCTTGAATTTGATGGAAATTTGTGTAGATTTTGTGGGATGTTTCTGGAATTTGGTAGGGTTTTGGAATGATTTAGGAAATTTTGTGGGATATTCCTGGAATTTTGTGGGATATTGAGGAGATTTTGGCATTTTGAGGGATTTTTCATGTATTTTGTGGGAATTTTTGGAGATTTTGCGAGATGATTCTGGAATTCAGTTGGGTTTTGAGAAGTTTTAGGCAATTTTGTGGGATTTTTCAGGAATTTTGTTGGCTATTGAGGAGATTTTGTGGGATGTTTCTGGAATTTGGTAGGGTTTTGGAATGATTTAGGAAATTTTTTGGGATATTTCTGGAATTTTGTGGGGCTATTCAAGAATTGTGTGATATTTTGAAAAGATTAAGTGAATTTTGTGGTGTTCTTCTTGATTTTTGTGGGAATTTGTGGAGATTTTATGGGGCGTTTCTGGAATTTGGTAGAGTTTTCAGAAGATTTAGGGAATTTGGAGGGATTTTTGTGGGATTTTGTGGGACATTGCTGTGAATTGGTATGGTTTTGAAATGATTTAGGGAATTTTGTGGGACTTCTCTGGAATTTTGTGGGATTTTTCAAGAATTTTGTGGGATTCTGAGGCGACTTGAAGAATTTTGAGGGATTTTTCAAGCATTTGTGGGAATTTGTGGAGATTTTGTGGGATGTTTCTGCAATTTGGTAAGGGTTTGAAAAGATTTAGTGAATTTTGGGGATTTTTCAGGGATTTTGTGTATTTTTCCTGTGAATTGTGTGGGATTTTGAGGAGGCGTGAAGAATTCTGTGGAATTTTTCTTGGATTTTGTGGAAACTTGTGGAGGTTTTGTGGGATTTTTCAAGAATTTTGTGGGATATTGAGGAGATTTAGGGATTTTGAGGTTTTTTTCATGTGTTTTGTGGGAATTTTTGGAGATTTTGTGGGATGTTTCTGGAATTCAGTTGGGTTTTGAGAAGATTTAGGGAATTTTGTGGCATGTTCCTGGAATTTGGTGTGGTTTTAAGGTGATTTAGGGAATTTTGAGGGATTTTCCTTGAATTTGATGGAAATTTGTGTAGATTTTGTGGGATGTTTCTAGAATTTGGTAGGGTTTTGGAATGATTTAGGAAATTTTGTGGGATATTTGTGGGATTTTGTGGGAATTTGTGGAGATTTTGTGGGATGATTCTGCAATTTGGTAAGGGTTTGAAAAGATTTAGTGAATTTTGGGGATTTTTCAGGGATTTTGTGTATTTTTCCTGTGAATTGTGTGGGATTCTGAGGAGGCTTGAAGAATTTTGTGGAATTTTTCTTGGATTTTGTGGAAACTTGTGGAGGTTTTGTGTGATTTTTGTGGAATTTTGTGGGATATTGCGGAGACTGAAGGATTTTGAGGTTTTTTTTCAAGGATTTTGTGGGAATTTGTGGAGATTTTGTGGGATGTTTCTGGAATTTGGTGGGGGTTTGTGAAGATTTTGTGAATTTTGTGGGATTTTTCAGGAATTTTGTGTATTTTTCCTGTGATTTGTGTGGGATTCTGAGGAGGCGTGAAGAATTTTGTGGAATTTTTCTTAGATTTTGGGTACATTTGTGGAGATTTTGTGGGATTTTTCTTAGATTTTGTGAGATTGTGAGGTGGCTTGAAGAATTTTGAGGGATTTTTCATGTATTTAGTGGGAATTTGTGGAGATTTTGTGGGATGTTTCTGAAATTCAGTTGGGTTTTGATAAGATTTGGGGAATTTTGTGGGTCTTCTCTGGAATTTTGTGGGGGTTTTCAGGAATTTTGTGGGAATTTGTGGCGATTTTGTGGGATTTTTGTGGAATTTGGTAGAGTTTTCAGAAGATTTAGGGAATTTTGAGTGATTTTTTTGAAATTTTGTAAGGCTTTTCAAGGATTTTGTGGGATTTAGAAGAGGCTTGAAAAATTTTGCTGGATTTTTCTTAGATTTTGTGGAGATTTGTGGAGATTTTGTGGGATGTTTCTGGAATTTTGTGGGATTCTGCAGAGAATTGACGAATTTTGAGGAATTTTTCTTAGATTTTTGTGAACATTTCTGGAGATTTTTGTGAGATTTTTGTGGAATTTTGTGAGATTCTGAGGCGGCTTGAAGAATTTTGAGGGATTTTTCATGGATTTTGCGGGAATTTGTGGAGATTTTGTGGGATGTTTCTGCAATTTGGTGAGGGTTTGAGAAGATTTGGTGAATTTTGGGGATTTTTCAGGGATTTTGTGTATTTTTCCTGTGAATTGTGTGGAATTTTGAGGAGGCTTGAAGAATTTTGTGGAATTTTTCTTGGATTTTGTGGAATCTTGTGGAGGTTTTGTGGGATTTTTGTGGAATTTTGTGGGATATTGAGGAGATTTAAGGATTTTGAGGTTTTTTTCATGTATTTTGTGGGAATTTGTGGAGATTTTGTGGGATGTTTCTGGAATTCAGTTGGGTTTTGAGAAAACTTATGGAATTTTGTAGGATTTTTCAGGAATTTTGTTGGCTATTGAGGAGATTTTGTGGGATGTTTCTGGAGTTTGTTGGGATTTGAGAAGATTTAGGGAATTTTGTGGCATATTCCTGGAATTTGGTATGGTTTTAAGGTGATTTAGGGAATGTTGAGGGATTTTCCTTGAATTTGATGGTAATTTGTGTAGATTTTGTGGGATGTTTCTGGAATTTGGTAGGGTTTTGGAATGATTTAGGAAATTTTGTGGGGCTATTCAAGAATTTTGTGGTATTTTGAAAAGATTGAGCGAATTTTGTGGTGTTCTTGAATTTTGTGGAATTTGTGGAGATTTTATGGGACGTTTCTGTAATTTGGTAGAGTTTTCAGAAGATTTAGGGAATTTGGAGGGATTTTTGTGGGATTTTGTGTGAATGGGTGGAGATTTTGTGGGACATTCCTGCGAATTGTTATGGTTTTGAAATGATTTAGGAAATTTTGTGGGACTTCTCTGGAATTTTGTGGGATTTTTCAAGAATTTTGTGGGATTCTGAGGCGACTTGAAGAATTTTGAGGGATTTTTCAAGGATTTTGTGGGTATTTGTGGAGATTTTGTAAGATGTTTCTGGAATTCAGTTGGCTTTTGAGAAAATTTAGAGAATTTTGTGGCGTAGTCCTGGATATTGGTATGGTTTTAAGGTGATTTAGAGAATTTTGTGTGATTTTCCTTGAATTTGATGGAAATTAGTGGGGATTTTGTGGGATGTTTCTGGAATTTGGTAGGATTTTGAGAAGATTTTGTGAATTTTGTAGGATTTTTCAGGAATTTAGTGTATTTTTCCTGTGAATTGTGTGGGATTCTGAGGAGGCTTGAAGAATTTTGTGGAATTTTTCTTAGATTTTGGGTACATTTGTGGAGATTTTGTGGGATTTTTCTTAGATTTTGTGAGATTGTGAGGTGGCTTGAAGAATTTTGAGGGATTTTTCATGTATTTTGTGGGAATCTGTGGAGATTTTGTGGGATGTTTCTGAAATTCAGTTGGGTTTTGAGAGGATTTGGGGAATTTTGTGGGTCTTCTCTGGAATTTTGTGGGGGGTTTCAGGAATTTTGTTGGAATTTGTGGAGATTTTGTGGGATTTTTGTGGAATTTGGTAGAGTTTTCAGAAGATTTAGGGAATTTTGAGTGATTTTTTTGAAATTTTGTAAGGCTTTTCAAGGATTTTGTGGGATTTAGAGGAGACGATGATTTTGCTGGATTTTTCTTAGATTTTGTGGAGATTTGTGGAGATTTTGTGGGATGTTTCTGGAATTTTGTAGGATTCTGCAGAGAATTGACGAATTTTGAGGAATTTTTCTTAGATTTTGTGAACATTTCTGGAGATTTTTGTGAGATTTTTGTGGAATTTTGTGAGATTCTGAGGCGGCTTGAAGAATTTTGAGGGATTTTTCATGGATTTTGTGGGAATTTGTGGTGATTTTGTGGGCTGTTTCTGGAATTCAGTTGGGTTTTGAGAAGATTTAGGGAATTTTGTGGCTTATTCCTGGAATTTGGTATTGTTTTAAGGTGATTTAGGGAATTTTGTGGGATTACTCTTAAATTCGATGGAAATTAGTGGGGATTTTGTGGGATGTTTTTGGAATTTGGTGGGGTTTTGAGAAGATTTTGTGAATTTTGTGGGATTTTCCCGGAATTTTGTGTATTTTTCCTGTGAATTGTGTGGGATTCTGAGGAGGCTTGAAGAATTTTGTGGAATTTTTCTTGGATTTTGTGGAAACTTGTGGAGGTTTTGTGTGATTTTTGTGGAATTTTGTGGGATATTGAGGAGATTGAAGGATTTTGAGGTTTTTTTCATGTATTTTGTGGGAATTTGTGGAGATTTTGTGGGATGTTTCTAGAATTCAGTTAGGTTTTGAGAAAACTTAGGGAATTTTGTAGGATTTTTCAGGAATTTTGTTGGCTATTGAGGAGATTTTGTGGGACGTTTCTGGAGTTTGTTGGGATTTGAGAAGATTTAGGGAATTTTGTGGCATATTCCTGGAATTTGGTATGGTTTGAAGGTGATTTAGGGAATTTTGAGGGATTTTCCTTGAATTTGATGGAAATTTGTGTAGATTTTGTGGGATGTTTCTGGAATTTGGTAGGGTTTTGGAATGATTTAGGAAATTTTGTGGGATATTCCTGGAATTTTGTGGGATATTGAGGAGATTTTGGCATTTTGAGGGATTTTTCATGTATTTTGTGGGAATTTTTGGAGATTTTGCGAGATGATTCTGGAATTCACTTGGGTTTTGAGAAGTTTTAGGCAATTTTGTGGGATTTTTCAGGAATTTTGTTGGCTATTGAGGAGATTTTGTGGGATGTTTCTGGAATTTGGTAGGGTTTTGGAATGATTTAGGAAATTTTTTGGGATATTTCTGGAATTTTGTGGGGCTATTCAAGAATTGTGTGATATTTTGAAAAGATTAAGTGAATTTTGTGGTGTTCTTCTTGATTTTTGTGGGAATTTGTGGAGATTTTATGGGGCGTTTCTGGAATTTGGTAGAGTTTTCAGAAGATTTAGGGAATTTGGAGGGATTTTTGTGGGATTTTGTGGGACATTGCTGTGAATTGGTATGGTTTTGAAATGATTTAGGGAATTTTGTGGGACTTCTCTGGAATTTTGTGGGATTTTTCAAGAATTTTGTGGGATTCTGAGGCGACTTGAAGAATTTTGAGGGATTTTTCAAGCATTTGTGGGAATTTGTGGAGATTTTGTGGGATGTTTCTGCAATTTGGTAAGGGTTTGAAAAGATTTAGTGAATTTTGGGGATTTTTCAGGGATTTTGTGTATTTTTCCTGTGAATTGTGTGGGATTTTGAGGAGGCGTGAAGAATTCTGTGGAATTTTTCTTGGATTTTGTGGAAACTTGTGGAGGTTTTGTGGGATTTTTCAAGAATTTTGTGGGATATTGAGGAGATTTAGGGATTTTGAGGTTTTTTTCATGTGTTTTGTGGGAATTTTTGGAGATTTTGTGGGATGTTTCTGGAATTCAGTTGGGTTTTGAGAAGATTTAGGGAATTTTGTGGCATGTTCCTGGAATTTGGTGTGGTTTTAAGGTGATTTAGGGAATTTTGAGGGATTTTCCTTGAATTTGATGGAAATTTGTGTAGATTTTGTGGGATGTTTCTGGAATTTGGTAGGGTTTTGGAATGATTTAGGAAATTTTGTGGGATATTTGTGGGATTTTGTGGGAATTTGTGGAGATTTTGTGGGATGATTCTGCAATTTGGTAAGGGTTTGAAAAGATTTAGTGAATTTTGGGGATTTTTCAGGGATTTTGTGTATTTTTCCTGTGAATTGTGTGGGATTCTGAGGAGGCTTGAAGAATTTTGTGGAATTTTTCTTGGATTTTGTGGAAACTTGTGGAGGTTTTGTGTGATTTTTGTGGAATTTTGTGGGATATTGCGGAGACTGAAGGATTTTGAGGTTTTTTTTCAAGGATTTTGTGGGAATTTGTGGAGATTTTGTGGGATGTTTCTGGAATTTGGTGGGGGTTTGTGAAGATTTTGTGAATTTTGTGGGATTTTTCAGGAATTTTGTGTATTTTTCCTGTGATTTGTGTGGGATTCTGAGGAGGCGTGAAGAATTTTGTGGAATTTTTCTTAGATTTTGGGTACATTTGTGGAGATTTTGTGGGATTTTTCTTAGATTTTGTGAGATTGTGAGGTGGCTTGAAGAATTTTGAGGGATTTTTCATGTATTTAGTGGGAATTTGTGGAGATTTTGTGGGATGTTTCTGAAATTCAGTTGGGTTTTGATAAGATTTGGGGAATTTTGTGGGTCTTCTCTGGAATTTTGTGGGGGTTTTCAGGAATTTTGTGGGAATTTGTGGCGATTTTGTGGGATTTTTGTGGAATTTGGTAGAGTTTTCAGAAGATTTAGGGAATTTTGAGTGATTTTTTTGAAATTTTGTAAGGCTTTTCAAGGATTTTGTGGGATTTAGAGGAGACGATGATTTTGCTGGATTTTTCTTAGATTTTGTGGAGATTTGTGGAGATTTTGTGGGATGTTTCTGGAATTTTGTAGGATTCTGCAGAGAATTGACGAATTTTGAGGAATTTTTCTTAGATTTTGTGAACATTTCTGGAGATTTTTGTGAGATTTTTGTGGAATTTTGTGAGATTCTGAGGCGGCTTGAAGAATTTTGAGGGATTTTTCATGGATTTTGTGGGAATTTGTGGTGATTTTATGGGCTGTTTCTGGAATTCAGTTGGGTTTTGAGAAGATTTAGGGAATTTTGTGGCTTATTCCTGGAATTTGGTATTGTTTTAAGGTGATTTAGGGAATTTTGTGGGATTACTCTTAAATTCGATGGAAATTAGTGGGGATTTTGTGGGATGTTTTTGGAATTTGGTGGGGTTTTGAGAAGATTTTGTGAATTTTGTGGGATTTTCCCGGAATTTTGTGTATTTTTCCTGTGAATTGTGTGGGATTCTGAGGAGGCTTGAAGAATTTTGTGGAATTTTTCTTGGATTTTGTGGAAACTTGTGGAGGTTTTGTGTGATTTTTGTGGAATTTTGTGGGATATTGAGGAGATTGAAGGATTTTGAGGTTTTTTTCATGTATTTTGTGGGAATTTGTGGAGATTTTGTGGGATGTTTCTAGAATTCAGTTAGGTTTTGAGAAAACTTAGGGAATTTTGTAGGATTTTTCAGGAATTTTGTTGGCTATTGAGGAGATTTTGTGGGACGTTTCTGGAGTTTGTTGGGATTTGAGAAGATTTAGGGAATTTTGTGGCATATTCCTGGAATTTGGTATGGTTTGAAGGTGATTTAGGGAATTTTGAGGGATTTTCCTTGAATTTGATGGAAATTTGTGTAGATTTTGTGGGATGTTTCTGGAATTTGGTAGGGTTTTGGAATGATTTAGGAAATTTTGTGGGATATTCCTGGAATTTTGTGGGATATTGAGGAGATTTTGGCATTTTGAGGGATTTTTCATGTATTTTGTGGGAATTTTTGGAGATTTTGCGAGATGATTCTGGAATTCACTTGGGTTTTGAGAAGTTTTAGGCAATTTTGTGGGATTTTTCAGGAATTTTGTTGGCTATTGAGGAGATTTTGTGGGATGTTTCTGGAATTTGGTAGGGTTTTGGAATGATTTAGGAAATTTTTTGGGATATTTCTGGAATTTTGTGGGGCTATTCAAGAATTGTGTGATATTTTGAAAAGATTAAGTGAATTTTGTGGTGTTCTTCTTGATTTTTGTGGGAATTTGTGGAGATTTTATGGGGCGTTTCTGGAATTTGGTAGAGTTTTCAGAAGATTTAGGGAATTTGGAGGGATTTTTGTGGGATTTTGTGGGACATTGCTGTGAATTGGTATGGTTTTGAAATGATTTAGGGAATTTTGTGGGACTTCTCTGGAATTTTGTGGGATTTTTCAAGAATTTTGTGGGATTCTGAGGCGACTTGAAGAATTTTGAGGGATTTTTCAAGCATTTGTGGGAATTTGTGGAGATTTTGTGGGATGTTTCTGCAATTTGGTAAGGGTTTGAAAAGATTTAGTGAATTTTGGGGATTTTTCAGGGATTTTGTGTATTTTTCCTGTGAATTGTGTGGGATTTTGAGGAGGCGTGAAGAATTCTGTGGAATTTTTCTTGGATTTTGTGGAAACTTGTGGAGGTTTTGTGGGATTTTTCAAGAATTTTGTGGGATATTGAGGAGATTTAGGGATTTTGAGGTTTTTTTCATGTGTTTTGTGGGAATTTTTGGAGATTTTGTGGGATGTTTCTGGAATTCAGTTGGGTTTTGAGAAGATTTAGGGAATTTTGTGGCATGTTCCTGGAATTTGGTGTGGTTTTAAGGTGATTTAGGGAATTTTGAGGGATTTTCCTTGAATTTGATGGAAATTTGTGTAGATTTTGTGGGATGTTTCTGGAATTTGGTAGGGTTTTGGAATGATTTAGGAAATTTTGTGGGATATTTGTGGGATTTTGTGGGAATTTGTGGAGATTTTGTGGGATGATTCTGCAATTTGGTAAGGGTTTGAAAAGATTTAGTGAATTTTGGGGATTTTTCAGGGATTTTGTGTATTTTTCCTGTGAATTGTGTGGGATTCTGAGGAGGCTTGAAGAATTTTGTGGAATTTTTCTTGGATTTTGTGGAAACTTGTGGAGGTTTTGTGTGATTTTTGTGGAATTTTGTGGGATATTGCGGAGACTGAAGGATTTTGAGGTTTTTTTTCAAGGATTTTGTGGGAATTTGTGGAGATTTTGTGGGATGTTTCTGGAATTTGGTGGGGGTTTGTGAAGATTTTGTGAATTTTGTGGGATTTTTCAGGAATTTTGTGTATTTTTCCTGTGATTTGTGTGGGATTCTGAGGAGGCGTGAAGAATTTTGTGGAATTTTTCTTAGATTTTGGGTACATTTGTGGAGATTTTGTGGGATTTTTCTTAGATTTTGTGAGATTGTGAGGTGGCTTGAAGAATTTTGAGGGATTTTTCATGTATTTAGTGGGAATTTGTGGAGATTTTGTGGGATGTTTCTGAAATTCAGTTGGGTTTTGATAAGATTTGGGGAATTTTGTGGGTCTTCTCTGGAATTTTGTGGGGGTTTTCAGGAATTTTGTGGGAATTTGTGGCGATTTTGTGGGATTTTTGTGGAATTTGGTAGAGTTTTCAGAAGATTTAGGGAATTTTGAGTGATTTTTTTGAAATTTTGTAAGGCTTTTCAAGGATTTTGTGGGATTTAGAAGAGGCTTGAAAAATTTTGCTGGATTTTTCTTAGATTTTGTGGAGATTTGTGGAGATTTTGTGGGATGTTTCTGGAATTTTGTGGGATTCTGCAGAGAATTGACGAATTTTGAGGAATTTTTCTTAGATTTTGTGAACATTTCTGGAGATTTTTGTGAGATTTTTGTGGAATTTTGTGAGATTCTGAGGCGGCTTGAAGAATTTTGAGGGATTTTTCATGGATTTTGTGGGAATTTGTGGTGATTTTGTGGGCTGTTTCTGGAATTCAGTTGGGTTTTGAGAAGATTTAGGGAATTTTGTGGCTTATTCCTGGAATTTGGTATTGTTTTAAGGTGATTTAGAGAATTTTGTGGGATTACTCTTAAATTTGATGGAAATGAATGGGGATTTTGTGGGATGTTTCTGGAATTTGGTGGGGTTTTGAGAAGATTTTGTGAATTTTGTGGGATTTTCCCGGAATTTTGTGTATTTTTCCTGTGAATTGTGTGGGATTTTGAGGAGGCGTGAAGAATTTTGTGGAATTTTTCTTGGATTTTGTGGAAACTTGTGGAGGTTTTGTGGGATTTTTGTGGAATTTTGTGGGATATTGAGGAGATTGAAGGATTTTGAGGTTTTTTTCATGTATTTTGTGGGAATTTGTGGAGATTTTGTGGGATGTTTCTGGAATTCAGTTGGGTTTTGAGAAAACTTATGGAATTTTGTAGGATTTTTCAGGAATTTTGTTGGCTATTGAGGAGATTTTGTGGGACGTTTCTGGAGTTTGTTGGGATTTGTAAAGATTTAGGGAATTTTGTGGCATATTCCTGGAATTTGGTATGGTTCTAAGGTGATTTAGGGAATTTTGAGGGATTTTCCTTGAATTTGATGGAAATTTGTGTAGATTTTGTGGGATGTTTCTGGAATTTGGTAGGGTTTTGGAATGATTTAGGAAATTTTGTGGGATATTTCTGGAATTTTGTGGGATATTGAGGAGATTTTGGCATTTTGAGGGATTTTTCATGTATTTTGTGGGAATTTTTGGAGATTTTGCGAGATGATTCTGGAATTCAGTTGGGTTTTGAGAAGTTTTAGGGAATTTTGTGGGATTTTTCAGGAATTTTGTTGGATATTGAGGAGATTTTGTGGGATGTTTCTGGAATTTGGTAGGGTTTTGGAATGATTTAGGAAATTTTGTGGGATATTTCTGGAATTTTGTGGGGCTATTCAAGAATTTTGTGGTATTTTGAAAAGATTGAGCGAATTTTGTGGTGTTCTTCTTGAATTTTGTGGGAATTTGTGGAGATTTTATGGGGTGTTTCTGGAATTTGGTAGAGTTTTCAGAAGATTTAGGGAATTTGGAGGGATTTTTGTGGGTTTTTGTGTGAATGGGTGGAGATTTTGTGGGACATTGCTGTGAATTGTTATGGTTTTGAAATGATTTAGGAAATTTTGTGGGACTTCTCTGGAATTTTGAGGGATTTTTCAAGCATTTGTGGGAATTTGAGGAGATTTTGTGGGATGTTTCTGCAATTTGGTAAGGGTTTGAAAAGATTTAGTGAATTTTGGGGATTTTTCAGGGATTTTGTGTATTTTTCCTGTGAATTGTGTGGGATTCTGAGGAGGCTTGAAGAATTTTGTGGAATTTTTCTTGGATTTTGTGGAAACTTGTGGAGGTTTTGTGGGATTTTTGTGGAATTTTGTGGGATATTGCGGAGACTGAAGGATTTTGAGGTTTTTTTTCAAGGATTTTGTGGGAATTTGTGGAGATTTTGTGGGATGTTTCTGGAATTTGGTGGGGGTTTGTGAAGATTTTGTGAATTTTGTGGGATTTTTCAGGAATTTTGTGTATTTTTCCTGTGATTTGTGTGGGATTCTGAGGAGGCGTGAAGAATTTTGTGGAATTTTTCTTAGATTTTGGGTACATTTGTGGAGATTTTGCGGGATTTTTCTTAGATTTTTTGAGATTGTGAGGTGGCTTGAAGAATTTTGAGGGATTTTTCATGTATTTTGTGGGAATTTGTGGAGATTTTGTGGGATGTTTCTGGAATTTGGTATAATTTTCTGACTATTTAGGGAATTTTTTTGGATTTCTCTGGAGATTTATAATATTTTGGGAAAATTTAAATAATTTTGATGGATTTTTCATGAGTTTTGTGGAAATTGTTGGAGAATATGTGGGATTTTTCTGGAATTTTGTGGGTCTTTTAAAGGATTTTGTTGGATTCTGAGGGGACTTGAAGGCCCGTCTCCCCTAGGAACACGCACGTACTGCCCGCCCGAGTGGATCGGCCTTCGCTGCTACCACGGCGATGGGGCGACCATCTGGTCCCTGGGCGTGCTGCTGTTTGAGATGGTGTGCGGGTACTTACCCTTGGAGAAGGAGCGAGACATGGTCTTGGGGCAGCTCTTCTTCCCGCAGGAGGCCTCTCCAGGTTGCTATGGGGCCTGAAGAAGGCAGGCTTTGGCAGGTGGCAGCGCGCAGCCCAGCCCGGCCCTCCCGCAGCTGCGCGGGACGTCCATGTGCCCTCAAGGGCCGGCTGCAGCAGGTGGCCCGTGGCAGGCTGGCTGTGGCACGCTTGGCTGAAGGAGGGGACGCTTGTCCTGCCGTGCCGCTCTCCCGCCAAGGCCAGCTCCCAGCACACGCAGCGTGGCCCGGCTTCTGCAGGCGCCGGGAGCAGCTGGGCAGGAGCCTTCTGCAAGTGAGCGCCGCTTTCTGCCTTCTCTCCCCAGAGTGCCAACATCTGATCCGCTGCTGTTTGTCCAAACACCCCATGGATCGGCCACTGCTGGAGCAGATCTTCTACCACCCTTGGGTGTACGGCGGCCATTTCTGATGCCTTGCCGCAGCCTCTGCAGCACCCAGTTCCCGTGTCCCACGCAGGACTGAGGGCCCAGGAAATAAAAGAACCCGAAACCCGGTGTGGGCTGGCAAGTCTGGTCCTTGTTAGCAACTTCTGCTAAGGGAACCTCTTGGCAAAAGGGGTAATCAGAGCGTTCCCTTCATCCTTTGTCAAGCTTTTGGTGCCTTTTCTCCAGGTTGTCCCTCAAAATCAGAGAGGGGTTGGAACCTGCACCAGTCCCCCCAAATCAGTGGGAGTCAGAGACTACTCCCAGGCCCCTCAAAACTGGAGGAGGATGGAGACAATCCCTGGGCCCACAACACTAAAGGGAGATAAATACCTGGCCCGCCCAAAATAAGAGATGGATGGAGCCCACAGAGGCCCCCAAGTCAGAGGGGGAAGGGGAGACTGCCAGCCCCCCTAAAGAGGAGGGGAATTGTGTCTGTGCAAGCCCCACAAATTGCAAGTGGACAGAGAACGGCCCTGGTCTGGCAAAGGGCAAAGAGCGGCCGGGGACTGCCAGGATGGTGACAACACTGGCACCCCCCAAATCAGAGAGGGACAAAGAGCCTGCACAGGCTTCCCAGGAGAAGAAAGGGGGCAGCAAATATCCCCTGTCCCTTAAAGTTGGAGGGGCACAGACACAACGCCCACCCCCCCATAGTGGAGTGGGACAGACACAAAAGGCCCCACAAAATGAGCATGGGGAACGAAGAGCACTGCCGTCCCCACAAAGGTAAGGAGGGTGGAGAAACTCCCCATCTGTCTTTGTTTTGGAAGACAGGTGTCTGCTAGGGAGGGCAGGGGCCTCCCCTGGAATGCAAAATGTAGACCCCCTCCCTCTGAATCATTATCATTTTGAACTCAAGGGGCTCTCAGACAGAGATCTGGGGATAGGTGTAACAGTTCTTTACTAGTGTGTATAACGAGGCACATAAACAACAATAACTACAGCGTTAACAACAAAACAGAACCAGGGACCCCGTGACAGCCTTCTCGGCCAACATGGGAAAGAATGGAGGAGAGGCTTTGCTTCACAAACCCCCTCGGGTTGGCAGTCAGTGCCAGTGCCCCTGTAGGGCTCTGAGGAACACTCAGCTGGAACAGCAGGGATGAGCTGAGATCCCGGGCCGGTGGCTGAGGTGGATCAGTAGCTCCGTGGCGGTGCCTGGCACTGCCACACGTCCCGGCAAGACAGGGGGTGTGAAGCCACCAACGAAGAGGGAAGAAGGAGAAGAAGCAGCAGCTCCGTCTGGGTGATGGCAAATTCCCTTTTCTCCTCAGCAACAGCTCCCAGCAAAGTGTCCTTCTCTGAAGCTGAAGAAGCTGCCAAACTGTGCCCATCCTCCCTTTTTCCTGCCCCCTTCCCCTTGGGGCCCAGCCGAAATCTTTGTGTTTTGCAAGTACCACCCGCAGTCAGGTTTTCCCCACAAATAATGGGCAAAAATTCCACAGGTGAGCCAGAACTAAAAGAAGGACACCTAACCACCAACAGCTTCTCATCTCCATCTCTTTGCACTCCAAAAGCCAGGAGGGATCGATCTGTCACCTCTAAACCACTCAATCCCACTGAAAACAGCTCCATTTTACCTCAAAAGGGCTCAATCCCAAATCAAAAGGGCTTGTTCCTCCTCAGAAAATCTCAATCCCAAACTAAAATTACTCAGTTCCACTGGTGCCAAGTGAGATGGAGGTGGAAGGTGTTCTGGTTTAGGGCAAATTTGGAAGAAACCCTCTGAATGGGGTCACTGTAAAAAGCAAATTAAAGTTGCCCCTCATCCGAATATTTCAGGAAAACATTTCCTTGGAGAAAAGTGGAAAAACACAGTTTACTTAACAATCAAAGTATCTACAAGCATGAGCAAGATGAATAATATTAAAGAATAAATCCTCTGGCTGTTTGAAGAGATGGCAAAGCCAGAAAAGTCCTTTCCATGGGGTGTAGCTCAGCTCGCTCAGTCTCTTATCAGTTCCTCCAGCGCTGGAAAGGGCCCAGGCCCAGGCCCCCGTGGGCCACAGCCGTGAGCTCCCGGGGTTTGTCTGGGTTCTCAGTCCAGGGCAGCTTTGAACAGATCCAAGGAAAAAGGCAAAAAACACTCTGGGGAACTCCTGTGCCTCAGCTAGCTAAAAACCAACTAAACTAAACTAAAAACTAACTAAAAAGGAAACTGAACTAAAGTGCCTAGAAGCACAGGAGAGCTCTGTCCCACTGTCTGTCCCTGCTGCAGACAACACAGGCTGGGGAAGTGTGCCAGGCACTGAGTGCCATTTCTGCAAACAAACTGCAGCTTCTTCTTCCCCCCCTTGGCTCTCAGAGCCAGTCTTGAAGGTGCAGAACTTAATAGGCAGCAGAAACAGAACAGACACCTGGGGATCCAAGGATCACAAAGTCACCCCAGGCCAGAAGGAGGTTGGGAGAAGTGGGATCCACATTTGGAGCGGTGGGATGGGGATTGTGTGGGGCTGGCTGGCTGGGCTGTATTGGATAGGAAATCAAACTTTCAGAGTTCCTGATTTCTGTCCCATTCATTTTCAGTCTGGTGCAGCTCTGTTTGCAGAGGGTCGCTGTGGCGCTCGAGACGGACACACGACACAGCGAGGTTGGCACGGCAAGAGCAATCTTTATTGTTCAGAAGCTGCTTTTCGATGGTTGACTGCGGAGGCTGGGGAACTGCCTGATTCAGAGATCCTGGCCCTCCCTTGGAGGTAAGGTACTTTTTTCTAAGAGTAGGTAAAGTATCACTCCCAGAAATCTTTGAGTTAGTTATGTTAAACTGTTACACTGCATTGCTGTTCTCCCCTGCCATCCCACCCCAATACCTGTATCCCAGCTTCCCCCAGCCCCTCTCCTCCCCTATAAATACCCCAGTTTATCCCCTGTTCCACAGAGCTGCTGTCACTGGCTCCCTTGGCCGAGGGCCCGGCTGTAATAAAGGCCAGTTCTCTGCGGAACGCCACACAGCGCTCTGCTCTCTCCCTCCGTGTCGCGTGCACGCTGCCGCTGAGCTGAGCTGAGCTGAAATCACTCGCCGGGCAGAGGACGTGTCTGTGCCCCGGGCAGCCCAACCGCGGACCGCTTTTCCGGGAGTCGCGGCACCCCTGCCACCTCCACCGCCGCGGCAACCTATGAGAAAGCACAGCTGGGTTCTGCTCAGGCCATTTCAAACTACCTGGGGTGTTTGGTACTTGCTCTTGCAAAGGCAGCATCTCAGGAAAACTCCAAGTTTCTCTTCATGGACTCCCAGGATGTCTTGCCTTGGAAGGGACCTTAAAGCTCCTCTTGTTCCAACTCTCAGCACACTCACGACACCTTCCCCTAGACCAGCTTGCTCCAAGCCCCATCCAACCTGGCCTTGAACCCTTCCAAGGGTCAGACAATCACAGCTTCTCTGCAACCTGGTCTATTCCTCCCACATCGAAAATCAGACCAAACTTAGCAGCCTCAGAGACAGATTTCTATTCAATATCTCCATTTTAACAGGGAAGAAATATGGCAAAACTTGTTTGCATCTGACTTTGCAAAATCAACACGAGCTCTTCAGAAAGGGCTGACGCCCACTTTTCTTATTTTTCCCCATTTGGTGGAACATTTGCATTCTGTTGTTGTTTGGAGCAGTGTTTTACTGTATCTGGCTGAGGCTGCTTCAAATAGTCCAGCGAGATACCAGGGTGTGAGGGGTGGAAAACTGAGCTCTTACACATCCAGTACTTCTCTTGTTGGAAGTCTTCAATCCCACCTCTCTGCTGGGATGAAATAGGTGCTACTCATCCAATTTCTAAAGTATCGTGCATCAAGCTGACACTATTTGAAGACTTCAAAATAAAAAAGCCAATTTAAACAAACCTCTCCTCCTTTCCATTTTCTCTGTTCCACAGTTTAGGACAGAAGAGAGGAGAGAAAGATTGTTCAGGGAACAATGTTTTCAGGACTCTAAAAAGAATATCAAAACCGCTCTGCCGTACTCTCAACTCTTGCAGTGCCAAAAAACACTGGCTGGCTTTGCTCACAGAGTCACAATTATGGTGGCATTTCTAGCACACCACAGGACAGTGATGTTTTTCCTTTTCTCCTGGAAATACCTGCAGCACTTCTGGCTAGCAAGGCAAACATGAGCCTCTTTTAGTGGCCCTTGAAACTGGACATGTGAAATGAGGTACACAAAGCCACAGGCCAGCTGAACCTGGGATCTCTGAATGGGTCTTCACCTTCTTCCCAGGAAGATGAATGGCAATCACTATTTTGGCAGGGAAACTGCATCAGCTGGCAATTTGGAGTAGAAAATGTGCTTTCTGCTCCTCTCAGAGCCAAAACTCCTACCCATTTCTTGCAAGTCCTTCTTAGATAAGGACTACGTTCAACTGAGTGACAGTGAAGCAAAATGGCAATGCAGGAATCAATTGTCCTGTACACAATCTCCTCCATCCACGTGCAAGGTTACTCAGGGGCACACACGATGAAGGAAGAAACCCAAATGCATCATTGCACATAAAGTCAGACGTGTTGAGGGATGAAGAAATCTTGCAGAGCTATGGAAACCTGCCCTGAAAAGCCAGTTCAGGAAGAGCCTGAGCTGTTTTGTGCTTCTAGGCCTGAAGATGTTCAGGATCTTTCCCAGATGCTCAGCAGGCAGCAGGATTGTGCCTGAATCTGGCTCTGGAAATGCCAGTGCCTCAACTGAGAGCTGTGGCAATGATTTCCATTGCATGGAGAGGGGCCACAGTCCTGCAAGAGTCTTTCAGCAGAGCAAACAGCAGCCTGGAGGGTGGGCAATGCTGCATCTGTACCACTGCATGCTCATCCTTCACCGTAATGTAGAGCTGCTCCCAAAACTGCCATGGATCACTTTTTAGATTTCTCCTGTTGGATATATTTTGGAGAAATTGTTCTAGGTGGCTTTGGATGGTGATCCTGTAGGAAGCAGCCATTCGCCTGCTGTGATATCCTTACAACTAATCCTAACTTCTTATTGCCTTTGGTTTTATTTGGGGTTTTTATCTATTTGTTTGATTGGTTGGTTTGGGTTTGTTTCTCTCTGTTTTTGTCTCTTTTGGTTTGAGTTGTTTTGCTTTTTTATAAATGACTGGTGAAGTTTGCACAGCCAAACTCCAGAAAATATAAACCAGGCTTGACTTTCCAGAAATGACTTTTGGCTGGCTTTAGCTGCATTCCCCAGGATCAGGATCACCAGGAGATATTTGCAGGTTTTGCTCTGCATCATCAGCTTGCCCAGACTTTGCTCAGTCTTTCACCAATGGAGAAGACAATGGATATTTTGCCAAACCTCCTTTCAAACAACAAAACTTGGGGCAGCACGACAGAAAAGAAGATAATAAAATATTCCAAAGTTAGAACAGAGCCAGAGTGCCACCATTTTTCCCTCCACTTTTCTTGATTTTCTACATTTAGAGGCAAAGCTTCCATCTCTAAAAGCTTCCATCTCTCACTTCCTGATGCTCTTTGCTACCCTTTAGCCTTGAACCCCACGCATCGGACTGCTGTCCATGTGGGGCTGGGGATGCTCAGCCTGGAAAGAGAAGGTGCTGGGGAGGCCTCCCTGCAGCTCTAGGAAAGATGGGCACAGAGAGGAGAAGCCTTTCAACTGCAGGAGTGAGATTGAAGTTGCATCTAATGAAGATGCTCTTTTCCACTCAGGCTGCTGGGGCACTGGCCCAGGCTGAGCACAGAGGCTGGGGATGCTCCATCCTTGGCAACATCCAAGGCCAGCTGGGAGCAGGGCTCTGAGCAACATATTCTGGGGGAAGATTGCTCCGCTTGGAACAAGATGGTCTTTAGGGTCCCTTCCAAGCCCAGCCACCCAGGGATTCCATCATTCTATGGTCTCCGTTGTCCACTTCAGCCTGGGCCTGGGCTCCTGGCAGTGATGTCACAGTGCACGCTCCAGCTAGAACTTCCAGCATCCAGCAACGGCCACAACACAACCCTTGGCTCCCTGTGTCAGCACGCTCTTCTCAGTGCTCCAAGCCAATCCCTGTCACCTTGTTTCCACCTGCCCCCTGATTCCCCCAGCAGTCCCCAAAGCTCCCCATTCCTTGGATTTTGCTGCCCATCCCTGCAGGATGTCTGCATTTATTCCAAAGAAGGTATGGTACTATTCCATGGAGGTGGACATCCCGCAGCTGCCTGGGTGGGCTGGAGCTGTGTAGGACAGTGTGGGAACAGGACCCCACTCTGAGATTTTGCTACCTCTGCAGGCTGTCCCAGACCAAGAGGAGGAGATGGAGGTCGATACAAACATTAACACAGAAGAAAAAATGGAAGTGGACGGAGAGGATACTGGGGATGAAGAGATGGATGTGGATGTTGAAGAGACAGAAGAAGAGATGGAGGTGGAAATGACTGACTACATTGAAGACATGGATATTGATGGAAAAGATGAGGAGGAGGACATGGTGTTGGGATGAAGACCGATGCCAGCCGCAGAACAGGCAAATGCTCCCCACGGGCAGAGCGGGTCCCCTGCTGCCAGGCTTGGGCTGGGCTGGGCACTCCCTGCTCAGGGACACGCTAGCCCATGCACTGGATTCTGGTGGCCATCCCTGGCCTGGCCTGGCCTTGCTTTGGGCCACACAAGCCCTGTTCCAGTGCCTGGGCCACAGCCCCCAGCCCCAGCCAGGCTCACTTCTGGCAGCAGAGTCCCCCTGTGCCAGTGTCCCAGCCCGGGAGCACATGGAACACCCCTCCATGCCTGACTGCACTGACCGTGCTACTTGTTTTTCTTCCAGGACTGAGGCACATCCCAGACAGAGATGACACCGTTCTGTATATACGTTTTAGATATTTTGTGTTCAGAGAGATGTTTTAGGGTTTGATTAAGATTTCTGTAAATACGTTTCATATAGTTTTGTTAGATAAGTTCTTAGGTAAATAGGTTCTATAGTTTGTTGTTGTTGTTACAAATATTCTGACAATGTAAATATGTTGTGTAGTTCATTCTTGTTCCTTTTCTTCTACAAATAAACATTCTTTGTTTTTCACACCCCAGTTCTCTTTGCATTTGCTTTGGGCACATTTGCAAAGTTGTGCTTTCCACTCGCTCCAGGTTCCCAGGGCTGGATGTCCCGGAGGGAGCTGGCACAGCCACCCCAGCAGTGGCTCCCTGTGCACAGGGGGTCCCACTGACAGAGCTCACCCTCTCCTTGCAGTTTCTCTGGACACACTTGGGAGCTGGAGGGGCAAATCCCAGTGGGCCCTGTCCCATGGCATCCCACATGGGAGCAGGGCTCAGCCTCATCCATGGCTCTTCCCTGGCTAGCCCCAGGGCTAAGGAGGCTGCACTGGGCTGCGGGCAGCCTGCTTCCTGGGCACCCTGAGGGGCTGGAGCCAGCCTGGAGGGAGCCTCAGCACAGGGGCCTCTGGCCTACATGCACCAACATTTCCTTTGGAAACCCCCTCTGTCACCACACTCTGCTACAAGCACAACATCAATTGTTCCTCCTACTTCAAGGGGAGACCTTAATTGGCACAAATTTGTCCCTTGGACTTTCTAGCACAGCAAATGGCAGCGCTTGCAATCCCTCTTCTGCACTCCCTGCTCAGGCACCAAAACATTGGAACCTGCCAGAACATCTTGAATTAGCACCAACCTGCAGAGAGCTACAGGGGGAGAACCTACCCCCAACCACACAGGGACATTGATGAAGCTGAAACTAAAGTATTTTAATGCCAAGAGACAGGATGTTTTATTGCTGAATTCATTCTCCCACAACAAGAATGAAAGCTTTCAGTCTCCTCACCTGCCACGCATGTCTATTGCCAAAGTTTGCTTCTGGGTTACCACTGATTTTTATTCATCTCTTCACAACTCTGATGCTCTTCCTGCCTAAGGTGCAGAGATGATATTTCAGAGCCAGATGAGCTCAGCACAGCTTGTGCAACACGCAGGATTTCCACACCCAGAGATTCAGGCCATGCAAACTGATACTTTTTTGTCTGTGTGCTAAGATCACTGGAAGGATGTCAGTGATGAACCACACACTTCTCAGAGCTGTCCCTTCTATCCAGCTCTCCCCAGTCACTTCACACACTTCACTCCAAGCAGGTTCTGATAGAGTTCAGTAGCACATGGGATTTCATCCTGGCTTTTCTTCATTTTCTCCTGAGCTGTCTCCAGACACAGTGTGTGGGCACTGCAGCAGCATTAACGGGGCACCTCCCTGACACTGAGATTCATGTCACAACTTTTCATCAAAAGCAGCAAAGAAATGATTCCCACTGGGTCCCACACGGCTCCCTGGTAACTTTGTGCTGCTGCAGCTCCAGCACCAGGCCTGGTGCACAGGAATTTCAGGTGGAGACACACCGAAGGAATCAACCATTCTCAGAGAAGAAACATCTGTTTGCATGGCCCAAATCCCCACAACACTGCAGACTCTGGTGACCCACACTCTGCATTTGCACTTCAGCCTCTGTGCCTCACTTTTCCACTCACTAAAGTCCCCCCAGTTTCCCTCATGCTCAGATTCCCAAGAGAATTCAAAGCAGCATTAGGAGCAGGGAGAGATGATGGGAGCTGTCACAAGGCTCGACCAAATTTCTCAGGCCTGACAATTCTAGCCAAGGACAGAGGAAAAAGCTGTATGAAAGAGGTGTGAAATCAAAGCAGGAATCAAATTTAGGTAGAATGAGAGAAGCTGAAGAGCTTTTCAGTGTTTACCACAAGATTAGCAGCTGCAGGCACAGGAGGGATGGGACATTTTCCCCACTCTAACAACTCTGTGATGCAAATTGATGCTCAAATCCTTCTCCCCAGCTCTGGGACTTGTTCAGCCCCCAACATGGTGCTGAATTTTTCAAGCAAAGTGGAAGCTGGTCAGAGAGGTGGCTTGCAAATCAAAATCACAGCGGACAGCTTGGAAGCAGCAGCCAGAGCAAAGAGAGGCAGAGCCTGGCCCTGGGGTGCAGCACAGCCACACAACACATGCCTGAAACTCTAAGACATGAAAGAATTTGCCACGGGAGACACAGAAGGTACTTGATGGAATCCTGCCTCCTTCACGATGCAGCAGCATGCAGGAGAGCAGAAGGATGAAGATGACAGCACCTTCTGCTGCTGCTTCCATCTCCTGAGTCAAATCTCCCCAAAATCTCTCACTATTGGCCATTCCCAAAGCCTCAGATTCCCTCAGTCCTTGCAGGATTTCAATGCTGAGGAGCATGAAGGGAGATAAAGGCACTTGCAGAGACCAGAGATGCATTTTCTGCCTGAGGTGCATTCCACTGCCCAGCTTAGTTCCTCTAAAACCATTCCAATCAGCCCCTTGGACAGCACCAAGCCAGCAGCAGAACATCAGTGCCTGAAAATGCTTGGAAATGCCATTCTTTGAGATTTCTCTCCAGCTCTCCCATTTCATGGTGCCATTGCAGGGCTTTATCCCATCACTCAGCACTTGCAGCAAGTCTTGGCAACCAGCTTCAAACGGATTTGTAGTGCTGAGCAAATACGAGGCAATTTGACTTTGTCTCCAGTGAATGAAATTTCACCTCAATCAGACGAACTCTGTGTTCTGTCATTGGCCAGGCACTAACTACTGCCAGCTCCCCCCAAGCCTGGATGTCAAACTGCCTTCATATTGGAAAGTTAAATTGAGTTGGTTTTATGTACAAGATTATTCTGTCTCCAAATCATTTGGAGCCATAGAATTGCATTTCCAAGGACTAAACTCAGAGCAGCCACAAAGAGCACAAGAGGCAGGAAAAGAAAGAAAAATAGAGATTTCTAAGGAGTTGGACATTGAATGCTGAGTTTTTTCCCATTCCAGGAAGTTCCATCAATTATCACCTGCCACCTCCTTGCCTTCACTTGTGTGGCCACCACTGAATACACTCCCAGACAAGAAAATGTTGGTCCTACTGAAAACTGGGGCTAGAAGTAGAAAAAGGCTCAGAGATCTGACTTCAAAGACAACATCATGAAAAGAGCTGCCTTATAATAGCAAGATATGATGGGCAGCAGGAATGGCTGAAGCCAGCAGAGAGAAGTCCATGAACTATTGGTGCTACAAAGATTTCTGACAAAACCCCCAAGAAGCCAAAAACAGCGTTTGGTCTGGCCCAGCTGATAGGAGCCCTGTGCATTTAATTCAGTCATTGGCAGCACATGGAGATTGGCTTTAAGCTCCTTTGGTCCACTACTACTTTACTTTACTTTACTTTACTTTACTTTACTTTACTTTACTTTACTTTACTTTACTTTACTTTACTTTACTTTATTTTACTTTATTTTATTTTATTTTATTTTATTTTATTTTATTTTATTTTATTTATTTTATTTTATTTTATTTTATTTTATTTTTTCCACCCAGAAAATGTAATTGCTTCTCATCTGTGGGAAGAAATTACTGCTTTGAATGGTTCAAGGCAAAGAGTTTCTTCCCATACCCACTTGCAATCAGTCACCAAGAGAAAAATTTTCTCAAAAGATCTCTTAAAAATTTTTTAGTTACTTTCAACATAAATATCTGGGTGATTTTGCTCCAAATGAGAAGGGTATTGAATTTGGCTCCCTCAGCTTAAAAAGAAGTCTTTCTTCTCAGCTCTTCACCAAGAGGAACAAAACACTTGGTTGCAGCAAAATGAAGGGAGGAAGAAGTTTCTTTCCCCCTGAGCTGCACAACAGGAGACAATCTTGTTGCCAAGAGGTGACAAAACCCAGCCAATTTCCAGTTCTTTCAGTTGAAGGGAAAAGCTCCAAGGATCATAGCTGGGGCAGACACAGAGTAGGAGGAGCAGGGGATCTGCTGGGGGGTTTTGGCCTGGGGCATAGATTAAAGAAATCTTCAAGTGAAACCCGTCAGAGCTCAAGACTTCATCCCGCAGAGGAGAAATTGGATTTGACCCAAATGCCATTCAAATCCAAAAAACATTGAGGCATCTCCCCAAGCTCTGCTGAGCCATCAGGTACAACCCAAAGCACCCTGTGGGACCAGAGCAGCAGCTCCCTGGCATGGGGACAGGGATGCTCCCTTGGCAAGCCGCCTGCATCACCCATGGGATTTGCAAGATCTGTTTCTAAAGACCCCACCATCCAAAAAACTCCACATTCAAAGCCTTTCCTTTGGGGTTTCACTTCTCCATCTGTCTCTTGTCACTAGACAGCTGCTTCACTTCAGCACCCTTCTGGATGGGGTCAAATTTTCTCCGAATTTCCAGCCTAAACAGGAAGTTACTTCCATTCATTCTTCTGCAAGTACTGGCAGCTTGTAGCTGCTCTGCTCTTCCTCTCCTGCTGTGCATTTGTGCACATCAAGTGCCAAGAGCATTTCCTTGTTTCGATGATGTCATTTTGCCTTATTATTTCCTTCCCATAGAGTTGCACAGATTTGGTGCTGGCTCAACACTCAGAACATTGACAGCACGAAGTCAAGTTTTCACACCAACTTCTCCAACCTTGGCACCTGTTGCAGTCTGCAACCTCAGGATCTCGGCCAGGGAAACCGCAGGGTTCTGGGGACCAGCATGGAACACCAGTGAGATGAGCCTTTGTTCATGAAACCATTTCTTCAGCATGGGAACAAACTCAGATCCAGAACAGAGAGCCCCAAACAGAGGCACGGCAGGGGTTTTTCAGGGACAGAACTCTTGAGGGTCTCCACCCTTGAGGGTGGAGTTCAGGGTCAGGGACCACTAGAAACACAGCAAGGGAGAAACCCCCCAGGGATTCAAAGCCAATCTGAACCCCTGGGCCGTCCTTCACAAGGGGTTTGGGGTGGGACAATGGAACTCATTGCCTCCCCCGAGGCACATCACAACATCTGCTCCTTTTTTTTTTTTTTCCCCTTCAAAGTTTAATTTGGAGCTTAAAAATGTTTCCAAAACTTACAGCATAAAATCTTAGCTTTTCCACAGAGCACCCACTTTGCTCTGTGGGACACTAAAAACTCAAGAAAATAACACGTTAAGCAAACAAACAAACAGAAAAAACAAAAATTAAAAACAATAAATAAATTGGACAGTGATGGTACTTAATACAAACCTAACGGTTTTTTAGTTCAGTCTCTTCCAGTTCTGGAGTTTCTTTCAGGAAGGGCGCAGCTCTTAGATCTCCTCTCACGAGGGGCAGAGTTCTTGGATCTCCAGCTTCGGCTCTGGTCTCGTAGGTGTGGGCGTTGCCACTTGAGATGTTCTTGGTGAAATGCTGGCTTTCAGAGCTCGGTTCCAGTTTTGATTTCCCCAGAGGGGGTGTTGCCCACCATGGAAAAGGCACAGCCCCCAGGGGTGGAGCAGCCAAAGAAAGGGCTGGGAGCGAAGCAGGAGTTACTGGGGGAAGGGAAGTTTGGGGGCCAGAAAAGAAGGAGCAAGGCGGGAAAAAAGGAATCCCAGACTCGGTGGGCAGTGCCATCTTGGGAAGAGGGCAGGGTCCGGGATGGACTTTCCCGGCCAGGGAACGAGAATATGGAAAGACAGGGGGTGAAGGAGGACACGGAACGGCGGGCAGACGGCAGCAGACCCGCAGCACTCTGGATGTTCCCCGTCCCTTGCCTGCCTTCAGGAAAACAGGGGATGGGATGGCAGAAAGACACTGGGCTGACGGGGAGTCGGCAGCAACCCCGAGCCATCTTGGCATTTTTCACCCTTTGTCCTGCCCTTAGGAACAGAGGAGAGGGGAAGATACAGGGAGGTATACACCAAAAAAAATGAGGGACTTCACAGAAGCCAAAAAACAGTCCACAGGAAGGGCCATACCATCCATAATCGTCCATAATCATCCATAATGTTAATCTCGTCCATAAAGGTCTTTCCCATGTATATAAAAAAAACCAAAACCCTCCATAATACGTCTCGTGGGGTGATGTTAGATGTTTGTCCCAGTGTCTGGTCTCTCGGCTCCCCCACCTCCATAAGCCCTTTTCCCCCATGGCCCTGAGGCACTCCCAGCTTGGCCCTCCTGCCAGGTATTCTCGACTCCTCCTTTCTAAGGCAAGAGTCTCTCCGGCTCTCGAGCCATCAGCCGGGGATTTACGGAGTGTCCATGGAGCCGCTCCTGCTGCTCTCCTGGTGCCTCGCTGGATGCCGTGCATTCTCCACCATCTGTTGCAGTCCGCAACTGCAGGATCAGGTCCAGGGATGATATTTTCTGGAAACCGGCATGTACTACAACGAGAAGCGCCTCTGTTCATGAAACCATTTCTTCAGCATGGGAACAACTCAGATCCAGAACAGAGAGCCCCCAACAAAGGCAGGGCAGGGGTTTTTGAGGGACAGAACTCTTGAGGGTCTCCACCCTTGAGGGTGGAGTTCAGGGTCAGGGACCATTAGAAACACAGCAAGGGAGAAACCCCCCAGGGACTGAAACCCAATCAGAACCCCTGGGCCACCCTTCACAAGGGGTTTGGAGTGGGACAACTTCATCCAGGGCTCACATGCCCACCCCCCAAAGCAGGAGGTCAAAATTCACTAGCTTGGCTTACAGCCATGCCTCTCCTGTAACAATGCTTATCTGAAACTAACTCTTTGCCTCCCTGAAGCACCTCCCAACAGTTTATGCTGTCTCTTTCCATGTTGATCACTCTCTCTCTCTTCCCCTATCTCTGGAAAAAAGGATGAATTTGCAAGACTCACCTGAGTAGGGAGCAGGTTCAAGTCTTGCCCAGGCCTTGTGGATGGTCCCGGGATCTCTGCTGGAGCAGCGGCTGGAGCTGTCTGCGCTAGAATATTTTTCCCCATGGCTGCTGTGGGGAGTGTGGCCATTATCTGAGCACGCTGCAAGCTCCTATCTTTCCCTGCATATCTTTAGTGGGCAGTGTGTGGTGAAACTGAGCAGCGGCAGCAAGTGCAGGCCAGGCAGGGAGCGGCCTGGCCCGGCAGCCCCGCTGTGCAAGGCCCAGCCAAGCCTCTGAGAAGGGGCTCCTGTCACTTGCCAGTCTCCATCCTCCCCGGGAAGCGCAGAGCTGCGGCCAGCCCCGCTCCCCTCCTGTGGCCTTGGCTGGCCTGGGGGGAAGGAGGCTGAAGGGGAGCCCTGGTACCTCTTGAAAAGGCGGAAAGCAAAGAGAGCAAGGAATTGCCGGCCTTAGGTCTTCAAGTGCTGTTCCCAGCTTGATGTCACTTTTCAATGGTCCCAACTGCTGTCAGTTCTCAGCATCGGCCATTTGTTGGCCAGGAGAAAAACTTGGTGGCATTCTGAGGAGATGTGGGGAATTTTGAGGGATTTTTGTAGAAGTTTCTAAGATCTTGAGCAGATTGTAATAATGTTGTGGGATTTTTGTGGATTTTTGAGGGTCTTTTGTGGAATCTGTAAAATATTTCTGGAATTTTGGGTGATATTGAGAAGATTTAAATAATTTTGTGTATTTTTGGGAATTAGTGGGATTTGTCTGGAATTTTGAGGGATTTTTCTGTAAATTTTGGAAAAGAGTGGAGATTTTGTGGGATGTTTCAGGAATTTGGTAGGGTTTTGGAATGATTTAGGAAATTTTGTGGGATATTTCTGGAATTTTGTGGGATATTGAGGAGATTTTGGCATTTTGAGGGATTTTTCATGTATTTTGTGGGAATTTTTGGAGATTTTGCGAGATGATTCTGGAATTCAGTTGGGTTTTGAGAAGTTTTAGGGAATTTTGTGGGATTTTTCAGGAATTTTGTTGGCTATTGAGGAGATTTTGTGGGATGTTTCTGGAATTTGGTAGGGTTTTGGAATGATTTAGGAAATTTTGTGGGATATTTCTGGAATTTTGTGGGGCTATTCAAGAATTTTGTGGTATTTTGAAAAGATTGAGCGAATTTTGTGGTGTTCTTCTTGAATTTTGTGGGAATTTGTGGAGATTTTATGGGGTGTTTCTGGAATTTGGTAGAGTTTTCAGAAGATTTAGGGAATTTGGAGGGATTTTTGTGGGATTTTGTGGGAAAGGGTGGAGATTTTGTGGGACATTCCTGTGAATTGGTATGGTTTTGAAATGATTTAGGGAATTTTGTGGGATTTTCAAGAATTTTGTGGGATTCTGAGGCGACTTGAAGAATTTTGAGGGATTTTTGTGGGATTTTGTGGGAATTTGTGGAGATTTTGTGGGATGTTTCTGCAATTTGGTAAGGGTTTGAAAAGATTTTGTGAATTTTGGGGATTTTTCAGGGATTTTGTGAATTTTGGGGATTTTTCAGGGATTTTGTGTATTTTTCCTGTGAATTGTGTGGGATTTTGAGGAGGCTTGAAGAATTTTATGGAATTTTTCTTGGATTTTGTGGAAACTTGTGGAGGTTTTGTGTGATTTTTGCGGGATTTTGTGCGATATTGAGGAGATTTAAGGATTTTGAGGTTTTTTGCATGTGTTTTGTGGGAATTTGTGGAGATTTTGTGGGATGTTCCTGGAATTCAGTTGGGTTTTGAGAAGACTTAGGGAATTTTGTAGGATTTTTCAGGAATTTTGTTGGCTATTGAGGAGATTTTGTGGGATGTTTCTGGAGTTTGTTGGGATTTGCGAAGATTTAGGGAATTTTGTGGCATATTCCTGGAATTTGGTATGGTTTTAAGGTGATTAGGGAATTTTGAGGGATTTTCCTTGAATTTGATGGAAATCTGTGTAGATTTTGTGGGATGTTTCTGGAATTTGGTAGGGTTTTGGAATGATTTAGGAAATTTTGTGGGATATTTCTGGAATTTTGTGGGATATTGAGGAGATTTTGGCATTTTGAGGGATTTTTCATGTATTTTGTGGGAATTTGTGGAGATTTTGCGAGATGATTCTGGAATTCAGTTGGGTTTTGAGAAGTTTTAGGGAATTTTGTGGGATTTTTCAGGAATTTTGTTGGATATTGAGGAGATTTTGTGGGATGTTTCTGGAATTTGGTAGGGTTTTGGAATTATTCAGGAAATTTTGTGGGATATTTGTGGGATTTTGTGGGAATCGGTGGAGATTTTTTGGGACATTGCTATGAATTGGTATGGTTTTGAAATGATTTAGGGAATTTTGTGGGACTTCTCTGGAATTTTGTGGGATTTTTCAAGAATTTTGTGGTATTCTGAGGCGACTTGAAGAATTTTGAGGGATTTTTCCAGGATTTTGTGGGAATTTGTGGAGATTTTGTGGGATGTTTCTGCAATTTGGTTAGGGTTTGAGAAGATTTGGTGAATTTTGGGGATTTTTCAGGGATTTTGTGTATTTTTCCTGTGAATTGTGTGGGATTCTGAGGAGGCTTGAAGAATTTTGTGGAATTTTTCTTGGATTTTGTGGAAACTTGTAAAGGTTTGGTGTGATTTTTGTGGAATTTTGTGGGATATTGAGGATATTTAGGGATTTTTAGGGATTTTTCATGTATTTTGTGGGAATTTGTGGAGATTTTGTGGAATGTTTCTGGATTTCAGTTGGGTTTTGAGAAGATTTAGGGAATTTTGTGGCATATTCCTGGAATTTGGTATGGTTTTAAGGTGATTTAGGGAATTTTGAGGGATTTTCCTTGAATTTGATGGAAATTAGTGTAGATTTTGTGGGATGTTTCTGGAATTTGGTATAATTTTCTGAATATTTAGGGAATTTTGTGGGATTACTCTTGAAGTTTATAATATTTTTGGAAAATTTAAATAATTTTGAGGGATTTTTCATGAGTTTTGTGGAAATTGTTGGAGATTATGTGGGATTTTTCTGGAATTTTGTGGGGCTTTTCAAGGATTTTGTTGTATTCTGAGGGGACTTGAAGGCCCGTCTCCCCTAGGAACACGCACGTACTGCCCGCCCGAGTGGATCGGCCTTCGCTGCTACCATGGCGATGGGGCGACCATCTGGTCCCTGGGCGTGCTGCTGTTTGAGATGGTGTGCGGGTACTTACCCTTGGAGAAGGAGCGAGACATGGTCTTGGGGCAGCTCTTCTTCCCGCAGGAGGCCTCTCCAGGTTGCTATGGGGCCTGAAGAAGGCAGGCTTTGGCAGGTGGCAGCGCGCAGCCCAGCCCGGCCCTCCCACAGCTGCGCGGGACGTCCATGTGCCCTCAAGGGCCGGCTGCAGCAGGTGGCCCGTGGCAGGCTGGCTGTGGCACGCTTGGCTGAAGGAGGGGACGCTTGTCCTGCCATGCCGCTCTCCCGCCAAGGGCAGCTCCCAGCACACGCAGCGTGGCCCGGCTTCTGCAGGCACCGGGAGCAGCTGGGCAGGAGCCTTCTGCAAGTGAGCGCCGCTTTCTGCCTTCTCTCCCCAGAGTGCCAACATCTGATCCGCTGCTGTTTGTCCAAACACCCCATGGATCGGCCACTGCTGGAGCAGATCTTCTACCACCCTTGGGTGTAGGGCGACCATTTCTGATGCCTTGCCGCAGCCTCTGCAGCACCCAGTTCCCGTGTCCCACGCAGGACTGAGGGCCCAGGAAATAAAAGAACCCGAAACCCGGTGCGGGCCGGCAAGTCTGGTCCTTGTTAGCAACTTCAGCTAAGGGAACCTCTTGGCAAAAGGGGTAATCAGAGCGTTCCCTTCAGCCTTTGTCAAGCTTTTGGTGCCTTTCCTCCAGGTTGTCCCTCAAAATCAGAGAGGGGTTGGAACCTGCACCACTCCCCCCAAATCAGTGGGAGGCAGAGACTACTCCCAGGCCCCTCAAAACTGGAGGAAGATGGAGACAATCACTGGGCCCATAACACTGAAGGGAGATAAATACCCGGCCCCCCCAAAATAAGAGATGGATGGAGCCCACAGCGGCCCCCAAGTCAGAGGGGGAAGGGGAGACTGCCAGCCTCCCTAAAGAGGAGGGGAATTGTGCCTGTGCCAGCCCCACAAATTGCAAGGGGACAGGGAACAGCCCTGGCCTGGCAAAGGGCAAAGAGCGGCCAGGGGCTGCCAGGATGGTGACAACACTGGCACCCCCCAAATCAGAGAGGGACAAAGAGTCTGCACAGGCTTCCCAGGAGAAGAAAGGGGGCAGCAAATATCCCCTGTCCCCCTAAGTTGGAGGGGCAGAGGCACAACGCCCACCCCCCCCATAGCAGAGCAGGACAGAAAAAAAGGCCCCACAAAAAGAGCATGGGGAACCAGGAGCACTGCCGGCCCCACCAAAGGTAAGGAGGGTGGAGAAACTCCCCATCTGTCCTTGTTCTGGAAGACAGGTGTCTGCTAGGGAGGACAGGGGCCTCCCCTGGAATGGAAACGTAGACCCCCCTCCCTCTGAATCATTATAATTTTGAACTCAAGGGACTCTCAGACAGAGATCTATGGATACGAATAACAGTTCTTTACTAGTGTGTATAACGAGGCACACAAACAACAATAACTACAGCGTTAACAACAAAACAGAACCAGGGACCCCGTGACAGCCTTCTCGGCCAACATGGGAAAGGATGGAGGAGAGGCTTTGCTTCACAAACCCCCTCGGGTTGGCAGTCAGTCCCAGTGCTCCTGCAGGGCTCTGAGGAACACTCAGTTGGAACAGCAGGGATGAGCTGAGATCCCGGGCCGGTGGCTGAGGTGGATCAGTAGCTCAGTGGTGGTGCCTGGCACTGCCACACGTCCTGGCAGGACAGGGGGTGTGAGGCCACCAACGAAGAGGGAAGAAGGAGAAGGAGAAACAGCAGCTCCGTCTGAGTGATGGCAAATTCCCTTCTCTCTGCAGCAACAGCACCCAGCAAAGTGTCCTTCTCTGAAGCTGAAGAAGCCGCCAAACTGTGCCCACCCTCCCCTTTTCCTGCCCCTTTCCCCATGGACCCAACCGAACTCTTTGTGTTTCTCAAGTATCACCCACAGTCAGGTTTTCCCCACAACTAATGGGTAAAAATTCCACAGTTGAGCCAGAACTAAAAGAAGGACACCTAACCCCCAACAGCTTCTCATCTCCATCTCTTTGCACTCCAAAAGCCAGGAGGGATCGATCTGTCACCTCAAAACAACTCAATCCCACTGAAAACAGCTCTGTTTTACCCCAAAAGACCTCTATCCCAACTCAAAAGGGCTTGTTCCTCCTCAGAAAATCTCAATCCCACACCAAAATTACTCAGTTCCACCACCGCCAGGTGATATGGAGGTGGAAGATATTCTGGTTTAGGGCAAATTTGGAAGAAAACCTCTTAATGGAGTCCCTGTAAAAAGCAAATTAAAGTTGCCCCTCAACCAAATATTTCAGGAAAATTATTTTCTTGGAGAAAAGTGGAAAAACACAGTGTACTTAACAATCCAAGTATCTACAAGCATGAGCAAGATGAATAATATTAAAGAATAAATCCTCTGGCTGCTTGAAGAGATGGCAAAACCAGAAAAGTCCTTTCCATGGGGTGTAGCTCAGCTCGCTCAGTCTCTTATCAGTTCCTCCGGCGCTGGAAAGGGCCCAGGCCCAGGCCCCCGTGGGCCAGAGCCGTGAGCTCCCGGGGTTTGTCTGGGTTCTCAGTCCAGAGCAGCTTTGAACAGATCCAAGGAAAAAGGCAAAAAACACTCCGGGGAACTCCTGTGCCTCAGCTAGCTAAAAACCAACTAAACTAAACTAAAAACTAACTAAAAAGGAAACTTAACTGAAGTTCCTAGAAGCACAGGAGAGCTCTGTCCCACTGTCTGTCCCTGCTGCAGACAACACAGGCCAGGGAAGCGTGCAGGGCACTGAGTGCCATTTCTGCAAACAAACTGCAGCTTCTTCTTCCCCCCCTTGGCTCTCAGAGCCAGTCTTGAAGGTGCAGAACTTAATAGGCAGCAGAAACAGAACAGACACCTGGGGATCCAAGGATCACAAAGTCACCCCAGGCCAGAAGGAGGTTGGGAGAAGTGGGATCCACATTTGGAGTGGTGGGATGGGGATTGTGTGGGGCTGGCTGGCTGGGCTGTATTTGATAGGAAATCAAACTTTC
The DNA here is from genome assembly GCF_030490865.1 of Poecile atricapillus. NCBI lineage: Eukaryota > Metazoa > Chordata > Aves > Passeriformes > Paridae > Poecile > Poecile atricapillus. The sequence goes on from NC_081279.1 coordinate 951,595, forward strand.
AGAGTTCCTGATTTCTGTCCCATTCATTTTCAGTCAGGTGCAGCTCTGTTTGCAGAGTGTCGCTGTGGCGCTCGAGACAGACACACGACGCAGCGAGGTTGGCACGGCAAGAGCAATCTTTATTGTTCAGAAGCTGCTTTTCCATGGTTGACTGCGGGGGCTGGGGAACTGCCTGATTCAGAGATCCTGGCCCTCCCTTGGAGGCAAGATACATTTTTCTAACAGAGAGCAAGTATCACTCCCAGAAATCTTTGAGTTAGTTATGTTAAACTGTTACACTCCATTGCTACTCTCCCCTGCCATCCCACCCCATACCTGTATCCCAGTTTCCCCCAGCCCCTCTCCTCCCCTATAAATACCCCAGTTTATCCCCTGTTCCACAGAGCTGCTGTCACTGGCTCCCTTGGCCGAGGGCCCGGCTGTAATAAAGGCCTGTTCTCTGCGGAACGCCACACAGCGCTCTGCTCTCTCCCTCCGTGTCGCCTGCACGCTGCCGCTGAGCTGAGCTGAGCTGAAATCACTCGCCGGGCAGAGGACGTGTCTGTGCCCCGGGCAGCCCAACCGCGGACCGCTTTTCCGGGAGTCGCGGCACCCCTGCCACCTCCACCGCCGCGGCAACCTATGAGAAAGCACAGCTGGGTTCTGCTCAGGCCATTTCAAACTACCTGGGGTGTTTGGTACTTGCTCTTGCAAAGGCAGCATCTCAGGAAAACTCCAAGTTTCTCTTCATGGACTCCCAGGATGTCTTGCCTTGGAAGGGACCTTAAAGCTCCTCTTGTTCCAACTCTCAGCACACTCACGACACCTTCCCCTAGACCAGCTTGCTCCAAGCCCCATCCAACCTGGCCTTCAACTCTTCCAAGGGTCAGACAATCACAGCTTCTCTGCAACCTTGTCTATTCCTGCCACATCGAAAATCGAACCAAACTTAGCAGCCTCAGAGACAGATTTCTATTCAATATCTCCATTTTAATAGGGAAGAAATATGACAAAACTTGTTTGCATCTGACATTGCAAAATCAACACGAGCTCTTCAGAAAGAGCTGCTGTCCACGCACTTTGCCTATTTTTCCCCATTTGGTGGAACATTTGCATTCTGTTGTTGTTTGGAGCAGTATTTTAATGTATCTGGCTGGGGCTGCTTCAAATAGTCCAGCAAGATACAAGGGGGTGAGGGGTGGAAAACTGAGCTCTTACACATCCAGTACTTCTCTTGTTGGAAGTCTTCAATCCCACCTCTCTGGTGGGATGAAATAGGTGCTACTCATCCAATTTCTAAAGTATCGTGCATCAAGCTGACACTATTTGAAGACTTCAAAATAAAAAAGCCACTTGAAACAAACCTCTGCTCCTTTCCATTTTCTCTGTTCCAGAGTTTAGGACAGAAGACAGAAGAGAAAGATTGTTTTGGCAACAATGTTTTCAGGACTCTAAAAAGAATATCAAAACCTCTCTGCCACACTCTCAACTCTTGCAGTGCCAAAAAGCACTGGCTCTCTTTGCTCACAGACTCACAATTGTGGTGGCATTTCTAGCACACCACAGGACAGCGATGTTTTTCCTTTTCTCCTGGAAATACCTACAGCACTTCTGCGTAGCAAGGCAAACATGAGCCTCTTTTAGTGGCCCTTGAAATTGGACATGTGAAATGAGCTACACAAAGCCACAGGCCAGCTGAACCTGGGATCTCTGAATGGGTCTTCACATTCTTCCCAGGAAGATGAATAGCAGTCACTATTTTGGCAGGGAAACTGCATCAGCTGGCGACTTGGTGTAGAAAATGTGCTTTCTGCTCCTCTCAGAGCCAAAACTCCTACCCATTTCTTGCAAGTCCTTCTTAGATAAGGACCATGTTCAACTGAGCGACTGTGAAGCAAAATGGCAATGCAGGAATCAATTGTCCTGTACACAATCTCCTCCATCCACGTGGAAGGTTACTCAGGGGCACACAGGAGGAAGGAAGGAAGCCAAATGCATCATTGGACATAAAGTCAGACGTGTTGAGGGATGAAGAAATCTTTCAGAACTATGGAAACCTGCCCTGAAAACCAAGTTCAGGCAGAGCCTGAGCTGTTTTGTGCTTCTAGGCCTGAAGATGCTCAGGATCTTTCCCAGATGCTCAGCAGGCAGTAGGATTGTGCCTGAATCTGGCTCTGGAAATGCCAGTGCCTCAACTGAGAGCTGTGGCAATGATTTCCATTGCATGGAGAGGGGCCACAGTCCTGCAAGAGTCTTTCAGCAGAGCAAACAGCAGCCTGGAGGGTGGGCAATGCTGCATCTGTACCACTGCATGCTCATCCTTCACCGTAATGTAGAGCTGCCCCTAAAGCTGCCATGGATCACTTTTTAGATTTCTCCTGTGGGATATATTTTGGAGAAGTTGTTCTAGGTGGCTTTGGATGGTGATCCTGTAGGAAGCAGCCATTTGCCTGCTGTGATATCCTTACAACTAATCCTAACTTCTCATTGCCTTTGGTTTTATTTGGGGTTCTTTATCTATTTGTTTGATTGGTTTCTTTGGGTTTGTTTCCTTGTGTTTTTGTTTCTTTTGGTTTGAGTTGTTTCCCTTTTTTATAAATGACTGGTGAAGTTGGCACAGCCAAACTCCAGAAAACGTAAACCAGGCTTGACTTTCCAGAAATGACTTTTGGCTGGCTTTAGCTGCATTCCCCAGGATCAGGATCACCAGTAGATATTTCCAGGTTTTGCTCTGCATCATCAGCTTGCCCTGACTTTGCTCAGTGTTTCACCAATGGAGAAGACAATGGATATTTTGCCAAACCTCCTTTCAAACAACAAAACTTGGGGCAGCAAGACAGAAAAGAAGAAAAGAAAATCTTCGCCACTTAGAACAGAGCCAGAGTCCCACCATTTTCCCCTCCACTTTTCTTGATTTTCTACATTTACAGGCAAAGCTTCCATCTCCAAAAGCTTCCATCTCTCACTTCCTGATGCCCTTTGCTACCCTTTAGCCTTCACCCCCCACGCATCGGACTGCTGTCCATGTGGGGCTGGGGATGCTCAGCCTGGAAAGAGAAGGTGCTGGGGAGGCCTCCCTGCAGCTCTAGGAAAGATGGGCACCGAGAGGAGAAGCCTTTCAGCTGCAGGAGTGAGATTGAAGTTGCATCTAATGAAGCTGCTCTTTTCCACTCAGGCTGCTGGGGCACTGGCCCAGGCTGTGCACACAGCCTGGGGATGCTCCATCCTTGGCAACATCCAAGGCCAGCTGGGAGCAGGGTTCTGAGCAACATATTCTGGGGGAAGATTGCTCCGCTTGGAACAAGATGGTCTTTAGGGTCCCTTCCAAGCCCAGCCACCCAGGGATTCCATCATTCCATGGTCTCCGTTGTCCACTTCAGCCTGGGCCTGGGCTCCTGGCAGTGATGTCACAGTGCACGCTCCAGCTAGAACTTCCAGCATCCAGCAACGGCCACAACACAACCCTTGGCTCCCTGTGTCAGCACGCTCTTCTCAGTGCTCCAAGCCAACCCCTGTCACCTTGTTGCCACCTGCCCCCTGATTCCCCCAGCAGTCTCTAAAGCTCCCCATTTCTTGGATTTTGCTGCCCATCCCTGCAGGATGTCTGCATTTATTCCAAAGAAGGTATGGTACTATTCCATGGAGGTGGACACCCCGCAGCTGCCTGGGTGGGCTGGAGCTGTGTGGGACAGTGTGGGAAAGGGACCCCACTCTGAGATTTTGCTACCTCTGCAGGCTGTCATGGACAGAGAGGAGGAGATGGAGGTGGATACACCAATTAATTGTGAAGAGAGAATGGAAGTGGATGGAGAGAACACTGGGGATGAAGAGATGGACATAGATGTGGATCAGACGGAAGAAGAAATGGAAGTGGAAATGCAAGATGATATTGAGGACATGGATATCGATCTAGAAGACGAGGAGGAGGACATGGTGTTGGGATGAAGACCGATGCCAGCAGCAGAACAGGCAGGTGCTCCCCACGGGCAGAGCGGGTCCCCTGCTGCCAGGCTTGGGCTGGGCTGGGCACTCCCTGCTCAGGGACACGCTAGCCCATGCACTGGATTCTGGTGGCCATCCCTGGCCTGGCCTGGCCTTGCTTTGGGCCACACAAGCCCTGTTCCAGTGCCTGGGCCACAGCCCCCAGCCCCAGCCAGGCTCACTTCTGGCAGCAGAGTCCCCCTGTGCCAGTGTCCCAGCCCGGGAGCACATGGAACACCCCTCCATGCCTGACTGCACTGACCGTGCCACTTGTTTTTCTTCCAGGACTGACGCACATCCCAGACACAGATGGCACACTTCTGTATATATGTTATAGAGTTGTTGTATTCAGGATAGATGTTTTAGGGTTTGTTTAAGTGTTCTGTAAATACGTTTCATATAGTTTTGTTAGATAAGTTCTTAGGTAAATAGGTTCTACAGTTTGTTGTTGTTGTTGTTGTTACCAATATTCTTACAATGTAAATATGTTGTGTAGTTCATTCTTGTTCCTTTTATTCTACAAATAAACATTCTTTGTTTTTCACACCCCAGTTCTCTTTGCATTTTCTTCGGGCACATTTGCAAAGTTCTGCTCTCCACTCGCTCCAGGTTCCCAGGGCTGGATGTCCCGGAGGGAGCTGGCACAGCCACCCCAGCAGTGGCTCCCTGTGCACAGGGGTTCCCACTGACAGAGCTCACCCTCTCCTTGCAGTTTCTCTGGACACACTTGGGAGCTGGAGGGGCAAATCCCAGTGGGCCCTGTCCCATGGCATCCCACATGGGAGCAGGGCTCAGCCTCATCCATGGCTCTTCCCTGGCTAGCCCCAGGGCTAAGGAGGCTGCACTGGGCTGCGGGCAGCCTGCTTCCTGGGCACCCTGAGGGGCTGGAGCCAGCCTGGAGGGAGCCTCAGCACAGGGGCCTCTGGCCTACATGCACCAACATTTCCTTTGCAAACCCCCTCTGTCACCACACTCTGCTACAAGCACAACATCAATTGTTCCTCCTACTTCAAGGGGAGACCTTAATTGGCACAAATTTATCCCTTAGACTTTCTAGCACAGCAAATGGCAGCGCTTGCAATCCCTCTTCTGCACTCCCTGCTCGCACACCAAAACATTGGAACCTGCCAGAACATCTTGAATTAGCACCAACCTGCAGAGAGCTACAGGGGGAGAACCCAACCCCAACCACACAGGGACATTGATGGGCTGGGGCAGAGCTGAAACTAAAGTATTTTAATGCCAAGAGACAGGATGTTTTATTGCTGAATTCATTCTCCCACAAGAAGAATGAAAGCTTTCAGTCTCCTCACCTGCCACACGTCTATTGCCAAGGTTTGCTTCTGGGTTACCACTGATTTTTATTCATCTCTACAGAACTTAGCTTTTCCTGGCTAAGATGCAGAGATAATATTTCAGAGCCAGATGAGCTCAGCACAGCTTGTGCAACACGCAGGATTTCCACACCAAGAGATTCAGGCCATGCAAACTGATACTTTTTCGTCTGTGTGCAAAGATCACTGGAAGGATGTCAGTGATGTACCACACACTTCTCAGAGCTGTCCCTTCTATCCAGCTCTCCCCAGTCACTTCACACACTTCACTCCGATCAGGTTCTGATCGAGTTCAGTAGCACATGGGATTTCATCCTGGCTTTTCTTCATTTTCTCCTGAGCTCCTGAGTGGCCCAAATCCCCACAACACTGCAGACTCTGGTGACTCACACTCTACATTTGCACTTCAGCCTCTGTGCCTCACTTTTCCTCTCACTAAAGTCCCCCCAGTTTCCCTCATGCTCAGATTTCCAAGAGAATTCAAAGCAGCACTAGGAGCAGGGAGAGATGATGGGAGCTGTCACAAGGCTCGATCAAATTTCTCAGGCCTGACAAATCTAGCCAAGGACAGAGGAAAAAGCTGCATGAAAGAGGTGTGAAATCAAAGCAGGAATCAAATCTAGGTAGAATGAGAGAATCTGAAGAGCTTTTCAGTGTTTGCAACAAGATTAGAAGCTCCAGGTCCAAGAGGGATGCAACATTTCCCCCACTCTAACAACTCTGTGATGCAAATTGCAGCTCAAATCCTTCTCCCCAGCTCTGGGACTTGTTCAGCCACCAACATGGTGCTGAATTTTTCAAGCAAAGTGGAAGCCGGTCAGAGAGGTGGCTTGCAAATCAAAATCACAGCGGACAGCTTGGAAGCAGCAGCCAGAGCAAAGAGAGGCAGAGCATGGCCCTGGGGTGCAGCACAGCCACACAACACATGCCTGAAACTCTAAGACATGAAAGAATTTGCCACGAGAGATACAGAAGGTACTTGACGGAATCCTGCCCCCTTCACGATGCAGCAGCACGCAGGAGAGCACTAGGATGAAGATGACAGCACCTTCTGCTGCTGCTTCCATCTCCTGAGTCAAATCTCCCCAAAATCTCTCACTATTGGCCATTCCCAAAGCCTCAGATTCCCTCAGTCCTTGCAGGATTTCAGTGCTGAGGAGCATGGAGGGAGATAAAGGCACTTGCAGAGACCAGAGATGCATTTTCTGCCTGAGGTGCATTTCACTGCCCAGCTTAGTTCCTCTAAAACCATTCCAATCAGCCCCTTGGACAGCACCAAGCCAGCAGCAGAACATCAGCGCCTGAAAATGCTTGGAAATGCCATTCTTTGAGATTTCTCTCCAGCTCTCCCATTTCATGGTGCCATTGCAGGGCTTTATCCCATCACTCAGCACTTGCAGCAAGTCTTGGCAACCAGCTTCAAACGGATTTGTAGTGCTGAGCAAATACGAGGCAATTTGACTTTGTCTCCAGTGAATGAAATTTCACCTCAATCAGACGAACTCTGTGTTCTGTCATTGGCCAGGCACTAACTACTGCCAGCTCCCCCCAAGCCTGGATGTCACACTGCCTTCATATTGGAAAGTTAAATTGATTTGGTTTTATGTACAAGATTATTCTGTCTCCAAATCATTTGGAGCCATAGAATTGCATTTCCAAGGACTAAACTCAGAGCAGCCACAAAGAGCACAAGAGGCAGGAAAAGAAAGAAAAATAGAGATTTCTAAGGAGATGGAAACTGACTGCTGAGTTTTTCCCATTACAGGCAGTTTCATCAATTATCACCTGCCACCTCCTTGCCTTCACTTGTGTGACCACCACTGAATACACTCCCAGACAAGAAAATGTTGGTCCTACTGAAAACTGGGGCTAGAAGTAGAAAAAGGCTCAGAGATCTGACTTCAAAGACAACATCATGAAAAGAGCTGCCTTATAATAGCAAGATATGATGGGCAGCAGGAATGGCTGAAGCCAGGAGAGAGAAGTCCATGAACTATTGGTGCTACAAAGATTTTTGACAAAACCCCCAAGAAGCCAAAAACAGCGTTTGGTCTGGCCCAGCTGATAGGAGCCCTGTGCATTTAATTCAGTCATTGGCAGCACATGGAGATTGGCTTTAAGCTCCTTTGGTCCACTACTACTTTATTTTATTTTATTTTATTTTATTTTATTTTATTTTATTTTATTTTATTTTATTTTATTTTATTTTATTTTATTTTATTTTATTTTATTTTATTTTATTTTATTTTATATTATTTTATTTTATTTTATTTTATTTTATTTTATTTTATTTTATTTTATTTTATTTTATTTTATTTTATTTTATTTTATTTTATATTTTTCCACACAAAAAATATAATTGCTTCTCCTCTTTGGGAAGAAATTACTGCTTTGAATGGTTCAAGGCAGAGTTTCTTCCCATACCCACTTGCAATCAGTCACCAAGAGAAATATTTTCTCAAAAGACCTCTTAAAAATTTTGGAGTTACTTTCAACATAAATATCTGGGTGATTTTGCTCCAAATGATAAAAGAATTGAATTTGACTCCCTCAGCTTAAAAAGAAGTCTTTCTTCTCAGCTCTTCACCAAGAGGAACAAAACACTTGGTTGCAGCAAACTGAAGGGAGGAAGAAGTTTCTTTCCCCCTGAGCTGCACAACAGGAGACAATTTTGTTGCCAAGAGGTGACAAAACCCAGCCAATTTCCAGTTCTTTCAGTTGAAGGGAAAAGCTCCAAGGATCATAGCTGGGGCAGACACAGAGTGGGAGGAGCAGGGGATCTGCTGGGGGGTTTTGGGCTGGGACATAGATTAAAGAAATCTTCAAGTGAAACCCGTCAGAGCTCAAGACTTCATCCCGCAGAGGAGAAATTGGATTTGACCCAAATGCCATTCAAATCCAAAAAACATTGAGGCATTTCCCCAAGCTCTGCTGAGCCATCAGGTACAACCCAAAGCACCCTGTGCGACCAGAGCAGCAGCTCCCTGGCATGGGGACAGGGATGCTCCCTTGGCAAGCCGCCTGCATCACCCATGGGATTTGCAAGATCTGTTTCTAAAGAACCCAACATCCAAAAGACTCCACATTCAAAGCCTTTCCTTTGGGGTTTCACTTCTCCATCTGTCTCTTGTCACTAGACAGCTGCTTCACTTCAACACCCTTCTGGATGGGGTCCAAATTTTCTCCGAATTTCCAGCCTAAACAGGAAGTTACTTCCATTCATTTTTCTGCAAGTACTGGCAGCTTGTAGCTGCTCTGCTCTTCCTCTCCTGCTGTGCATTTGTGCACATCAAGTGCCAAGAGCATTTCCTTGTTTCAATGATGTCATTTTGCCTTATTATTTCCTTCCCATAGTGTTGCACAGATTTGTTGCTGGCTCAACACTCAGAACATTGACAGCACAAAGTCGAGTTTTCGCACCAACTTCTCCAACCTTGGCACCTGTTGCAGCCCGCAACCTCAGGATCTCGGCCAGGGAAACCACAGGGTTCTGGGGACCAGCATGGAACACCAGCGAGACGGGCCTTTGTTCATGAAACCATTTCTTCAGCATGGGAACAAACTCAGATCCAGAACAGAGAGCCCCAAACAGAGGCACGGCAGGGGTTTTTGAGGGACAGAACTCTTGAGGGTCTCCACCCTTGAGGGTGGAGTTCAGGGTCAGGGACCACTAGAAACACAACAAGGGAGAAGACCCCCAGGGACTCAAAGCCAATCTGAACCCCTGGGCCGTCGTTCACAAGGGGTTTGGGGTGGGACAATGGAATTCGTTGCCTCCCCCGAGGTACCTCACAACATCTGCTCCTTTTTTTTTTTGCCCCTTCAAAGTATAATTTGGAGCTTAAAAATGTTTCCAAAACTTACAGCATAAAATCTTACCTCCTCCACAGAGCACCCGCTTTGCTCTGTGGGACACTAAAAACTCAATAACAAAACCCGTTAAGCAAACAAACAAACAGAAAAAAACAAAATTAAAAACAAACACTTAAATTAAACAGTGATGGTACTTAATACAAACCTAACGGTTTTTTAGTTCAGTCTCTTCCAGTTCTGGAGTTTCTTTCAGGAAGGGCGCAGCTCTTAGATCTCCTCTCACGAGGGGCAGAGTTCTAAGATCTCCAGCTTCGGCTCTGGTCTCGTAGGTGTGGGCGTTGCCACTTGAGATGTTCTTGGTGAAACGCTGGCTTTCAGAGCTCGGTTCCAGTTTTGATTTCCCCAGAGGGGGTGTTGCCCACCATGGAAAAGGCACAGCCACCAGGGGTGGAGCAGCTGAAGAAAGGGCTGGGAGCGAAGCAGGAGTTACTGGGGAAAGGGAAGGTTGGGGGCCAGAAAAGAAGGAGCAAGGCGGGAAAAAAGGAATCCCAGACCGCGTGGGCAGTGCCATCTTGGGAAGAGGGCAGGGTCCGGGATGGACTTTCCCGGCCAGGGAACGAGAATATGGAAAGACAGGGGGTGAAGGAGGACACGGAACGGCGGGCAGACGGCAGCAGACCCGCAGCACTCTGGATGTTCCCCGTCCCCTGCCTGCCTTCAGGAAAACAGGGGATGGGATGGCAGAAAGACACCGGGGTGACGGGGAGTCGGCAGAAACCCTGAGCCATCTTGGCATTTTTCACCCTTTGTCCTGCCCTTAGGAACAGAGGAGAGGGGAAGATACAGGGAGGTATACACCAAAAAAAAATGAGGGACTTCACAGAAGCCAAAAAACAGTCCACAGGAAGGGCCATACCATCCATAATCGTCCATAATCATCCATAATGTTAATCTCGTCCATAAAGGTCTTTCCCATGTATATAAAAAAAACCAAAACCCTCCATAATACGTCTCGTTGGGTGATGTTAGATGTTTGTCCCAGTGTCTGGTCTCTCAGCTCCCCCACCTCCATAAGCCCTTTTCCCCCATGGCCCTGAGGCACTCCCAACTTGGCCCTCCTGCCAGGTATTCTCGACTCCTCCTTTCTAAGGCAAGAGTCTCTCCGGCTCTCGAGCCATCAGCCGGGGATTTACGGAGTGTCCATGGAGCCGCTCCTGCTGTTCTCCTGGTGCCTCGCTGGATGCCGTGCATTCTCCACCATCTGTTGCAGTCCGCAACTGCAGGATCAGGTCCAGGGATGATATTTTCTGGAAACCGGCATGTACTACAACGAGAAGCGCCTCTGTTCATGAAACCATTTCTTCAGCATGGGAACAACTCAGATCCAGAACAGAGAGCCCCCAACAAAGGCAGGGCAGGGGTTTTTGAGGGACAGAACTCTTGAGGGTCTCCACCCTTGAGGGTGGAGTTCAGGGTCAGGGACCATTAGAAACACAGCAAGGGAGAAACCCCCCAGGGACTGAAACCCAATCAGAACCCCTGGGCCACCCTTCACAAGGGGTTTGGAGTGGGACAACTTCATCCAGGGCTCACATGCCCACCCCCCAAAGCAGGAGGTCAAAATTCACTAGCTTGGCTTACAGCCATGCCTCTCCTGTAACAATGCTTATCTGAAACTAACTCTTTGCCTCCCTGAAGCACCTCCCAACAGTTTATGCTGTCTCTTTCCATGTTGATCACTCTCTCTCTCTTCCCCTATCTCTGGAAAAAAGGATGAATTTGCAAGACTCACCTGAGTAGGGAGCAGGTTCAAGTCTTGCCCAGGCCTTGTGGATGGTCCCGGGATCTCTGCCGGAGCAGCGGCTGGAGCTGTCTGCGCTAGAAGATTTTTCCCCATGGCTGCTGTGGGGAGTGTGGCCATTATCTGAGCACGCTGCAAGCTCCTATCTTTCCCTGCATATCTTTAGTGGGCAGTGTGTGGTGAAACTGAGCAGCGGCAGCAAGTGCAGGCCAGGCAGGGAGCGGCCTGGCCCGGCAGCCCCGCTGTGCAAGGCCCAGCCAAGCCTCTGAGAAGGGGCTCCTGTCACTTGCCAGTCTCCATCCTCCCCGGGAAGCGCAGAGCTGCGGCCAGCCCCGCTCCCCTCCCGTGGCCTTGGCTGGCCTGGGGGGAAGGAGGCTGAAGGGGAGCCCTGGTACCTCTTGAAAAGGCGGAAAGCAAAGAGAGCAAGGAATTGCCGGCCTTAGGTCTTCAAGTGGTGTTCCCAGCTTGATGTCACTTTTCAATGGTCCCAACTGCTGTCAGTTCTCAGCAATGGCCACTTGTTGGACAGGAGAAAAACTTGGTGGCATTTTGAGGAGATGTGGGGAATTTTGAGGGATTTTTGTCGAAGTTTCTAAGATCTTGAGCAGATTGAAATAATTTTGTGGGATTTTTGTGGATTTTTGTGAGATTTTTGTGGAATCTGTAAAATATTTATGGAATTTTGTGTGATATTGAGAAGATTTAAATAATTTTCTGGGATTTTTGTAGAATTTGTGGGATTTGTCTGGAATTTTGAGGGATTTTTCTTTAATTGTTGGAAATTTGTGGGGATTTTGTGGGACGTTTCTGGAATTTGGTAAGGTTTTGAGATTATTTAAAGAATTTTGTGGTATTTTTCTTGAATTTTGCAGATTTTTCTGCTATTCTGTGGTATTTTGAGGAGACTTGAAGAATTTTGAAGGATTTTTCTTAAATTTTGAGATTTGTGGAGATTTTGTGGGATGTTTCTTAAATTTGATGGGGTTTTGAAAAAATGTAGGGAATTTTGTGGGATTTTTGGGCTTTTTTCCAGAATACTGAGCATTTCAGAGGAGACCTGAAGAATTTGGAGGAATTTTTCTTAGATTTTATGGAAATTTTTGAGGATTTTTTGGGATTTTTGTGGAATTTTGTTGGATATTGAGGGGAGGTAGGGATTTTGTTGGATTCTTCATAATGTGGTATTTTCTGGATTTTTTTGGGGATTTTGCGGAGACTTCAAGAAGTTTGAGGAATTTTTCTTATATCTTGTGGAAACTTCTGGAGATTTTGAGAGATTATTTTTAAATTTTGTGGACATTTGTGGAGATTTTGTGGGATGGTACTGCAATTTTGTGGGATATTGTGGAGATTTAGGGAATGTTCTGGGATTCTTCCGTAATTTGGTGGGATATAGAGGAGACTTAATGAATTTTGCGGGATTATTCTTAGATTTTGTGGACATTTGTGGAGATTTTGTGGGATGTTTCTGGAACTGGGTAGGGTATTGTGAAGATTTAGGGAATTTTGAGGGATTTATCTGGAATTTTGTGGGCCTTTTCAAGGGCTTTGTGCGGTTTTGAGGAGAGTTGAAGAATTTTGAGGAATTTTTCTTAGATTTTGTGGAAACTTGTGGAGGTTTTGTGGGATTTTTTGTGGAATTTTGTGGGATATAGAGAAGATTTGGGTATTTTGAGGGATTTTTCATGTATTTTGTGAGAATTTGTGGAGATTTTGTGGGATGTTTCTGAAATTCAGTTGGGTTTTGAGAAGAATTGGAGAATTTTGTTGGACTTCTCTGGAATTTTGTGTATTTTTCTGGAATTTTGTGGGATTCTGCGGAGACTTGAACAATTTTGAAGATTTTTTTTTAGATTTTGTGAGAATTTCTGGAGATTCTGTAGGATTTTTGCGGAATTTTGTGGGCCTTTTCAAGGACTTTGTGGGATTTTGAGCAAACTAGAAGAATTTTGAGGAATTTTTCTTAGACTTCGTGGAAACTTGTTGAGATTTCGTGTGATGTTTGTGGAATTTTGTGGGATATTGAGGAGATTTTGGCATTTTGAGGGATTTTTCATGTATTTTGTGGGAATTTTTGGAGATTTTGCGAGATGATTCTGGAATTCAGTTGGGTTTTGAGAAGTTTTAGGGAATTTTGTGGGATTTTTCAGGAATTTTGTTGGCTATTGAGGAGATTTTGTGGGATGTTTCTGGAATTTGGTAGGGTTTTGGAATGATTTAGGAAATTTTGTGGGATATTTCTGGAATTTTGTGGGGCTATTCAAGAATTTTGTGGTATTTTGAAAAGATTGAGGAAATTTTGTGGTTTTCTTGAATTTTGTGGGAATTTGTGGAGATTTTATGGGACGTTTCTGGAATTTGGTAGAGTTTTCAGAAAAATTAGGGAATTTGGAGGGATTTTTGTGGGATTTTGTGGGAATGGGTGGAGATTTTGTGGGACATTGCTGTGAATTGTTATGGTTTTGAAATGATTTAGGGAATTTTGTGGGACTTCTCTGGAATTTTGTGGGATTTTTCAAGAATTTTGTGGGATTCTGAGGCGACTTGAAGAATTTTGAGGGATTTTTCAAGGATTTTGTGGGAATTTGTGGAGATTTTGTGGGATGTTTCTGCAATTTGGTAAGGGTTTGAAAAGATTTAGTGAATTTTGGGGATTTTTCAGGGATTTTGTGTATTTTTCCTGTGAATTGTGTGGGATTTTGAGGAGGCTTGAAGAATTTTGTGGAATTTTTCTTGGTTTTTGTGGAAACTTGTGGAGGTTTTGTGTGATTTTTGTGGAATTTTGTGGGATATTGAGGAGATTTAGAGATTTTGAGGTTTTTTTCATGTGTTTTGTGGGAATTTGTGGAGATTTTGTGGGATGTTTCTGGAATTCAGTTGGGTTTTGAGAAGATTTAGGGAATTTTGTGGCATATTCCTGGAATTTGGTATGGTTTTACGGTGATTTAGGGAATTTTGTGGGGATTTTCCTTGAATTTGATGGAAATTTGTGTAGATTTTGTGGGATGTTTCTGGAATTTGGTAGGGTTTTGGAATGATTTAGGAAATTTTGTGGGATATTTCTGGAATTTTGTGGGGCTATTCAAGAATTGTGTGGTATTTTGAAAAGATTGAGCGAATTTTGTGGTGTTCTTGAATTTTGTGGGAATTTGTGGAGATTTTATGGGGTGTGAATTGTTATGGTTTTGAAATGATTTAGGGAATTTTGTGGGATTTTTCAAGAATTTTGTGGGATTATTCAAGAATTTTGTGGGATTCTGAGGTGACTTGAAGAATTTTGAGGGATTTTTCAAGGATTTTGTGGGAATTTGTGGAGATTTTGTGGGATGTTTCTGCAATTTGGTAAGGGTTTGAAAAGATTTAGTGAATTTTGGAGATTTTTCAGGGATTTTGTGTATTTTTCCTGTGAATTGTGTGGGATTTTGAGGAGGCTTGAAGAAGTTTGTGGAAATTTTCTTGGATTTTGTGGAAACTTGTGGAGGTTTTGTGTGATTTTTGTGGAATTTTGTGGGATATTGAGGAGATTAGGGATTTTGAGGTTTTTTTCATGTGTTTTGTGGGAATTTGTGGAGATTTTGTGGGATGTTTCTGGAATTCAGTTGGGTTTTGAGAAGATTTAGGGAATTTTGTGGCATATTCCTGGAATTTGGTATGGTTTTAAGGTGATTTAGGGAATTTTGAGGGATTTTCCTTGAATTTGATGGAAATTTGTGTAGATTTTGTGGGATGTTTGTGGAATTTGTTAGGGTTTTGGAATGATTTAGGAAATTTTGTGGGATATTTCTGGAATTTTGTGGGGCTATTCAAGAATTTGGTGGTATTTTGAAAAGATTGAGGAAATTTTGTGGTTTTCTTGAATTTTGTGGGAATTTGTGGAGATTTTATGGGGCGTTTCTGGAATTTGGTAGAGTTTTCAGAAGATTTAGGGAATTTGGAGAATTTTGTGGGATTTTGTGGGAATGGGTGGAGATTTTGTGGGACATTCCTGTGAATTGTTATGGTTTTGAAATGATTTAGGGAATTTTGTGGGACTTCTCTGGAATTTTGTGGGATTTTTCAAGGATTTTGTGGGAATTTGTGGAGATTTTGTGGGATGTTTCTGCAATTTGGTAAGGGTTTGAAAAGATTTAGTGAATTTTGGGGATTTTTCATGGATTTTGTGTATTTTTCCTGTGAATTGTGTGGGATTATGAGGAGGCTTGAAGAATTTTGTGGAATTTTTCTTGGATTTTGTGGAAACTTGTGGAGGTTTTGTGTGATTTTTGTGGAATTTTGTGGGATATTGAGGAGATAAGGGATTTTGAGGTTTTTTTCATGTGTTTTGTGGGAATTTGTGGAGATTTTGTGGGATGTTTCTGGAATTCAGTTGGGTTTTGAGAAGATTTAGGGAATTTTGTGGCATATTCCTGGAATTTGGTATGGTTTTACGGTGATTTAGAGAATTTTGTGGGGATTTTCCTTGAATTTGATGGAAATTTGTGTAGATTTTGTGGGATGTTTCTGGAATTTGGTAGGGTTTTGGAATGATTTAGGAAATTTTGTGGGATATTTCTGGAATTTTGTGGGGCTATTCAAGAATTGTGTGGTATTTTGAAAAGATTGAGCGAATTTTGTGGTGTTCTTCTTGAATTTTGTGGGAATTTGTGGAGATTTTGTGGGATGTTCCTGGAATTTGGTAGAGTTTTCAGAAAAATTAGGGAATTTGGAGGGATTTTTGGTGGGATTTTGTGGGAATGGGTGGAGATTTTGTGGGACATTCCTGTGAATTGTTATGGTTTTGAAATGATTTAGGGAATTTTGTGGGACTTCTCTGGAATTTTGTGGGATTTTTCAAGAATTTTGTGGGATTCTGAGGAGACTTGAAGAATTTTGAGGGATTTTTCAAGGATTTTGTGGGTATTTGTGGAGATTTTGTAAGATGTTTCTGGAATTCAGTTGGCTTTTGAGACAATTCAGAGAATTTTGTGGCGCATTCCTGGAATTTGGTATGGTTTAAAAGTGATTTAGAGAATTTTGTGTGATTTTCCTTGAATTTGATGGAAATTAGTGGGGAATTTGTGGGATGTTTCTGGAATTTGGTAGGATTTTGAGAAGATTTTGTGAATTTTGTAGGATTTTTCAGGAATTTTGTGTATTTTTCCTGTGAATTGTGTGGGATTCTGAGGAGGCTTGAAGAATTTTGTGGAATTTTTCTTAGATTTTGGGTACATTTGTGGAGATTTTGTGGGATTTTTCTTACATTTCGTGAGATTGTGAAACGGGTTGGAGAATTTTGAGGGATTTTTCATGTATTTTGTGGGAATTTGTGGAGATTTTGTGGGATGTTTCTGAAATTCAGTTGGGTTTTGAGAAGATTTAGGGAATTTTGTGGGTCTTCTCTGGAATTTTGTGGGGTTTTTCAGGAATTTTGTGGGATGTTGAGGAGATTCTGTGGAATTCTTGTGGAATTTGGTAGAGTTTTTAGAAGATTTAGGGAAATTTGAGAGATTTTTTTGAAATTTTGTAAGGCTTTTCAAGGATTTTGTGGGATTTAGAGGAGACGATGAATTTTGCTGGATTTTTCTTAGATTTTGTGGACATTTGTGGAGATTTTGTGAGATTTTTGTGGAATATTGTGAGATTGTGAGGAGCCTTGATGAATTTTGAGGCATTCTTCTTGGATTTTGTGGGAATTTGTGGAGATTTTTGGGATGTTTCTGGAATTTGGTAGGGTTATGTGAAGATTTTGTGAATTTTGTGGGATTTTTCAGGAATTTTGAGTATTTTTTCCTTTTAATTGTGTGGGATTTTGAGGAGGCTTGAAGAATTTGGTGGAATTTTTCATAGATTTTGTGAAGACTAGTGGAGGTTTTGTGTGATTTTTGTGGAATTTTGTGGGATATTGAGGAGATTTAGGGATTTTGAGGAATTTTTCATGTATTTTATGGGAATTTGTGGAGATTTTGTAAGATGTTTCTTGAATTCAGTTGGGTTTTGAGAAGACTTAGTGAATTTTGTGGCATGTTCCTGGAATTTGGTATTGTTTTAAGGTGATTTAGGGAATTGTGTGGGATTACTCTTAAATTTGATGGAAATTAGTGGGGATTTTGTGGGATGATTCTGGAATTTGGTAGGGTATTGAGGAGATTTAGGGAATTTTGTGGGAGTTTTCTTGGATTTTGTGGAATTTTGTGTAGATTTTGTGGGATGTTTCTGCAATTTGGTAGGGTTTTGAGAAGATTTTGTGAATTTTGTGGGATTTTTCCGGAATTTTGTGTATTTTTCCTGTGAATTGTGTGGGATTCTGAAGAGGCTTGAAGAATTTTGTGGAATTTTTCTTGGATTTTGTGGAAACTTGTGGAGGTTTTGTGGGATTTTTGTGGAATTTTGTGGGATATTGAGGAGATTTAGGGATTTGGAGGGATTTTTCATGTATTCTGTTGTTATTTGTCGAGATTTTGTGGGATGTTTCTGGAATTTGGTGGGATTTTGAGAATATTTTGTGAATTTTGTGGGATTTTCCAGGAAATTTTCTGTATTTTTCCTGTAAGTTGTGTGGGATTCTGAGGAAGCTTGAAGAATTTTGAGGAATTTTTCATATATTTTGTGGAATCTTGTGGAGGTTTTGAGGGATTTTTGTGAAATTTTGTGGGATATTGAGGACATTTAAGGATTTTGAGGTTTTTTTCATGAATTTTGTGGGAATTTGTGGAGATTTGGTGGGATGTTTCTGGAATTCAGTTGGGTTTTGAGAAGATTTAGGGAATTTTGAGGCATATTCCTGGAATTTGGTATGGTTTTAAGGTGATTTAGGGAATTTTGAGGGATTTTCCTTGAATTTGATTGAAATTTGTGTAGATTTTGTGGGATGTTTCTGGAAATTGGTAGGGTTTTGGAATGATTTAGGAAATTTTGTGGGATATTTCTGGAATTTTGTAGGGCTTTTCAAGAATTTTATGGTATTTTGAAAAGATTGAGTGAATTTTGTGGTGTTCTTCTTTAATTTTCTGGGAATTTGTGGAGATTTTATGGGGCATTTCTGGAATTTGGTAGAGTTTTCAGAAGATTTAGGGAATTTGGAGGGATTTTTGTGGGATTTTGTGGGAATGGGTGGAGATTTTGTGGGACATTCCTGTGAATTGTTATGGTTTTGAAATGATTTAGGGAATTTTGTGGGACTTCTCTGGAATTTTGTGGGATTTTTCAAGAATTTTGTGGGATTCTCAGGTGACTTGAAGAATTTTTCAAGGATTTTTCAAGGATTTTGTGGGTATTTGTGGAGATTTTGTAAGATGTTTCTGGAATTCAGTTGGGTCTTGAGAAAATTTAGAGAATTTTGTGGCATATTCCTAGAATTTGGTATTGTTTTAAAGTGATTTAGAGAATTTTGGGGATTTTCCTTGAATTTGATGGAAATTAGTGGGGAATTTGTGGGATTTTTCTGGAATTTGGAAGGGTTTTTGAAGATTTTGTGAATTTTGTAGGATTTTTCAGGAATTTTGTGTATTTTTCCTGTGAATTGTGTGGGATTCTGAGGAGGCTTGAAGAATTTTGTGGAATTTTTCTTAGATTTTGTGAACCTTTGTGGAGATTTTGTGTGATTTTTGTGGAATTTTGTGAGATTGTGAGGCGGCTTGAAGAATTTTGAGGGATTTTTCAGTTATTTTGTTGGATATTGAGGAGATTTTGTGGGATGTTTCTGCAATTTGGTAAGCGTTTGAGAAGATTTGTGAATTTTGGGCATATTTCAGGATTTTTGTGTATTTTTCCTGTGAATTTTGTGGGATTCTGAGGAGGCTTGAAGAATTTTGTGGAATTTTTCTTGGATTTTGTGGAAACTTGGGGAGGTTTGTTGTGATTTTTGTGGAATTTTGTGGGATATTGAGCAGATTTCGGGATTTTTGAGGGATTTTTCATGTATTCTGTGGTTATTTGTGGAGATTTTGTGGGATGTTTCTGGAATTCAATTGGGTTTTGTGGAGATTTAGGGAATTTTGTGGCATATTCCTGGAATTTGGTATGGTTTTTAGGTGATTTAGGGAATTTTGTGCGATTACTTTTAAATTTTATGGAAATTGGTAGGGATTTTGTGGGATATTCCTGGAATTTGGTAGGGTATTGAGGAGATGTAGGGAATTTTGTGGGATTTTTCTTGGATTTTGTGGAAATTGGTGTAGATTTTGTTGGATGTCTCTGGAATTTGATGGGTTTTGACAAGACTTCGGGTATTTGGTGGGATTTTCAGGAGACTTGAAGAATTTTGAATGATTTTTCTTGAACTTTGTGGCAAGTTGTGTGTGCTGTTTCTTTAATATGGTGGGGTTTTGGGAAGGTTTAGGGAATTCTGTAAATATCTCTGGAATTTTGTGGGGTTTTTCAAGAATTTTGAGGCATTCTGAGGAGATTTTTAAAAATTTTCAGGAATTTTTCTTAGATTTTGTGGGATTTTTGTGGAATTTTGTTGGTTATTTATGAGATTTAGGGATTTTGAGGGATTTTTCTTGAATTTTGTGGGAATTTGTGGAGATTTTGTGGGATGTTTCTGGAATTTGGAATAATTTTCTGAATATTTAGAGAATTTTGTGGGATTACTCTGGAATTTTATAATATTTTGGGAAAATTTAAATAATTTTGAGGGATTTTTCATGAGTTTTGTGGAAATTGTTGGAGATTTTGTGGGATTTTTCTGGAATTTTGTGTGGCTTTTCAAGGATTTTGTTGTATTCTGAGGGGACTTGAAGGCCCGTCTCCCCTAGGAACACGCACGTACTGCCCGCCCGAGTGGATCGGCCTTCGCTGCTACCACGGCCATGGGGCGACCATCTGGTCCCTGGGCGTGCTGCTGTTTGAGATGGTGTGCGGGTACTTACCCTTGGAGAAGGAGCGAGACATGGTCTTGGGGCAGCTCTTCTTCCCGCAGGAGGCCTCTCCAGGTTGCTATGGGGCCTGAAGAAGGCAGGCTTTGGCAGGTGGCAGCGCGCAGCCCAGCCCGGCCCTCCCGCAGCTGCGCGGGACGTCCATGTGCCCTCAAGGGCCGGCTGCAGCAGGTGGCCCGTGGCAGGCTGGCTGTGGCACGCTTGGCTGAAGGAGGGGACGCTTGTCCTGCCGTGCCGCTCTCCCGCCAAGGCCAGCTCCCAGCACACGCAGCGTGGCCCGGCTTCTGCAGGCGCCGGGAGCAGCTGGGCAGGAGCCTTCTGCAAGTGAGCGCCGCTTTCTGCCTTCTCTCCCCAGAGTGCCAACATCTGATCCGCTGCTGTTTGTCCAAGCACCCCATGGATCGGCCACTGCTGGAGCAGATCTTCTACCACCCTTGGGTGTAGGACGACCATTTCTGATGCCTTGCCGCAGCCTCTGCAGCACCCAGTTCCCGTGTCCCACGCAGGACTGAGGGCCCAGGAAATAAAAGAACCCGAAACCCGGTGCGGGCTGGCAAGTCTGGTCCTTGTTAGCAACTTCAGCTAGGGGAACCTCTTGGCAAAAGGGGTAATCAGAGTGTTCCCTTCAGCCTTTGTCAAGCTTTTGATGCCTTTCCTCCAGGTTGTCCCTCAAAATCAGAGAGGGGTTGGAGCCTGCACCAGTCCCCCCAAATCAGTGGGAGGCAGAGACTACTCCCAGGCCCCTCAAAACTGGAGGAGGATGGAGACGATCCCTGGGCCCCCAACACTGAAGGGAGATAAATACCCGGCCCGCCCAAAATAAGAGATGGATGGAGCCCACAGAGGCCCCCAAGTCAGAGGGGGAAGCGGAGACTGCCAGCCCCCCTAAAGAGGAGGGGAATTGTGCCTGTGCCAGCCCCACAAATTGTAAGGGGACAGAGAACAGCCCTGGCCTGGCAAAGGGCAAAGAGCGGCCGGGGGCTGCCAGGATGGTGACAACACTGGCACCTCCCAAATCAGAGAGGGACAAAGAGCCCGCACAGGCTTCTCAGGAGAAGAAAGGGGGCAGCAAATATCCCCTGTCCCCCTAAGTTGGAGGGGCAGAGGCACAACGCCCACCCCCCCCATAGCAGAGCAGGACAGAAAAAAAGACCCCACAAAAAGAGCATGGGGAACCAAGAGCACTGCTGGCCCCACAAAGGTAAGGAGGATGGAGAAACTCCCCATCTGTTTTTGTTTTGGAAGGAGGGCCTCCCCTGGAATGGAAATGTAGACCCCCTCCCACTGAATCATTATAATTCGTAACTCAAGAGGCTCTCAGGCAGAGATCTGGGGATAGGTATAACAGTTCTTTACTAGTGTGTATAACGAGGCACACAAACAACAATAACTACAGCGTTAACAACAAAACAGAACCAGGGACCCCGTGACAGCCTTCTCGGCCAACATGGGAAAGGATGGAGGAGAGGCTTTGCTTCACAAACCCCCTCGGGTTGGCAGTCAGTGCCAGTGCTCCTGCAGGGCTCTGAGGAACACTCAGCTGGAACAGCAGGGATGAGCTGAGATCCTGGGCCGGTGGCTGAGGTAGATCAGCAGCTCCGTGGCGGTGCCTGGCACTGCCACACGTCCTGGCAAGACAGGGGGTGTGAGGCCACCAACGAAGAGGGAAGAAGGAGAAGGAGAAACAGCAGCTCCATCTGGGTGATGGCAAATTCCCTTCTCTCCACAGCAACAGCTCCCAGCAAAGTGTCCTTCTCTGAAGCTGAAGAAGCTGCCAAACTCTGCCCATCCTCCCCTTTTCCTGCCCTCTTCAGCCCTGGGCCCAGCCGAAATCTTTGTGTTTCTCAAGTACCACCCGCAGCCAGGTTTTCCCCCAAATAATGGGTAAAAATTCAACAGGTGAGCCAGAACTAAAAGATGGACACCTAACCACCAACAGCTTCTCATCTCCATCTCTTTGCACTCCAAAAGCCAGGAGGGATCGATCTGTCACCTCAAAACCACTCAATCCCACTGAAAACAGCTCCATTTTACCCCTAAAGGGCTCAATCCCAACTCAAAAGGGCTTGTTCCACCTCAGAAAATCTCAATCCCACACCAAAATTACTCAGTTCCACCACCGCCAGGTGAGATGGAGTTGGAAGGTGTTCTGGTTATGGAAAATTTGGAAGAAACCCTCTAAATGGAGTCCCTGTAAAAAACAAATTAAAGTTGCCCCTCCCCTGACTGTTTCAGTAAAAATATTTTCTTGGAGAAAAGTGGAAAAACACAGTTTGCTTAACAATCAAAGTATCTACAAGCATGAGCAAGATGAATAATATTAAAGAATAAATCCTCTGGCTGTTTGAAGAGATGGCAAAGCCAGAAAAGTCCTTTCCATGGGGTGTAGCTCAGCTCGCTCAGTCTCTTATCAGTTCCTCCGGCGCTGGAAAGGGCCCAGGCCCAGGCCCCCGTGGGCCACAGCCGTGAGCTCCCGGGGTTTGTCTGGGTTCTCAGTCCAGAGCAGCTTTGAACAGATCCAAGGAAAAAGGCAAAAAACACTCTGGGGAACTTCTGTGCCTCAGCTAGCTAAAAACCAACTAAACTAAACTAAAAACTAACTAAAAAGGAAACTGAACTGAAGTGCCTAGAAGCAAAGGAGAGCTCTGTCCCACTCTCTGTCCCTGCTGCAGACAACACAGGCCAGGGAAGCGTGCGGGGCACTGAGTGCCATTTCTGCAAACAAACTGCAGCTTCTTCTTCCCCCCCTTGGCTCTCAGAGCCAGTCTTGAAGGTGCAGAACTTAATAGGCAGCAGAAACAGAACAGACGCCTGGGGATCCAAGGATCACAAAGTCACCCCAGGCCAGAAGGAGGTTGGGAGAAGTGGGATCCACATTTGGAGCGGTGGGATGGGGATTGTGTGGGGCTGGCTGGCTGGGCTGTATTGGATAGGAAATCAAACTTTCAGAGTTCCTGATTTCTGTCCCATTCATTTTCAGTCAGGTGCAGCTCTGTTTGCAGAGTGTCGCTGTGGCACTCGAGACGGACACACGACGCAGCGAGGTTGGCATGGCAAGAGCGATCTTTATTGTTCAGAAGCTGCTTTTCCATGGTTGACTGCGGGGGCTGGGGAACTGCCTGATTCCAAGATCCTGGCCCTCCCTTGGAGTCAAGATACATTTTTCTAAGAGAGAGAAAAGTATCAGTCCCAGAAATCTTTGAGTTAGTTATGTTAAACTGTTACACTCCATTGCTGTTCTCCCCTGCCATCCCACCCCAATACCTGTATCCCAGTTTCCCCCCAGCCCCTCTCCTCCCCTATAAATACCCCAGTTTATCCCCTTTTCCAGAGAGCTGCTGTCACTGGCTCCCTTGGCCGAGGGCCCGGCTGTAATAAAGGCCAGTTCTCTGCGGAACGCCACACAGCGCTCTGCTCTCTCCCTCCGTGTCGCGTGCACGCTGCCGCTGAGCTGAGCTGAGCTGAAATCACTCGCCGGGCAGAGGACGTGTCTGTGCCCCGGGCAGCCCAACCGCGGACCGCTTTTCCGGGAGTCGCGGCACCCCTGCCACCTCCACCGCCGCGGCAACCTATGAGAAAGCACAGCTGGGTTCTGCTCAGGCCATTTCAAACTACCTGGGCTATTTGGGACTTGCCCTTGCAAAGGCAGCATCTCAGGAAAAGTCCAAGTTTCTCTTCATGGACTCCCAGGATGTCTTGCCTTGGAAGGGACCTTAAAGCTCCTCTTGTTCCAACTCTCAGCACACTCAGGACACCTTCCCCTAGACCAGCTTGCTCCAAGCCCCATCCAACCTGGCCTTGAACCCATCAAGGGTCAGACAATCACAGCTTCTCTGCAACCTTGTCTATTCCTCCCAGATCTAAAATCATACCAAACTTAGCAGCCTCAGACATCGTTTTCTATGAAATATCTCCATTTTTCTAGGAAAGAAATATGGCAAAACTTGTTTGCATCTGACATTGCAAAATCAACATGACCTCTTCAGAAAGATCTGCTGCCCGCCCACTTTTCTTATTTTTGCCCATTTGGTGGAACATTTGCATTCTGTTGTTGTTTGGAACAGTATTTTAATGTATCTGGCGGAGGCTGCTTCAAATAGTCCAGCGAGATACCAGGGTGTGAGGGGTGGAAAACTGAGCTCTTACACATCCAGTACTTCTGTTGTTGGAAGTCTTCAACCCCACCTCTCTGCTGGGATGAAATAGGTGCTACTCATCCAATTTCTAAAGTATCGTGCATCAAGCTGACACTATTTGAAGACTTCAAAATAGAAAAGCCAATTGAAACAAACCTCTGCTCCTTTCCATTTTCTCTGTTCCAGAGTTTAGGACAGAAGACAGAAGAGAAAGACTGTTTTGGCAACAATGTTTTCTAAAAAGAATATCAAAACCGCTCTGCCACACTCTCAGCTCTTGCAGCGCCAAAAAGCACTGGCTCTCTTTGCTCACAGACTCACAATTGTGGTGGCATTTCTAGCATGCCACAGGACAGCGATGTTTTTCCTTTTCTCCTGGAAATACCTACAGCACTTCTGGCTAGCAAGGCAAACATGAGCCTCTTTTAGTGGCCCTTGAAATTGGACATGTGAAATGAGCTACACAAAGCCACAGGCCAGCTGAACCTGGGATCTCTGAATGGGTCTTCACATTCTTCCCAGGAAGATGAATGGCAATCACTATTTTGGCAGGGAAACTGCATCAGCTGGCAATTTGGTGTAGAAAATGTGCTTTCTGCTCCTCTCAGAGCCAAAACTCCTACCCATTTCTTGAAAGTCCTTCTTAGATAAGGACCACGTTCAACTGAGTGACAGTGAAGCAAAATGGCAATCCAGGAATCAATTGTCCTGTACACAATCTCCTCCATCCACATGCAAGGTTACTCAGGGGCACACAGGAGGAAGGAAGGAAGGAAGCCAAATGCATCATTGGACATAAAGTCAGACGTGTTGAGGGATGAAGAAATCTTGCAGAGCTATGGAAACCTGCCCTGAAAACCCAGTTCAGGGAGAGCCTGAGCTGTTTTGTGCTTCTAGGCCTGAAGATGCTCAGGATCTTTCCCAGATGCTCAGCAGGCAGCAGGATTGTGCCTGAATCTGGCTCTGGAAATGCCAGTGCCTCAACTGAGAGCTGTGGCAATGATTTCCATTGCATGGAGAGGGGCCACAGTCCTGCAAGAGTCTTTCAGCAGAGCAAACAGCAGCCTGGAGGGTGGGCAATGCTGCATCTGTACCACTGCATGCTCATCCTTCACCGTAATGCACAGCTGCCCCCAAAGCTGCCATGGATCACTTTTTAGATTTCTCCTGTTGGATATATTTTGGAGAAGTTGTTCTAGGTGGCTTTGGATGGTGATCCTGTAGGAAGCAGCCATTCGCCTGCTGTGATATCCTTACAACTAATCCTAACTTCTAATTGCCTTTGGTTTTATTTGGGGTTCCTTATCTATTTGTTTGATTGGTTGGTTTGGGTTTGTTTGTTTGTGTTTTTGTCTCTTTTGGTTTGAGTTGTTTTGCTTTTTTATAAATGACTGGTGAAGTTTGCACAGCCAAACTCCAGAAAACGTAAACCAGGCTTGACTTTCCAGAAATGACTTTTGGCTGGCTTTAGCTGCATTCCCCAGGATCAGGATCCCAAGTAGATATTTCCAGGTTTTGCTCTGCATCATCAGCTTGCCCAGGCTTTGCTCAGTGTTTCACCAATGGAGAAGACAATGGATATTTTGCCAAACCTCCTTTCAAACAACAAAACATGGGGCAGCACAACACAAAAGAAGATAATAAAATATTCCAAAGTTAGAACAGAGCCAGAGTGCCACCATTTTCACCTCCACTTTTCTTGATGTTCTACATTTAGAGGCAAAGCTTCCATCTCTAAAAGCTTCCATCTCTCACTTCCTGATGCTCTTTGCTACCCTTTAGCCTTCACCCCCCACGCATCGGACTGCTGTCCATGTGGGGCTGGGGATGCTCAGCCTGGAAAGAGAAGGTGCTGGGGAGGCCTCCCTGCAGCTCTAGGAAAGATGGGCACCGAGAGGAGAAGCCTTTCAACTGCAGGAGTGAGATTGAAGTTGCATCTAATGAAGCTGCTCTTTTCCACTCAGGCTGCTGGGGCACTGGCCCAGGCTGTGCACACAGGCTGGGGATGCTCCATCCTTGGCAACATCCAAGGCCAGCTGGGAGCAGGGCTCTGAGCAACATATTCTGGGGGAAGATTGCTCAGCTTGGAACAAGATGGTCTTTAGGGTCCCTTCCAAGCCCAGCCACCCAGGGATTCCATCATTCTATGGTCTCCGTTGTCCTCTTCAGCCTGGGCCTGGGCTCCTGGCAGTGATGTCACAGTGCACGCTCCAGCTAGAACTTCCAGCATCCAGCAACGGCCACAACACAACCTGTGATTGGCTCCTTGTGTCAGGACGCTTTTCACGGTGCTCCAGGCGTACCCCAGTCACCTTGTTTCCACCTGCTCCCCGATTGCCCCAGCAGTCCCTAAAGCTCCCCATTGCCTGCATTTTGTTCTCCATCCTGCACCATGTCTGCCTTTGCTCCAAAGAAGGTATGGTACTGTTCCATGGAGGTGGACACCCCTCAGCTGCCTGGGTGGGCTGGAGCTCTGTGGGACAGTGCTGGAAAGGGACCCCACTCAGAGATTTTGCTACCTCTGCAGGCTGCCACAGACACAGTGGAGGAGATGGAAGTTGATACACCAGTTAACAGTGAAGAGAGAATGGAAGTGGACGAAGAGAACACCGAAGATGAAGAGATGGACATAGATGTGGACGAGATGGAAGAAGAAATGGAGGTGGAAATTCAAGACGATATTGAGGAGATGGAAATTGATATAGAAGACGAGGAGGAGGACATGGTGTTGGGATGAAGACCAATGCCAGCAGTAGAACAGGCAGGTGCTCCCCACGGGCAGAGCGGGTCCTCTGCTGCCAGGCTGGGCCTGGGCTGGGCACTCCCTGCTCAGGGACACGCTAGCCCATGCACTGGATTCTGGTGGCCATCCCTGGCCTGGCCTGGCCTTGCTTTGGGCCACACAAGCCATGTTCCAGTGCCTGGGCCACAGCCCCCAGCCCCAGCCAGGCTCACTTCTGGCAGCAGAGTCCCCCTGTGCCAGTGTCCCAGCCCAGGAGCACATGGAACACCCCTCCATGCCTGACTGCACTGACCATGCTACTTGTTTTTCTTCCAGGACTGAGGGACATCCCGAACAGAGATGCCACCCATCAGTATATACGTTTTGGAGTTGTTGCGTTCAGATAGACATTTTAGAGTTTGTTTTAGTGTTCTGTAAATATGTTCCATGTAGTTTAGTTAGATATGTTCTTAGGTAAATAGGTTCTATAGTTTGTTGTTGTTGTTGTTACAAATATTCTTACCATGTAAATATGTTGTGCAGTTCATTCTTGTTCATTTTCTTCTACAAATAAACATTCTTTGTTTTTCACACCCCAGTTCTCTTTGCATTTGCTTTGGGCACATTTGCAAATTTGTGCTTTCCACTCGCTCCAGGTTCCCAGGGCTGGATGTCCCGGAGGGAGCTGGCACAGCCACCCCAGCAGTGGCTCCCTGTGCACAGGGGGTCCCACTGACAGAGCTCACCCTCTCCTTGCAGTTTCTCTGGACACACTTGGGAGCTGGAGGAGCAAATCCCAGTGGGCCCTGTCCCATGGGATCCCACATGGGAGCAGGGCTCAGCCTCATCCATGGCTCTTCCCTGGCTAGCCCCAGGGCTAAGGAGGCTGCACTGGGCTGCGGGCAGCCTGCTTCCTGGGCACCCTGAGGGGCTGGAGCCAGCCTGGAGGGAGCCTCAGCACAGGGGCCTCTGGCCTACATGCACCAACATTTCCTTTGGAAACCCCCTCTGTCACCACACTCTGCTACAAGCACAACATCAATTGTTCCTCCTACTTCAAGGGGAGACCTTAATTGGCACAAATTTGTCCCTTGGACTTTCTAGCACAGCAAATGGCAGCGCTTGTAATCCCTGTTCTGCACTCCCAAAGCTGGTCACACTTCAGGCCCTTTGTACACCCATTTCCTGATGTGCATCTCACAGTGAGGTGAGATGTGAGCTCTCAGCACACTCAGGACACCTTCCCCTAGACCAGCTTGCTCCAAGCCCCATCCAACCTGGCCTTGAACCCTTCCAAGGGTCAGACAATCACAGACCTGTACTATTCCTCCCAGATCTAAAATCATACCAAACTTAGCAGCCTCAGAGATAGATTTCTATTAAATATCTACATTTTTCTAGGAAAGAAATATGGCAAAATTTGTTTGCATCTGACTTCGCAAAATCAACACGAGCTCTTCAGAAAGGGGTGATGCCCACTTTTCTTATTTTTCCCCATTTGGTGGAACATTTGCATTCTGTTGTTGTTTGGAGCAGTATTTTAATGTATCTGGCTGAGGCTGCTTCAAATAGTCCAGCGAGATACCAGGGTGTGAGGGGTGGAGAACTGAGCTCTTACACATCCAGTACTTCTCTTGTTGGAAGTCTTCAATCCCACCTCTCTGCTGGGATGAAATAGGTGCTACTAATCCAACTTCTAAAGTATCATGCATCAAGCTGACACTATTTCAAGACTAAAAAATAAAAAAGCCAATTTAAACAAACCTCTGCTCCTTTCCATGTTCTCTGTTCCACAGTTTATGACAGAAGACAGGAGAGAAAGATTGTTCAGGGAACAATGTTTTCAGGACTCTAAAAAGAACTGAAAATCTGCTCTGCCACACTCTCAGCTGCTGCAGCCCCAAAAAGCACTGGCTCTCTTTGCTCACAGACTCACAATTGTGATAAACATGTGGTGGCATTTCTACCATGCCACAGGACAGCGATTTTTTTCTTTTTCTCCTGGAAATACCTACAGCACTTCTGCGTAGCAAGGCAAACATGAGCCTCTTTTAGTGGCCCTTGAAACTGGACATGTGAAATGATGTACACAAAGCCAAAGGCCAGCTGAACCTGGGATCTCTGAATGGGTCTTCACATTCTTCCCGGGAAGATGAATGAGAATCACTATTTTGGCAGGGAAACTGTATCAGCTGGCAATTTGGTGTAGAAAATGTGCTTTCTGCTCCTCTCAGAGCCAAAACTCCTACCCATTTCTTGAAAGTCCTTCTTAGATAAGGACCATGTTCAACTGAGCGACAGTGAAGCAAAATGGCAATCCAGGAATCAATTGTCCTGTACACAATCTCCTCCATCCATGTGGAAGGTTACTCACGGGCACACAGGAGGAAGGAAGAAACCCAAATGCATCATTGGACATAAAGTCAGACGTGTTGAGGGATGAAGAAATCTTGCAGAGCTATGGAAACCTGCCCTGAAAACCCAGTTCAGGAAGAGCCTGAGCTGTTTTGTGCTTCTAGGCCTGAAGATGCTCAGGATCTTTCCCAGATGCTCAGCAGGCAGTAGGATTGTGCCTGAATCTGCCTCTGGAAATGCCAGTGCCTCAACCGAGAGCTGTGGCAATGATTTCCATTGCATGGAGAGGGGCCACAGTCCTGCAAGAGTCTTTCAGCAGAGCAAACAGCAGCCTGGAGGGTGGGCAGTGCTGCATCTGTACCACTGCATGCTCATCCTTCACCATAATGCACAGCTGCCCCCAAAGCTGCCATGGATCACTTTTTAGATTTCTCCTGTTGGATATATTTTGGAGAAGTTGCTCTAGGTGGCTTTGGATGGTGATCCTGTAGGAAGCAGCCATTCGCCTGCTGTGATATCCTTACAACTAATCCTAACTTCTAATTGCCTTTGGTTTTATTTGGGTTTTTTTTATCTATTGGTTTGATTGGTTTCTTTGGGTTTGTTTGTTTGTGTTTTTGTCTGTTTTGATTTGAGTTTTTTTCCTTTTTTATAAGTGACTGATTTAGTTGGCACAGCCAAACTCCAGAAAACGTAAACCAGGGTTGACTTTCCAGAAATGACTTTTGGCTGGCTTTAGCTGCATTCCCCAGGATCAGGATCACCAGGAGATATTTGCAGGTTTTACTCTGCATCATCAGCTTGCCCAGACTTTGCTCAGTGTTTCACCAATGGAGAAGACAATGGATATTTTGCCAAAGCTCCTTTCAAACAACAAAGCTTGGGGCAGCACGACACAAAAGAAGAAAAGAAAATATTCCCCAGTTAGAACAGAGCCAGAGTGCCACCATTTTCCCCTCCACTTTTATTGATTTTCTACATTTAGAGGCAAACCTTCCATCTCCAAAAGCTTCCATCTCTCACTTCCTGATGCTCTTTGCTACCCTTTAGCCTTCACCCCCACGCATCGGACTGCTGTCCATGTGGGGCTGGGGATGCTCAGCCTGGAAAGAGAAGGTGCTGGGGAGGCCTCCCTGCAGCTCTAGGAAAGATGGGCACCGAGAGGAGAAGCCTTTCAAGTGCAGGAGTGAGATTGAAGTTGCATCTAATGAAGCTGCTCTTTTCCACTCAGGCTGCTGGGGCACTGGCCCAGGCTGTGCACACAGCCTGGGGATGCTCCATCCTTGGCAACATCCAAGGCCAGCTGGGAGCAGGGCTCTGAGCAACATATTCTGGGGGAAGATTGCTCCGCTTGGAACAAGATGGTCTTTAGGGTCCCTTCCAAGCCCAACCACCCAGGGATTCCATCATTCTATGGTCTCCGTTGTCCACTTCAGCCTGGGCCTGGGCTCCTGGCAGTGATGTCACAGTGCACGCTCCAGCTAGAACTTCCAGCATCCAGCAACGGCCACAACACAACCCTTGGCTCCCTGTGTCAGCACGCTCTTCTCAGTGCTCCAAGCCAACCCCTGTCACCTTGTTGCCACCTGCCCCCTGATTCCCCCAGCAGTCCCCAAAGCTCCCCATTTCTTGGATTTTGCTGCCCATCCCTGCAGGATGTCTGCATTTATTCCAAAGAAGGTATGGTACTATTCCATGGAGGTGGACATCCCGCAGCTGCCTGGGTGGGCTGGAGCTGTGTAGGACAGTGTGGGAACAGGACCCCACTCTGAGATTTTGCTACCTCTGAAGGCTGTCCCAGACCAAGAGGAGGAGATGGAGGTCGATACAAACATTAACACAGAAGAAAAAATGGAAGTGGACGGAGAGGATACTGGAGATGAAGAGATGGATGTGGATATGGACGAGACAGAGGAAAAGATGGAGGTGGAAACGAAAGATGATAATGAAGAAATGGATGTAGATATAAAAGACGAGGAGGAGGACATGGTGTTGGGATGAAGACCAATGCCAGCAGCAGAACAGGCAGGTGCTCCCCACGGGCAGAGCGGGTCCCCTGCTGCCAGGCTTGGGCTGGGCTGGGCACTCCCTGCTCAGGGACACGCTAGCCCATGCACTGGATTCTGGTGGCCATCCCTGGCCTGGCCTGGCCTTGCTTTTGGCCACACAAGCCATGTTCCAGTGCCTGGGCCACAGCCCCCAGCCCCAGCCAGGCTCACTTCTGGCAGCAGAGTCCCCCTGTGCCAGTGTCCCAGCCCGGGAGCACATGGAACACCCCTCCATGCCTGACTGCACTGACCGTGCTACTTGTTTTTCTTCCAGGACTGAGGCACATCCCAGACAGAGATGACACCGTTCTGTATATACGTTTTAGACATTTTGTGTTCAGGAGATGTTTTAGGGTTTGATTAAGACTTCTGTAAATACGTTTCATATAGTTTTGTTAGATAAGTTCTTAGGTAAATAGGTTCTATAGTTTGTTGTTGTTGTTACAAATATTCTGACAATGTAAATATGTTGTGTAGTTCATTCTTGTTCCTTTTCTTCTACAAATAAACATTCTTTGTTTTTTACACCCCAGTTCTCTTTGCATTTGCTTTGGGCACATTTGCAAAGTTGTGCTTTCCACTCGCTCCAGGTTCCCAGGGCTGGATGTCCGGGAGGGAGCTGGCACAGCCACCCCAGCAGTGGCTCCCTGTGCACAGGGGGTCCCACTGACAGAGCTCACCCTCTCCTTGCAGTTTCTCTGGACACACTTGGGAGCTGGAGGGGCAAATCCCAGTGGGCCCTGTCCCATGGCATCCCACATGGGAGCAGGGCTGAGCCTCATCCATGGCTCTTCCCTGGTTAGCCCCAGGGCTAAGGAGGCTGCACTGGGCTGCGGGCAGCCTGCTTCCTGGGCACCCTGAGGGGCTGGAGCCAGCCTGGAGGGAGCCTCAGCACAGGGGCCTCTGGCCTACATGCACCAACATTTCCTTTGGAAACCCCCTCTGTCACCACACTCTGCTACAAGCACAACATCAGTTGTTCCTCCTACTTCAAGGGGAGACCTTAATTGGCACAAATTTGTCCCTTGGACTTTCTAGCACAGCAAATGTCAGCGCTTGCAATCCCTGTTCTGCACTCTCTGCTCGCGCACCAAAACATTGGAACCTGCCAGAACATCTTGAATTAGCACCAACCTGCAGAGAGCTACAGGGGGAGAACCTACCCCCAACCACACAGGGACATTGATGGGCTGGGGCAGAGCTGAAACTAAAGTACATTAATGCCAAGAGACAGGATGTTTTATTGCTGAATTCATTCTCCCACAACAAGAATGAAAGCTTTCAGTCTCCTCACCTGCCACACATGTCTATTGCCAAGGTTTGCTTCTGGGTTACC
Organism: Poecile atricapillus; assembly: GCF_030490865.1. Classification (NCBI taxonomy): domain Eukaryota; kingdom Metazoa; phylum Chordata; class Aves; order Passeriformes; family Paridae; genus Poecile; species Poecile atricapillus. The sequence goes on from NC_081279.1 coordinate 983,955, forward strand.
ACTGATTTTTATTCATCTCTACACAACTCTGATGCTCTTCCTGCCTAAGGTGCAGGGATGATATTTCAGAGCCAGATGAGCTCAGCACAGCTTGTGAAACACGCAGGACTTCCACACCCAGAGATTCAGGCCATGCAAACTGATACTTTTTTGTCTGTGTGCAAAGATCACTGGAAGGATGTCAGTGTTGAACCACTCACTTCTCAGAGCTGTCCCTTCTATCCAGCTCTCCCCAGTCACTTCACACACTTCACTCCAAGCAGGTTCTGATCGAGTTCAGTAGCACATGGGATTTCATTCTGGCTTTTCTTCATTTTCTCCTGAGCTGTCTCCAGACACAGTGTGTGGGCACTGCAGCAGCATTAACGGGGCACCTCCCTGACACTGAGATTCATGTCACAACTTTTCATCAAAAGCAGCAAAGAAATGATTCCCACTGGGTCCCACACGGCTCCCTGGCAACTTTGTGCTGCTGCAGCTCCAGCACCAGGCCTGGTGCACAGGAATTTCAGGAGGAGACACACCGAAGGAATCAGCCATTCCCAGAGAAGAAACATCTGTTTGCATGGCCCAAATCCCCACAACACTGCAGACTCTGGTGACCCACACTCTGCATTCGTACTTCAGCCTCTGTGCCTCACTTTTCCTCTCACTAAAGTCCCCCCAGTTTCCCTCATGCTCAGATTCCCAAGAGAATTCAAAGCAGCATTAGGAGCAGGGATAGGTGATGGGAGCTGTCCCAAGGCTCGACCAAATTTCTCAGGCCTGACAAATCTAGCCAAGGACAGAGGAAAAAGCTGCATGAAAGAGGTGTGAAATGAAAGCAGGAATCAAATTTAGGTAGAATGAGAGAAGCTGAAGAGCTTTTCAGTGTTTGCAACAAGATTAGAAGCTCCAGGTCCAGGAGGGATGGGACATTTTCCCCACTCTAACAACTCTGTGATGCAAATTGCAGCTCAAATCCTTCTCCCCAGCTCTGGGACTTGTTCAGCCCCCAACATGGTGCTGAATTTTTCAAGCAAAGTGGAAGCTGGTCAGAGAGGTGGCTTGCAAATCAAAATCACAGCGGACAGCTTGGAAGCAGCAGCCAGAGCAAAGAGAGGCAGAGCCTGGCCCTGGGGTGCAGCACAGCCACACAACACATGCCTGAAACTCTAAGACATGAAAGAATTTGCCACGGGAGACACAGAAGGTACTTGATGGAATCCTGCCTCCTTCACAATGCATCAGCACGCAGGAGAGCACTAGGATGAAGATGACAGCACCTTCTGCTGCTGCTTCCATCTCCTGAGTCAAATCTCCCCAATATCTCTCACTATTGGCCATTCCCAAAGCCTCAAATTCCTTCAGTCCTTGCAGGATTTCAGTGCTGAGGAGCATGGAGGGAGATAAAGGCACTTGCAGAGACCAGAGATGCATTTTCTGCCTGAGGTGCATTCCACTGCCCAGCTTAGTTCCTCTAAAACCATTCCAATCAGCCCCTTGGACAGCACCAAGCCAGCAGCAGAACATCAGTGCCTGAAAATGCTTGGAAATGCCATTCTTTGAGATTTCTCTCCAGCTCTCCCATTTCATGGTGCCATTGCAGGGCTTTATCCCATCACTCAGCACTTGCAGCAAGTCTTGGCAACCAGCTTCAAACGGATTTGTAGTGCTGAGCAAATACGAGGTAATTTGACTTTGTCTCCAGTGAATGAAATTTCACCTCAATCAGACGAACTCTGTGTTCTGTCATTGGCCAGGCACTAACTACTGCCAGCTCCCCCCAAGCCTGGATGTCAAACTGCCTTCATATTGGAAAGTTAAATTTAGTTGGTTTTATGTACAAGATTATTCTGTCTCCAAATCATTTGGAGCCATAGAATTGCATTTCCAAGGACTAAACTCAGAGCAGCCACAAAGAGCACAAGAGGAAGGAAAAGAAAGAAAAATAGAGATTTCTAAGGAGATGGACATTGAATGCTGAGTTTTTTCCCATTCCAGGAAGTTCCATCAATTATCACCTGCCACCTCCTTGCCTTCACTTGTGTGGCCACCACTGAATACACTCCCAGAGAAGAAAATGTTGGTCCTACTGAAAACTGGGGCTAGAAGTAGAAAAAGGCTCAGAGATCTGACTTCAAAGACAACATCATGAAAAGAGCTGGAATTTTGTGGGGCTTTTCAAGAATTGTGTGGTATTTTGAAAAGATTGAGCGAATTTTGTGGTGTTCTTCTTGATTTTTGTGGGAATTTTTGGAGATTTTGTGGGATGTTTCTGGAATTCAGTTGGGTTTTGAGAAAACTTAGGGAATTTTGTAGGACTTTTCAGGAATTTTGTTGGCTATTGAGGAGATATTGTGGGATGTTTCTGGAGTTTGTTGGGATTTGAGAAGATTTAGGGAATTTTGTGGCATATTCCTGGAATTTGGTATGGTTTTAAGGTGATTTAGGGAATTTTGAGGGATTTTCCTTGAATTTGATGGAAAATTGTGTAGATTTGGTGGGATGTTTCTGGAATTTGGTAGGGTTTTGGAATGATTTAGGAAATTTTGTGGGATATTTCTGGAATTTTGTGGGGCTATTCAAGAATTTGGTGGTATTTTGAAAAGATTGAGCGAATTTTGTGGTGTTCTTCTTGAATTTTGTGGGAATTTGTGGAGATTTTATGGGACGTTTCTGGAATTTGGTAGAGTTTTCAGAAGATTTAGGGAATTTGGAGGGATTTTTGTGGGATTTTGTGGGAAAGGGTGGAGATTTTGTGGGACATTCCTGTGAATTGGTATGGTTTTGAAATGATTTAGGGAATTTTGTGGGACTTCTCTGGAATTTTGTGGGATTTTTCAAGAATTTTGTGGGATTCTGAGGTGACTTGAAGAATTTTGAGGGATTTTTCAAGGATTTTTTGGGTATTTGTGGAGATTTTGTAAGATGTTTCTGGAATTCAGTTGGCTTTTGAGAAAATTTAGAGAATTTTGTGGCGTATTCCTGGAATTTGGTATGGTTTTACGGTGATTTAGAGAATTTTTTGTGGAATTTTTTTTTTAATTTGATGGAAATTAGTGGGGATTTTGTGGGATGTTTCTGCAATTTGGTAGGATTTTGAGAAGATTTTGTGAATTTTGTAGGATTTTTCAGGAATTTAGTGTATTTTTCCTGTGAATTGTGTGGGATTCTGAGGAGGCTTGAAGAATTTTGTGGATTTTTTCTTAGATTTTGGGTACATTTGTGGAGATTTTGTGGGATTTTTCTTAGATTTTTTGAGATTGTGAGGTGGCTTGAAGAATTTTGAGGGATTTTTCATGCATTTTGTGGGAATTTGTGGAGATTTTGTGGGATGTTTCTGAAATTCAGTTGGGTTTTGAGAGGATTTGGGGAATTTTGTGGGTCTTCTCTGGAATTTTGTGGGGGTTTTCAGGAATCTTGTGGGAATTTGTGGAGATTTTGTGGGATTTTTGTGGAATTTGGTAGAGTTTTCAGAAGATTAAGGGAATTTTGAGTGATTTTTTTGAAATTTTGTAAGGCTTTTCAAGGACTTTGTGGGATTTAGAGGAGACGATGAATTTTGCTGGATTTTTCTTAGATTTTGTGGAGATTTGTGGAGATTTTGTGGGATGTTTCTGGAATTTTGTGGGATTCTGCAGAGAATTGACAAATTTTGAGGAATTTTTCTTAGATTTTGTGCATTTTGTGGAAACCTGGGGAGGTTTTGTGTGATTTTTGTGGGATTTTGTGGGATATTGTGGAGATTTAGGGATTTTGCGGGATGTTTCATGTATTCTGTGGGAATTTGTGGAGATTTTGTGGGATGTTTCTGGAATTCAGTTGGGTTTTGAGAAGATTTAGGGAATTTTGTGGCATATTCCTGTAATTTGTTATTGTTTTAAGGTGATTTAGGGAATTTTGTGGGATTACTCTTAAATTTGATGGAAATTAGTGGGGATTTTGTGGGATGTTTCTGCAATTTGGTAGGGTTTTGAGAAGATTTTGAGAATTTTGTGGGATTTTCCTGGAATTTTGTGTATTTTTCCTGTGAATTGTGTGGGATTCTGAGGAGGCATGAAGAATTTTGTGGAATTTTTCTTGGATTTTGTGGAAACTTGTGGAGGTTTTGTGGGATTTTTGTGGAATTTTGTGGGATATTGAGGAGATTTAGGGATTTTGAGGTTTTTTTCATGTGTTTTGTGGAATTTGTGGAGATTTTGTGGGATGTTTCTGGAATTCAGTTGGGTTTTGAGAAGATTTAGGGGATTTTGTGGCATATTCCTGGAATTTGGTATGGTTTTAAGGTGATTTAGGGAATTTTGCGGGATTTTCCTTGAATTTGATGGAAATTTGTGTAGATTTTGTGGGATGTTTCTGGAATTTGGTAGGGTTTTGGAATTATTTAGGAAATTTTGTGGGATATTTCTGGAATTTTGTGATATTTTGAAAAGATTGAGCGAATTTTGTGGTGTTCTTCTTGAATTTTGTTGGGATTTGTGGAGATTTTATGGGGTGTTTCTGGAATTTGGTAGAGTTTTCAGAAGATTTAGGGAATTTTGAGGGATTTTTGTGGGATTTTGTTGCGAATCAGTGGGGATTTTGTGGGACATTCTTGTGAATTGGTATGGCTTTGAAATGATGTAGGGAATTTTGTGGGACTTCCCAGGAATTTTGTGGGATTTTTCAAGAATTTTGTGGGCTTCTGAGGAGACTTGAAGAATTTTGGGGGAATTTTTCATTTTTTTGTGGGAATTTGTGGAGATTTTGTAAGGTGGGGAATTCAGTTGGGTTTTGAGAAAATGTAGAGAATTTTGTGGCATATTCCTGGAATTTGGTATGGTTTTAACGTGATTTAGAGAATTTTGAGGGATTTTCCTTGAATTTGATGGAAATTTGTGTAGATTTTGTGGGATGTTTCTCCAATTTGGTAGGGGTTTGAGAAGATTTTGTGAATTTTGTGGGATTTTCCCGGAATTTTGTGTATTTTTCCTGTGAATTGTGTGGGATTCTGAGGAGGCTTGAAGAATTTTGAGAAATTTTTCATAGATTTTGTGGAAACTTGTGGAGATTTTGTGGGATTTTTGTGTAATTTGGTAGAGTTTTCAGAAGATTTAGGGTATTTTGAGTGATTTTTTTTGAAATTTTTAAAAGATTTTCAAGGATTTTGTGGGATTTAAAGGAGACTTGATGAATTTTGCGGAATTTTTCTTAGATTTTGTGAACATTTCTGGGGATTTTTGTGAGATTTTTGTGGAATTTCGTCAGATTGTGAGGCGGCTTGAAGAATTTTGTGGGATTTTTCATGTATTCTGTGGGAATTTGTGGAGATTTTGTGGGATGTTTCTGCAATTTGGCAAGGGTTGGAGAAGATTTTGTGGAATTTTGGGGATTTTTCAGGAATTTTGTGTATTTTTCCTGTGAATTGTGTGGGATTCTGAGGAGGCTTGAAGAATTTTGTGGAATTTTTCTTGGATTTTCTGGAGACCTGTGGAGGTTTTGTGAAATGTTTGCGGGATTTTGTGGGATATTGAGGAGATTTAGGGATTTTGAGGGATTTTTCTTGAATTGTGTGGGAATTTGTATAGATTTTGTGAGATGTTTCTGGAATTCAGTTGGGTTTTGAGAAGATTTAAAGAATTTTGTGGCATATTCCTGGAATTTTGTATAATTTTAGGGTGATTTAGGGAATTTTGTGGGATTACTCTTAAATTTTATGGAAATTCGTAAGAATTTTGTGGGATGTTTCTGGAATTTGGTAGAGTTGTGGAATGATTCAGGAAATTTTGTGGGATTTTTCAGGAATTTTGTGTATTTTTCCTGTGAATTGTGTGGGATTCTGAGGAGGCTTGAAGAATTTTGTGGAATTTTTCTTAGATTTTGGGTACATTTGTGGAGATTTTGTGTGATTTTTTGTGGAATTTTGTGAGATTGTGAGGAGGCTTGATGAAGTTTGAGGGATTTTTCATGTATTTTGTGGGAATTTGCGGAAATTTTGTGGGATTGTTGTGGAATTTTGTAGAGTTTTCAGAAAATTTCATGAATTTTGAGTAATCTTTTTGAAATTTTGTAAGGCTTTTCAAGGTTTTTGTGGGATTTAGAGGAGACTTGAAGAATTTTGCTGGATTTTTCTTAGATTTTGTGGACTTTTGTGGAGATTTTGTGGGATGTTTCTGGAATTTTGTGGGATTCTGCAGAGAATTGTCGAATTTTGAGGAATTTTTCTTAGATTCTGTGAACATTTCTGGAGATTTTGTGAGATTTTTGTGGAATTTTGTCAGAATGTGAGGCAGCTTGAAGAATTTTGCGGAATTTTTCTTCTATTTTGTGGAAATTTGTGGAGGTTTTGTGTGATCTTTGTGGAATTTTGTGGGTTATTGAGGAGATTTTTGCATTTTGAGGGATTTTTCTTGAACTTTGTTAGATATTGAGGAGATTTTGTGGGATGTTTCTGGAACTTTTAGGGACTTTTCTTGAATTTTGTGGGATTCTGCAGAAAATGGCGAAAATTGAGGAATTTTTCTTAGATTTTGTGAATATTTGTGGAGATTTTGTGAGATTTTAGTGGAATTTGGTCAGATTGTGAGGCAGCTTGAAGAATATTTAGAGATTTTTCTTGGGTTTTGTGGAAATTTGTGTAGATTTTGTGGGATGTTTCTGCAATTTGGTAAGGGTTTGAGAAGATTTTGTGAATTTTGGGGATTTTTCAAGAATTTTGTGTATTTTTCCTGTGAATTGTTTGGGATTCTGAGGAGGTTTGAATAATTTTGAGGAATTTTTCATAGATTTTGTGGGAATTTGTGGAGATTTTGTGGAATGTTTCTGGAATTCAGTTGGGTTTTCAGAAGATTTAGGGAATTTTGTGGGATGTTCCTGGAATTTGGTATGGTTTTAAGGAGATTTAGGGAATTTTGTTTGATTTTCCTTGAATTTGATGGAAATTTGTATAGATTTTGTGGGATGTTTCTGGAATTTGGTTGGGTTTTGGAATGATTTAGGAAATTTTGTGGGATATTTCTGGAATTTTGATGTATATTGAGGAGATTTTGTGGGATGTTTCTGGAATTTTTTGGATTCTAAAATTATTTAGGAAATTTTGTGGGATATTTCTGGAATTTTGTGGGGCTATTCAAGAATTTTGTGGTATTTTGAAAAGATTGAGTGAATTTTGTGGTGTTTTTGAATTTTGTGGGAATTTTGTGGGATTTTATGGGATGTTTCTGGAATTTGGTAGAGTTTTGAGAAGATTTAGGGAATTTGGAGGGATTTTTGTGGGATTTTGTGGGAATCGGTGGAGATTTTGTGGGACATTCCTGTGAATTGTTATGGTTTTGAAATGATTTAGGGAATTTTGTGGGATTTCTCTGGAATTTTGTGGGGTTTCTCAAAATTTTGTGGGATTCTGAGGAGACTTGAAGAATTTTGAGGGATTTTTCATGTATTTTGTGGAAATTTGTGGAGATTTTGTAAGATGTTTCTGGAATTCAGTTGGGTTTTGTGAAGATTTTGTGAATTTTGTAGGATTTTTCAGGAATTTTGTGTATTTTTCCTGTGAATTGTGTGGGATTCTGAGGAGGCTTGAAGAATTTTGATGAATTTTTCATAGATTTTGTGGAAACTTGTGGAGGTTTTGTGTGATTTTTGAGGAATTTTGTGGGATATTGAGGAGATTTAAGGATTTTGCGGGATTTTTCATGTATTTTGTGGGAAGTTGTGGAGATTTTGTGGGATGTTTCTGGAATTCAGTTGGGTTTTGAGAAGACTTAGGGAATTTTGTGGGATTTTTCAGGAATTTTGTTGGATTTTGAGGAGATTTTGTGGGATGTTTCTGGAATTTGGTAGGGGTTTTGAGAAGATTTAGGGAATTTTGTGGCATATTCCTGGAATGGTTTTAAGGTGATTTAGGGAATTTTCAGGGATTTTTCTTGAATTAGATGGAAATTTGTGTAGATTTTGTGGGATGTTTCTGGAATTTGGTAGGGTTTTGGAATGATTTCGGAAATTTTGTGGGATATTTCTGGAATTTTGTGGGGCTATTCAAGAATTGTGTGATATTTTGAAAAGATTGAGCGAATTTTGTGGTGTTCTTGAATTTTGTGGGAATTTGTGGAGATTTTATGGGGCATTTCTGGAATTTGGTAGAGTTTTCAGAAGATTTAGGGAATTTGGAGGGATTTTTGTGGGATTTTGTGGGAATGGGTGGAGATTTTGTGGGACATTCCTGTGAATTGTTATGGTTTTGAAATGATTTAGGGAATTGTGTGGGATTTCTCTTGAATTTTGTTGGAATTTGTGGAGATTTTGTGGGATGTTTCTTGAATTTTGTGGGATTTTTAGAAGATTTAGGGAATTTTGTGGTAGTTTTCTTGAATTTTGTGGTTTTTTCTGGAATTTTGTGGGATTTTGAGGAGACTTGAAGTATTTTGAATTATTTTTCTCGAATTTTGTAGCAATTTGTGCGTGCTGTTTCTTGAATAGGTTGGAGTTTTCAGAAGGTTTAGGGCATTCTGTGAATATCTCTGGAATTTTGTGGGGTTTTTCAAGAATTTTGAGGCATTCTGAGAAGATTTTAAAAACTTTTCAGGAATTTTTCTCAAATTTTGTGGGATTTTTGTGGAATTTTATTGGCTATTTATGAGATTTAGGGATTTTGAGGGATTTTTCTGGAATTTTGTGGGAAGTTGTGGAGATTTTGTGGGATGTTTCTGGAATTTGGTATAATTTTCTGAATATTTACGGAATTTTTTGGGATTACTCTGGAATTTTATAATATTTTGGGAAAATTTAAATAACTTTGAGGGATTTTTCATGAGTTTTGTGGAAATTGTTGGAGATTTTGTGGGATTTTTCTGGAATTTTGTGTGGCTTTTCAAGGATTTTGTTGTATTCTGAGGGGACTTGAAGGCCCGTCTCCCCTAGGAACACGCACGTACTGCCCGCCCGAGTGGATCGGCCTTCGCTGCTACCACGGCGATGGGGCGACCATCTGGTCCCTGGGCGTGCTGCTGTTTGAGATGGTGTGCGGGTACTTACCCTTGGAGAAGGAGCCAGACATGGTCTTGGGGCAGCTCTTCTTCCCGCAGGAGGCCTCTCCAGGTTGCTATGGGGCCTGAAGAAGGCAGGCTTTGGCAGGTGGCAGCGCGCAGCCCAGCCCGGCCCTCCCGCAGCTGCGCGGGACATCCATGTGCCCTCAAGGGCCGGCTGCAGCAGGTGGCCCGTGGCAGGCTGGCTGTGGCACGCTTGGCTGAAGGAGGGGACGCTTGTCCTGCCGTGCCGCTCTCCCGCCAAGGCCAGCTCCCAGCACACGCAGCGTGGCCCGGCTTCTGCAGGCGCCGGCAGCAGCTGGGCAGGAGCCTTCTGCAAGTGAGCGCCGCTTTCTGCCTTCTCTCCCCAGAGTGCCAACATCTGATCCGCTGCTGTTTGTCCAAGCACCCCATGGATCGGCCACTGCTGGAGCAGATCTTCTACCACCCTTGGGTGTTGGGCGGCCATTTCTGATGCCTTGCCGCAGCCTCTGCAGCACCCAGTTCCCGTGTCCCACGCAGGACTGAGGGCCCAGGAAATAAAAGAACCCGAAACCCGGTGTGGGCTGGCAAGTCTGGTCCTTGTTAGCAACTTCAGCTAAGGGAACCTCTTGGCAAAAGGGGTAATCAGAGCGTTCCCTTCAGCCTTTGTCAAGTTTTTGGTGCCTTTCCTCCAGTTTGTCCCTCAAAATCAGAGGGGGTTGGAGTCTGCACCAGTCGCCTCAAATCGGTGGGAGGCAGAGACTACTCCCAGGCCCCTCAAAACTGGAGGAGGATGGAGACAATCCCTGGGCCCCCAACACTGAAGGGAGATAAATACCCAGCCCCCCCAAAAATAAGAGATGGATGGAGCCCACAGCGGCCCCCAAGTCAGAGGGGGAAGGGGAGACTGCCAGCCCCCCTAAAGAGGAGGGGAATTGTGCCTGTGCCAGCCCCACAAATTGCAAGGGGACAGAGAACACCCCAAGCGTGGCAAAGGGCAAAGAGCGGCCGGGGGCTGCCAGGATGGTGACAACACTGGCACCCCCCAAATCAGAGAGGGACAAAGAGCCTGCACAGGCTTCCCAGGAGAAGAAAGGGGGCAGCAAATATCCCCTGTCCCCCTAAGTCGGAGGGGCACAGACACAACGCCCACCCCCCCTATAGTGGAGGGGGACAGACACAAAAGGCCCCACAAAAAGAGCATGGGGAACCAGGAGCACTGCCGGCCTCACCAAAAGTAAGGAGGATGGAGAAACTCCCCATCTGTCTTTGTTTTGGAAGACAGGTGTCTGCTAGGGAAGGCAGGGGCCTCCTCTGGTATGAAAATGTAGATCCCCACCTTCTGAATCATTATAATTTTGAACTCAAGGGGCTCTCAGACAGAGATCTGGGGATAGGAATAGCAGTTCTTTACTGTATACACACTTTAGTGTGTATAACGAGGCACACAAGCAACAATAACTACAGTGTTAGCAACAAAACAGAACCAGGGAGCCTGTGACAGCCTTCTTGACCAGGACGGGAAAGGATGGAGGAGAGGCTTTGCTTCACAAACCTCCTCAGGTTGGCAGTCAGTGCCAGTGCTCCTGCAGGGCTCTGAGGAACACTCAGCTGGAACAGCAGGGATGAGCTGAGATCCTGGGCCGGTGGCTGAGGTAGATCAGCAGCTCCATGGTGGTGCCTGGCACTGCCACACGTCCTGGCAGGACAGGGGGTGTGAGGCCACCAACAAAGAGGGAAGAAGGAGAAGGAGAAACAGCAGCTCTGTCTGGGTGATGGCAAATTCCCTTCTCTCAGCAGCAACAGCTCCAAGCAAAGTGTCCTTCTCTGAAGCTGAAGAAGCCGCCAAACTGTGCCCACCATCCCCTTCTCCTGCCCCCTTCAGCCCTGGGCCCAACCGAACTCTTTGTGTTTCTCAAGTACCACCCACAGTCAGGTTTTTCCCACAACTAATGGGTAAAAATTTCACAGTTGAGACAGAACTAAAAGAAGGACACCTAACCTCCAACAGCTTCTCATCTCCATCTCTTTGCACTCCAAAAGCCAGGAGGGATCGATCTGCCACCTCAAAACCACTCAATCCCACTGAAAACAGCTCCATTTTACCCCAAAAGGGCTCAATCCCAACTCAAAAGGGCTTGTTCCTCCTCAGAAAATCTCAATCCCACACTAAAATTACTCAGTTCCACTGCTGCCAGGGGAGATGGAGTGGGAAGGTGTTCTGGTTTAGGACAAATTTGGAAGAAAACCTCTGAATGGAGTCCCTCTAAAAAGCAAATTAAAGTTGTCCCTTGAATATGAATAATATGAATAATATGAATAATATGAATAATATGAATAATATTAAAGAATAAATCCTCTGGCTGCTTGATGAGATGGCAAAGCCAGAAAAGTCTTTTCTGGGTGTAGCTCAGCTCGCTCAGTCTCTTATCAGTTCCTCCGGCGCTGGAAAGGGCCCAGGCCCAGGCCCCCGTGGGCCACAGCCGTGAGCTCCCGGGGTTTGTCTGGGTTCTCAGTCCAGAGCAGCTTTGAACAGATCCAAGGAAAAAGGCAAAAAACACTCCGGGGAACTTCTGTGCCTCAGCTAGCTAAAAACCAACTGAACTAAACTAAAAACTAATGAAAAAGGAAACAGAACTAAAGTGCCTAGAAGCAAAGGAGAGCTCTGTCCCACTCTCTGTCCCTGCTGCAGACAACACAGGCCAGGGAAGCGTGCGGGGCACTGAGTGCCATTTCTGCAAACAAACTGCAGCTTCTTCTTCCCCCCCTTGGCTCTCAGAGCCAGTCTTGAAGGTGCAGAACTTAATAGGCAGCAGAAACAGAACAGATGCCTGGGGATCCAAGGATCACAAAGTCACCCCAGGCCAGAAGGAGGTTGGGAGAAGTGGGATCCACATTTGGAGCGGTGGGATGGGGATTGTGTGGGGCTGGCTGGCTGGGCTGTATTGGATAGGAAATCAAACTTTCAGAGTTCCTGATTTGTGTCCCATTCATTTTCAGTCAGGTGCAGCTCTGTTTGCAGAGGGTCGCTGTGGTGCTCGAGACGGACACACGACGCAGCGAGGTTGGCACGGCAAGAGCAATCGTTATTGCTCAGAAGCTGCTTTCCCATGGTTGACTGCGGGGGCTGGGGAACTGCCTGATTCCAAGATCCTGGCCCTCCCTTGGAGTCAAGATACATTTTTCTAAGAGAGAGAAAAGTATCACTCCCAGCAATCTTTGAGTTAGTTAATGTTAAGCTGTTACACTCCATTGCTGTTCTCCCCTGCCACCCCACCCCAATACCTGTATCCCAGTTTCCCCCCAGCCCCTCTCCTCCCCTATAAATACCCCAGTTTTTCCCCTGTTCCACAGAGCTGCTGTCACTGGCTCCCTTGGCCGAGGGCCCGGCTGTAATAAAGGCCAGTTCTCTGCGGAACGCCACACAGCGCTCTGCTCTCTCCCTCCGTGTCGCGTGCACGCTGCCGCTGAGCTGAGCTGAGCTGAAATCACTCGCCGGGCAGAGGACGTGTCTGTGCCCCGGGCAGCCCAACCGCGGACCGCTTTTCCGGGAGTCGCGGCACCCCTGCCACCTCCACCGCCGCGGCAACCTATGAGAAAGCACAGCTGGGTTCTGCTCAGGCCATTTCAAACTACCTGGGCTATTTGGGACTTGCTCTTGCAAAGGCAGCATCTCAGGAAAAGTCCAAGTTTCTCTTCATGGACTCCCAGGATGTCTTGCCTTGGAAGGGACCTTAAAGCTCCTCTTGTTCCAACTCTCAGCACACTCAGGACACCTTCCCCTAGACCAGCTTGCTCCAAGCCCCATCCAACCTGGCCTTGAACCCTTCCAAGGGTCAGACAATCACAGCTTCTCTGCAACCTGGTCTATTCCTCCCACATCGAAAATCAGACCAAACTTAGCAGCCTCAGAGACAGATTTCTATTCAATAGCTCCATTTTTCTAGGAAAGAAATATGGCTAAACTTGTTTGCATCTGACTTTGCAAAATCAACACGAGCTCTTCAGAAAGGGCTGCCGTCCACCCACTTTGCTTATTTTTCCCCATTTGGTGGAACATTTGCATTCTGTTGTTGTCTGGAGCAGTATTTTAATGTATCTGGCTGAGGCTGCTTCAAATAGTCCAGCGAGATACCAGGGTGTGAGGGGTGGAAAACTGAGCTCTTACACATCCAGTACTTCTGTTGTTGGAAGTCTTCAATCCCACCTCTCTGCTGGGATGAAATAGGTGCTACTCATCCAATTTCTAAAGTATCGTGCATCAAGCTGACACTATTTGAAGACTTCAAAATAGAAAAGCCAATTGAAACAAACCTCTGCTCCTTTCCATTTTCTCTGTTCCACAGTTTAGGACAGAAGACAGGAGAAAAAGATTGTTTTGGCAACAATGTTTTCAGGACTCTAAAAAGAGTATCAAAACCGCTCTGCCACACTCTCAACTCTTGCAGTGCCAAAAAGCACTGGCTGGCTTTGCTCACAGAGTCACAATTGTGGTGGCATTTCTAGCACACCACAGGACAGCGATGTTTTTCCTTTTCTCCTGGAAATACCTACAGCACTTCTGCGTAGCAAGGCAAACATGAGCCTCTTTTAGTGGCCCTTGAAATTGGACATGTGAAATGAGGTACACAAAGCCAAAGGCCAGCTGAACCTGGGATCTCTGAATGGGTCTTCACATTCTTCCCGGGAAGATGAATGAGAATCACTATTTTGGCAGGGAAACTGCATCAGCTGGCAATTTGGTGTAGAAAATGTGCTTTCTGCTCCTCTCAGAGCCAAAACTCCTACCCATTTCTTGAAAGTCCTTCTTAGATAAGGACCACGTTCAACTGAGTGACAGTGAAGCCAAATGGCAATCCAGGAATCAATTGTCCTGTACACAATCTCCTCCATCCACGTGGAAGGTTACTCACGGGCACACAGGAGGAAGGAAGGAAGCCAAATGCATCATTGGACATAAAGTCAGACGTGTTGAGGGATGAAGAAATCTTGCAGAACTATTGAAAGCTCCCCTGAAAAGCCAGTTCAGGAAGAGCCTGAGCTGTTTTGTGCTTCTAGGCCTGAAGATGCTCAGGATCTTTCCCAGATGCTCAGCAGGCAGTAGGATTGTGCCTGAATCTGCCTCTGGAAATGCCAGTGCCTCAACTGAGAGCTGTGGCAATGATTTCCATTGCATGGAGAGGGGCCACAGTCCTGCAAGAGTCTTTCAGCAGAGCAAACAGCAGCCTGGAGGGTGGGCAGTGCTGGATCTGTACCACTGCATGCTCATCCTTCACCGTAATGCAGAGCTGCCCCCAAAGCTGCCATGGATCACGTTTTAGATTTCTCCTGTTGGATATATTTTGGAGAAGTTGTTCTAGGTGGCTTTGGATGGTGATCCTGTAGGAAGCAGCCATTCGCCTGCTGTGATATCTTTACAATTAATCCTAACTTCTCATTCCCTTTGGTTTTATTTGGGGTTTTTTATCCGTTTGTTTGACTGGTTCCTTTGGGTTTGTTTCTTTGTGGTTTTGTCTCTTTTGGTTTGAGATTTTTTGCTTTTTTATAAATGACTTGTGAAGTTGACACAGCCAAACTCCAGAAAATATAAACCAGGCTTGACTTTCCAGAAATGACTTTTGGCTGGCTTTAGCTGCATTCCCCAGGATCAGGATCACCAGGAGATATTTGCAGGTTTTGCTCTGCATCTTCAGCTTGCCCAGACATTGCTCAGTGTTTCACCAATGGAGAAGACAATGGATATTTTGCCAAACCTCCTTTCAAACAACCAGACTTGTAGCAGCAAGACAGAAAAGAAGAAAATATTCACCAGTTAGAACAAAGCCTGAGTCCCACCATTTTCCACCCCACTTTTATCGATTTTCTACATTTAGAGGCAAAGCTTTGTTACCGCTGAAGATGAATTGATCACACGGACACAGGTCGAGGTGTGGTGAAAAGAAGAGCCGAGTTTATTTTCCCTCCCAGGATTTATAGGCTTTTGACCACGGCCAGGGATTGGATGGTCAGGATAACACTTTGTCACTGTACTGGCCATGAGAGATGTCCATCACAAGACGTGTAACAGAAAGAATGTACACATATCTATGTTTACAGTTACTGTCTTGGGAAAGTCTTTAGAAAACCATGTTAGCAAGCTCAGAAGCTGAGTTTTCAGAGCGACAAAGCTTCCATCTCTTACTTCCTGATGCCCTTTGCTACCCTTTAGCCTTAACCCCCACGCATCGGACTGCTGTCCATGTGGGGCTGGGGATGCTCAGCCTGGAAAGAGAAGGTGCTGGGGAGGCCTCCCTGCAGCTCTAGGAAAGATGGGCACCGAGAGGAGAAGCCTTTCAACTGCAGGAGTGAGATTGAAGTTGCATCTAATGAAGCTGCTCTTTTCCACTCAGGCTGCTGGGGCACTGGCCCAGGCTGTGCACACAGCCTGGGGATGCTCCATCCTTGGCAACATCCAAGGCCAGCTGGGAGCAGGGCTCTGAGCAACATATTCTGGGGGAAGATTGTTCCGCTTGGAACAAGATGGTCTTTAGGGTCCCTTCCAAGCCCAACCACCCAGGGATTCCATCATTCTATGGTCTCCGTTGTCCACTTAAGCCTGGGCCTGGGCTCCTGGCAGTGATGTCACAGTGCACGCTCCAGCTAGAACTTCCAGCATCCAGCAACGGCCACAACACAACCCTTGGCTCCCTGTGTCAGCACGCTCTTCTCCCTGCTGCAAGGCTACCCCTGTCACCTTGCCTGTCACCTGCTGCCTGATACCCCCCTCAGTCCTGAAAGCTCCCCATTCCTTGGATTTTGCTGCCCATCCCTGCAGGATGTCTGCATTTGTTCCAAAGAAGGTATGGTACTATTCCATGGAGGTGGACACCCCGCAGCTGCCTGGGTGGGCTGGAGCTGTGTGGGACAGTGTGGGAACGGGACCCCACTCTGAGATTTTGCTACCTCTGCAGGCTGCCACAGAAACAGTGGAGGAGATGGAGGTGGATACACCAATTGATATAGAAGAGAAAATGGAAGTGGACGGAGAAAATTCTGGAGAGGAAGGGATGGACGTGGATGTGAAAGACTCAGAGGAACAAATGGATGTGGAAATGGAAGACCACGTTGAGGAGATGGATGTAGATGTAAAAGACGAGGAGGAGGACATGGTGTTGGGATGAAGACCGATGCCAGCAGCAGAACAGGCAGGTGCTCCCCACGGGCAGAGCGGGTCCCCTGCTGCCAGACTGGGGCTGGGCTGGGCACTCCCTGCTCAGGGACACGCTAGCCCATGCACTGGATTCTGGTGGCCATCCCTGGCCTGGCCTGGCCTTGCTTTGGGCCACACAAGCCCTGTTCCAGTGCCTGGGCCACAGCCCCCAGCCCCAGCCAGGCTCACTTCTGGCAGCAGAGTCCCCCTGTGCTAGTGTCCCAGCCCGGGAGCACATGGAACACCCCTCCATGCCTGACTGCACTGACCGTGCCACTTGTTTGTCTTCCAGGACTGAAGCACATCCCAGACACAGATGGCACCCTTCTGTATATATGTTATAGAGTTGTTGTATTCAGGATAGATGTTTTAGGGTTTGTTTAAGTGTTCTGTAAATACGTTTCATATAGTTTTGTTCGATAAGTTCTAAGGTAAATAGGTTCTATACTTTGTTGTTATTGTTGTTGTTACCAATATTCTTACAATGTAAATATGTTGTGTAGTTCATTCTTGTTCCTTTTCTTCTACAAATAAACATTCTTTGTTTTTCACACCCCAGTTCTCTTTGCATTTGCTTTGGGCACATTTGCAAAGTTGTGCTCTCCACTCGCTCCAGGTTCCCAGGGCTGGATGTCCCAGAGGGAGCTGGCACAGCCACCCCAGCAGTGGCTCCCTGTGCACAGGGGGTCCCACTGACAGAGCTCACCCTCTCCTTGCAGTTTCTCTGGACACACTTGGGAGCTGGAGGGGCAAATCCCAGTGGGCCCTGTCCCATGGCATCCCACATGGGAGCAGGGCTGAGCCTCATCCATGGCTCTTCCCTGGCTAGCCCCAGGGCTAAGGAGGCTGCACTGGGCTGCGGGCAGCCTGCTTCCTGGGCACCCTGAGGGGCTGGAGCCAGCCTGGAGGGAGCCTCAGCACAGGGGCCTCTGGCCTACATGCACCAACATTTCCTTTGCAAACCCCCTCTGTCACCACACTCTGCTACAAGCACAACATCAATTGTTCCTCCTACTTCAAGGGGAGACCTTAACTGGCACAAATTTGTCCCTTGCAGTTTCTAGCACAGCAAATGGCAGCGCTTGCAATCCCTCTTCTGCACTCCCTGCTCAGGCACCAAAACATTGGAACCTGCCAGAACATCTTGAATTAGCACCAACCTGCAGAGAGCTACAGGGGGAGAACCTACCCCCAACCACACAGGGACATTGATGGGCTTGGGCAGAGCTGAAACTAAAGTATTTTAATGCCAAGAGACAGGATTTTTTATTGCTGAATTCATTCTCCCACAACAAGAATGAAAGCTTTCAGTCTCCTCACCTGCCACACATGTCTATTGCCAAGGTTTGCTTCTGGGTTACCATTGATTTTTATTCATCTCTACAGAACTTAGCTTTTCCTGGATAACATGCAGAGATGATATTTCAGAGCCAGATGAGCTCAGCACAGCTTTTGCAACACGCAGGATTTCCACACCCAGAGATTCAGGCCATGGAAACTGATACTTTTTCGTCTGTGTGCAAAGATCACTGGAAGGATGTCAGTGATGTACCACACACTTCTCAGAGCTGTCCCTTCTATCCAGCTCTCCCCAGTCACTTCACACACTTCACTCCAAGCAGGTTCTGATCGAGTTCAGTAGCACATGGGATTTCATTCTGGCTTTTCTTCATTTTCTCCTGAGCTGTCTCCAGACACAGTGTGTGGGCACTGCAGCAGCATTAACGGGGCACCTCCCTGACACTGAGATTCATGTCACAACTTTTCATCAAAAGCAGCAAAGAAATGATTCCCACTGGGTCCCACACGGCTCCCTGGCAACTTTGTGCTGCTGCAGCTCCAGCACCAGGCCTGGTGCACAGGAATTTCAGGAGGAGACACACCGAAGGAATCAACCATTCTCAGAGAAGAAACATCTGTTTGCATGGCCCAAATCCCCACAACACTGCAGACTCTGGTGACCCACACTCTGCATTTGCACTTCAGCCTCTGTGCCTCACTTTTCCTCTCACTAAAGTCCCCCCAGTTTCCCTCATGCTCAGATTCCCAAGAGAATTCAAAGCAGCATTAGGAGCAGGGATAGGTGATGGGAGCTGTCCCAAGGCTTGACCAAATTTCTCAGGCCTGACAATTCTAGCCAAGGACAGAGGAAAAAGCTGCATGAAAGAGGTGTGAAATGAAAGCAGGAATCAAATCTAGGTAGAATGAGAGAAGCTGAAGAGCTTTTCAGTGTTTGCAACAAGATTAGAAGCTCCAGGTCCAGGAGGGATGCAACATTTCCCCCACTCTAACAACTCTGTGATGCAAATTGCAGCTCAAATCCTTCTCCCCAGCTCTGGGACTTGTTCAGCCCCCAACATGGGGCTGAATTTTCCAAGCAAAATGGAAGCTGGTCAGAGAGGTGGCTTGCAAATCAAAATCACAGCGGACAGCTTGGAAGCAGCAGCCAGAGCAAAGAGAGGCAGAGCCTGGCCCTGGGGTGCAGCACAGCCACACAACACAGGCCTGAAACTCTAAGACATGAAAGAATTTGCCACGGGAGACACAGAAGGTACTTGATGGAATCCTGCCTGCTTCACGATGCATCAGCACGCAGGAGAACACAAGGATGAAGATGACAGCACCTTCTGCTGCTGCTTCCATCTCCTGAGTCAAATCTCCCCAATATCTCTCACTATTGGCCATTCCCAAAGCCTCAGATTCCCTCAGTCCTTGCAGGATTTCAGTGCTGAGGAGCATGGAGGGAGATAAAGGCACTTGCAGAGACCAGAGATGCATTTTCTGCCTGAGGTGCATTCCACTGCCCAGCTTAGTTCCTCTAAAACCATTCCAATCAGCCCCTTGGACAGCACCAAGCCAGCAGCAGAACATCAGCGCCTGAAAATGCTTGGAAATGCCATTCTTTGAGATTTCTCTCCAGCTCTCCCATTTCATGGTGCCATTGCAGGGCTTTATCCCATCACTCAGCACTTGCAGCAAGTCTTGGCAACCAGCTTCAAATGGATTTGTAGTGCTGAGCAAATACGAGGTAATTTGACTTTGTCTCCAGTGAATGAAATTTCACCTCAATCAGACGAACTCTGTGTTCTGTCATTGGCCAGGCACTAACTACTGCCAGCTCCCCCCAAGCCTGGATGTCAAACTGCCTTCATATTGGAAAGTTAAATTTAGTTGGTTTTATGTACAAGATTATTCTGTCTCCAAATCATTTGGAGCCATAGAATTGCATTTCCAAGGACTAAACTCAGAGCAGCCACAAAGAGCACAAGAGGCAGGAAAAGAAAGAAAAATAGAGATTTCTAAGGAGATGGAAATTGAATGCTGAGTTTTTCCCATTCCAGGAAGTTCCATCAATTATCACCTGCCACCTCCTTGCCTTCACTTGTGTGACCACCACTGAATACACTCCCAGACAAGAAAATGTTGGTCCTACTGAAAACTGGGGCTAGAAGTAGAAAAAGGCTCAGAGATCTGACTTCAAAGACAACATCATGAAAAGAGCTGCCTTATAATAGCAAGATATGATGGGCAGCAGGAATGGCTGAAGCCAGCAGAGAGAAGTCCATGAACTATTGGTGCTACAAAGATTTCTGACAAAACCCCCAAGAAGCCAAAAACAGCGTTTGGTCTGGCCCAGCTGATAGGAGCCCTGTGCATTTAATTCAGTCATTGGCAGCACATGGAGATTGGCTTTAAGCTCCTTTGGTCAACTACTACTTTACTTACTTTACTTTACTTTACTTTACTTTACTTTATTTTATTTTATTTTATTTTATTTTATTTTATTTTATTTTATTTTATTTTATTTTATTTTATTTTATTTTATTTTATTTTATTTTATTTTATTTTATTTTATTTTATTTTATTTTATTTTATTTTATTTTATTTTATTTTTTATTTCATTTCATTTCATTTCATTTCATTTCATTTCATTTCATTTCATTTTTTCCACCCAGAAAATGCAATTGCTTCTCCTTTTTGGGAAGAAATTACTGCTTTGAATGGTTCAAGGCAGAGTTTCTTCCTACACCCACTTGTAATCAGTCACCAAGAGAAAAATTTTCTCAAAAGATCTCTTAAAAATTTTGGAGTTACTTTCAACATAAATAACTGGGTGATTTTGCTCCAAATGAGAAGGGAATTGAATTTGGCTCCCTCAGCTTAAAAAGAAGTCTTTCTTCCCAGTTCTTCACCAAGAGGAACAAAACACTTGGTTGCAGCAAAATGAAGGGAGGAAGAAGTTTCCTTCCCCCTGAGCTGCACAACAGGAGACAATTTTGTTGCCAAGAGGTGACAAAACCCAGCCAGTTTCCAGTTCTTTCAGTTGAAGGGAAAAGCTCCAAGGATCATAGCTGGGGCAGACACAGAGTGGGAGGAGCAGGGGATCTGCTGGGGGGTTTTGGCCTGGGGCATAGATTAAAGAAATCTTCAAGTGAAACCCGTCAGAGCTCAAGACTTCATCCCACAGAGGAGAAATTGGATTTGACCCAAATGCCATTCAAATCCAAAATACATTGAGGCATCTCCCCAAGCTCTGCTGAGCCATCAGGTACAACCCAAAGCACCCTGTGGGACCAGAGCAGCAGCTCCCTGGCATGGGGACAGGGATGCTCCCTTGGCAAGCCGCCTGCATCATCCATGGGATTTGCAAGATCTGATTTTAAAGACCCCACCATCCAAAAAACTCCACATTCAAAGCCTTTCCTTTGGGGTTTCACTTCTCCATCTGTCTCTTGTCACTAGACAGCTGCTTCACTTCAGCACCCTTCTGGATGGGGTCAAATTTTCTCCGAATTTCCAGCCTAAACAGGAATTTACTTCCATTCATTCTTCTGCAAGTACTGGCAGCTTGTAGCTGCTCTGCTCTTCCTCTCCTGCTGTGCATTTGTGCACATCAAGTGCCAAGAGCATTTCCTTGTTTCAATGCCGCAGCGACGGAAAGCCCGGAGCACCGCGACTTCTCTAGATATTCAGCCCTGATAAGGGCTGGGCCGAGGCGCGTGAGCAGCTTCGAGCAGGCGAGTGATTCAGCTCAGGCTCAGCGGTAGTTGAGTGATTTCAGCTCAGCTTAGCTCGGCTCGGCAGCAGCGGCAGGCAGGCAACACAGGAAGCAGGGACGGGAATGCTGGTCCAGCGTTCCACCAAGGCAAAACCTTTTATTCAGGCAGAGCTTCGGCGAAGGGTGCCGGCAACAGCGAATCCGTCGAACAGGGGAAAAGCCAGGATATTTATGGGGAAGGAGAGGGGAGGGGGGAAGCCCGAGATACCTGTATCGGGATGGGACAGCAGGCAGGAACACCAATGGGACACAACAGTTTAACATATCTAACTCAAAGACCCCTGGGAGCGACACATTGTCTCTCTCTTACAGAGAAGTATCTTGTCTCCAGGGTAGAGCCAGAATCTCAGGCCCAGCTGGCTCCTCCTTAGCCACAACTCCCCCTTCTTTACTTATTAAAAAGGCATCTCCTAGAGAGTTAGCTAATAGATTCTTAAAACATGAAAACATACTTGGGAAGATAATAACAATTAGGAAAACCCAAATAACTTTTTTCAGGAGGGAGGCAACCCATCCTTTGAGCCCTTAGCTCCCAAAATGGTCCTCAAGCCACTGGGGCTCCTTTTCAGTCTGGAGTTCCTGGACCGGACCGCGTGTTGGGGTCTCTGGATGAGGGCGTGGATGCCTTCACTGGGGCTGGGGAGGTCAAAGCAGCACAGTCCGTTAAATTCTTCACAGCCGTGTCCATGGGCCAGGAGCAAAAAGTCTAGAGGCTTGGTGGCACTGCCCATGGACAAGCACATGTGGTCTTGTTTGAGCGTCTTTGCCAGGGTGATCCACATGTTCTCTTGGGGCTGTGCTACTAGCCAGGCATCCACAGCTGATGTTTACAGGAGCATCCAGATAATCAGGAACATCCGGAACTCAAGGATGGTTTTGCTCTCCATTTTCTACAACAGGACATAAAAGATTAGCTCTGATTTTTGGAGGGGGGGGGAGCTATTTTCTTTTTCCCTTTCCTCTCCCATCTCCCCCCTCTTTTAAAAAAAACAAACAAAAAACCAAACAATTATAAGCAAGGTTATTCTGTGTATTGGGGACACATGACCTGACACCAGCAGCAGCACAGAGGTGCATTTTGGTGTAAACTGGCAATTTGGGCTGGGCAACGAGGGCAAGAAGGGGAAGGGGGAGGGAGTTAAGAAGACTTGCGTACTGTCACGGTGTCAGGCGTGATGTTGGCAGTCGTCTCATTGCAGCTCTGGTAGCAGGACGGTTTGGCCTCTGTCTGGTTGTTGGTCTGGTGGCAGGTCTGTTCTGTGGACTCCGATGACGTCTCTGTTTCCAGGCTGCAGTGGGCTGCTGTTTTTCTGGACCTGTGTGGGTCTCAGGAGACTTTG
The DNA here is from genome assembly GCF_030490865.1 of Poecile atricapillus. NCBI lineage: Eukaryota > Metazoa > Chordata > Aves > Passeriformes > Paridae > Poecile > Poecile atricapillus. Next base: position 1,006,509 of record NC_081279.1, read on the forward strand.
AAAGTTCTGAATTTGGTGCAGGGTTTGTAGGGCCTAAATAAGGTTTTACATTTTTCCCTGGGAGCCTCTTAGGTCCTGATGGCATGGACACACACGCATACCCTCTCCCCCAGGTAATCAACGGGAAAGGTCCTGATACCAGTTGTGATTCAGGATCCTTGATCAGCACTGGTGGCTTCTCTGTGAGTTTGGCATGAGTTGAGTTAGAGAAGTGCCGAATTACAGGGGGGTCAGGCTCTGTAGCTGAGCAATTTAGAAAGTTCATGACATATAGAGCCTTACAGAGCCTCTCAATGGGAGGAATGATCTCTGTTCCTCCCCGCTGGTGATCAAGAACTCTTTTCAGGTTTTGGTGGGTCCTTTCTACTATTGATTGCCCTGTAGGGGAATGAGGAATGCCCGTGGCGTGTTTCACCCCCCACTCATTGAAAAAGTTACTTAGTTTGTGAGAGGTATAAGCAGGTCTGTTGTCTGTTTTAATTTGTTCTGGGACTCCCAGGGTAGCAAAAGCAAGGAGAAAATGTCAGATGGTGTGCTTGGCATTTTCTCCTGCATGGGCTGAGGCAAACACTGGGCCAGAGAAGGTGTCTAAGGAGACATGTACATATTTGACTCTCCCGAGGGACAGGACGTGAGTGACATCGGTTTGCCATATCTGGCAGCTGTTAAGTCCTCGGGGGTAAACCCCAGAGTTAACGACTGGTATTTGGAACAATTGGCAATTAGGACAGGTGGCAACTATCACACTAGCCTGGTCTCTGGGTAGTCTGAACATTCTCATCAGTGCAGGCACGTTTTGGTGGAAGAACTGGTGGGACAATTTCGCTTGTGAGAAAATGTCAGGGACATTGGCTGCTCCAGCAGGCATGGCTAAGGCGTCTGCCCTCCTGTTTCCTTCGGCAATGGCACCTGGGAAGTTGGTGTGTGCCCTCACATGCATGACATAGTAAGGTTGCTTTCTGTGGGAGATAAGATACACTAATTCAGAAAACAATTGGTATCAATTTTGGTTAGAGACCTCTTTCAGAAATGCATGTTCTGCTCTCATAGCTATTCCAGCCACATAAGCCGAATCAGTCACCAGATTGAAAGGTTCTTGGAATTTTTCAAAAGCTCTGACAACGGCTGCTAATTCAGCAATTTGTGGTGATCCCTCGACCACTTGGACATCAGACTCCCATTTCTGTGTCCTGGGGTCCTTCCAAGCCATGACTGACTTGTGGGATTTCCCTGAGCCATCTGTGAAAACCGTCAGGGCCTGGAGTGGTGTTTTGCTCTGTAATGATTTGGGGACCAAATTAAATGTGGTTTTGAAAAGTTTGTGGCCAGGTGGGTGTATAGAAATTTGGCCTGAATAGCTATCGAGAGCGAACTGAAGGCTCTCATTGGTTTGGAGCAAAGGCTCCAAACTTCCAGTTGCCAATGGGAGGAAAATGCATGTGAACTCACAGGCTGCAAGAGTACGGAGACAGACTCTAGCTCTTTTAATGAGTTCCGCCATGATTTCCTGTGGAGTGGTGATAGTCTTAGTGGGCTGGTTATGTGTGAAAATCCACTCGATGATAAGGAGTGGATCCTGCAATGCCATGTCCCATTGAAAAATGAGCGCGTGTAAGTGCGAGGCCTTACCCAGGATAACCAGCTGGAAGGGCAGGCTGGGTTCATAACGGTGGGCTTGCCGTGAAGACAGGGCCTCCTGGACCTTGGTGATGGATTCCCGGGCCTCCAGCGTGAGGGAGTGTGGTGAATCGAGGGCTTCGCTGCCACGGAGCAGGTTGAATAGGGGCGCAAGGACTTCTGTTGTTACCCCAAGCAGAGGGCGTATCCAGTTGATGGACCCGCAGAGCTGATGTAGGTCCCGCAGGGTCTTGGGGTCATCTTTGATGGTCAGCTGCTGGGGCACGATGGTCCGTTCACGGATCCGGAGTCCCAGGTAGGTCCAAGGGCAGGTGTGCTGGATCTTGTCCTCACGGATCTCAAATCCAGTGTCCTTGATTGTCTGGATGGTTTTTTGTAAAGTCTGGTGCAGATAGTCATTGTCAGCAGCACTAACCAGGATGTCATCCATGTAGTGGAGGATGATGGCATCCAGGAACAGGGTCCTCACAGGTGACAGGATACGGGCCACGTACCATTGGCAGATGGTAGGAGAATTTTTCATCCCATGAGGAAGGACTAGCCAATGGTATCTCTTTAAAGGTGCTTGTCTGTTTGGAGAGGGAACCGAGAATGCAAATCTGGGGGCGTGCCGGGGATGGAGGGGTATGTTGAAAAAACAGTCCTTGATGTCAATGACAGCCAGTTTCCAATCCCGGGGAGCATTGAAGGGGAAGGCATGCCAGGCTGGAGGGGTCCCATGTCTTCAATGACATCATTGATTTTCCTGAGGTCATGAAGGAGTCTCCACCTGTCCTTGCCTGGTTTGTGTAGGACAAAGACAGGGGAGTTCCAAGGGCTATTGGTCTCTGTAATGTGGCCCTTGGCAAGCTGCTCTTCTATGAGGGCTTCCAGTGCACGCAGTTTGGTCTCAGATAGGGGCCACTGATCAACCCACACTGGATGGTGCTGTTTCCAGGTAAGTTGGGGGATGGTAGGCGTGGCACGCTTCTCAGTGACCCCCACTAAAAATCCCTGCTGGGAATCTGCAGAGAAGCTCCCTATTGGGACAGGAGATCCCGTCCCCGGAGGGTGATTGGTGCTCTCACCACAAATGGCCTGATGGTTGCCATTTGACCCTCAGGTCCTTCGATGACAATATTCCGTTTGCTCCTCATGGAAGCTCTCATCCTTCCAATTCCTGAGATCATGCCTGCTACAGGTTGTAATTCCCAATTGTCTGGCCACTCGGAGCGGGCGATGATGGTAACATCTGCTCCAGTGTCTAGCATTCCTGGATGCTGAATCCTTTCCCCATAACAAAACAGGCTGCAGTCCACAATGGGTTTGCAGAAGCCCACAACCTGAGTCCACATAGCGCTGGGGTTGAGGGGAACCTGTTCCGGGCAGTCACTGGGAAGTAAAAAGGCCTGTGCCACAGGAGTCTGTTCCTTTAAATAATAAGGAGGGTCTATGCAGGTCAGGGAGATGGAAATTTCATCTCCAGGGTATATGGTCTGAACCTCAGGAACAGTATGCATTTGTTCTGGACAGTTGGTAGGGTCCCCAAGTATTAAGATGTTGGAGGGACCGCCTGGTGGTCCACGTTTCCCTGTGGGGATTTTGTAAACACAGTCACCCTTCATCTGTAAAGAGAGTCTAGTTACCAGTTGACGCCAGGTTCCCATCTGGAGCGCTCCACCTGCTGGGTTTGATATCGGGGTCCCCGTGGAGGCAGGATGGTGGGTTTGGCAGGAGGGGTGGAGCGGTGCGGCATTTGATTTGATGTCGAAGCGCGGGGCCGTTCCGCGCTCTGCTTGAAGTTTCCCGAACGCCAGTTCTGTCTGGGGAACTGTTGGTGGGCAGGTGGTTGTATGGAATGTCTCTCTGGACAGTCTTTGAAAAAATGTCCAGGCTTGCCGCAGTTAAAACAGCCATTTGTGTTGGGGTCTGCAGCATAAGCTCCAGATATCCCCTCTGCCACTCCCTTAGCCACTGCAAGTGCCACTGTATTCTCACTTGAGGCAGAGGAGTGTTTGGCGCAGGCTTCAACCATCTGATCTATGGTTGGTTCGGGGTCCAGAGGGAGGGCTTGTAAAACTGCTTTGCACTCCTGATTAGCATTGGCCATTGCTATTTTTACTATTAATTCTTTTTGCGCTTGAGGGCTTTCTATCTGCTTTTCAATGGCTACTTTTAGCTTATCAATATACTTAATAAAAGACTCAGTTGCCCCTTGCTGAATATTGGTGAAGCACTGTGTTGGCACTTTATCATCAGGGTTGGTAAAAAGAGATATCTTAGCAGCATTAGCTATATCCTGTAAGGCTGCTTCAGGCAGATCCCTGGCCTGATCTCGGGGCTTTTGGAAATCTCCTCCTCCTGCTAATTGCTCCAAAGTAAAATTGAGTCTGTTAGCATCTTTTGCATAAACGTCTGCTAACTGCTTTAAATGTTTCTTCCACTGCCTCTCCCACAGCATGTATTCTGCTGGAGAGAGCAGGCAGTTCATAATATTCTTGATGTCATGTGGAACCATGACGTGGGCAGAGAAGGAAGCTTCTAGTAAGTGTTTAAAAAAATGTGAACCCCTGCCGTGTTCCTCGGCAGCTTTGCAAAGTTCCTGCAGTTCCCTATAATGAAGGGACTCCCATGCAGCAACCTGTGCCCCTGTCCTGTCTCTCTTCATTATTACCGGAAAGGCAAGTATTTTCTGGGACAGAGCAGAGTTCCCCGCCCGTGTGGCTTCCCTCTGCACCTCAGCCCAGTGATCTCCATATTCAGAATCTGAAGAAGAAGATTCACTGCTCTCATCTCCTAGTGGAGATGGGGGGCTCTTGCTGGCAGCGCGGGGCCGGCTCGGGTGTCTAGAGCTGACCCTTTTGTGGCCGGGTGGGGAAGCCGAGATGGCCCCGCTCTGGCTGGAGCCGTCCCGACCTCCGGGGCACAGGGACCCTGGAGCGGGAGCGCCGCTGGGGACGGGGCCCCGGCACAAAGGGACAGGACCGGGGTCTGCGATGGGGAGGGGTTTCCCCATGGATGGGGGAGGGCCCGACGCGGTTACACCCAACGACGCAGTGGGGGGGGAGGAGCCGCAGGACGCGGCAGGAAGAGAAGGGGTGAAGGCGGGAAAGTGGCCATTTTGGGCATCGAGGGCGGGAAAACCGGGGTGGGAGTGGGACAAAATGGCGGGGCTGGCCACGCTGCCGGCGCCATCTGTGCTAACGCTAGGAACTGGGAGGGACACAACCGGGTGTGAGGGCATAGGAGAGAGGGTAGAGGAAAGACCCAGAGCGGCATGGCCATTGCCACCCTGGTATGGGTAGAGAGACAGTGGGAAGGTGTCAGGGAGTCGGCAGCAGCTCTGTGCCTGGGGGCAACGTCCACCCGCTGACCTGCTCTCAGATAGGGAAAGGTGTTCGGGGGCACTTGGAGAGGTGGACGGGGTTAGGGGGCTTAACTGGGGACCCAAAACTCCCTCTTCTTTTTTTCCCTCTTTTTCCAATGAGAAAATAATATTTTGAAACACAGGAAAAAACTTTGCAACAGAAAAATCCCCTTTAGCTTGAACAGTATATAACTTTCTTCCCACATTATCCCAAAAAATTCCCGATTTAGCAGAGTCCGAATTCATCTTAAAATGTTTAAAAACCCAATGAATAAATCTTTTTAAATCCCCTTTAGAAAACTTAAAAGTTCCCGATTTTAGGGTATTTGCAACTTGGATATAAAAGTCCCTCTCAGGCGGGGTCAGTCTCTGTACAGAGGACTGGTTTCCCATCCTTTTTCACTCCCCACCCAGCAGTAAAACAGGAAAGAAAAAGAATAAAAAGCCCGAGGAAAAAAAACCTTCAACTTACAATTTCTCTTCAGCAGATGCCGGTGGGTGAAAAAAAAGCTGCTGGGTAGGTGGTCACCTGGTGGCCGGTCCTCAGGGGCTCTTCCTTGCCCCAGATGGTCAGACGAGGGTCCCGGTCGCAGCCTCTGGGATCGCCTCTTGCTAGAACGCAAGAAAGGCTTCCTCGAGGGGCGGCGGCTCAAACAGCGGCTCGTCTCGCAGGTAAACTGCGGGCAGACGCTTCTTCAGGGCTCCTTCAAAGGCCCCGCGTTTGGGACGCCAGTTGCTTCAGCGACGGAAAGCCCGGAGCACCGCGACTTCTCTAGATATTCAGCCCTGATAAGGGCTGGGCCGAGGCGCGTGAGCAGCTTCGAGCAGGCGAGTGATTCAGCTCAGGCTCAGCGGTAGTTGAGTGATTTCAGCTCAGCTTAGCTCGGCTCGGCAGCAGCGGCAGGCAGGCAACACAGGAAGCAGGGACGGGAATGCTGGTCCAGCGTTCCACCAAGGCAAAACCTTTTATTCAGGCAGAGCTTCGGCGAAGGGTGCCGGCAACAGCGAATCCGTCGAACAGGGGAAAAGCCGGGGTATTTATGGGAAAGGAGAGGGGCGGGGGGAAGCCCGAGATACCTGTATCGGGATGGGACAGCAGGCGGGAACACCAATGGGACACAACAGTTTAACATATCTAACTCAAAGACCCCTGGGAGCGACACATTGTCTCTCTCTTACAGAGAAGTATCTTGTCTCCAGGGTAGAGCCAGAATCTCAGGCCCAGCGGGCTCCTCCTTACCCACATTTCAATGATGTCATTTTGCCTTATTTTTTCTTTCCCATAGAGTTGCACAGATTTGTTGCTGGCTCAACACTCAGAACATTGACAGCACAAAGTCAAGTTTTCACACCAACTTCTCCAACCTTGGCACCTGTTGCAGTCCGCAACCTCAGGATCTCGGCCAGGGAAACCACAGGGTTCTGGGGACCAGCATGGAACACCAGCGAGACGGGCCTTTGTTCATGAAACCATTTCTTCAGCATGGGAACAAACTCAGATCCAGAACAGAGAGCCCCAAACAGAGGCACGGCAGGGGTTTTTGAGGGACAGAACTCTTGACGGTCTCCACCCTTGAGGCTGGAGTTCAGGGTCAGGGACCACTAGAAACACACCAAGGGAGAAACCCCCCAGGGATTCAAAGCCAATCTGAACCCCTGGGCCGTCCTCCACAAGGGGTTTGGGGTGGGACAATGGAATTCGTTGCCTCCCCCGAGGCACATCACAACATCTACTCCTTTTTTTTTTTTCCCCTTCAAAGTTTAATTTGGAGCTTAAAAATGTTTCCAAAACTTACAGCATAAAATCTTACCTCCTCCACAGAGCACCCGCTTTGCTCTGTGGGACACTAAAAACTCAATAAAATAACACGTTAAGCAAACAAACAAACAGAAAGAAACAAAATTAAAAACAAACACTTAAATTAAACAGTGATGGTACTTAATACAAACCTAACGGTTTTTTAGTTCAGTCTCTTCCAGTTCTGGAGTTTCTTTCAGGAAGGGCACAGCTCTTAGATCTCCTCTCACGAGGGGCAGAGTTCTTAGATCTCCAGCTTCGGCTCTGGTCTCGTAGGTGTGGGCGTTGCCACTTGAGATGTTCTTGGTGAAACGCTGGCTTTCAGAGCTCGGTTCCAGTTTTGATTTCCCCAGAGGGGGTGTTGCCCACCATGGAAAAGGCACAGCCCCCAGGGGTGGAGCAGCCAAAGAAAGGGCTGGGAGCGAAGCAGGAGTTACTGGGGGAAGGGAAGGTTGGGGGCCAGAAAAGAAGGAGCAAGGTGGGAAAAATGGAATCCCAGACCGCGTGGGCAGTGCCATCTTGGGAAGAGGGCAGGGTCCGGGATGGACTTTCCCGGCCAGGGAACGAGAATATGGAAAGACAGGGGGTGAAGGAGGACACGGAATGGCGGGCAGACGGCAGCAGACCCGCAGCACTCTGGATGTTCCCCGTCCCCTGCCTGCCTTCAGGAAAACAGGGGATGGGATGGCTGAAAGACACCGGGGTGACGGGGAGTCAGCAGCAACCCCGAGCCATCTTGGCATTTTTCACCCTTTGTCCTGCCCTTAGGAACAGAGGAGAGGGGAAGATACAGGGAGGTATACACCAAAAAAAAATGAGGGACTTCACAGAAGCCAAAAAACAGTCCACAGGAAGGGCCATACCATCCATAATCGTCCATAATTGTCCATAATGTTAATCTCGTCCATAAAGGTCCTTCCCATCTATATAAAAAAAAACCAAAACCCTCCATAATACGTCTCGTTGGGTGATGTTAGATGTTTGTCCCAGTGTCTGGTCTCTCGACTCCCCCACCTCCATAAGCCCTTTTCCCCCATGGCCCTGAGGCACTCCCAACTTGGCCCTCCTGCCAGGTATTCTCGACTCCTCCTTTCTAAGGCGGGAGTCTCTCCGGCTCTCGAGCCATCAGCCGGGGATTTACGGAGTGTCCATGGAGCCGCTCCTGCTGTTCTCCTGGTGCCTGGCTGGATGCCGTGCATTCTCCACCATTTGTTGTAGTCCGCAACTGCAGGATCAGGTCCAGGGATGATATTTTCTGGAAACCGGCATGTACTACAACGAGAAGCGCCTCTGTTCATGAAACCATTTCTTCAGCATGGGAACAACTCAGATCCAGAACAGAGAGCCCCCAACAAAGGCAGGGCAGGGGTTTTTGAGGGACAGAACTCTTGAGGGTCTCCACCCTTGAGGGTGGAGTTCAGGGTCAGGGACCATTAGAAACACAACAAGGGAGAAACCCCCCAGGGACTCCAACCCAATCAGAACCCCTGGGCCACCCTTCACAAGGGCTTTGGGGTGGGACAACTTCATCCAGGGCTCCCACGCCCATCTCCCAAAGCAGGAGGTCAAAATTCACTAGCTTGGCTTACAGCCATGCCTCTCCTGTAACAATGCTTATCTGAAACAAACTCTTTGCCTCCCTGAAGCACCTCCCAACAGTTTATGCTGTCTCTTTCCATGCTGATCACTCTCTCTCTCTTCCCCTATCTCTGGAAAAAAGGATGAATTTGCAAGACTCACCTGAGTAGGGAGCAGGTTCAACTCTTGCCCAGGCCTTGTGGATGGTCCCGGGATCTCTACCGGAGCAGCGGCTGGAGCTGTCTGCGCTAGAAGATTTTTTCCCATGGCTGCTGTGGGGAGTGTGGCCATTATCTGAGCACGCTGCAAGCTCCTATCTTTCCCTGCATATCTTTAGTGGGCAGTGTGTGGTGAAACTGAGCAGCGGCAGCAAGTGCAGGCCAGGCAGGGAGCGGCCTGGCCCGGCAGCCCCGCTGTGCAAGGCCCAGCCAAGCCTCTGAGAAGGGGCTCCTGTCACTTGCCAGTCTCCATCCTCCCCGGGAAGCGCAGAGCTGCGGCCAGCCCCGCTCCCCTCCCGTGGCCTTGGCTGGCCTGGGGGGAAGGAGGCTGAAGGGGAGCCCTGGTACCTCTTGAAAAGGCGGAAAGCAAAGAGAGCAAGGAATTGCCGGCCTTAGGTCTTCAAGTGCTGTTCCCAGGTTGATGTCACTTTTCAATGGTCCCAACTGCTGTCAGTTCTCAGCAATGGCCACTTGTTGGCCAGGAGAAAAACTCAGTGGCATTTTGAAGAGATTTCGGGAATTTTGAGTGATTTTTGTAGAAGTTTCTAGGATCTTGAGCAGATTGAAATAATTTTGTGGGATTTTTGTGGATTTTTGTGGGATTTTTGTGCAATCTGTAAAATATTTATGGAATTTTGTGTGATATTGAGAAGATTTAAATAATTTTCTGGGATTTTTGTAGAATTTGTGGGATTTTTCTGGAATTTTGCGGGATTTTTCTGTAATTTTTGGAAATGAGTGGAGATTTTGTGGGATGTTTCTGGAATTTGGTAAGGTTTTGAGATTATTTAAAGAATTTTGTGGTATTTTTCTGGAATTGTGAGTATTTTTCTGGTATTCTGTGGTATTTTGAGGAGACCTGAAGAATTTTGAGGAATTTTTCTTAGACTTTATGGAAATTTGTGGGGATTTTGTGGGATGTTACTGCAATTTTGTGGGATATTGAGGGGATTTAGGGAATGTTCTGGGATTTTTCCGTAATTTGGTGGGATATAGAGGAGACTTGATGAATTTTGCGGGATTTTTCTTAGATTTTGTGGAAACTTGTGGAGGTTTTGTGGGATTTTTTGTGGAATTTTGTGGGATATAGAGAATATTTTGGCATTTTGAGGGATTTTTCATGTATTTTGTGGGAATTTGTGGATATTTTGTGGGATGTTTCTGGAATTCAGTTGGGTTTTGAGGAGATTTAGGGAATTTTGTGGGATTTTTGAGGAATTTTGTGAATTTTCCTGGAATTCTGTGGGATTCTGCAGATACGTGAACAATTTTGAGGATTTTTTTTTAGATTTTGTGAGAATTTGTGGAGATTCTGTAGGATTTTTCTGGAATTTTGTGGGCCTTTTCAAAGACTTCGTGGGATATTGAGGAGATTTTGGCATTTTGAGGGATTTTTCATGTAATTTGTGGGAATTTGTGGAGATTTTATAAGATGTTTCTGGAATTCTGTTGGGTTTTGAGAAAATTTAGGGAATTTTGTGGCATGTTCCTGGAATTTGGTATGGTTTTAAGGTGATTTAGGGAATTTTGTGGGATTTTCCTTGAATTTTAAGGAAATTAGTGGGGATTTTGTGGGATGTTTCTGCAATTTGGTGGGGTTTTGAGAAGATTTGGGGTATTTCGTGAAAATTTTTCAGGAACTTTTGTGTATTTTTCCTGTGAATTGTGTGGAATTCTGAGGAGGCTTGAAGAATTTTGAGGAATTTTTCTTATATTTGGTAAACATTTGTGGATATTTTGTGTGATTTTTGTGGAATTTTGTGGGATATTGAGGAGATTTAGGGATTTTGAGGGATTTTTCTTGAATTTTGTGGGAATTTGTGGAGATTTTGTGGGATGTTTCAGGAATTCAGTTGGGTTTTGAAAAAATTGAAGGAATTTTGTGGGATGTTTCTGGAATTTTGTGGGGCTTTTCAAGAATTTTGTGGTATTTTGAAAAGATTTAGTGAATTTTGTGGTGGTTTTCCTGAATTTTGTGGTAATTTGTGGAGATTTTATGAGGCGTTTCTGGAATTTGGAAGAGTTTTCAGAAGATTCTGGGACTTTTGAGGAATTTTTCTGGAATTTTGGAAGGCTTTTCAAGGATTTTTTTGGATTTAGTGGAGACTTGATGAATTTTGCGGGATTTTTCTTGAATTTGTGGATATTTGTGGAGATTTTGTGGGATGTTTCTGGGACTTGGTAGGGTTTTGTGAAGATTTAGGGAATTTTGAGTGATTTGTCCGGAATCTTGTGGGCCTTTTCAAAGACTTTGTGTGGTTTTGAGGAGACTTGAAGAATTTTGTGGAAATTTTCTTCGATTTTGTGGAAACTTGTGGAGGTTTTGTGTGATTTTTGTGGAATTTTGTGGAATATTGAGGAGATTTAGGGATTTTGAGGGATTTTTCATGTATTTTGTGGAAATTTGTGGAGATATTGTGGGATGTTTCTGGAATTCAGTTGGGTTTTGAGGAGATTTAGGGAATTTTGAAGGGATTTTTGAGGAATTGTGTGGGTTCTTCTGGAATTCTTTGGGATTCTGGGGAGACTTGAAGAAATTTGAAGAATTTTTTTTAGATTTTATGGGAATTTGTGGAAATTCTGTAGGATTTTCTGGAATTTTGTGGGCCTTTTGAAGGACTTTGTGGGATTTTGAGAAAAGTAGAAGAATTCTTAGAAATTTTTGAGAGAGTTCGTGGAAACATGTGGAGCTTTTGTGTGATGTTTGTGGAATTTTGTGGGATATTGAGGAGATTTTGGCATTTTGAGGGATTTTTCCTGTATTTTGTAGAGATTTGTGGAGATTTTGTGGGATGTTTCTGGAATTTTGTTTGATATTGAGGAGATTTTGTGGGATGTTTCTGGAATTTTGTGGGGCTTTTCACGAATTTTGTGGGATTCTGAGGAGGCTTGAAGAATTTTTCTTCGATTTTGTGGAAACTTGTGGAGGTTTTGTGTGATTTTTGTGGAATTTTGTGGGATATTGAGGAGGTTTTGGCATTTTGAGGGATTTTGTTCTTGAATTTTGTGGTTATTTGTGGAGATTTTGTAAGATGTTTCTGGAATTCAGTTGGATTTTGAGAAGATTTAGGGAATTTTGTGGCATATTCCTGGAATTTGCTATTTTTTTAAGATGATTTAGGGAATTTTGTGGGATTACTCTTAAATTTTATGGAAATTAGTGGGGATTTTGTGGGATATTCCTGGAATTTGGTAGGGTATTGAGAAGATTTAGGGAATTTTGTGGGATTTTTCTTGGATTTTGTGGAAATTTGTGGAGATTTTGTGGGATGTTTCTGCAATTCAGTTGGGTTTTGAGAAGATTTGGGGAATTTTGTGGGATTTTTCAGGAATTTTGTGAATTTTTCTGGGATTCTGTGGGATTCTGAGGAAACCTGAAGAATTTTGAGGAATTTTTCTTAGATTTTCTGGAAACTTGTGGAGGTTTTTTGGGATTTTTGTGGAATTTTGTGGGATATTGAGGAGATTTAGGGATTTTGAGGGATGTTTCTTGAATTTTGTGAGAATTTGTGGAGATTTTGTGGGATGTTTCTGGAATTCAGTTGGGTTTTGAGAAGATTTAGGGAATTTTGTGGGATGTTTCTGGAATTTTGCTGGATATTGAGGAGATTTTGTGGGATATTTCTGGACTTTTGTGGGGCTTTTCAAGAATTTTGTGGTATTTGGAAAAGATTTAGCAAATTTGGTGGTGTTTTTCTTGAATTTTGTGGTTATTTGTGGAGATTTGATGGGGCGTTTCTGCAATTTGGTAGAGTTTTCAGGAGATTCAGGGAATGTTGAGGGATTTTTCTGGAATTTTGGAAGGCTTTTCAAGGATTTTGTGGGATTTAGAGGAGAGTAGATTAATTTTGTAGGATTTTTCATGTATTTTCTGGACATTTGTGGAGATTTTTTTGGGATGTTTCTGGAACTTGGTAGGGTTTTGAGAAGATTTAGGGAATTTTGAGGGATTTTTCAGGAATTTTGTGGGCCTTTTCAAAGACTGTGTGGTTTTGAGAAGAGTTGAATTTTGAGGAATTTTTCTTAGATTTTGTGGAAACTTGTGGAGGTTTTGTGGGATTTTTGTGGAATTTGGTGGGATATTGAGAAGATTTTGAGATTTTGAGGGATTTTTCATGTATTTTGTGGTTATTTGTGGAGATTTTGTGGGATTTTTGAGGAGATTTTGTTGGATATTGAGGAGATTTAGGGATTTTGAAGCATTTTTCTTGAATTTTGTTGGTTATTTGTGGAGATTTTGTGGGATGTTTCTGGAATGTGGTAGAGATTTCTGAACATTTAGGGAATTTTGAGGGATTTTTCTAGAACTTAGTGTATTTTTCTGGAATTTTGTGATATTTTGGGAAAATTTAAATAATTTTGATGGATTTTTCTTGAGTTTTGTGAAAATTGGTGGAGATTTTCTGGGATTTTTCTGGAATTTTGTGTGGATTTTAAAGGATTTTGTTGGATTCTGAGGGGACTTGAAGGCCCGTCTCCCCTAGGAACACGCACGTGCTGCCCGCCCGAGTGGATCGGCCTTCGCTGCTACCACGGCGATGGGGCGACCATCTGGTCCCTGGGCGTGCTGCTGTTTGAGATGGTGTGCGGGTACTTACCCTTGGAGAAGGAGCGAGACATCGTCTTGGGGCAGCTCTTCTTCCCGCAGGAGGCCTCTCCAGGTTGCTATGGGGCCTGAAGAAGGCAGGCTTTGGCAGGTGGCAGCGCGCAGCCCAGCCCGGCCCTCCCGCAGCTGCGTGGGACGTCCATGTGCCCTCAAGGGCCGGCTGCAGCAGGTGGCCCGTGGCAGGCTGGCTGTGGCACGCTTGGCTGAAGGAGGGGACGCTTGTCCTGCCGTGCCGCTCTCCCGCCAAGGCCAGCTCCCAGCACACGCAGCGTGGCCCGGCTTCTGCAGGCGCCGGCAGCAGCTGGGCAGGAGCCTTCTGCAAGTGAGCGCCGCTTTCTGCCTTCTCTCCCCAGAGTGCCAACATCTGATCCGCTGCTGTTTGTCCAAGCACCCCATGGATCGGCCAGTGCTGGAGCAGATCTTCTACCACCCTTGGGTGTTGGGCGGCCATTTCTGATGCCTTGCCGCAGCCTCTGCAGCACCCAGTTCCCGTGTCCCACGCAGGACTGAGGGCCCAGGAAATAAAAGAACCCGAAACCCGATGCGGGCTGGCAAGTCTGGTCCTTGTTAGCAACTTCAGCTAAGGGAACCTCTTGGCAAAAGGGGTAATCAGAGCGTTCCCTTCAGCCTTTGTCAAGCTTTTGGTGCCTTTCCTCCAGGTTGTCCCTCAAAATCAGAGAGGGGTAGAGCCTGCACCAGTCCCCCCAAATCAGTGGGAGGCAGAGACTACTCCCAGGCCCCTCAAAACTGGAGGAGGATGGAGACGATCCCTGGGCCCCCAACACTGAAGGGAGATAAATACCCGGCCCCCCCAAAATAAGAGATGGATGGAGCCCACAGAGGCCCCCAAGTCAGAGGGGGAAGGGGAGACTGCCAGGCCCCCTAAAGAGGAGGGGAATTGTGCCTGTGCCAGCCCCACAAATTGCAAGGGGACAGAGAACAGCCCTGGCGGGCAAAGGGCAAAGAGCGGCCGGGGGCTGCCAGGATGGTGACAACACTGGCACCCCCCAAATCAGAGAGGGACAAAGAGCCCGCACAGGCTTCCCAGGAGAAGAAAGGGAGCAGCAAATATCCCCTGTCCCCCTAAGTCAGAGGGGCACAGACACAACGCCCACCCCCCTATAGTGGAGGGGGACAGACACAAAAGGCCCTACAAAAAGAGCATGGGGAACCAAAAGCACTGCTGGCCCCACAAAGGTAAGGAGGATGGAGAAACTCCCCATCTGTCCTTGTTTGGGAAGACAGGTTTCTGTTAGGGAGGGCAGGGGCCTCCCCTGTAATGGAAATGTAGACCCCCTCCCTCTGAATCATTATAATTTTGAACTCAAGGGGCTCTCAGACAGAGATCTGGGGATAGGAATAACAGTTCTTTACTAGTGTGTATAACAAGGCACACAAACAACAACAACTACAGCGTTAACAACAAAACAGAACCAGGGACCCTGTGACAGCCTTCTCGGCCAAGACGGGAAAGGATGGAGCAGAGGCTTTGCTTCACAAACCCCCTCGGGTTGGCAGTCAGTCCCAGTGCTCCTGCAGGGCTCTGAGGAACACTCAGCTGCAACAGCAGGGATGAGCTGAGATCCCGGGCCGGTGGCTGAGGTGGATCAGTAGCTCAGTGGTGGTGCCTGGCACTGCCACACGTCCCAGGAGGACAGGGGGTGTGAGGCCACCAACGAAGAAAGAAGAAGGAGAAGGAGAAGCAGCAGCTCCATCTGGGTGATGGCAAATTCCCTTCTCTCTGCAGCAACAGCACCCAGCAAAGTGTCCTTCTCTGAAGCTGAAGAAGCTGCCAAACTCTGCCCACCATCCCCTTTTCCTGTTCCTTTCCCCCCTGGGCCCAGCCGAACTCTTTGTGTTTCTCAAGTACCACCTGCAGTCAGGTTTTCCCTGCAACTAATGGGTAAAAATTCAACAGGTGAGCTAGAACTAAAAGAAGGTCACCTAACCCCCAACAGCTTCTCATCTCCATCTCTTTGCACTCCGAAAGCCAGGAGGGATCGATCTGTCACCTCAAAACCACTCAATCCCACTGAAAACAGCTCCATTTTACCCCAAAAGGGCTCAATCCCAACTCAAAAGCGCTTGTTCCTCCTCAGAAAATCTCAATCCCACACTAAAATTACTCAGTTCCACCGCCGCCAGGTGAGATGGAGTTGGAAGATGTTCTGGTTTAGGGCAAATTTGGAAGAAACCCTCTGAATGGGGTCCCTGTAAAAAGCAAATTAAAGTTGCCCCTCCCCTGAATATTTCAGGAAAACATTTTCTTGGAGAAAAGTGGAAAAATGCAGTTTATTTAACAATCCATGTATCTACAAGCATGAGCAAGATGAATAATATTAAAGAATAAATCCTCTGGCTGCTTGAAGAGATGGCAAAGCCAGAAAAGTCCTTTCCATGGGGTGTAGCTCAGCTCGCTCAGTCTCTTATCAGTTCCTCTGGCGCTGGAAAGGGCCCAGGCCCAGGCCCCCGTGGGCCAGAGCCATGAGCTCCCGGGGTTTGTCTGGGTTCTCAGTCCAGAGCAGCTTTGAACAGATCCAAGGAAAAAGGCAAAAAACACTCTGGGGAACTCCTGTGCCTCAGCTAGCTAAAAACCAACTAAACTAAACTAAAAACTAACTAAAAAGGAAACTGAACTGAAGTGCCGAGAAGCAAAGGAGAGCTCTGTCCCGCTGTCTGTCCCTGCTGCAGACGACACAGGCCAGGGAAGCGTGCAGGGCACTGAGTGCCATTTCTGCAAACAAACTGCAGCTTCTTCTTCCCCCCCTTGGCTCTCAGAGCCAGTCTTGAAGGTACAAAACTTAATAGGCAGCAGAAACAGAACAGACACCTGGGGATCCAAGGATCACAAAGTCACCCCAGGCCAGAAGGAGGTTGGGAGAAGTGGGATCCACATTTGGAGCGGTGGGATGGGGATTGTGTGGGGCTGGCTGGCTGGGCTGTATTTGATAGGAAATCAAACTTTCAGAGTTCCTGATTTGTGTCCCATTCATTTTCAGTCAGGTGCAGCTCTGTTTGCAGAGTGTCGCTGTGGCGCTCGAGACGGACACACGACGCAGCGAGGTTGGCATGGCAAGAGCAATCTTTATTGTTCAGAAGCTGCTTTTCCATGGTTGACTGTGGAGGCTGGGGAACTGCCTGATTCAGAGATCCTGGCCCTCCCTTGGAGTCAAGATACATTTTTCTAAGAGTGAGTAAAGTATCAGTCCCAGAAATCTTTGAGTAAGTTATGTTAAACTGTTACACTCCATTGCTGTTCTCCCCTGCCATCCCACCCCAATACCTGTATCCCAGTTTCCCCCAGCCCCTCTCCTCCCCTATAAATACCCCAGTTTATCCCCTGTTCCACAGAGCTGCTGTCACTGGCTCCCTTGGCCGAGGGCCCGGCTGTAATAAAGGCCAGTTCTCTGCGGAACGCCACACAGCGCTCTGCTCTCTCCCTCCGTGTCACCTGCACGCTGCCGCTGAGCTGAGCTGAGCTGAAATCACTCGCCGGGCAGAGGACGTGTCTGTGCCCCGGGCAGCCCAACCGCGGACCGCTTTTCCGGGAGTCGCGGCACCCCTGCCACCTCCACCGCCGCGGCAACCTATGAGAAAGCACAGCTGGGTTCTGCTCAGGCCATTTCAAACTACCTGGGGTATTTGGGACTTGCCCTTGCAAAGGCAGCATCTCAGGAAAAGTCCAAGTTTCTCTTCATGGACTCCCAGGATGTCTTGCCTTGGAAGGGATGTTGAGGGTTAGGTGGGAATTTTTACCCATTATGTGCTGGGAAACCTAACTACCGGTACTTAAGGGTGCTCACAAAAGACAAAGAGTAGCCGGGCCCAGGGTGGCGGGGAAGGGGGCAGAAAAAGGAGGGTGGGGACAGTTTTTGGCTGGCTTTTTTTTCCTCGGCTTCGGGGAAGAAAGACGTTCGTGCGCTGGGTCGCGGAGCTGCTTCTTCTCCTTCTCCCCTCTTGGTTGGTGGCCTCGCACCCCCTGTCCTGCCAGGCATCGCCGTGGAGCTGCTGATCCACCTCATCCACCAGCCCAGGATCTCAACTCATCCCTGCTGTTCCAGCTGACTGTTTCCTCGGAGCCCTGCAGGAGCACCGGGACTGACTGCCCGAGGGGTTTGTGAAAACAAAGCCTCTCCTCCATCCCGTCTCAGCCGAGAAAGCTGTCCCGGGGTCCCTGGTTCTGTTTTCTTGTTATTGCTGTAGTTATTGTTTGTTTGTTTACTGGTTATACTAGTAAAGAGCTGTTATTCCTATCCCCAGATCTCTGCCTGAAAGCCCCTTGATTTCAAAATTATAATAATTCGGAGGGAGGGGGTCTACATTCTTTCATCGCAAGGGAAGCTCCTGCTCTCCCTAGCAGACACCTGTCTTCTAGAACCAAGACAGATTTTGGCCGCCCAACGTGGGGCACTGAGAGAAAAAGGGCAAAAAAGGAATAACAGTTCTTAAATAACCTAACTTTTGTGTGCTGGATTTAGAAACCTTGTTAGGTAGAACCATGTTGTTTAGCTTACCCAGGTTTGTGGGCCATGTGGTCACAGCTATATTTCTCCCATTTGCTGCACCTTACCTAAATATGGGTCCTATAACTAAGGCTACTGTGGCTATTATCCAGCTTGTTTTGTGGGTTGATAAGGTGAGGAATTCGTGGATGTTTAACGTCCTCTGGACGGCGGGCTCATGGATTCAGAGCTGTCACACACTAACTGGATGGTTTTCAGGTTACTTTAATAATGGTACCTACTGGGAGAAAAAGACAGCTGGGGAAATTTTCTCCCAACCTTTCACCCAGTTCCTTGGGCCTACCCTGCCAGTTTTCAAAGGGCTAAAATCTTCTCTGTATGCTAATGACATCATACAGTGGCTGGTGTTGCTGATAGGCCTGTTCTACTTAGCCTTCAGAGACAAAGGGAAAGAGACCGGAAGTGCTGCTCCAGAGCCTGCCCCTGCCCCAGAGACAGGGAGTGCTGCTCCAGAGCCTGCCCCTGCCCCAGAGACAGGGAGTGCTGCCCCAGAGCCTGCCCCTGCCCCAGAGACAGGGAGTGCTGCTCCAGAGCCTGCCCCTGCCCCACAGCCCACCTCAGAAATGAACCACCCAGGGTGGGTGGGGGTGCTGGTGAAGGAGATGCATGAGATGGGCCAGATGCTAAAGGAGTGCATTTACTCAGCTGCTGGGAAACCCTTCCCCTGCCCCAAAGAGGGAGAGTCTGATGGTGCAGCAGTGGAACCCACAGATGTTACAACCATCCAGGTTCCAGATGAACCACAAGGGCAGTCACAGCCAGCAGCTGTTGCCCCTGTGGAAACGAGGAAGTCTAAGATGAAATCACAGCACCCTGCTGATAAGGATAAGAAAGGAGGGTCCTCACAACCCACAGGGGAGCCAGAAGTTGAAATCATTACTGAGTCTCTGACATATGACAGTCTCCGTAAGTTACAAAAAGACATTGTGAGGCGGGGGCGTGAGCCTTATACCACCTGGTTACTTCGGGTCTGGGACCTTATGGGTACAGGCGTGCAGCTGGATGGTGGTGAGGCAAGGAATGTGGGACCCTTGACGCAGGACTCAGGTGTGAATCAGATATTTGTCAGGGAGCAAGGGCCCCTTTCCCTCTGGGAGCGGCTTTTGATGAGTGTAAGAGAAAAGTTTGTCCATAGAGAGAGAATGGAAGAGCACTATCATAGAAGGGAATGGAAAACCATTGAGGAAGGGATCCAACAGCTGAGAGAAGTGGCTATATTAGAGGTCCTTTTTGGAAGGGGTGGACAGCATGATAATGACCCCGACAAAGTCAGGTGCACTGGGCAGATGTTGTGGAGTCTGGCAAATCTAGGGCCACGTGACTACACCACCTATATTGCAACGATTAATGCCGATAACGGCCGAGAGACGGTGGGTTCTGTTGCCACCAGGCTTAGAAATTATGACAGTATGGTCCATGGCCCACATCAGGCTAAGATTTCTGCTGTGATTAAGGAACTCAAAGAGGAGATGAGGGAAATGAGGGAAGAGATGAGGAAGAGCAGTTCCCATATGGCACCAGTGCGGGTCACAAGCCCAAAACTCCAAGCCCCACGTCCCCCAGCTAGAGAGAGAAGGTACACCTCACGAACTGAGCTGTGGTTCTTTCTACGTGACCATGGGGAAGACATGAGAAAGTGGGATGGGAAACCCACTTCTGCCCTGGCAGCACGAGTGCGTCAACTCAGGCAGGGAACCAGTAACCAGAAAGGTTCCACTAAAGTGAAGGTAGCCTCAGCCTCCCGTGACGAAACTGCCAGATATTACAGAAAAGAGGATGATCCCCTTGAAGGAACCTCTAGCATGTATGCCCAGGGAGGAGAGGATGACCAGTGCTAGAGGGGCCCTGCCTCTGGCCAGGAAGAGGCACGGGAAAACCGAGTCTTTTGGACGGTGTGGATCCGATGGCCTGGCACATCAGAGCCACAAAAATACGAAGCTTTAGTTGATACTGGTGCACAGTGTACCCTAATGCCATCAGGACATGTGGGGGCAGAACCTGTTTCCATTGCTGGGGTGACGGGGGGATCGCAGCAGTTGACTCTGTTAGAAGCTGAGGTGAGCCTGACTGGGAAGGAGTGGCAGAAACATCCCATTGTGACTGGCCCAGAGGCCCCGTGTATTCTGGGCATGGACTTCCTTCGAAATGGCTATTACAAAGACCCAAAGAGACTCAGGTGGGCTTTTGGAATAGCTGCTGTGGAGGCAGAGGACATTAAGCAATTGAACACCTTGCCTGGACTATCAGAGAACCCATCTGCAGTAGGACTCCTGAAGGTGGAAGAACAGCGAGTGCCAATTGCCACCTCGACAGTGCACCGCCGACAGTATCGGACAAATCGAGATGCTGTGATCCCCATCCACAAGATGATCCGAGAACTGGAGAGCCAAGGGGTGGTCAGCAAAACCCACTCACCCTTCAACAGCCCCATCTGGCCTGTGCGCAAGTCTGACAGAGAATGGAGACTGACTGTGGACTATCGTGCATTGAATGAAGTGACTCCACCGCTGAGCGCTGCCGTGCCGGACATGCTGGAGCTCCAGTATGAGCTGGAGTCCAAAGCAGCGAAGTGGTACGCCACTATTGACATTGCCAATGCATTTTTCTCCATTCCCTTGGCAGCAGAATGCAGGCCTCAGTTTGCCTTCACGTGGAGGGGAGTGCAGTACACCTGGAACCGACTGCCCCAGGGGTGGAAGCACAGCCCCACCATCTGCCATGGACTGATCCAGGCTGCCCTGGAAAAGGGTGAGGCTCCAGAACATCTGCAGTACATTGATGACATCATTGTGTGGGAGAACACAGCAGTGGAAGTATTTGAGAAAGGAGAAAAGATCATCCAGATTCTGCTAGAAGCCGGCTTTGCCATCAAGAAGAGCAAAGTCAAAGGACCTGCTCGAGAGATCCAGTTCCTGGGAGTAAAGTGGCAAGATGGACGGCGTCAGATTCCCACTGAGGTCGTCAATAAGATCACTGCAATGTCTCCACCAGCCAACAAGAAGGAAACACAAGCTTTCCTAGGTGCCATAGGTTTTTGGAGGATGCACATTCCTGAGTACAGCCAGATCGTGAGCCCTCTCTACCTGGTTACCCGAAAAAAGAATGATTTCCACTGGGGCCCTGAACAGCAGCAAGCCTTTGCTCAGATCAAACAGGAGATCGCTCATGCAGTAGCCCTTGGCCCAGTCAGGACAGGACCAGATGTGAAGAACGTGCTCTACTCTGCAGCCGGGAACAATGGCTTGTCCTGGAGCCTTTGGCAGAAAGTGCCTGGGGAGACTCGAGGCCGACCACTGGGATTCTGGAGCCGAAGCTACAGAGGGTCCGAAGCCAACTACACTCCCACAGAGAAGGAAATCTTAGCTGCCTATGAAGGAGTTCAAGCCGCCTCAGAAGTGATTGGCACAGAAGCACAACTCCTCCTGGCACCCCGACTGCCAGTGCTGGGGTGGATGTTTAAAGGAAAGGTCCCCTCTACCCACCACGCCACCGACGCTACATGGAGCAAGTGGATCGCCCTCATCACGCAGCGCGCCCGTATTAGAAACCCAAATCGCCCTGGGATTTTGGAGATAATTACAAACTGGCCAGAAGGTGAAAACTTTGGTCTCACTGATGAAGAGGAGCAGGAACAAGTGACACGGGCTGAAGAAGCTCCACCGTACAACCAGCTGCCAGCAGAAGAAACACGCTACGCTCTGTTCACTGATGGTTCCTGTCGCATTGTAGGGATGAACCGGAAGTGGAAAGCAGCCGTATGGAGCCCCACACGACAGGTCGCAGAGGCCACTGAAGGAGAAGGTGGATCAAGCCAACTTGCTGAACTCAAAGCTGTTCAACTGGCCCTGGACATTGCTGAAAGAGAGAAGTGGCCAAAGCTCTACCTCTACACAGATTCATGGATAGTAGCCAACGCTCTGTGGGGATGGCTGGAAAGGTGGAAAAGGGCCAACTGGCAACGCAGAGAAAAGCCAATCTGGGCTGCTGATGAGTGGAAAGACATCGCCACCAGGGTAGAGAAACTGTCTGTGAGGGTCCGTCATGTAGATGCCCATGTCCCCAAGAGTAGGGCTAATGAAGAGCACCGAAACAATGAGCAGGTGGATCAGGCTGCAAAGATAGAGGTGTCAAAGACAGACCTAGATTGGCAACACAAGGGAGAGTTGTTCCTAGCTCGATGGGCCCATGACGCCTCAGGTCATCAGGGTAGAGATGCCACCTATAAGTGGGCACGAGACTGAGGGGTGGATCTAACCATGGACAGTATTTCTCAGGTTATCCATGACTGTGAGACGTGTGCCACGATCAAGCAGGCCAAGCGGTTGAAGCCCCTCTGGTACGGTGGGCGGTGGTCCAGATACAAGTATGGGGAGGCCTGGCAGATTGACTACATCACACTGCCCCAAACCCGTCAAGGCAAGCGCTATGTGCTCACGATGGTAGAAGCCACCACTGGATGGTTGGAAACCTACCCTGTGCCTCATGCCACTGCCCGGAACACCATCCTGGGACTTGAAAAGCAGGTCCTTTGGAAGCATGGCACCCCTGAGAGGATTGAGTCAGACAATGGGACTCATTTCAAGAACAGCCTTATAAACAGCTGGGCTAGGGAACATGGCATTGAGTGGGTGTATCATATCCCCTACCATGCACCTGCTGCTGGAAAAGTTGAACGATGCAATGGCCTGCTTAAAACCAGCTTGAAGGCGCTGGGTGGGGGAACTTTCAAGAACTGGGAAATTAATTTAGCAAAAGCCACATGGTTAGTGAACACCCGAGGTTCCACTAACCGAGCAGGCCCTGCCCAATCTGAGCCCTTTAGAACGACAGATGGAGATAAGGTTCCAGTGGTACATATGAGAGGTATGCTGGGAAAAACTGTTTGGGTTAATTCTGCCTCCAGCAAAGACAATCCAATCCGTGGGGTTGTCTTTGCTCAAGGACCGGGTTGCACTTGGTGGGTGATGCAAAAAGATGGAGAGACCCGGTGCATACCTCAAGGGGACCTGGTTTTAGGGTGAACTACCCATGACACTGTGCTTGTATCTGTATCTGCATGTACATATGTATATAGTTAAAGTAGTATGTGTTAGTGTATAATTTAAAGGTTTAATATTTGATGTAACATTTTAGTATGGGAAAAAATTCGGGGTGGATAGTGTTGAGGGTTAGGTGGGAATTTTTACCCATTATGTGCTGGGAAACCTAACTACCGGTACTTAAGGGTGCTCACAAAAGACAAAGAGTAGCCGGGCCCAGGGTGGCGGGGAAGGGGGCAGAAAAAGGAGGGTGGGGACAGTTTTTGGCTGGCTTTTTTTTCCTCGGCTTCGGGGAAGAAAGACGTTCGTGCGCTGGGTCGCGGAGCTGCTTCTTCTCCTTCTCCCCTCTTGGTTGGTGGCCTCGCACCCCCTGTCCTGCCAGGCATCGCCGTGGAGCTGCTGATCCACCTCATCCACCAGCCCAGGATCTCAACTCATCCCTGCTGTTCCAGCTGACTGTTTCCTCGGAGCCCTGCAGGAGCACCGGGACTGACTGCCCGAGGGGTTTGTGAAAACAAAGCCTCTCCTCCATCCCGTCTCAGCCGAGAAAGCTGTCCCGGGGTCCCTGGTTCTGTTTTCTTGTTATTGCTGTAGTTATTGTTTGTTTGTTTACTGGTTATACTAGTAAAGAGCTGTTATTCCTATCCCCAGATCTCTGCCTGAAAGCCCCTTGATTTCAAAATTATAATAATTCGGAGGGAGGGGGTCTACATTCTTTCATCGCAAGGGAAGCTCCTGCTCTCCCTAGCAGACACCTGTCTTCTAGAACCAAGACAAGGGACCTTAAAGCTCCTCTTGTTCCAACTCTCAGCACACTCAGGACACCTTCCCCTAGACCAGCTTGCTCCAAGCCCCATCCAACCTGGCCTTGAACCCTTCCAAGGGTCAGACAATCACAGCTTCTCTGCAACCTGGTCTATTCCTCCCACATCTAAAATAATACCAAACTTAGCAGCCTCAGAGACAGATTTCTATTCAATATCTCCATTTTAATAGGGAAGAAATATGGCAAAACTTGTTTGCATCTGACTTTGCAAAATCAACACGAGCTCTTCAGAAAGGGCTGCCGCCCACCCACTTTGCTTATTTTTCCCCATTTGGTGGAACATTTGCATTTTGTTGTTGTTTGGAGCAGTATTTTAATGTATCTGGCTGAGGCTGCTTCAAATAGTCCAGCGAGATACCAGGGTGTGAGGGGTGGAAAACTGAGCACTTACACATCCAGTACTTCTCTTGTTGGAAGTCTTCAATCCCACCTCTCTGCTGGGATGAAATAGGTGCAACTCATCCAATTTCTAAAGTATCGTGCATCAAGCTGACACTATTTGAAGACTTCAAAATAGAAAAGCCAATTGAAACAAACCTCTGCTCCTTTCCATTTTCTCTGTTCCAGAGTTTAGGACAGAAGACAGAAGAGAAAGATTGTTTTGGGAACAATGTTTTCAGGGCTCTAAAAAGAATATCAAAACCGCTCTGCCGCACTCTCAACTCTTGCAGTGCCAAAAAGCACTGGCTGGCTTTGCTCACAGACTCACAATTGTGGTGGCATTTCTAGCATGCCACAGGACAGCGATGTTTTTCCTTTTCTCCTGGAAATACCTACAGCACTTCTGGCTAGCAAGGCAAACATGAGCCTCTTTTAGTGGCCCTTGAAATTGGACATGTGAAATGAGGTACACAAAGCCACAGGCCAGCTGAACCTGGGATCTCTGAATGGGCCTTCACATTCTTCCCAGGAAGATGAATGAGAATCACTATTTTGGCAGGGAAACTGCATCAGCTGGCAATTTGGAGTAGAAAATGTGCTTTCTGCTCCTCTCAGAGCCAAAACTCCTACCCATTTCTTGCAAGTCCTTCTTAGATAAGGACCATGTTCAACTGAGTGACAGTGAAGCCAAATGGCAATCCAGGAATCAATTGTCCTGTACACAATCTCCTCCATCCACATGCAAGGTTACTCAGGGGCACACAGGAGGAAGGAAGAAACCCAAATGCATCATTGGACATAAAGTCAGACGTGTTGAGGGATGAAGAAATCTTGCAGAACTATGGAAACCTGCCCTGAAAAGCCAGTTCAGGGAGAGCCTGAGCTGTTTTGTGCTTCTAGGCCTGAAGATGCTCAGGATCCTTCCCAGATGCTCAGCAGGCAGTAGGATTGTGCCTGAATCTGGCTCTGGAAATGCCAGTGCCTCAACTGAGAGCTGTGGCAATGATTTCCATTGCATGGAGAGGGGCCACAGTCCTGCAAGAGTCTTTCAGCAGAGCAAACAGCAGCCTGGAGGGTGGGCAATGCTGCATCTGTACCACTGCATGCTCATCCTTCACCGTAATGCAGAGCTGCCCCCAAAGCTGCCATGGATCACTTTTTAGATTTCTCCTGTTGGATATATTTTGGAGAAGTTCTAGATGGCTTTGGATGGAGATCCTGTAGGAAGCAGCCATTCACCTGCAGTGATATCTTTACAACTGATCCTAACTTCTCATTGCCTTTGGTTTTATTTGGGGTTTTTTATCCGTTTGTTTGATTGGTTTCTTTGGGTTTGTTTCTTTGCGTTTTTGTCTCTTTTGGTTTGAGATTTTTTCCTTTTTTATAAATGACTGGTGAACTTGGCACAGCCAAACTCCAGAAAACGTAAACCAGGCTTGACTTTCCAGAAATGACTTTTGGCTGGCTTTAGCTGCATTCCCCAGGATCAGGATCCCCAGTAGATATTTGCAGGTTTTGCTCTGCATCTTCAGCTTGCCCTGACTTTGCTCAGTGTTTCACCAATGGAGAAGACAATGGATATTTTGCCAAACCTCCTTTCAAACAACCAAACTTGTGGCAGCACGACAGAAAAGAAGAAAATATTCCCCAGTTAGAACAGAGCCAGAGTCCCACCATTTTCCCCCCCACTTTTATTGATTTTCTACATTTAGAGGCAAAGCTTTGTTACCACTGAAGATGAATAGATCACACGGACACAGGTCGAGGTGTGGTGAAAAGAAGAGCCGAGTTTATTTTCCCTCCCAGGATTTATAGGCTTTTGACCACGGCCAAGGATTGGATGGTCAGGATAACACTTTCTCACTGCACTGGCCATGAGAGATGCCCATCACAAGACGTGTAACAGAAAGAATGTACACATATCTATGTTTACAGTTACTGTCTTGGGAAAGTCTCTAGAAAACTATGTTAGCAAGCTCAGAAGCTGAGTTTTCAGGGCGACAAAGCTTCCATCTCTCACTTCCTGATGCTCTTTGCTACCCTTTAGCCTTCACCCCCACGCATCGGACTGCTGTCCATGTGGGGCTGGGGATGCTCAGCCTGGAAAGAGAAGGTGCTGGGGAGGCCTCCCTGCAGCTCTAGGAAAGATGGGCACAGAGAGGAGAAGCCTTTCAACTGCAGGAGTGAGATTGAAGTTGCATCTAATGAAGCTGCTCTTTTCCACTCAGGCTGCTGGGGCACTGGCCCAGGCTGTGCACACAGCCTGGGGATGCTCCATCCTTGGCAACATCCAAGGCCAGCTGGGAGCAGGGCTCTGAGCAACATATTCTGGGGGAAGATTGCTCCGCTTGGAACAAGATGGTCTTTAGGGTCCCTTCCAAGCCCAGCCACCCAGGGATTCCATCATTCTATGGTCTCCGTTGTCCACTTCAGCCTGGGCCTGGGCTCCTGGCAGTGATGTCACAGTGCACGCTCCAGCTAGAACTTCCAGCATCCAGCAACGGCCACAACACAACCCTTGGCTTGTTGTGTCAGCACGCTCTTCTCAGTGCTCCAAGGCTACCCCTGTCACCTTGTTGCCACCAGCTCCCTGATTCCCCCAGCAGTCCTGAAAGCTGCCCATTGCTTAGATTTTGATATTCATCCCTGCAGGATGTCTACATTTGTTCCAAAGAAGGTATGGTACTATTCCATGGAGGTGGACACCCCGCAGCTTCCTGGGTGGGCTGGAGCTGTGTGGGGTAGAGTGGTAAAGGGACCCCACTCCGAGATTTTGCTACCTCTGCAGGCTGGATTAGATAGAGAGGAGGAGATGGAGGTTGACACACAAATCAATACAGAAGAGGACATGGAAGTTGATGGAGAGGAGACCAATGAGGAAGAGATGGAGGTGGAAATGGAAGAGACAGTAGAGGAGATGGAGGTGGAAATGGAAGATCACATTGAGCAGATGGATATTGATGGAAAAGATGAGGAGGAGGACATGGTCTTGGGATGAAGACCGATGCCAGCAGCAGAACAGGCAGGTGCTCCCCACGTGCAGAGAGGGTTCCCTGCTGCCAGACTGGGGCTGGGCTGGGCACTCCCTGCTCAGGGGCACGGTAGCCCATGCACTGGATTCTGGTGGCCATCCCTGGCCTGGCCTGGCCTTGCTTTGGGCCACACAAGCCCTGTTCCAGTGCCTGGGCCACAGCCCCCAGCCCCAGCCAGGCTCACTTCTGGCAGCAGAGTCCCCCTGTGCCAGTGTCCCAGCCCGGGAGCACATGGAACACCCCTCTATGCCTGACTGCACTGACCGTGCTACTTGTTTTTCTTCCAGGACTGAAGCACATCCCAGACACAGATGCACCCACCTGTATATACGTTTTGGAGTTGTTGTCTTCACCATAGAGATTTTAGAGTTTAAGTTTTCTGTAAATACGTTTCATATAGTTTTGTTAGATAAGTTCTTAGGTAAATAGGTTCTATAGTTTGTTGTTGTTATTGTTACAAATATTCTGACAATGTAAATACGTTGTGTAGTTCATTCTTGTTCCTTTTCTTCTACAAATAAACATTCTTTGTTTTTCACACCCCAGTTCTCTTTGCATTTGCTTCGGGCACATTTGCAAAGTTGTGGTTTCCACTCGCTCCAGGTTCCCAGGGCTGGATGTCCCAGAGGGAGCTGGCACAGCCACCCCAGCAGTGGCTCCCTGTGCACAGGGGGTCCCACTGACAGAGCTCACCCTCTCCTTGCAGTTTCTCTGGACACACTTGGGAGCTGGAGGGGCAAATCCCAGTGGGCCCTGTCCCATGGCATCCCACATGGGAGCAGGGCTGAGGCTCATCCATGGCTCTTCCCTGGCTAGCCCCAGGGCTAAGGAGGCTGCACTGGGCTGCGGGCAGCCTGCTTCCTGGGCACCCTGAGGGGCTGGAGCCAGCCTGGAGGGAGCCTCAGCACAGGGGCCTCTGGCCTACATGCACCAACATTTCCTTTGCAAACCCCCTCTGTCACCACACTCTGCTACAAGCACAACATCAGTTGTTCCTCCTACTTCAAGGGGAGACCTTAATTGGCACAAATTTGTCCCTTGGACTTTCTAGCACAGCAAATGGCAGCGCTTGCAATCCCTCTTCTGCACTCCCTGCTCAGGCACCAAAACATTGGAACCTGCCAGAACATCTTGAATTAGCACCAACCCGCAGAGAGCTACAGGGGGAGAACCTACCCCCAACCACACAGGGACATTGATGGGCTGGGGCAGAGCTGAAACTAAAGTATTTTAATGCCAAGAGACAGGATTTTTTATTGCTGAATTCATTCTCCCACAACAAGAATGAAAGCTTTCAGTCTCCTCAGCTGCCACACATGTCTATTGCCAAGGTTTGCTTCTGGGTTACCACTGATTTTTATTCATCTCTACAGAACTTAGCTTTTCCTGGCTAACATGCAGAGATGATATTTCAGAGCCAGATGAGCTCAGCACAGCTTGTGCAACACGCAGGATTTCCACACCCAGAGATTCAGGCCATGGAAACTGATATTTTTTCGTCTGTGTGCAAAGATCACTGGAAGGATGTCAGTGATGTACCACACACTTCTCAGAGCTGTCCCTTCTATCCAGCTCTCCCCAGTCACTTCACACACTTCACTCCAAGCAGGTTCTGATTGAGTTCAGGATCACATGGGATTTCATCCTGGCTTTTCTTCATGTTCTCCTGAGCTGTCTCCAGACACAGTGTGTGGGCACTGCAGCAGCATTAACGGGGCACCTCCCTGACACTGAGATTCATGTCACAACTTTTCATCAAAAGCAGCAAAGAAATGATTCCCACTGGGTCCCACACGGCTCCCTGGCAACTCTGTGCTGCTGCAGCTCCAGCACCAGGCCTGGTGCACAGGAATTTCAGGAGGAGACACACCGAAGGAATCAGCCATTCTCAGAGAAGAAACATCTGTTTGCATGGCCCAAATCCCCACAACACTGCAGACTCTGGTGACCCACACTCTGCATTTGCACTTCAGCCTCTGTGCCTCACTTTCCCTCTCACTAAAGTCCCCCCAGTTTCCCTCATGCTCAGATTCCCAAGAGAATTCAAAGCAGCATTAGGAGCAGGGAGAGATGATGGGAGCTGTCCCAAGGCTCGACCAAATTTCTCAGGCCTGACAAATCTAGCCAAGGACAGAGGAAAAAGCTGCATGAAAAAGGTGTGAAATCAAAGCAGGAATCAAATTTAGGTAGAATGAGAGCAGCTGAAGAGCTTTTCAGTGTTTGCAACAAGATTAGAAGCTCCAGGTCCAGGAGGGATTCAACATTTTCCCCACTCTAACAACTCTGGGATGCAAATTGCAGCTCAAATCCTTCTCCCCAGCTCTGGGACTTGTTCAGCCCGCAACATGGTGCTGAATTTTTCAAGCAAAGTGGAAGCTGGTCAGAGAGGTGGCTTGCAAATCAAAATCACAGCGGACAGCTTGGAAGCAGCAGCCAGAGCAAAGAGAGGCAGAGCCTGGCCCTGGGGTGCAGCACAGCCACACAACACATGCCTGAAACTCTAAGACATGAAAGAATTTGCCACGGGAGACACAGAAGGTACTTGATGGAATCCTGCCTCCTTCACGATGCATCAGCACGCAGGAGAACACTAGGATGAAGATGACAGCACCTTCTGCTGCTGCTTCCATCTCCTGAGTCAAATCTTATAGAGGAATGGCTAGAGAGCAAAGGTCACTTTCCCATGCAGCAGTTAGCTGGGAAAGAAATAGACAATGGAGTACAGTTGGTGTGAGATGTTGCAAAAGTCAGGAAGGCCTTGATGATAACTGTTAACTGAGAACAGAACACTGTAGTCAGAAGAATGTGAATTCAGCATAGATGAGCGATCACAGGAATGTAGAATTAGGTGGAGTTGACCTTAAATGAAATATCCAATAATGAGATTGCTTTTGCACTATGTATGAGCCTAATTATTGATGCTATATAAGTGGTTTTAGAATTACCAATAAATGAGACTTGCTGATCATTCATATTGAGTGCTGCATTTCTCCCGCCGAACTCAACAAATGGCGCCCGAACAGCAGGGACATTTGGGACCTTTGGAACCCTAGGAACCTTTGGGACACTTGGAATATTTGGAACCCTCAGGACCTTTGGAACCTTTGGAAACTTTTGGGACCCTGAAAAGGAATCGGAGTCGGCCACGGGAGTCGGCGACAGGGGACGGGTCCTTTGCAGCAAGGACGGCGAAAAGCAACAGCTGTGCTGCGATCCAGGCAACCTCGGAGGAGGGTCCTGAAAACACAGCAACGTTGCCGCGCCCAGGCGACCTTATAGAAGAGTCCTGCCGTAACGTGCTGCCGAAACCTTGTAGGGGCTGCAACAGCGCGCGCTGACGGTAAGATGGAAAGGCAAGCAGCATATGATTTATTTACCTGCTTTTTAGAAAAGTGACAGGTTAAAAATCTTGATTTGCGCAAGGAGCTTCCTGAACTTCTTGCTTATGGGTATGCTCAGGGTTGTTTTCAGAATCCCCATACAGTTCATGAATTAAGTGAGTGGCGAAAGTTTGGAGATAAATTGTGGGAGGCTACTTTAGATGATGATAAAACTGCTAAAAAATTGGGAAAACTGTGGCGGATAGTTCATAATGCTCTCTTGCAGTATCAGGCTGAACAGGCAGCTGCCATGCAGGCATCTGCAGTTATGTCAAAAAACAGGCTTTTACAGGGAATTAATGAGTGTTCATTGCCGCCCGCCACAAATACAATAATTTTAAACCCTCCCGCGCAGTCACTGACCTCTGCTGCAGCTGCTAATTCTTTTGTGTCATCTCAAATTCCTTCACCTACTAACCTTGATTCTGGAACGGAGCCTTCTGCACCATTACCATCCTCCCCTATGGGAAATAAATCTGTCCCTGGGGAAAGGAGTGAATTAGGTGAGGCTATTGCACGGGAAAGAAGGGAGACATGGGCTGTGTTAGCACGGAATATTTTGCAAGAAGGAGATCAGGAAATAGCAGACGCTGTATTGGAAGTAGCATGTCCCGTAACCTTTGCACCAATGCAAGGGGGAGGAATACAAGCTCAAATTACAGCTTTAGATTGGAAATGGTTATCACAGTTGCGGTCTACAGTCAGTCAGTTTGGAGTGACCAGTGAACCGGTTAGACAGATGATTGATTATTTGTGGGGTACACAGATTTTGTTGCCTTCAGATTGTAAGAGTATTATGAAATTGATTCTTAGTCAGCATCAGCAGTTGTTGTTTAATGCACACTGGCAAGCTTATTGTCAAGAAAGTGTAAATGTGCAAAGACAGGCAGGTGATCCATTGCATGGGCTGACTTTGGAAGAACTTATGGGCTTAGGAGTATATAGTCAAGTGGAAGCACAAGCAATTTTGGGACCAGATAAGTTGAGAGAAGGAATGCGGTTAGCACGAGCTGCATTTGATAGGATTAAGGAGCCAGGAGGTATTTCATCTTATATGGGTATTAAACAAGGGCGAGATGAGCCATTTGGAGCATTTATTGATAAAGCAGCTTCAGCTATAGAGAGGGCAGGTGTTCCTGAATATATGAGGGGAGCATTGTTAAAACAATGTGCATTACAAAATTGTAATCCAGCAACCAGGTCAGTTTTGAGTTCCTTAAATGCTAACTGGACTATTGAAGAGGCATTAGAGAGGATGTCTAATATACCGGTGGGCTCACAGGCAATGTTGGTCCAGGCAATTAAAGAACTAGGAAAGGGGTTAGAAAAACAGGCTGCATCTATAGAAAAGCAGGTTGCATCTAATCAGAGTCAGGTTTTAGCAGCTCTTGCACCCCTACAAGCGGCCACAATCAACAATGGCAGAATTCCAGCCTCTCGACTCAAATGTTTTCGCCGTGGCAACCTTGGACATGTACGGAAGGAATGCTCTGTACCATCTGTTTGGTGCAATCAGTGTCGGTCCAATACCCATGCTGATAATATTTGCCGCCGGAGATCGGGAAACGGGAAAGCCAGCGCGAGGAGCCGCCGCGCCAGGACACAAATAGCAGCCGCAGGAACATCAGTGCAACTTCCCTCCAGCCTGCCACAGCAAGGAGCCTCGGCTTGGACCTGGCAGCCTCAGTAACTGTGGATTTATTGACATCACAACCCTACAAGATTCTCACGGGAATTATTGGACCAGTGATAATAAATGGAAAAGCTATGGGTGCAATTGTGTTGGGACGTTCATCTGCTAGTTTATTGGGACTATTTATTTTACCTGGAGTAATTGATGTGGACTATTCTGGTGAAATATATATCATTGCATATACACTGGCACCACCAACCAGAATTGATAAAGGACAGCGAATTGCACAATTGGTGCCGCTGCCACAATTTACCCATCAGTTGACACCATTGAAAAATCAATCACGGGGTACAGGTGGATTTGGTTCTACAGGAGGACTTACATTACTTACTCTGGACTTAAACACCAGACCCAAGCGAACAGTTGTTCTTAATTATAACGGAGAATCCCATCAATTGGAAGGACTATTGGATACTGGGGCGGACTCAAGTATTGTTGCTCCACAATATTGGCCCCAGGAATGGCCTTTGCTGCCTAGTATGGTTACTGTTACAGGAGTTGGAGGCTTAACTCTAGCAAAGAAGTCTCCACAAATTCAGATTCAATTAGATGGGAAGGTCATCAGTTCTGTTTTGTCAATTGTTCCATTGCCAGACAAGGTTCAATGTCTAATTGGACGAGATATTTTGTCACAGCTTGGTGTTATTTTGACCAATGAGCACCCTTTAGAATAGAGGCCATTGTTTGGACTTTCCCAATCCCACTCAAATGGATAATCCAGGAACCAGTATGGGTTGAACAGTGGCCTTTAAAAAGGGAAAGTCTGCAACAAGCTCATCAATTAGTGCTGGAACAATATCAACAAGGACATTTAAAGTTGTCAACAAGTCCTTGGAATACTCCTATTTTTGTTATAAAAAAGAAATCTGGGAAATATCGATTGCTGCATGACTTACGTGCAGTCAATGAACAAATGGAACCAATGGGGGCGCTACAACCTGGTTTGCCCAATCCTGCAATGTTACCAAAAGATTGGCCCTTGTTAATAATTGATTTAAAAGATTGTTTTTTCACTATCGCACTGCATGAACAGGATACTTGCAGATTTGCTTTTACTTTGCCTTCATTAAATCGAGCAGAACCAGACAAGAGATTTGAATGGACAGTTTTACCACAGGGTATGCGTAATTCTCCTACTTTGTGTCAGCTTTATGTTGATACTGCTTTGCAACCACTACATGCTCGGTGGCCTACAACTATTATTTATCATTATATGGATGATATTCTTTTTGCTCAGCCACAACCTTTTGCAGATAAACAAGTTAAAGACATTCAAACACAATTACTTCAGAATGGACTAGTTGTTGCACCTGAGAAAATACAGCAGTCATCCCCATGGAAATATCTCGGGTGGACTTTAACTGAACAGTCTGTTGCTCCTCAGAAACTTTCATTAAACATGTCACTTCATACTGTTCATGATGCTCAGCGATTGCTGGGAGATTTACAATGGCTTAAACCTGTTGTGGGTATTCCTAATGAACTTTTGCAATCCCTACGACCTTTGTTAAAAGGTACTGATCCTACAGCACCCATACAGGTCACCAGTGAACAACAAGAAGCTCTCAATAAAATAATGGACTGTATCCAGACAGGTGTTGTTCGTAGGCGAGATCCAGACTTGGACATTAATCTTACTGTATGGTTTGGACCTCAACATCTCATCGGTGCCCTGACACAGCATCAAAAGAAAACAGGGGAGATATGGGTATTAGAGTGGTTGTTGCCACCACTACAACAGAGACATACTTTAATTCAAAAAATTGAAATTTTAGCAAACTTGATAAAACAAGGACGGAAGCGATTGTGGAAACTTACGGGTGCAGATCCAGCTGAAATTCAGATACCAATAAAAAAGGACACTTTAGATTGGTATTTAATTCACAGCTCCACATTGCAAGAAGCATTGCTTAACAACAGCAGTGTAGTCAGTACTGAGGAAGTGCCTCGAATACCACTGCGATGGATAGGTCAGCAGAATTGGATTGAAAAGCCCAAACGATCATTTGTGCCATTACCAGAGGCATCAACTGTGTTCACTGATGCTGGAAAGAAGTCTCGTACAGCTGCTGCTACATGGCAAAATTCAGAAGGACAATGGAATCATCATATTATTCCAGCTCAAAAGGAGGACACATTACAAACTCTGGAATTAGTTGCTGTTGTTTGGGTTTTGGTACAGTTTAAGGGTCCTGTTAATGTGGTAACTGATTCTTTATATGTTGCAGGAGTGAGTGAACGTATTGAAAATGCAGACATTAAGGAAGTAAAAAACTCTCGTTTATATGAACTGTTTTTGCAGCTTCAGAGAGCCATAAAGTTGAGGACTACTGCCTTTGCTATTATCCATATTCGTAGCCACAAATGGGATGTGGGTTTAGGAGAAGGAAATGCTAGGGCAGATCGATTGGTTTCACTGTCACAAAATAGTCCTGTCCCACCACAGACATTAGCTAGAGAAGCTCATGCCATCTTTCACCAAAATGCAAAAGGACTCCATCGAGAGTTTCAGATACCTTTAGAGGAGGCTCGGGCTATTGTCAAAGCATGTCCTATTTGTAGTTTTCATAATCAAGGCAGTGGATTGGGTCTTGGGGTAAACCCTAGAGGATTACAGGCTAATGAGTTGTGGCAAATGGATATTACTCATGTTGCAGAGTTTGGGAGAGTTAAATATGTGCATGTCACCATTGATACTTATAGTCATTACATCTGGGCTACAGCTCAATCTGGTGAGAAAGCACGGAATGTTGAGCGACATTTAGTAAGTTGTTTTGCAGTCATGGGAGTTCCACGTTCTATTAAAACAGACAATGGACCTGCTTATTGTAGTAGTAGAATTAAGCAGGTGATGCAATCATGGGGAATCAAACACATAACAGGGATTCCACATTCCCCCACAAGTCAGGCAATAGTAGAAAGAGCAAATGGTACCCTAAAACAATATCTGAATAAATTTAGGGAGATCAGAGATCCACAAGAACGATTATTGCGTTGTTTATTTGTTTTAAATTTTCTCTGTATTTTTGGAAACAGTGATTTGCCTGCAGCAATACGTCATACTGCACCTGGAGCAGAGAAAACTCAAAGTCCAATATGGGTTCGCTATAGAGATCCTAAAACAGGACTGTGGGGAGGTCCCAGCAAGGTACTTTATTGGGGACGTGGTTATCTTTTTGTGTCTACCCCCACAGGGCCTGTCTGGGTGCCGAGCCGATGGACTAAACCTGCTGATCCCAGTGATTTATCTTCAGCTGATCCAGAAAATTTAGCAGATACTTCACGCTCTCTACCATCAACATAGAGACGGGATCTGATGAACTCTCATATGAAAATTTTGTGTACAGTACCAGATTGTGAATGTTATCCTTTTGTATGTTACATTTGTAAAGTGTGTAAAGAGAAGTGGTGGATACATTCTAAGTGGGGTCGATCTCCAAGAGGGATTTGTACAGAGTGTTACAATTTTGAAAGAAATTTAACTGAGATTGCATTACAGGAAGGTGTGCAAACAGGACAATTTGAAAAAGGATCTGATAGATGGTGGGAGATTTTTGCTTTTGGTATAAATCCAGAAAACTATTGTTATCATCCTAACACCCCTTTACCATATATTATTGAAATAATTGCAATACGTTGTCGCAAGACACTGACACAAGTTAGGTGTGATATTCCAGGAGTAAAAAATAAAAATTGGGAGCAATTCTTAAAACGGCAGTCTCGAGAAAAAGGGTCTTTCCCTGAAAGTTATCCTTGCTGCCGAGAAGATGGAACACCCCGTGGTTCGAAGCAACCGAATCGACGGGCGAGGCAGAGGGGTAAAAGAAAAGGGAAGCAAGATCTCACATGGGATCCAGCCAAGATGCTGGCTGAGCTGCCGCAATCCTTTTAAAGTCCTTAAAGAACTATCTCTGATCAAGTTGTTGTGGTTTACAATGATAAAGGGAAATGAAGGGTTTTTGATTGACATGGATGAGAGACAAAATATGTGGGTAACCTGGGCTAATCAAACTGGACAGGATAATTTTTGCCTTTCAATGGCTACCCCTTCGGATCCTTTTCGAACTTGTTTAGTGGGCGCACCTTTAGATGATTCACTAAATGCCACAATGTTTAAAAACTGGACAAAATATTGGAAAACACCCAAGGAAGCAAACAAAACATTATGTGAAATTCCATCAGGCAAATTCATGATTAATATCTGTGACACAGGTTTAATTTCAGCAAATCCCATTGGTGCTCAAAATTGGTACATTGCTACAGGTTTAAATGTTACTGGGTCAGAACCTCAAGAGTTAAGACTGTTAGGTTCAGCCCCTAGCAATTATTGTTTAATTTTTGTCAATCGGGCTAGGAACAATCATGCAAAAAGGTCTCATGGGCAAAATGGTACAAATGTTTCTCCACAAAATTTGCTATACTTGCAGAATAAGGATGCATACTGTGGCAATTGGTCTCACAAAGTAAATTCTAGCAGTACACCTCTACAATTACCACCTGGTATTTTTCTAATATGTGGAGATCGTGCATGGCAAGGACTGCCAGCAAACCTTTATGGAGGACCTTGTTATTTTGGGAAATTGACACTGTTTGCACCCACTATACAGCAGCTATTAGAAGCCAATAGAACCAGGTTACGAACAAAGAGAAGTGTGTTCCAATTGGGGCCAGAATGCAAAGGTAAAGTTGAACTTTGGGAGCGTCCTACAGTGATTGTGTCATCTAGTTTTACACCTGGAGTATCTAGTGCTCAAGCCTTAACACAGTTACGACGACTGGCATGCTGGACAGGAAAACAGCTTAATATTACATTAAAGGTTTTGTCTGATTTGCTTTTGGATATGAACAGTGTTAGGCATGCTGTATTGCAGAATAGACCTGCTATTGATTTTTTGCTATTAGCACAGGGCCATGGCTGTGAAGACTTTGATGGGATGTGTTGCATGAATCTTTCTGACCATTCAGTATCTATTCATGCTCGTCTTCAACAACTACAGAACAATATGAAAAAGTTAACCATGGAAACAAATCCGTTAGAGGAATGGTTTCAATCCCTAGGTCTCACAGGATGGTTAAAAAATTTGGTACAAATGGCAATTGTTGTTATATTGATCATTGTCATTGTGTTACTGTTTATTCCTTGCATACTGCAATGCTTACAAAACATGGTAAAAAAGGCTACTTCTACAGTTTTGTTAGCGCAAAAAGAAAACAGGGGAATTATAGAGGAATGGCTAGAGAGCAAAGGTCACTTTCCCATGCAGCAGTTAGCTGGGAAAGAAATAGACAATGGAGTACAGTTGGTGTGAGATGTTGCAAAAGTCAGGAAGGCCTTGATGATAACTGTTAACTGAGAACAGAACACTGTAGTCAGAAGAATGTGAATTCAGCATAGATGAGCGATCACAGGAATGTAGAATTAGGTGGAGTTGACCTTAAATGAAATATCCAATAATGAGCTTGCCTTTGCACTATGTATGAGCCTAATTATTGATGCTATATAAGTGGTTTTAGAATTACCAATAAATGAGACTTGCTGATCATTCATATTGAGTGCTGCATTTCTCCCGCCGAACTCAACAGAAGGAGAAGGAGAAACGGCAGCTCCGTCTGGGTGATGGTGAAATTCCCTTCTCTCAGCAGCACCAGCTCCCAGCAAAGTGTCCTTCTCTGAAACTGAAGAAGCCGCCAAACTGTGCCCACCTTCCCCTTCTCCTACCCCCTTCAGACCTGGGCCCAACCGAACTCTTTGTGTTTCTCAAGTACCACCCACAGTCAGGTTTTCCCCGCAACTAATGGGTAAAAATTTCACAGTTGAGCCAGAACTAAAAGAAGGACACCTAACCCCCAACAGCTTCTCATCTCCATCTCTTTGCACTCCAAAAACCAGGAGGGATCGATCTGTCACCTCAAAACCACTCAATCCCACTGAAAACAGCTCCATTTTACCCCAAAAGGGCTCAATCCCAACTCAAAAGGGCTTGTTCCTCCTCAGAAAATCTCAATCCCACACCAAAATTACTCAGTTCCACGGCTGCCAAGTGAGATGGAGTGGGAAGGTGTTCTGGTTTAGGGCAAATTTGGAAGAAACCCTCTGAAAGGAGTCCATCTAAAAAGCAAATTAAAGTTGTTCCTTGAATATGAATAATATGAATAATATGAATAATATGAATAATATGAATAATATTAAAGAATAAATCCTCTGGCTGTTTGAAGAGATGGCAAAGCCAGAAAAGTCCTTTCCATGGGGTGTAGCTCAGCTCGCTCAGTCTCTTATCAGTTCCTCCGGCGCTGGAAAGGGCCCAGGCCCCCGTGGGCCACAGCCGTGAGCTCCCGGGGTTTGTCTGGGTTCTCAGTCCAGAACAGCTTTGAACAGATCCAAGGAAAAAGGCAAAAAACACTCTGGGGAACTCCTGTGCCTCAGCTAGCTAAAAACCAACTAAACTAAACTAAAAACTAACTAAAAAGGAAACTGAACTATGTGCCTAGAAGCAAAGGAGAGCTCTGTCCCACTGTCTGTCCCTGCTGCAGACAACACAGGCCAGGGAAGCGTGCGGGGCAGTGAGTGCCATTTCTGCAAACAAACTGCAGCTTCTTCTTCCCCCCCTTGGCTCTCAGAGCCAGTCTTGAAGGTGCAGAACTTAATAGGCAGCAGAAACAGAACAGACACCTGGGGATCCAAGGATCACAAAGTCACCCCAGGCCAGAAGGAGGTTGGGAGAAGTGGGATCCACATTTGGAGCGGTGGGATGGGGATTGTGTGGGGCTGGCTGGCTGGGCTGTATTGGATAGGAAATCAAACTTTCAGAGTTCCTGATTTCTGTCCCATTCATTTTCAGTCAGGTGCAGCTCTGTTTGCAGAGTGTCGCTGTGGCGCTCGAGACGGACACACGACGCAGCGAGGTTGGCATGGCAAGAGCAATCTTTATTGTTCAGAAGCTGCTTTTCCATGGTTGACTGCCGAGGCTGGGGAACTGCCTGATTCAGAGATCCTGGCCCTTCCTTGGAGGCAAGATACTTTTTTCTAAGAGAGGGTAAAGTATCAGTCCCAGCAATCTTTGAGTTAGTTATGTTAAACTGTTACACTCCATTGCTGTTCTCCCCTGCCATCCCACCCCCATACCTGTATCCCAGTGTCATGGAGTTACTTTACCTTTAAGGAAAGTTGGAGTTGCTCGGGACTGTCTGGAGTCTTTTCTCCTGACCAATTATCGGTCATTGCTGAGAATTGACAGCAGTTTTAGCCATTGAAAAGGGGGATCAACTTGTGAACCCTACCTTAAAGTGTAAAACCAGAGCTTTTTTGTGCTCTTTGTTTCCTGGCTGTGAAAGGTAACTGAGCTGCGGCCTCTCGCTCTCTGCCTGGCCATGCGGCCGGGCGGGGGCTGGGCTGGGCCTGCCGTATCTCCCGGCTGGGAGATGGGGCCTGCGGGGGCTTACCCCGGGCCAAGCCGGGCCAGGCCAGTTCCTGGCTCGGCTGCAGGTTTTGCCGTGATGGAATTTACCAGAAACTGCTGAGTGAAGAAGGAGAGGGGCTCTGGGCCTGCAGCAAGCAGAGAGACCGACTACACTCTCTAGAGCAGCTATGAAAAACTTTCCATCGCAGACAGCTCCAGCTCCTGTTCAGCAGAGATCACTGAAACATCTACAAAAGCTTGGGCAGGATTTTAACTCTTTCTTACCCAGATGAGACTGGCGGATTAATCTTTTTATCCAGAGAGAGATAAGGAGAGTGATCAACATGAAAAGAGACTTTATAAACTACCAGTGACAGGAAAGAAAAGAAGCTTCAAGAAAGGTAGAGAATTAAGAAGATGCTTTAATTAAGCTGAAATATCTTTCTGTTAAAACTATGGGGATGGACAATGAAGTCCTGAAAAGAACTCCTTTAATTCATGATGGAGTATGGGGAGGAATAGAGTGTTCTAAGTAAAATTTGAGTAAAAAGTAGAGTGATTGTGGTATAGTGAAGTGGTAGAAACAGTAAAGCAAAAATCTGAAGCCTTAGGAGGGCAATGAGAAAAACTCTTTTCTGGTGAAGCTCACAGAAAACAGATGAAGAAAACTTTTGCTTTTGAATAACTTATCCTTAAAAATGCTATCCCCAAACTCATGACCCATAACACATTTCAGAGTGATGTGGAATGGGAGGGGTGAGCTCTGATAATAGCAGCTCTGGGCAGCTGATATCAGGGATACGGAAAACTATAACAAAAATAGTTTTCTTGTGAGAAACTCCATAAATTAACAGAAAGAAACTTCTGTTTCTCTACAGAGACTGGTGAAAAGACTGTAGAAAGAATTGGGACTGTTTAAACCATCAAAATTCTAAAGTTTTTGTCTCTGTTGTCATGTGAACAAAGGAATGGTGGGCAGTAAGAAATGAAAAGGTTTTTCTGGAAGTTTATTCTGGTGTTCTTATTATTGTAGTTTGTCAATAAACTTTCTTTATTCCTTTTAAGTTTTATGCCTAGTTTGCTCTTGTTTTAATCCATCACTCACAGCAAGAAATAAGTAATTTTTTTTCCCCCTTTTGATAATTACTGGTTTAAACCCATGACACCCAGTTTCCCCCCAGCCCCTCTCCTCCCCGATAAATACCCCAGTTTATCCCCTGTTCCACAGAGCTGCTGTCACTGGCTCCCTTGGCCGAGGGCCCGGCTGTAATAAAGGCCAGTTCTCTGCGGAACGCCACACAGCGCTCTGCTCTCTCCCTCCGTGTCGCCTGCACGCTGCCGCTATGAGAATGCACAGCTGGGTTCTGCTCAGGGCATTTCAAACTACCTGGGGTATTTGGGACTTGCCCTTGCAAAGGCAGCATCTCAGGAAAAGTCCAAGTTTCTCTTCATGGACTCCCAGGATGTCTTGCCTTGGAAGGGACCTTAAAGCTCCTCTTGTTCCAACTCTCAGCACACTCAGGACACCTTCCCCTAGACCAGCTTGTTCCAAGCCCCATCCAACCTGACCTTGAACCCTTCCAAGGGTCAGACAATCACAGCTTCTCTGCAACCTGGTCTATTCCTCCCACATCGAAAATCATACCAAACTTAGCAGCCTCAGACATCGTTTTCTATCAAATATCTCCATTTATTTAGGAAAGAAATATGGCAAAACTTGTTTGCATCTGACATTGCAAAATCAACATGACCTCTTCAGAAAGATCTGCTGCCCGCCCACTTTTCTTATTTTTGCCCATTTGGTGGAACATTTGCATTCTGTTGTTGTTTGGAGCAGTATTTTAATGTATCTGGCGGAGGCTGCTTCAAATAGTCCAGCGAGATACCAGGGTGTGAGGGGTGGAAAACTGAGCTCTTACACATCCAGTACTTCTCTTGTTGGAAGTCTTCAATCCCACCTCTCTGCTGGGATGAAATAGGTGCTACTCATCCAATTTCTAAAGTATCATGCATCAAGCTGACACTATTTGAAGACTTCAAAATAAAAAAGCCACTTGAAACAAACCTCTGCTCCTTTCCATTTTCTCTGTTCCACAGTTTAGGACAGAAGACAGGAGAGAAAGATTGTTTTGGCAACAATGTTTTCAGGACTCTAAAAAGAGTATCAAAACCGCTCTGCCGCACTCTCAGCTCTTGCAGTGCCAAAAAGCACTGGCTGGCTTTGCTCACAGACTCACAATTGTGGTGCCATTTCTAGCACACCACAGGACAGCGATGTTTTTCCTTTTCTCCTGGAAATACCTACAGCACTTCTGGCTAGCAAGGCAAACATGAGCCTCTTTTAGTGGCCCTTGAAATTGGACATGTGAAATGAGGTACACAAAGCCACAGGCCAGCTGAACCTGGGATCTCTGAATGGGTCTTCACATTCTTCCCAGGAAGATGAATGGCAATCACTATTTTGGCAGGGAAACTGCATCAGCTGGAAATTTGGTGTAGAAAATGTGCTTTCTGCTCCTCTCAGAGCCAAAACTCCTACCCATTTCTTGCAAGTCCTTCTTAGATAAGGACCATGTTCAGCTGAGCGACAGTGAAGCCAAATGGCAATCCAGGAATCAATTGTCCTGTACACAATCTCCTCCATCCATGTGGAAGGTTACTCAGGGGCACACAGGAGGAAGGAAGAAACCCAAATGCATCATTGGACATAAAGTCAGACGTGTTGAGGGATGAAGAAATCTTGCAGAGCTATGGAAAGCTCCCCTGAAAAGCCAGTTCAGGGAGAGCCTGAGCTGTTTTGTGCTTCTAGGCCTGAAGATGCTCAGGATCTTTCCCAGATGCTCAGCAGGCAGCAGGATTGTGCCTGAATCTGGCTCTGGAAATGCCAGTGCCTCAACTGAGAGCTGTGGCAATGATTTCCATTGCATGGAGAGGGGCCACAGTCCTGCAAGAGTCTTTCAGCAGAGCAAACAGCAGCCTGGAGGGTGGGCAGTGCTGCATCTGTACCACTGCATGCTCATCCTTCACCGTAATGCACAGCTGCCCCCAAAGCTGCCATGGATCACGTTTTAGATTTCTCCCGTTGGGTATATTTTGGAGAAGTTGCTCTAGGTGGCTTTGGATGGTGATCCTGTAGGAAGCAGCCATTCGCCTGCTGTGATATCCTTACAACTAATCCTAACTTCTCATTCCCTTTGGTTTTATTTTGGGCTTTTTATGTATTTGTTTGATTGGTTGGTCTGGGTTTGTTTCTTTCTGGTTTTGTCTCTTTTGGTTTGAGTTTTTTTGCTTTTTTATAAATGACTGGTGAAGTTTGCACAGCCAAACTCCAGAAAACGTAAACCAGGCTTGACTTGCCAGAAATTGCTTTTGGCTGGCTTTAGCTGCATTCCCCAGGATCAGGATCCCCAGGAGATATTTCCAGGTTTTGCTCTGCATCATCAGCTTGCCCTGACTTTGCTCAGTGTTTCACCAATGGAGAAGACAATGGATATTTTGCCAAACCTCCTTTCAAACAACAAAACTTGGGGCAGCACGACAGAAAAGAAGATAATAAAATATTCCAAAGTTAGAACAGCGCCAGAGTCCCACCATTTTCCCCTCCACTTTTATTGATGTTCTACATTTAGAGGCAAAGCTTCCATCTCCAAAAGCTTCCATCTCTCACTTCCTGATGCTCTTTGCTACCCTTTAGCCTTCACCCCCCACGCATCGGACTGCTGTCCATGTGGGGCTGGGGATGCTCAGCCTGGAAAGAGAAGGTGCTGGGGAGGCCTCCTTGCAGCTCTAGGAAAGATGGGCACAGAGAGGAGAAGCCTTTCAACTGCAGGAGTGAGATTGAAGTTGCATCTAATGAAGCTGCTCTTTTCCACTCAGGCTGCTGGGGTACTGGCCCAGGCTGTGCACACAGCCTGGGGATGCTCCATCCTTGGCAACATCCAAGGCCAGCTGGGAGCAGGGCTCTGAGCAACATATTCTGGGGGAAGATTGCTTCGCTTGGAACAAGATGGTCTTTAGGGTCCCTTCCAAGCCCAGCCACCCAGGGATTCCATCATTCTATGGTCTCCGTTGTCCTCTTCAGTCTGGGCCTGGGCTCCTGGCAGTGATGTCACAGTGCACGCT
This sequence comes from Poecile atricapillus, assembly GCF_030490865.1. Taxonomy (NCBI): domain Eukaryota; kingdom Metazoa; phylum Chordata; class Aves; order Passeriformes; family Paridae; genus Poecile; species Poecile atricapillus. Next base: position 1,050,086 of record NC_081279.1, read on the forward strand.
CCAGCTAGAACTTCCAGCATCCAGCAACGGCCACAACACAACCCTTGGCTCCTTGTGTCAGCACGCTCTTCTCAGTGCTCCAAGCCAACCCCTGTCACCTTGTTGCCACCTGCCCCCTGATTCCCCCAGCAGTCCTGAAAGCTCCCCATTACCTGGATTTTGCTGCCCATCCCTGCAGGATGTCTGCATTTATTCCAAAGAAGGTATGGCACTGTTCCATGGAGGTGGACACCCCGCAGCTGCCTGGGTGGGCTGGAGCTGTGTGGGACAGTGTGGGAAAGGGACCCCACTCTGAGATTTTGCTACCTCTGCAGGCTGGCACAGACAGAGAGGAGGAGATGGAGGTGGATACACCAATTAATTGTGAAGAGAGAATGGAAGTGGATGGAGAGAACACTGGGGATGAAGAGATGGACATAGATGTGGATCAGACGGAAGAAGAAATGGAAGTGGAAATGCAAGATGATATTGAGGAGATGGAAATTGAGCTAGAAGACGAGGAGGAGGACATGGTGTTGGGATGAAGACCAATGCCAGCAGCAGAACAGGCAGGTGCTCCCCACGGGCAGAGCGGGTCCTCTGCTGCCAGGCTGGGGCTGGGCTGGGCACTCCCTGCTCAGGGACACGCTAGCCCATGCACTGGATTCTGGTGGCCATCCCTGGCCTGGCCTGGCCTTGCTTTTGGCCACACAAGCCCTGTTCCAGTGCCTGGACCACAGCCCCCAGCCCCAGCCAGGCTCACTTCTGGCAGCAGAGTCCCCCTGTGCCAGTGTCCCAGCCCGGGAGCACATGGAACACCCCTCCATGCCTGACTGCACTGACCGTGCCACTTGTTTTTCTTCCAGGACTGAGGCACATCCCAGACAGAGATGCCACCCATCTGTATATACGTTTTGGAGTTGTTGTGTTCACGATAGATGTTTTAGGGTTTGATTAAGTTTTCTCTAAATACGTTTCATATAGTTTTGTTAGATAAGTTCATAGGTAAATAGGTTCTATAGTTTGTTGTTGTTGTTGTTACAAATATTCTGACATTGTAAATATGTTGTGTAGTTCATTCTTGTTCCTTTTATTCTACAAATAAACATTCTTTGGTTTTCACACCCCAGTTCTCTTTGCATTTGCTTCAGGCACATTTGCGAAGTTGTGCTTTCCACTCGCTCCAGGTTCCCAGGGCTGGATGTCCCGGAGGGAGCTGGCACAGCCACCCCAGCAGTGGCTCCCTGTGCACAGGGGGTCCCACTGACAGAGCTCACCCTCTCCTTGCAGTTTCTCTGGACACACTTGGGAGCTGGAGGGGCAAATCCCAGTGGGCCCTGTCCCATGGCATCCCACATGGGAGCAGGGCTGAGGCTCATCCATGGCTCTTCCCTGGCTAGCCCCAGGGCTAAGGAGGCTGCACTGGGCTGCGGGCAGCCTGCTTCCTGGGCACCTTGAGGGGCTGGAGCCAGCCTGGAGGGAGCCTCAGCACAGGGGCCTCTGGCCTACATGCACCAACATTTCCTTTGGAAACCCCCTCTGTCACCACACTCTGCTACGAGCACAACATCAATTGTTCCTCCTACTTCAAGGGGAGACCTTAATTGGCACAAATTTGTCCCTTGGACTTTCTAGCACAGCAAATGGCAGCGCTTGCAATCCCTCTTCTGCACTCCCTGCTCGCGCACCAAAACAATGGAACCTGCCAGAACATCTTGAATTAGCACCAACCTGCAGAGAGCTACAGGGGGACAACCTACCCCCAACCACACAGGGACATTGATGGGCTGGGGCAGAGCTGAAACTAAAGTACATTAATGCCAAGAGACAGGAGTTTTTATTGCTGAATTAATTCTTCCACAACAAGAATGAAAGCTTTCAGTCTCCTCACCTGCCACACATGTCTATTGCCAAGGTTTGCTTCTGGGTTACCACTGATTTTTATTCATCTCTTCACAACTCTGAAGCTCTTCCTGCCTAAGGTGCAGAGATGATATTTCAGAGCCAGATGAGCTCAGCACAGCTTGTGAAACACGCAGGATTTCCACACCCAGAGATTCAGGCCATGCAAACTGATACTTTTTCGTCTCTGTGCAAAGATCACTGGAAGGATGTCAGTGATGTACCACACACTTCTCAGAGCTGTCCCTTCTATCCAGCTCTCCCCAGTCACTTCACACACTTCACTCCAAGCACTTTCTGATAGAGTTCAGTAGCACATGGGATTTCATCCTGGCTTTTCTTCATTTTCTCCTGAGCTGTCTCCAGACACAGTGTGTGGGCACTGCAGCAGCATTAACGGGGCACCTCCCAGACACTGAGATTCATGTCACAACTTTTCATCAAAAGCAGCAAAGAAATGATTCCCACTGGGTCCCACACGGCTCCCTGGCAACTTTGTGCTGCTGCAGCTCCAGCACCAGGCCTGGTGCACAGGAATTTCAGGAGGAGACACACCGAAGGAATCAACCATTCTCAGAGAAGAAACATCTGTTTGAGTGGCCCAAATCCCCACAACACTGCAGACTCTGGTGACCCACACTCTGCATTTGCACTTCAGCCTCTGTGCCTCACTTTTCCTCTCACTAAAGTCCCCCCAGTTTCCCTCATGCTCAGATTCCCAAGAGAATTCAAAGCAGCATTAGGAGCAGGGATAGGTGATGGGAGCTGTCCCAAGGCTCGACCAAATTTCTCAGGCCTGACAAATCTAGCCAAGGACAGAGGAAAAAGCTGCATGAAAGAGGTGTGAAATGAAAGCAGGAATCAAATTTAGGTAGAATGAGAGAAGCTGAAGAGCTTTTCAGTGTTTGCAACAAGATTAGAAGCTCCAGGTCCAGGAGGGATGGGACATTTTCCCCACTCTAACAACTCTGTGATGCAAATTGATGCTCAAATCCTTCTCCCCAGCTCTGGGACTTGTTCAGCCCCCAACATGGTGCTGAATTTTTCAAGCAAAGTGGAAGCTGGTCAGAGAGGTGGCTTGCAAATCAAAATCACAGAGGACAGCTTGGAAGCAGCAGCCAGAGCAAAGAGAGGCAGAGCCTGGCCCTGGGGTGCAGCACAGCCACACAACACATGGCTGAAACTCTAAGACATGAAAGAATTTGCCACAGGAGACACAGAAGGTACTTGATGGAATCCTGCCTCCTTCACGATGCATCAGCACGCAGGAGAGCACTAGGATGAAGATGACAGCACCTTCTGCTGCTGCTTCCATCTCCTGAGTCAAATCTCCCCAATATCTCTCACTATTGGCCATTCCCAAAGCCTCAGATTCCCTCAGTCCTTGCAGGATTTCAGTGCTGAGGAGCATGGAGGGAGATAAAGGCACTTGAACAGACCAGAGATGCATTTTCTGCCTGAGGTGCATTCCACTGCCCAGCTTAGTTCCTCTAAAACCATTCCAATCAGCCCCTTGGACAGCACCAAGCCAGCAGCAGAACATCAGCGCCTGAAAATGCTTGGAAATGCCATTCTTTGAGATTTCTCTCCAGCTCTCCCGTTTCATGGTGCCATTGCAGGGCTTTATCCCATCACTCAGCACTTGCAGCAAGTCTTGGCAACCAGCTTCAAACAGATTTGTAGTGCTGAGCAAATACAAGGCAATTTGACTTTGTCTCCAGTGAATGAAATTTCACCTCAATCAGACGAACTCTGTGTTCTGTCATTGGCCAGGCACTAACTACTGCCAGCTCCCCCCAAGCCTGGATGTCAAACTGCCTTCATATTGGAAAGTTAAATTGATTTGGTTTTATGTACAAGATTATTCTGTCTCCAAATCATTTGGAGCCATAGAATTGCATTTCCAAGGACTAAACTCAGAGGAGCCACAAAGAGCACAAGAGGCAGGAAAAGAAAGAAAAATAGAGATTTCTAAGGAGATGGACATTGAATGCTGAGTTTTTTCCCATTCCAGGAAGTTCCATCAATTATCACCTGCCACCTCCTTGCCTTCACTTGTGTGGCCACCACTGAATACACTCCCAGAGAAGAAAATGTTGGTCCTACTGAAAACTGGGGCTAGAAGTAGAAAAAGGCTCAGCTATCTGACTTCAAAGACAACATCATGAAAAGAGCTGCCTTATAATAGCAAGATATGATGGGCAGCAGGAATGGCTGAAGCCAGCAGAGAGAAGTCCATGAACTATTGGTGCTACAAAGATTTCTGACAAAACCCCCAAGAAACCAAAAACAGCGTTTGGTCTGGCCCAGCTGCTAGGAGCCCTGTGCATTTAATTCAGTCATTGGCAGCACATGGAGATTGGCTTTAAGCTCCTTTGCTCCACTACTACTTTATTTTATTTTATTTTATTTTATTTTATTTTATTTTATTTTATTTTATTTTATTTTATTTTATTTTATTTTATTTTATTTTATTTTATTTTATTTTATTTTATTTTATTTTATTTTATATTATAGTATTTTATTTTATTTTATTTTATTTTATTTTATTTTATTTTATTTTATTTTATTTTATTTTATTTTATTTTATTTTATTTTATTTTATTTTATTTTATTTTATTTTATTTTATTTTATTTTATTTTATTTTATATTATAGTATTTTATTTTATTTTATTTTATTTTATTTTATTTTATTTTATTTTATTTTATTTTATTTTATTTTATTTTATTTTATTTTATTTTATTTTATTTTATTTTATTTTATTTTATTTTATTTTATTTTTTCCACCCAGAAAATGTAATTGCTTCTACTCTTTGGGGAGAAATTACTGCTTTGAATGGTTCAAGGCAAAGAGTTCCTTCCCATACCCACTTGCAATCAGTCACCAAGAGAAAAATTTTCTCAAAAGATCCCTTAAAAATTTTAGAGTTAGTTTCAACATAAATAACTGGGTGATTTTGCTCCAAATGAGAAGGGAATTGAATTTGACTCCCTCAGCTTAAAAAGAAGTCTTTCTTCCCAGCTCTTCACCAAGAGGAACAAAACACTTGGTTGCAGCAAAATGAAGGGAGGAAGAAGTTTCCTTCCCCCTGAGCTGCACAACAGGAGACAATTTTGTTGCCAAGAGGTGACAAAACCCAGCCAATTTCCAGATCTTTCAGTTGAAGGGAAAAGCTCCAAGGATCATAGCTGGGGCAGACACAGAGTGGGAGGAGCAGGGGATCTGCTGGGGGGTTTTGGGCTGGGGCATAGATTAAAGAAATCTTCAAGTGAAACCCATCAGAGCTCAAGACTTCATCCTGCAGAGGAAAAATTGGATTTGACCCAAATGCCATTCAAATCCAAAAAACATTGAGGCATTTCCCCAAGCTCTGCTGAGCCATCAGGTACAACCCAAAGCACCCTGTGCGACCAGAGCAGCAGCTCCCTGGCATGGGGACAGGGATGCTCCCTTGGCAAGCCGCCTGCATCACCCATGGGATTCGCAAGATCTGTTTCTAAAGACCCCACCATCCACATTCAAAGCCTTTCCTTTGGGGTTTCACTTCTCCATCTGTCTCTTGTCACTAGACAGCTGCTTCACTTCAACACCCTTCTGGATGGGGCCAAATTTTCTCTGAATTTCCAGCCTAAACAGGAAGTTACATCCATTCATTCTTCTGCAAGTACTGGCAGCTTGTAGCGGCTCTGCTCTTCCTCTCCTGCTGTGCATTTGTGCACATCAAGTGCCAAGAGCATTTCCTTGTTTCAATGATGTCATTTTGCCTTATTATTTCCTTCCCATAGAGTTGCACAGATTTGGTGCTGGCTCAACACTCAGAACATTGACAGCACAAAGTCGAGTTTTCACACCAACTTCTCCAACCTTGGCACCTGTTGCAGCCCGCAACCTCATGATCTCGGCCAGGGAAGCCGCAGGGTTCTGGGGACCAGCATGGAACACCAGCAAGACGGGCCTTTGTTCATGAAACCATTTCTTCAGCATGGGAACAAACTCAGATCCAGAACAGAGAGCCCCCAACAAAGGCAGGGCAGGGGTTTTTGAGGGACAGAACTCTTGAGGGTCTCCACCCTTGAGGGTAGAGTTCAGGGTCAGGGACCACTAGAAACACAACAAGGGAGAAACCCCCCAGGGACTGAAACCCAATCTGAACCCCTGGGCCACACTTCACAAGGGGTTTGGGGAGGGACAACTTCATCCAGGGCTCCCACGCCCATCTCCCAAAGCAGGAGGTCAAAATTCACTAGCTTGGCTTACAGCCATGCCTCTCCTGTAACAATGCTTATCTGAAAGTAACTCTTTGCCTCCCTGAAGCACCTCCCAACAGTTTATGCTGTCTCTTTCCATGTTGATCACTCTCTCTCTCTTTCCCTATCTCTGGAAAAAAGGATGAATTTGCAAGACTCACCTGAGTAGGGAGCAGGTTCAACTCTTGCCCAGGCCTTGTGGATGGTCCCGGGATCTCTGCCGGAGCAGCGGCTGGAGCTGTCTGCGCTAGAAGATTTTTTCCCATGGCTGCTGTGGGGAGTGTGGCCATTATCTGAGCACGCTGCAAGCTCCTATCTTTCCCTGCATATCTTTAGTGGGCAGTGTGTGGTGAAACTGAGCAGCGGCAGCAAGTGCAGGCCAGGCAGGGAGCGGCCTGGCCCGGCAGCCCCGCTGTGCAAGGCCCAGCCAAGCCTCTGAGAAGGGGCTCCTGTCACTTGCCAGTCTCCATCCTCCCCGGGAAGCGCAGAGCTGCGGCCAGCCCCGCTCCCCTCCCGTGGCCTTGGCTGGCCTGGGGGGAAGGAGGCTGAAGGGGAGCCCTGGTACCTCTTGAAAAGGCGGAAAGCAAAGAGAGCAAGGAATTGCCGGCCTTAGGTCTTCAAGTGGTGTTCCCAGGTTGATGTCACTTTTCAATGGTCCCAACTGCTGTCAGTTCTCAGCAATGGCCATTTGTTGGCCAGGAGAAAAACTTGGTGGCATTTTGAAGAGATTTGGGGAATCTTGAGGGATTTTTGTAGAAGTTTCTAGGATCTTGAGCAGATTGAAATAATTTTGTGGGATTTTTGTGGATTTTTGTGGGATTTTTGTGGAATCTCTAAAATATTTCTGGAATTTTGTGTGATATTGAGAAGATTTAAATAATTTTGTGGGATTTTTGTGGAATTTGTGGGATTTGTCTGGAATTTTGAGGGATTTTTCTTTAATTGTTGGAAATTTGTGGGGATTTTGTGGGATGTTTCTGGAATTTGGTAAGGTTTTGAGATTATTTAAAGAATTTTGTGGTATTTTTCTCGAATTTTGCAGATTTTTCTGCTATTCTGTGGTATTTTGAGGAGACTTCAAGAATTTTGAAGGATTTTTCTTAGATTTTGAGATTTGTGGAGATTTTCTGGGATGTTTCTTAGACTTGATGATGTTTTGAAAAAATTGAAGGAATTTTGTGGGATTTCTCTGGAATTTTTGGGCTTTTTTCAAGAATTCTGAGAGTTTCAGAGGAGACCTGAAGAATTTGGAGTAATTTTTCTTAGATTTTATGGAAATTTGTAGGATTTTGTGGGATTTTTGTGGAATTTTGTTGGATATTGAGGAGAGGTAGGGATTTTGTTGGATTCTTCAAAATGTGGTATTTTCTGGATTTTTTTGGGGATTTTGCGGAGACTTCAAGAAGTTTGAGGAAATTTTCTTAGATTTTGTGGAAACTTCTGGAGATTTTGAGAGATTATTTTTAATTTTTGTGGACATTTGTGGAGAATTTGTGGGATGTTACTGCAATTTTGTGGGATATTGCGGAGATTTAGGGAATGTTCTGGGATTTTTCCGGAATTTGGTGGGATATAGAGGAGACTTGATGAATTTTGCTGGATTTTTCTTAGATTTTGTGGACATTTGTGGAGATTTTGTGGGATGTTTCTGGAACTGGGTAGGGTTTTGTGAAGATTTAAGGAATTTTTAGGTATTTTTCTGGAATTTTGTGGGCCTATTCAAGGGCTTTGTGCAGTTTTGAGGACAGTTGAAGAATTTTGAGGAATTTTTCTTAGATTTTGTGGAAACTTGTGGAGGTTTTGTGGGATTTTTTGTGGAATTTTGTGGGATATACAGAGGATTTGGGTATTTTGAGGGATTTTTCATGTATTTTGTGAGAATTTGTGGAGATTTTGTGGAATGTTTCTGAAATTCAGTTGGGTTTTGAGAAGAATTGGGGAATTTTGTGGGACTTCTCTGGAATTTTGTGTATTTTTCTGGAATTCTGTGGGATTCTGCGGAGACTTGAACAATTTTGAAGATTTTTTTTTTAGATTTTGTGAGAATTTGTGGAGATTCTGTAGGATTTTTCTGGAATTTTCTGGGCCTTTTCAAGGACTTTGTGGGATTTTGAGCAAACTAGAAGAATTTTGAGGACTTTTTCTTAGACTTCGTGGAAACTTGTTGAGGTTTCGTGTGATGTTTATGGAATTTTGTGGGATATTGAGGAGATTTTGGCATTTTGAGGGATTTTTCATGTATTTTGTGGGAATTTTTGGAGATTTTGCGAGATGATTCTGGAATTCAGTTGGGTTTTGAGAAGTTTTAGGCAATTTTGTGGGATTTTTCAGGAATTTTGTTGGCTATTGAGGAAATTTTGTGGGATGTTTCAGGAATTTGGTAGGGTTTTGGAATGATTTAAGAAATTTTGTGGGATATTTCTGGAATTTTGTGGGGCTATTCAAGAATTTTGTGGTATTTTGAAAAGATTGAGTGAATTTTGTGGTGTTCTTGAATTTTGTGGGAATTTTGGAGATTTTATGGGGTGTTTTTGGAATTTGGTAGAGTTTTCAGAAGATTTAGGGAATTTGGAGGGATTTTTGTGGGATTGTGTGGGAATGGGTGGAGATTTTGTGGGACATTCCTGTGAATTGTTATGGTTTTGAAATGATTTAGGGAATTTTGTGGGACTTCTCTGGAATTTTGTGGGATTTTTCAAGAATTTTGTGGGATTCTGAGGCGACTTGAAGAATTTTGAGGGATTTTTCAAGGATTTTGTGGGAATTTGTGGAGATTTTGTGGGATGTTTCTGGAATTTGGTAGGATTTTGAGAAGATTTTGTGAATTTTGTAGGATTTTTCAGGAATTTTGTGTATTTTTCCTGTGAATTGTGTGGGATTCTGAGGAGGCTTGAAGAATTTTGTGGAATTTTTCTTGGATTTTGGGTACATTTGTGGAGATTTTGTGGGATTTTTTCTTAGATTTTGTGAGATTTTGAGGTGGCTTGAAGAATTTTGCGGGATTTTTCATGTATTTTGTGGGAATTTGTGGAGATTTTGTGGGATGTTTCTGAAATTCAGTTGGGTTTTGAGAGGATTTGGGGAATTTTGTGGGTCTTCTCTGGAATTTTGTGGAGTTTTTCAGGAATTTTGTGGGAATTTGTGGAGATTTTGTGAGATTTTTGTGGATTTGGTAGAGTTTTCAGAAGATTAAGGGAATTTTGAGTGATTTTTTTGAAATTTTGTAAGGCTTTTCAAGGATTTTGTGGGATTTAGAGGAGACGATGAATTTTGCTGGATTTTTCTTAGATTTTGCGGATATTTGTGGAGATTTTGTGGGATGTTTCTGGAATTTTGTGGGATTCTGCAGAGAATTGACGAATTTTGAGCAATTTTTCTTAGATTTTGTGAACATTTCTGGAGATTTTTGTGTGATTTTTGTGGAATTTTGTGAGATTTTGAGGCGACTTGAAGAATTTTGAGGGATTTTTCATGGATTTTGTGGGAATTTGTGGAGATTTTGTGGGATGTTTCTGCAATTTTGTAAGGGTTTGAGAAGATTATGTGAATTTTGGGGATTTTTCAGGGATTTTGTGTATTTTTCCTGTGAATTGTGTGGGATTTTGAGGAGGCTTGAAGAATTTTGTGGAATTTTTCTTGGATTTTGTGGTAACTTGTGGAGGTTTTGTGTGATTTTTGCGGGATTTTGTGGGATATTGAGGAGATTTAGGGATTTTGCGGGATATTTCATGTATTCTGTGGGAATTTGTGGAGATTTTGTGGGCTGTTTCTGGAATTCAGTTGGGTTTTGAGAAGATTTAGGGAATTTTGTGGCATATTCCTGGAATTTGGTATGGTTTTAAGGTGATTTAGGGAATTGTGTGGGATTACTCTTAAATTTGATGGAAATTAGTGGGGATTTTGTGGAATGTTTCTGGAATTTGGTGGGGTTTTGAGAAGATTTTGTGAATTTTGTGGGATTTTCCAGGAATTTTGTGTATTTTTCCTGTGAATTCTGTGGGATTCTGAGGAGGCATGAAGAATTTTGTGGAATTTTTCTTGGATTTTGTGGCAACTTGTGGAGGTTTTGTGTGATTTTTGTGGAATTTTGTGGGATATTGAGGAGATTTAAGGATTTTGAGGTTTTTTTCATGTATTTTGTGGGAATTTGTGGAGATTTTGTGGGATGTTTCTGGAATTCAGTTGGGTTTTGAGAAGATTTAGGGAATTTTGTAGGATTTTTCAGGAATTTTGTTGGCTATTGAGGAGATTTTGTGGGATGTTTCTGGAGTTTGTTGGGATTTGAGAAGATTTAGGGAATTTTGTGGCATATTCCTGGAATTTGGTCTGGTTTTAAGGTGATTTAGGGAATTTTGAGGGATTTTCCTGGAATTTGATGGAAATTTGTGTAGATTTTGTGGGATGTTTCTGGAATTTGGTAGGGTTTTGAATGATTTAGGAAATTCTGTGGGATATTTCTGGAATTTTGTGGGGCTATTCAAGAATTTTGTGGGGCTATTTAAAAATTTTGTGGTATTTTGAAAAGATTGAGCGAATTTTGTGGTGTTCTTGAATTTTGTGGGAATTTGTGGAGATTTTATGGGGCATTTCTGGAATTTGGTAGAGTTTTGAGAAGATTTAGGGAATTTGGAGGGATTTTTGTGGGATTGTGTGGGAATGGGTGGAGATTTTGTGGGTCATTCCTGTGAATTGTTATGGTTTTGAAATGATTTAGGGAATTTTGTGGGACTTCTCTGGAATTTTGTGGGATTTTTCAAGAATTTGGTGGGATTGTGAGGTGACTTGAAGAATTTTGAGGGATTTTTCAAGGATTTTGTGGGAATTTGTGGAGATTTTGTGGGATGTTTCTGCAATTTGGTAAGGGTTTGAAAAGATTTAGTGAATTTTGGAGATTTTTCAGGGATTTTGTGTATTTTTCCTGTGAATTGTGTGGGATTTTGAGGAGGCTTGAAGAATTTTGTGGAATTTTTCTTGGATTTTGTGGAAACTTGTGGAGGTTTTGTGTGATTTTTGCGGGATTTTGTGGGATATTGAGGAGATTTAGGGATTTTGCGGGATTTTTCATGTATTCTGTGGGAATTTGTGGAGATTTTGTGGGATGTTTCTGGAATTCAGTTGGGTTTTGAGAAGATTTAGGGAATTTTGTGGCATATTCCTGGAATTTAGTATGGTTTTAAGGTGATTTAGGGAATTGTGTGGGATTACTCTTAAATTTGATGGAAATTAGTGGGGATTTTGTGGGATGTTTCTGGAATTTGGTGGGGTTTTGAGAAGATTTTGTGAATTTTGTGGGATTTTCCTGGAATTTTGTGTATTTTTCCTGTGAATTGTGTGGGATTCTGAGGAGGCATGAAGAATTTTGTGGAATTTTTCTTGGATTTTGTGGCAACTTGTGGAGGTTTTGTGTGATTTTTGTGGAATTTTGTGGGATATCGAGGAGATTTAAGGATTTTGAGGTTTTTTTCATGTATTTTGTGGGAGTTTGTGGAGATTTTGTGGGATGTTTCTGGAATTCAGTTGGGTTTTGAGAAGATTTAGGGAATTTTGTAGGATTTTTCAGGAATTTTGCTGTTTATTGAGGAGATTTTGTGGGATGTTTCTGGAGTTTGGTAGGGTTTTGGAATGATTTAGGAAATTTTGTGGGATATTTCTGGAATTTTGTGGGGCTATTCAAGAATTTTGTGGGGCTATTTAAAAATTTTGTGGTATTTTGAAAAGATTGAGCGAATTTTGTGGTGTTCTTGAATTTTGTGGGAATTTGTGGAGATTTTATGGGGCATTTCTGGAATTTGGTAGAGTTTTGAGAAGATTTAGGGAATTTGGAGGGATTTTTGTGGGATTTTGTGGGAATGGGTGGAGATTTTGTGGGACATTCCTGCGAATTGGTATGGTTTTGAAATGATTTAGGGAATTTTGTGGGACTTCTCTGGAATTTTGTGGGATTTTTCAAGAATTTTGTGGGATTCTGAGGTGACTTGAAGAATTTTGAGAGTTTTCAAGGATTTTGTGGGAATTTGTGGAGATTTTGTGGGATGTTTCTGCAATTTGGTAAGGGTTTGAATAGATTTAGTGAATTTTGGGGATTTTTCAGGGATTTTGTGTATTTTTCCTGTGAATTGTGTGGGATTTTGAGGAGGCTTGAAGAATTTTGTGGAATTTTTCTTGGATTTTGTGGAAACTTGTGGAGGTTTTGTGTGATTTTTGTGGAATTTTGTGGGATATTGAGGAGATTTAAATATTTTGAGGTTTTTTTCATGTATTTTGTGGGAATTTGTGGAGATTTTGTGGGATGTTTCTGGAATTCAGTTGGGTTTTGAGAAGATTTAGGGAATTTTGTAGGATTTTTCAGGAATTTTGTTGGATATTGAAGAGATTTTGTGGGATGTTTCTGGAATTTGTTGGGTTTTGAGTAGATTTAGGGAATTTTGTGGCATATTCCTGGAATTTGGTCTGGTTTTAAGGTGATTTAGGGAATTTTGTGGGATTTTCCTTGAATGTGATGGAAATTAGTGGGGATTTTGTGGGATGTTTCTGGAATTTGGTAGGGTTTTGGAATGATTTAGGAAATTTTGTGGGATATTTCTGGAATTTTGTGGGGCTATTCAAGAATTTTCTGGTATTTTGAAAAGATTAAGCAAATTTTGTGGTGTTCTTGAATTTTGTGGGAATTTGTGGAGATTTTATGGGGCATTTCTGGAATTTGGTAGAGTTTTGAGAAGATTTAGGGAATTTGGAGGGATTTTTGTGGGATTTTGTGGGAATGGGTGGAGATTTTGTGGGTCATTCCTGTGAATTGGTATGGTTTTGAAATGATTTAGGGAATTTTGTGGGACTTCTCTGGAATTTTGTGGGATTTTTCAAGAATTGTGTGGGATTCTGAGGAGACTTGAAGAATTTTGAGGGATTTTTCAAGGATTTTGTGGGAATTTGTGGAGATTTTGTAAGATGTTTCTGGAAATCATTTGGGTTTTGAGAAAATTTAGAGAATTTTGTGGCGTATTCCTGGAATTTGGTATGGTTTTAAAGTGATTTAGAGAATTTTGTGTTATTTTTCTTGAATGTGATGGAAATTAGTGGGGATTTTGTGGGATGTTTCTGGAACTTGGTAGGGTTTTGTGAAGATTTAGGGAATTTTGAGGGATTTTCCAGGAATTTTTGTGTATTTTTCCTGTGAATTGTGTGGGATTCTGAGGAGGCTTGAAGAATTTTGTGGAATTTTTAAGATTTTGTGAACATTTGTGGAGATTTTGTGGGATTTTTGTGGAATTTTGTGTGGCTGTTCAAGGATTTTGTTGGGTTCTGAGGGAATTTGAAGGCCCATCTCCCCTAGGAACACGCACGTACTGCCCGCCCGAGTGGATCGGCCTTCGCTGCTACCACGGCGATGGGGCGACCATCTGGTCCCTGGGCGTGCTGCTGTTTGAGATGGTGTGCGGGTACTTACCCTTGGAGAAGGAGCGAGACATGGTCTTGGGGCAGCTCTTCTTCCCGCAGGAGGCCTCTCCAGGTTGCTGTGGGGCCTGAAGAAGGCAGGCTTTGGCAGGTGGCAGCGTGCAGCCCAGCCCGGCCCTCCCGCAGCTGCGCGGGACGTCCATGTGCCCTCAAGGGCCGGCTGCAGCAGGTGGCCCGTGGCAGGCTGGCTGTGGCACGCTTGGCTGAAGGAGGGGACGCTTGTCCTGCCGTGCCGCTCTCCCGCCAAGGGCAGCTCCCAGCACACGCAGCGTGGCCCGGCTTCTGCAGGCGCCGGCAGCAGCTGGGCAGGAGCCTTCTGCAAGTGAGCGCCGCTTTCTGCCTTCTCTCCCCAGAGTGCCAACATCTGATCCGCTGCTGTTTGTCCAAGCACCCCATGGATCGGCCACTGCTGGAGCAGATCTTCTACCACCCTTGGGTGTAGGGCGGCCATTTCTGATGCCTTGCCGCAGCCTCTGCAGCACCCAGTTCCCGTGTCCCACGCAGGACTGAGGGCCCAGGAAATAAAAGAACCCGAAACCCGGTGCGGGCTGGCAAGTCTGGTCCTTGTTAGCAACTTCAGCTAAGGGAACCTCTTGGCAAAAGGGGTAATCAGAGCGTTCCCTTCAGCCTTTGTCAAGCTTTTGATGCTTTTCCTCCAGGTTGTCCCTCAAAATCAGAGAGGGGTTGGAGCCTGCACCAGTCCCCCCAAATCGGTGGGAGGCAGAGACTACTCCCAGGCCCCTCAAAACTGGAGGAGGATGGAGACGATCCCTGGGCCCACAACACTGAAGGGAGATAAATACCCAGCCCCCCCAAAATAAGAGATGGATGGAGCCCACAGCGGCCCCCAAGTCAGAGGGGGAAGGGGAGACTGCCAGCCCCCCTAAAGAGGAGGGGAATTGTGCCTGTGCCAGCCCCACAAATTGCAAGGGGACAGGGAACAGCCCTGGCCTGTCAAAGGGCAAAGAGCGGCCGGGGGCTGCCAGGATGGTGACAACACTGTCACCCCCCAAATCAGAGAGGGACAAAGAGCCTGCACAGGCTTCCCAGGAGAAGAAAGGGGGCAGCAAATATCCCCTGTCCCCCTAAGTTGGAGGGGCACAGACACAACGCCCACCCCCCCTATAGTGGAGGAGGACAGACACAAAAGACCCCACGAAAAGAGCATTGGGAACCAAGAACACTGCCGGCCCCACAAAGGTAAGGAGGATGGAGAAATTCCCCATCTGTTCTTGTTTTGGAAGACAGGTGTCTGCTAGGGAGGGCAGCGGCCTCCCCTGGAATGGAAATGTAGACCCTCTCCCTCTGAATCATTATAATTTTGAACTCAAGGGGCTCTCAGACAGAGATCTGGGGATAGGAATAGCAGTTCTTTACTGTATACACACTTTAGCGTGTATAACGAGGCACACAGACAACAATAACTACGGCATTAACAACAAAACAGAACCAGGGACCCCGTGACAGCCTTCTCGGCCAAGACGGGAAAGGATGGAGGAGAGGCTTTGCTTCACAAACCCCCTCGGGTTGGCAGTCAGTGCCAGTGCTCCTGCAGGGCTCTGAGGAACACTCAGCTGGAACAGCAGGGATGAGCTGAGATCCCGGGCCGGTGGCTGAGGTGGATCATCAGCTCCGTGGCGGTGCCTGGCACTGCCACACGTCCCGGCAGGACAGGGGATGTGAGGCCACCAACAAAGAGGGAAGAAGGAGAAGGAGAAACAGCAGCTCCGCCTGGGTGATGGCAAATTCCCTTCTCTCTGCAGCAATAGCTCCCAGCAAAGTGTCCTTCTCTGAAGCAGAAGAAGCCGCCAAACTGTGCCCACCTTCCCCTTTTCCTGCCCCCTTTCCCCCTGGACCCAGCCGAACTCTTTGTGTTTCTCAAGTACCACCTGCAGTCAGGTTTTCCCCACAGCTAATGGGTAAAAATTCCACAGTTGAGCCAGAACTAAAAGAAGGAAACCTAACCTCCAACAGCTTCTCATCTCCATCTCTTTGCACTCCAAAAGCCAGGAGGGATCGATCTGTCACCTCAAAACCACTCAATCCCACTGAAAACAGCTCCATTTTACCCCTAAAGGGCTCAATCCCAACTCAAAAGGGCTTGTTCCACCTCAGAAAATCTCAATCCCACGCCAAAATTACTCAGTTCCACCACTGCCAGGTGAGATGGAGGTGGAAGATGTTCTGGTTTAGGGCAAATTTGGAAGAAAACCTCTGAATGGGGTCCCTGTAAAAAACAAATTAAAGTTGTCCCTCCCCCGAATATTTCAGGAAAACATTTTCTTGGAGAAAAGTGGAAAAACAAAGTTTACTTAACAATCAAAGTATCTACAAGCATGAGCAAGATGAATAATATTAAAGAATAAATCCTCTGGCTGTTTGAAGAGATGGCAAAGCCAGAAAAGTCCTTTCCATGGGGTGTAGCTCAGCTCGCTCAGTCTCTTATCAGTTCCTCCAGCGCTGGAAAGGGCCCAGGCCCAGGCCCCCGTGGGCCACAGCCGTGAGCTCCCGGGGTTTGTCTGGGTTCTCAGTCCAGAGCAGCTTTGAACAGATCCAAGGAAAAAGGCAAAAAACACTCTGGGGAACTCCTGTGCCTCAGCTAGCTAAAAACCAACTAAACTAAACTAAAAACTAACTAAAAAGGAAACTGAACTATGTGCCTAGAAGCAAAGGAGAGCTCTGTCCCACTGTCTGTCCCTGCTGCAGACAACACAGGCCAGGGAAGCGTGCGGGGCAGTGAGTGCCATTTCTGCAAACAAACTGCAGCTTCTTCTTCCCCCCCTTGGCTCTCAGAGCCAGTCTTGAAGGTGCAGAACTTAATAGGCAGCAGAAACAGAACAGATGCCTGGGGATCCAAGGATCACAAAGTCACCCCAGGCCAGAAGGAGGTTGGGAGAAGTGGGATCCACATTTGGAGCAGTGGGATGGGGATTGTGTGGGGCTGGCTGGCTGGGCTGTATTTGATAGGAAATCAAACTTTCAGAGTTCCTGATTTCTGTCCCATTCATTTTCAGTCAGGTGCAGCTCTGTTTGCAGAGGGTCGCTGTGGCGCTCGAGACGGACACACGACGCAGCGAGGTTGGCACGGCAAGAGCAATCTTTATTGTTCAGAAGCTGCTTTTCCATGGTTGACTGCGGAGGCTGGGGAACCTGGTGATTCAGAGATCCTGGCCCTTCCTTGGAGTCAAGATACTTTTTTCTCAGAGAGAAAAGTATCAGTCCCAGCAATCTTTGAGTTAGTTACGTTAAACTGTTACACTCCATTGCTGTTCTCTCCTGCCACCCCACCCCAATACCTGTATCCCAGTTTCCCCCAGCCCCTCTCCTCCCCTATAAATACCCCAGTTTATCCCCTGTTCCAGAGAGCTGCCGTCACTGGCTCCCTTGGCCGAGGGCCCGGCTGTAATAAAGGCCAGTTCTCTGCGGAACGCCACACAGCGCTCTGCTCTCTCCCTCCGTGTCGCCTGCACGCTGCCGCTGAGCTGAGCTGAGCTGAAATCACTCGCCGGGCAGAGGACGTGTCTGTGCCCCGGGCAGCCCAACCGCGGACCGCTTTTCCGGGAGTCGCGGCACCCCTGCCACCTCCACCGCCGCGGCAACCTATGAGAAAGCACAGCTGGGTTCTGCTCAGGCCATTTCAAACTACCTGGGGTGTTTGGGACTTGCCCTTGCAAAGGCAGCATCTCAGGAAAAGTCCAAGTTTCTCTTCATGGACTCCCAGGATGTCTTGCCTTGGAAGGGACCTTAAAGCTCCTCTTGTTCCAACTCTCAGCACACTCAGGACACCTTCCCCTAGACCAGCTTGCTCCAAGCCCCATCCAACCTGGCCTTGAACCCATCCAAGGGTCAGACAATCACAGCTTCTCTGCAACCTTGTCTATTCCTCCCACATCTAAAATCATACCAAACTTAGCAGCCTCAGAGATAGATTTCTATTCAATATCTCCATTTTAATAGGGAAGAAATATGGCAAAACTTGTTTGCATCTGACATTGCAAAATCAACATGACCTCTTCAGAAAGAGCTGCTGTCCACCCACTTTTCTTATTTTTGCCCATTTGGTGGAACATTTGCATTCTGTTGTTGTTTGGAGCAGTATTTTAATGTATCTGGCTGGGGCTGCTTCAAATAGTCCAGCAAGATACCAGGGTGTGAGGGGTGGAAAACTGAGCTCTTACACATCCAGTACTTCTGTTGTTGGAAGTCTTCAACCCCACCTCTCTGCTGGGATGAAATAGGTGCTACTCATCCAATTTCTAAAGTATCGTGCATCAAGCTGACACTATTTGAAGACTTCAAAATAGAAAAGCCAATTGAAACAAACCTCTGCTCCTTTCCATTTTCTCTGTTCCACAGTTTAGGACAGAAGAGAGGAGAGAAAGATTGTTTTGGCAACAATGTTTTCAGGACTCTAAAAAGAATATCAAAACCGCTCTGCCGCACTCTCAACTCTTGCAGTGCCAAAAAGCACTGGCTGGCTTTGCTCACAGAGTCACAATTGTGGTGGCATTTCTAGCACACCACAGGATAGCGATGTTTTTCCTTTTCTCCTGGAAATACCTACAACACTTCTGGCTAGCAAGGCAAACATGAGCCTCTTTTAGTGGCCCTTGAAATTGGACATGTGAAATGAGGTACACAAAGCCACAGGCCAGCTGAACCTGGGATCTCTGAATGGGTCTTCACATTCTTCCCAGGAAGATGAATGGCAATCACTATTTTGGCAGGGAAACTGTATCAGCTGGCAATTTGGTGTAGAAAATGTGCTTTCTGCTCCTCTCAGAGCCAAAACTCCTACCCATTTCTTGCAAGTCCTTCTTAGATAAGGACCATGTTCAACTGAGCGACAGTGAAGCCAAATGGCAATCCAGGAATCAATTGTCCTGTACACAATCTCCTCCATCCACGTGGAAGGTTACTCACGGGCACACAGGAGGAAGGAAGAAACCCAAATGCATCATTGGACATAAAGTCAGAGGTCTTGAGGGATGAAGAAATCTTGCAGAGCTATGGAAACCTGCCCTGAAAAGCCAGTTCAGGGAGAGCCTGAGCTGTTTTGTGCTTCTAGGCCTGAAGATGCTCAGGATCTTTCCCAGATGCTCAGCAGGCAGTAGGATTGTGCCTGAATCTGGCTCTGGAAATGCTAGTGCCTCAACTGAGAGCTGTGGCAATGATTTCCATTGCATGGAGAGGGGCCACAGTCCTGCAAGAGTCTTTCAGCAGAGCAAACAGCAGCCTGGAGGGTGGGCAATGCTGCATCTGTACCACTGCATGCTTATCCTTCACCGTAATGCAGAGCTGCCCCCAAAGCTGCCATGGATCACGTTTTAGATTTCTCCCGTTGGATATATTTTGGAGAAGTTGCTCTAGGTGGCTTTGGATGGTGATCCTGTAGGAAGCAGCCATTCGCCTGCTGTGATATCCTTACAACTAATCCTAACTTCTCATTGCCTTTGGTTTTATTTGAGGTTTTTTTTATCTATTGGTTTGATTGGTTTCTTTGGGTTTGTTTGTTTGTGTTTTTGTCTGTTTTGATTTGAGTTTTTTTCCTTTTTTATAAATGACTGATTTAGTTGGCACAGCCAAACTCCAGAAAACGTAAACCAGGGTTGACTTTCCAGAAATTGCTTTTGGCTGGCTTTAGCTGCATTCCCCAGGATCAGGATCACCAGGAGATATTTGCAGGTTTTGCTCTGCATCATCAGCTTGCCCAGACTTTGCTCAGTGTTTCACCAATGGAGAAGACAATGGATATTTTGCCAAAGCTCCTTTCAAACAACAAAGCTTGGGGCAGCACGACACAAAAGAAGAAAAGAAAATATTCCCCAGTTAGAACAGAGCCAGAGTCCCACCATTTTCCCCTCTACTTTTATTTATTTTCTACATTTAGAGGCAAACCTTCCATCTCCAAAAGCTTCCATCTCTCACTTCCTGATGCTCTTTGCTACCCTTTAGCCTTCACCCCCACGCATCGGACTGCTGTCCATGTGGGGCTGGGGATGCTCAGCCTGGAAAGAGAAGGTGCTGGGGAGGCCTCCCTGCAGCTCTAGGAAAGATGGGCACCGAGAGGAGAAGCCTTTCAACTGCAGGAATTTTCAACTGCAGGATTGAAGTTGGATCTAATGAAGCTGCTCTTTTCCACTCAGGCTGCTGGGGCACTGGCCCAGGCTGTGCACACAGCCTGGGGATGCTCCATCCTTGGGAATATCCAAGGCCAGCTGGGAGCAGGGCTCTGAGCAACCTGTTCTGGGGGAAGATTGCTCAGCTTGGAACAAGATGGTCTTTAGGGTCCCTTCCAAGCCCAGCCACCCAGGGATTTCATCATTCTATGGTCTCCGTTGTCCTCTTCAGCCTGGGCCTGGGCTCCTGGCAGTGATGTCACAGTGCACGCTCCAGCTAGAACTTCCAGCATCCAGCAACGGCCACAACACAACCCTTGGCTCCTTGTGTCAGCACGCTCTTCTCAGTGCTCCAAGGCTACCCCTGTCACGTTTCTGCCACCTGCTTCCTGATTCCCCCAGCAGTCCTGAAAGCTCCCCATTACCTGGATTTTGCTGCCCATCCCTGCAGGATGTCTGCATTTTTTCCAAAGAAGGTATGGTACTATTCCATGGAGGTGGACACCCCGCAGCAGCCTGGGTGGGCTGGAGCTCTGTTCGATACTGTGGGAAAGGGACCCCACTCTGAGATTTTGCTACCTCAGCAGGCTGTCATGGACAGAGAGGAGGAGATGGAGGTC
The DNA here is from genome assembly GCF_030490865.1 of Poecile atricapillus. NCBI lineage: Eukaryota > Metazoa > Chordata > Aves > Passeriformes > Paridae > Poecile > Poecile atricapillus. Next base: position 1,070,408 of record NC_081279.1, read on the forward strand.
GATCTACAGATTGACATAGAAGAGAAAATGGAAGTGGACGGAGAAGATACTGGAGATGAAGAGATGGATGTGGATATGGACGAGACAGAGGAAAAGATGGAGGTGGAAACGAAAGATGATATTGAAGAGATGGAAGAAGATATAAAAGACGAGGAGGAGGACATGGTGTTGGGATGAAGACTGATGCCAGCAGCAGAACAGGCAGGTGCTCCCCATGGGCAGAGTGGGTCCCCTGCTGCCAGGCTGGGGCTGGGCTGGGCACTCCCTGCTCAGGGACACGCTAGCCCATGCACTGGATTCTGGTGGCCATCCCTGGCCTGGCCTGGCCTTGCTTTAGGCCACACAAGCCCTGTTCCAGTGCCTGGGCCAGAGCCCCCAGCCCCAGCCAGGCTCACTTCTGGCAGCAGAGTCCCCCTGTGCCAGTGTCCCAGCCCGGGAGCACATGGAACACCCCTCCATGCCTGACTGCACTGACCGTGCTACTTGTTTTTCTTCCAGGACTGAGGCACATCCCGGACAGAGATGACACCCTTCTGTATATACGTTTTGGAGTTGTTTTGCTCAGGATAGAGGTTTTAGGGATTGCTTATTTTTTCTGTAAATACGTTTCATATAGTTTTGTTAGATATGTTCTTAGGGAAATAGGTTCTATAGTTTGTTGTTGTTGTTGTTACCAATATTCTAACAATGTAAATATGTTGTGTAGTTCATTCTTGTTCCTTTTCTTCTACAAATAAACATTCTTTGTTTTTCACACCCCTGTTCTCTTTGCATTTGCTTCGGGCACATTTGCAAAGTTGTGGTTTCCACTCGCTCCAGGTTCCCAGGGCTGGATGTCCCGGAGGGAGCTGGCACAGCCACCCCAGCAGTGGCTCCCTGTGCACAGGGGGTCCCTCTGACAGAGCTCACCCTCTCCTTGCAGTTTCTCTGGACACACTTGGGAGCTGGAGGGGCAAATCCCAGTGGGCCCTGTCCCATGGCATCCCACATGGGAGCAGGGCTGAGCCTCATCCATGGCTCTTCCCTGGCTAGCCCCAGGGCTAAGGAGGCTGCACTGGGCTGCGGGCAGCCTGCTTCCTGGGCACCCTGAGGGGCTGGAGCCAGCCTGGAGGGAGCCTCAGCACAGGGGCCTCTGGCCTACATGCACCAACATTTCCTTTGGAAACCCCCTCTGTCACCACACTCTGCTACAAGCACAACATCAATTGTTCCTCCTAGTTCAAGGGGAGACATTAATTGGCACAAATTTGTCCCTTGGACTTTCTAGCACAGCAAATGGCAGCGCTTGCAATCCCTCTTCCGCACTCCCTGCTCAGGCACCAAAACACTGGAACCTGCCAGAACATCTTGAATTAGCACCAACCTGCAGAGAGCTACAGGGGGAGAACCTACCCCCAACCACACAGGGACATTGATGGGCTGGGGCAGAGCTGAAACTAAAGTACATTAATGCCAAGAGACAGGAGTTTTTATTGCTGAATTCATTCTCCCACAACAAGAATGAAAGCTTTCAGTCTCCTCACCTGCCACACATGTCTATTGCCAAGGTTTGCTTCTGGGTTACGAATGATTTTTATTCATCTCTTCACAACTCTGATGCTCTTCCTGCCTAAGGTGCAGAGATGATATTTCAGAGCCAGATGAGCTCAGCACAGCTTGTGCAACACGCAGGATTTCCAGACCCAGAGATTCAGGCCATGCAAACTGATACTTTTTTGTTTCTGTGCTAAGATCACAGGAAGGATGTCTGTGATGAACCACACACTTCTCAGAGCTGTCCCTTCTATCCAGCTCTCCCCAGTCACTTCACACACTTCACTCCAAGCAGGTTCTGATCGAGTTCAGTAGCACATGGGATTTCATCCTGGCTTTTCTTCATGTTCTCCTGAGCTGTCTCCAGACACAGTGTGTGGGCACTGCAGCAGCATTAACGGGGCACCTCCCTGACACTGAGATTCATGTCACAACTTTTCATCAAAAGCAGCAAAGAAATGATTCCCACTGGGTCCCACACAGCTCCCTGGCAACTTTGTGCTGCTGCAGCTCCAGCACCAGGCCTGGTGCACAGGAATTTCAGGAGGAGACACACCGAAGGAATCAACCATTCTCAGAGAAGAAACATCTGTTTGCATGGCCCAAATCCCCACAACACTGCAGACTCTGGTGACCCACACTCTGCATTTGCACTTCAGCCTCTGTGCCTCACTTTTCATCTCACTGAAGTCCCCCCAGTTTCCCTCATGCTCAGATTCCCAAGAGAATTCAAAGCAGCATTAGGAGCAGGGATAGGTGATGGGAGCTGTCCCAAGGCTCGACCAAATTTCTCAGGCCTGACAATTCTTGCCAAGGACAGAGGAAAAAGCTGCATGAAAGAGGTGTGAAATGAAAGCAGGAATCAAATTTAGGTAGAATGAGAGCAGCTGAAGAGCTTTTCAATGTTTGCAACAAGATTAGAAGCTCCAGGTCCAGGAGGGATGCAACATTTCCCCCACTCTAACAACTCTGTGATGCAAATTGATGTTCAAATCCTTCTCCCCAGCTCTGGGACTTGTTCAGCCCCCAACATGGTGCTGAATTTTTCAAGCAAAGTGGAAGCTGGTCAGAGAGGTGGCTTGCAAATCAAAATCACAGCGGACAGCTTGGAAGCAGTAGCCAGAGCAAAGAGAGGCAGAGCCTGGCCTTGGGGTGCAGCACAGCCACACAACACATGGCTGAAACTCTAAGACATGAAAGAATTTGCCACAGGAGACACAGAAGGTACTTGATGGAATCCTGCCTCCTTCACGATGCATCAGCACGCAGGAGAGCACAAGGATGAAGATGACAGCACCTTCTGCTGCTGCTTCCATCTCCCGAGTCAAATCTCCCCAATATCTCTCACTATTGGCCATTCCCAAAGCCTCAGATTCCCTCAGTCCTTGCAGGATTTCAATGCTGAGCAGCATGAAGGGAGATAAAGGCACTTGCAGAGACCAGAGATGCATTTTCTGCCTGAGGTGCATTCCACTGCCCAGCTTAGTTCCTCTAAAACCATTCCAATCAGCCCCTTGGACAGCACCAAGCCAGCAGCAGAACATCAGCGCCTGAAAATGCTTGGAAATGCCATTCTTTGAGATTTCTCTCCAGCTCTCCCGTTTCATGGTGCCATTGCAGGGCTTTATCCCATCACTCAGCACTTGCAGCAAGTCTTGGCAACCAGCTTCAAACAGATTTGTAGTGCTGAGCAAATACAAGGCAATTTGACTTTGTCTCCAGTGAATGAAATTTCACCTCAATCAGACGAACTCTGTGTTCTGTCATTGGCCAGGCACTAACTACTGCCAGCTCCCCCCAAGCCTGGATGTCAAACTGCCTTCATATTGGAAAGTTAAATTGATTTGGTTTTATGTACAAGATTATTCTGTCTCCAAATCATTTGGAGCCATAGAATTGCATTTCCAAGGACTAAACTCAGAGGAGCCACAAAGAGCACAAGAGGCAGGAAAAGAAAGAAAAATAGAGATTTCTAAGGAGATGGACATTGAATGCTGAGTTTTTTCCCATTCCAGGAAGTTCCATCAATTATCACCTGCCACCTCCTTGCCTTCACTTGTGTGGCCACCACTGAATACACTCCCAGAGAAGAAAATGTTGGTCCTACTGAAAACTGGGGCTAGAAGTAGAAAAAGGCTCAGAGATCTGACTTCAAAGACAACATCATGAAAGAGCTGCCTTATAATAGCAAGATATGATGGGCAGCAGGAATGGCTGAAGCCAGCAGAGAGAAGTCCATGAACTATTGGTGCTACAAAGATTTCTGACAAAACCCCCAAGAAGCCAAAAACAGCGTTTGGTCTGGCCCAGCTGATAGGAGCCCTGTGCATTTAATTCAGTCATTGGCAGCACATGGAGATTGGCTTTAAGCTCCTTTGCTCCACTACTACTTTATTTTATTTTATTTTATTTTATTTTATTTTATTTTATTTTATTTTATTTTATTTTATTTTATTTTATTTTATTTTATTTTATTTTATTTTATTTTATTTTATTTTATTTTATTTTACTTTATTTTATTTTATTTTATTTTATTTTTTTTTTTATTTTATTTTATTATTTTATTTTATTTTAGTCTATTTTAATTTATTTTAATTAATTTAATTTAATTTAATTTAATTTAATTTTATTTTATTTTATTTTATTTTATTTTATTTTTTTTTATTATATTTCATTTCATTTCATTTCATTTCATTTCATTTCATTTCATTTTTTCCACCCAGAAAATGTAATTGCTTCTCCTCTTTGGGAAGAAATTACTGCTTTGAATGGTTCAAGTCAGAGTTTCTTCCTACACCACTTGTAATCAGTCACCAAGAGAAAAATTTTCTCAAAAGATCTCTTAAAAATTTTGGAGTTACTTTCAACATAAATAACTGGGTGATTTTGCTCCAAATGAGAAGGGAATTGAATTTGGCTCCCTCAGCTTAAAAAGAAGTCTTTCTTCCCAGCTCTTCACCAAGAGGAACAAAACACTTGGTTGCAGCAAACTGAAGGGAGGAAGAAGTTTCCTTCCCCCTGAGCTGCACAACAGGAGACAATTTTGTTGCCAAGAGGTGACAAAACCCAGCCAATTTCCAGATCTTTCAGTTGAAGGGAAAAGCTCCAAGGATCATAGCTGGGGCAGACACAGAGTGGGAGGAGCAGGGGATCTGCTGGGGGGTTTTGGCCTGGGGCATAGATTAAAGAAATCTTCAAGTGAAACCCATCAGAGCTCAAGACTTCATCCCACAGAGGAGAAATTGGATTTGACCCAAATGCCATTCAAATCCAAAAAACATTGAGGCATCTCCCCAAGCTCTGCTGAGCCATCAGGTACAACCCAAAGCACCCTGTGGGACCAGAGCAGCAGCTCCCTGGCATGGGGACAGGGATGCTCCCTTGGCAAGCCGCCTGCATCACCCATGGGATTCGCAAGATCTGTTTCTAAAGACCCCAACATCCAAAAAACTCCACATTCAAAGCCTTTCCTTTGGGGTTTCACTTCTCCATCTGTCTCTTGTCACTAGACAGCTGCTTCACTTCAGCACCCTTCTGGATGGGGTCAAATTTTCTCCGAATTTCCAGCCTAAACAGGAATTTACTTCCATTCATTCTTCTGCAAGTACTGGCAGCTTGTAGCTGCTCTGCTCTTCCTCTCCTGCTGTGCATTTGTGCACATCAAGTGCCAAGAGCATTTCCTTGTTTCAATGCCGCAGCGACGGAAAGCTCGGAGCACCGCGACTTCTCTAGATATTCAGCCCTGATAAGGGCTGGACCAAGGTGCGTGAGCAGCTTCGAGCAGGCGAGTGATTCAGCTCAGGCTCAGCGGTAGTTGAGTGATTTCAGCTCAGCTTAGCTCGGCTCGGCAGCAGCGGCAGGCAGGCAACACAGGAAGCAGGGACGGGAATGCTGGTCCAGCGTTCCACCAAGGCAAAACCTTTTATTCAGGCAGAGCTTCGGCGAAGGGCGCCAGCAACAGCGAATCCGTCGAACAGGGGAAAAGCCGGGATATTTTTGGGGAAGGAGAGGGGCGGGGGGAAGCCCGAGATACCTGTATCGGGATGGGACAGCAGGCGGGAACACCAATGGGACACAACAGTTTAACATATCTAACTCAAAGACCCCTGGGAGCGACACATTGTCTCTCTCTTACAGAGAAGTATCTTGTCTCCAGGGTAGAGCCAGAATCTCAGGCCCAGCCGGCTCCTCCGTATGCACATTTCAATGATGTCATTTTGCCTTATTTCCTTCCCATTGAGTTGCACAGATTTGGTGCTGGCTCAACACTCAGAACATTGACAGCACAAAGTCGAGTTTTCGCACCAACTTCTCCAACCTTGGCACCTGTTGCAGTCTGCAACCTCAGGATCTCGGCCAGGGAAACCACAGGGTTCTGGGGACCAGCATGGAACACCAGCGAGACGGGCCTTTGTTCATGAAACCATTTCTTCAGCATGGGAACAAACTCAGATCCAGAACAGAGAGCCCCCAACAAAGGCAGGGCAGGGGTTTTTGAGGGACAGAACTCTTGAGGGTCTCCACCCTTGAGGCTGGAGTTCAGGGTCAGGGACCACTAGAAACACAACAAGGGAGAAGCCCCACAGGGACTCAAAGCCAATCTGAACCCCTGGGCCGTCCTTCACAAGGGGTTTGGGGTGGGACAATGGAATTCGTTGCCTCCCCTGAGGCACAACACAACATCTGCTCCTTTTTTTTTTTTTCCCCTTCAAATTTTAATTTGGAGCTTAAAAATGTTTCCAAACCTCACTGCATAAAATCTTACCTCCTCCACAGAGCACCCGCTTTGATCTGTGGGACACTAAAAACTCATTAACAAAACACGTTAAGCAAACAAACAAACAGAAGAAAACAAAATTAAAAACAATCACTTAAATTGAACAGTGATGGTACTTAATACAAACGTAATGCTTTTTTAGTTCAGTCTCTTCCAGTTCTGGAGTTTCTTTAAGGAAGGGCGCAGCTCTTAGATCTCCTCTCACGAGGGGCAGAGTTCTTAGATCTCCAGCTTCGGCTCTGGTCTCGTAGGTGTGGGCGTTGCCACTTGAGATGTTCTTGGTGAAACGCTGGCTTTCAGAGCTCGGTTCCAGTTTTGATTTCCCCAGAGGGGGTGTTGCCCACCATGGAAAAGGCACAGCCCCCAGGGGTGGAGCAGCCAAAGAAAGGGCTGGGAGCGAAGCAGGAGTTACTGGGGGAAGGGAAGGTTGGGGGCCAGAAAAGAAGGAGCAAGGTGGGAAAAATGGAATCCCAGACCGCGTGGGCAGTGCCATCTTGGGAAGAGGGCAGGGCCCGGGATGGACTTTCCCAGCCAGGGAACGGGAATATGGAAAGACAGGGGGTGAAGGAGGACACGGAACAGTGGGCAGACGGCAGCAGACCCGCAGCACTCTGGATGTTCCCCGTCCCTTGCCTGCCTTCAGGAAAACAGGGGATGGGATGGCAGAAAGACACCGGGGTGACAGGGAGTCGGAAGCAACCCCGAGCCATCTTGGCATTTTTCACCCTTTGTCCTGCCCTTAGGAACAGAGGAGAGGGGAAGATACAGGGAGGTATACACCAAAAAAAAATGAGGGACTTCACAGAAGCCAAAAAACAGTCCACAGGAAGGGCCATACCATCCATAATCGTCCATAATCGTCCATAATGTTAATCTCGTTCATAAAGGTCCTTCCCATGTATGTAAAAAAAACCAAAACCCTCCATAATACGTCTCGTTGGGTGATGTTAGATGTTTGTCCCAGTGTCTGGTCTCTCAGCTCCCCCACCTCCATAAGCCCTTTTCCCCCATGACCCTGAGGCACTCCCAACTTGGCCCTCCTGCCAGGTATTCTCGACTCCTCCTTTCTAAGGCGGGAGTCTCTCCGGCTCTTGAGCCATCAGCCGGGGATTTACGGAGTGTCCATGGAGCCGCTCCTGCTGTTCTCCTGGTGCCTCGCTGGATGCCGTGCATTCTCCACCATTTGTTGTAGTCCGCAACTGCAGGATCAGGTCCAGGGATGATATTTTCTGGAAACTGGCATGTACTACAACGAGAAGCGCCTCTGTCCATGAAACCATTTCTTCATCATGGGAACAACTCAGATCCAGAACAGAGAGCCCCCAACAAAGGCAGGGCAGGGGTTTTTTGAGGGACAGAACTCTTGAGGGTCTCCACTCTTGAGGGTAGAGTTCAGGGTCAGGGACCACTAGAAACACAACAAGGGAGAAACCCCCCAGGGACTGAAACCCAATCAGAACCCCTGGGCCACCCTTCACAAGGGGTTTGGGGTGGGACAACTTCATCCAGGGCTCCCACGCCCATCTCCCAAAGCAGGAGGTCAAAATTCACTAGCTTGGCTTACAGCCATGCCTCTCCTGTAACAATGCTTATCTGAAACTAACTCTTTGCCTCCCTGAAGCACCTCCCAACAGTTTATGCTGTCTCTTTCCATGTTGATCACTCTCTCTCTCTTCCCCTATCTCTGGAAAAAAGGATGAATTTGCAAGACTCACCTGAGTAGTGAGCAGGTTCAACTCTTGCCCAGGCCTTGTGGATGGTCCCGGGATCTCTGCCGGAGCAGCGGCTGGAGCTGTCTGCGCTAGAAGATTTTTTCCCATGGCTGCTGTGGGGAGTGTGGCCATTATCTGAGCACGCTGCAAGCTCCTATCTTTCCCTGCATATCTTTAGTGGGCAGTGTGTGGTGAAACTGAGCAGCGGCAGCAAGTGCAGGCCAGGCAGGGAGCGGCCTGGCCCGGCAGCCCCGCTGTGCAAGGCCCAGCCAAGCCTCTGAGAAGGGGCTCCTGTCACTTGCCAGTCTCCATCCTCCCCGGGAAGCGCAGAGCTGCGGCCAGCCCCGCTCCCCTCCCGTGGCCTTGGCTGGCCTGGGGGGAAGGAGGCTGAAGGGGAGCCCTGGTACCTCTTGAAAAGGCGGAAAGCAAAGAGAGCAAGGAATTGCCGGCCTTAGGTCTTCAAGTGGTGTTCCCAGGTTGATGTCACTTTTCAATGGTCCCAACTGCTGTCAGTGCTCAGCATCGGCCACTTGTTGGCCAGGAGAAAAACTTTGTGGCCTTTTCAGGAGATTTGGGGAATTTTGAGTGATTTTTGTAGAAGTTTCTAGGATCTTGAGCAGATTGAAATAATTTTGTAGGATTTTTGTTGATTTTTGTGAGATTTTTGTGGAATCTGTAAAATATTTATGGGATTTTGTGTGATATTGAGAAGATTTAAATAATTTTGTGGGATTTTTGTGGAATTTGTGGGATTTGTCTGGAATTTTGAGGGATTTTTCTGTAATTTTTGGAAATTTGTGGGGATTTTCTGAGACGTTTCTGGAATTTGGTAAGGTTTTGAGATTATTTAAAGAATTTTGTGGTATTTTTCTGGAATTTTGCGGATTTTTCTGGTATTCTGTGGTATTTTGAGAAGACTTGAAGAATTTTGAAGGATTTTTCTTAGATTTTGAGATTTGTGGAGATTTTGTGGGATGTATCTTAAATTTGATGAGGTTTTGAAAAAATTTAGGGAATTTTGTGGGAATGTCTCTGGAATTTTTGGACTTTTTTCAAGAATTCTGAGAGTTTCAGAGGAGACCTGAAGAATTTGGAGGAATTTTTCTTAGATTTTATGGAAATTTGTGGGATTTTGTGGGATTTTTGTGGAATTTTGTTGGATATTGAGGAGAGGTAGGGATTTTGTTGGATTCTTCATAACGTGGTATTTTCTGGATTTTTTTTGGGATTTTGCGGAGACTTCAAGAAGTTTGAGGAATTTTTCTTAGATTTTGTGGAAACTTCTGGAGATTTTGAGAGATTATTTTTAATTTTTGTGGACATTTGTGGAGATTTTGTGGGATGTTACTGCAAATTTGTGGGATATTGTAAAGATTTAGGGAATGTTCTGGGATTTTTCCGGAATTTGGTGGGGTCTAGAGAAGACTTGATGAATTTTGCAGGATTTCTCTTAGATTTTGTGGACATTTGTGGAGATTTTGTGGGATGTTTCTGGAAGTGGGTAGGAACTTGTGAAGATCTAAGGAATTTTGAAGTATTTTTCTGGAATTTTGTGGGCCTTTTCAAGGATTTTGTGTGGTTTTGAGAAGAGTTGAAGAATTTTTGAGGAATTTTTCTTAGATTTTTTGGAAACTTGTGGACGTTTTGTGTGATTTTTGTGGAATTTTGTGGGATATTGAGGAGATTTTGGCATTTTGAGGAATTTTTCTTGAATTTTGTGAGAATTTGTGGAGATTTTGTGGGATGTTTCTGTATTTCACTTGGGTTTTGAGAAGATTTAGGGAATTTTGTGGCATATTCCTGGAATTTGGTATGGTTTTAAGGTGATTTAGGGAATTTTGTGGGATTTTCCTTGAATTTGATGGAAATTTGTGTAGATTTTGTGGGATGTTTCTGGAATTTGGTAGGGTTTTGGAATGATTTAGGAAATTTTGTGGGATATTTCTGGAATTTTGTGGGGCTATTCAAGAATTGTGTGGTATTTTGAAAAGATTGAGCGAATTTTGTGGTGTTCTTGAATTTTGTGGGAATTTGTGGAGATTTTATGGGGCGTTTCTGGAATTTGGCAGAGTTTTCAGAAGATTTAGGGAATTTTGAGGGATTTTTGTGGGATTTTTGTGGGAATCAATGGAGATTTTGTGGGACATTCCTGTGAATTGGTATGGTTTTGAAATGATTTAGGGAATTTTGTGGGACTTCTCTGGAATTTTGTGGGATTTTTCAAGAATTTTGTGGGATTCTGAGGAGACTTGAAGAATTTTGAGGGATTTTTCATGGATTTTGTGGGAATTTGTGGAGATTTTGTGGGATGTTTTTGGAATTCAGTTGGGTTTTGAGAAGTTTTAGGGAATTTTGTGGGATTTTTCAGGAATTTTGTTGGATATTGAGGAGATTTGGTGGGATGTTTCTGGAATTTAGGGGGTTTTGGAATGATTTAGGAAATTTTGTGGGATATTTCTGGAATTTTGTGGGGCTATTCAAGAATTTTGTGGTATTTTGAAAAGATTGAGCTAATTTTGTGGTGTTCTTGAATTTTGTGGGAATTTGTGGAGATTTTATGGGTGTGAATTGTTATGGTTTTGAAATGATTTAGGGAATTTTGTGGGACTCTCTGGAATTTTGTGGGATTTTTCAAGAATTTTGTGGGATTCTGAGGCGACTTGAAGAATTTTGAGGGATTTTTCATGTATTTTGTGGGAATTTGTGGAGATTTTGTGGGATGTTTCTGCAATTTGGTAAGGGTTTGAAATGATTTAGTGAATTTTGGGGATTTTTCAGGGATTTTGTGTATTTTTCCTGTGAATTGTGTGGGATTTTGAGGAGGCTTGAAGAATTTTGTGGAATTTTTCTTGGATTTTGTGGAAACTTGTGGAGGTTTTGTGGGATTTTTGTGGAATTTTGTGGGATATTGAGGAGATTTAGGGATTTTGAGGTTTTTTTCATGGAATTTGATGGAACTTTGTGGAGATTTTATGGGATGTTTCTGGAATTTGGTAGAGTTTTCAGAAGATTTAGGGAATTTTGAGGGATTTTTGTGGGATTTTGTGGGAATCGGTGGAGATTTTGTGGGACATTCCTGTGAATTGGTATGGTTTTGAAATGATTTAGGGAATTTTGTGGGACTTCTCTGGAGTTTTGTGGGATTTTTCAAGAATTTTGTGGGATTCTGAGGCGACTTGAAGAATTTTGAGGGATTTCTCAAGGATTTTGTGGGAATTTGTGGAGATTTTGTGGGATGTTTCTGGAATTTTGTGGGATTCTGCAGAGAATTGATGAATTTTGAGGAATTTTTCTTAGATTTTGTGAACATTTCTGGAGATTTTTGTGAGATTTTTGTGGAATTTTGTGAGATTCTGAGGCGGCTTGAAGAATTTTGAGGGATTTTTCATGGATTTTGTGGGAATTTGTGGGGATTTTGTGGGATGTTTCTGCAATTTGGTAAGGGTTTGAAAAGATTTAGTGAATTTTGGGGATTTTTCAGGGATTTTGTGTATTTTTCCTGTGAATTGTGTGGGATTTTGAGGAGGCTTGAAGAATTTTGTGGAATTTTTCTTGGATTTTGTGGAAACTTGTGGAGGTTTTGTGGGATTTTTGCGGGATTTTGTGGGATATTGAGGAGATTTAAGGATTTTGAGGTTTTTTTCATGTGTTTTGTGGGAATGGGTGGAGATTTTGTGGGTCATTCCTGTGAATTGGTATGGTTTTGAAATGATTTAGGGAATTTTGTGGGACTTCTCTGGAATTTTGTGGTATTTTTCAAGAATTTGGTGGGATTGTGAGGAGACTTGAAGAATTTTGAGGGATTTTTCAAGGATTTTGTGGGTATTTGCGGAGATTTTGTGGGATGTTTCTGGAATTCAGTTGGCTTTTGAGAAAATTTAGAGAATTTTGTGGCGTATTCCTGGAATTTGGTATGGTTTTAAGGTGATTTCAGGAATTTTGTGTGATTTTCCTTGAATTTGATGGAAATTTGTGTAGATTTTGTGGGATGTTTCTGGAATTCGGTAGGGGTTTCTGAAGATTTTGTGAATTTTGTAGGATTTTTCAGGAATTTTGTGTATTTTTCCTGTGAATTGTGTGGGATTCTGAGGAGGCTTGAAGAATTTTGTGGAATTTTTCTTAGATTTTGGGTACATTTGTGGAGATTTTGTGGGATTTTTCTTAGAGTTTTTGAGATTGTGAGGTGGCTTGAAGAATTTTGAGGGATTTTTCATGTATTTTGTGGGAATTTGTGGAGATTTTGTGGGATGTTTCTGAAATTCAGTTGGGTTTTGAGAAGATTTGGGGAATTTTGTGGGTCTTCTCTGGAATTTTGTGGGGGTTTTCATGAATTTTGTATGAATTTGTGGAGATTTTGTGGGATTTTTGTGGAATTTTGGTAGAGTTTTCAGAAGATTTAGGGGATTTTGAGGGATTTTTTTGAAGTTTTTTAAGGCTTTTCAAGGATTTTGTGGGATTTAGAGGAGACGATGAATTTTGCTGGATTTTTCTTAGATTTTGTGGACATTTGTGGAGATTTTGTGGGATGTTTGTGGAATTTTGTGGGATTCTGCAGAGAATTGACGAATTTTGAGGAATTTTTCTTAGATTTTGTGAACATTTCTGGAGATTTTTGTGAGATTTTTGTGGAATTTTGTGAGATTCTGAGGCGGCTTGAAGAATTTTGAGGGATTTTTCATGTATTCTGTGGGAATTTGTGGAGATTTTGTGGGATGTTTCTGCAATTTGGTAAGGGTTTGAGAAGATTTAGGGAATTTTGTGGCATATTCCTGGAATTTGGTATGGTTTTAAGGTGATTTAGGGAATTTTGTGGGATTACTCTTAAATTTGATGGAAATTAGTGGGGATTTTGTGGGATGTTTCTGGAATTTGGTGGGGTTTTGAGAAGATTTTGTGAATTTTGTGGGATTTTCCAGGAATTTTGTGTATTTTTCCTGTGAATTCTGTGGGATTCTGAGGAGGCATGAAGAATTTTGTGGAATTTTTCTTGGATTTTGTGGAAACTTGTGGAGGTTTTGTGTGATTTTTGTGGAATTTTGTGGGATATTGAGGAGACTTAAGGATTTTGAGGTTTTTTTCATGTGTTTTGTGGGAATTTGTGGAGATTTTGTGGGATGTTTCTGGAATTCAGTTGGGTTTTGAGAAAACTTAGGGAATTTTGTAGGATTTTTCAGGAATTTTGTTGGCTACTGAGGAGATTTTGTGGGATGTTTCTGGAGTTTGTTGGGATTTGAGAAGATTTAGGGAATTTTGTGGCATATTCCTGGAATTTGGTATGGTTATAAGGTGATTTAGGGAATTTTGAGGGATTTTCCTTAAATTTGATGGAAATTTGTGTAGATTTTGTGGGATGTTTCTGGAATTCAGTTGGGTTTTGAGAAGATTTGGGGAATTTTGTGGGATTTTTCTTGAATTTTGGAGAATTTTATGGGGATTTTGTGGGATTTTTCTGGAATTTGGTAGGATTTTTGTGGAATTTTGAGGGATATTGAGGAGATTTAGGGATTTTGAGGGATGTTTCTGGAATTTTGTGGGAATTTGTGGAGATTTTGTGCGATGTTTCTGGAATTCACTTGGGTTTTCAGAAGATTTAGGGATTTTTTTGTGATGTTTCTGGAATTTTGCTGTATATTGAGGAGATTTTGTGGGATATTTCTGGACTTTTGTGGGGCTTTTCAAGAATTTTGTGGTATTTGGAAAAGATTTAGCGAATTTGGTGGTGTTTTTCTTGAATTTTGTGGGAATTTGTGGAGGTTTTATGGGGCGTTTCTGCAATTTGGTAGAGTTTTCAGGAGATTCAGGGAATGTTGAGGGATTTTTCTGGAATTTTGGAAGGCTTTTCAAGGATTTTGTGGGATTTAGAGGAGAGTAGATGAATTTTGTAGGATTTTTCATGTATTTTGTGGTTATTTGTGGAGATTTCTTTGGGATGTTTCTGGAATTCAGTTGGGTTTTGAGAAGATTTAGGGAATTTTGTGGCATGTTCCTGGAATTTGGTAGGGTTTTAAGGTGATTTCAGGAATTTTGAGGGATTTTCCTTGAATTTCATGGAAATTAGTGGGGACTTTGTGGGATATTCCTGGAATTTTGTGGGATTTTGAGGAGATTTTGGCATTTTGAGGGATTTTTCATGTATTTTGTGGTAATTGGTGGAGATTTTGTGGGATGTTTCTGAAATTCAGTTGGGTTTTGAGAAGATTTGGGGAATTTTGTGGGACTTCTCTGGAATTTTGTGGGGTTTTTCAGGAATTTTGTGTGATTTTGAGGAGACTTGAAGAATTTTGAGGAATTTTTCTTAGATTTTGTGGAAACTTGTGGAGATTCTGTAGGATATTTCTGGAATTTTGTGGACATTTGTGGAGATTTTGTGGGATGTTTGTGGAATTTGGTAGAGTTTTCAGAAGATTTAGGGAATTTTGAGGGAATTTTGTGGGATTTTCCTTGAATTATAAGAAAAATTTGTGGGGATTTTGTGGGATGCTTCTGGAATTTGGTGGGGTTTTGAAAAAATTTAGGGAGTTTTGTGGGATGTCTCTGGAATTTTTGGACGTTTTTCAAGAATTCTGAGGGTTTCAGAAGACACTGGAAGAATTTTGAAGAATTTTTCTTAGATTTTGTGGAAACGTGTGGAATTTTTGTGGGATTTTTGTTGAATTTGGTGGGATATTGAGGAGATTGAAGGGTTTTGAGGGATTTTTCATGTATTTTGTGGGAATTTGTGGAGATTTTGTGGGATGTTTCTGGAATTCAGCTGGGTTTTGAGAAGATTTAGGGAATTTTGTGGCATGTTCCTGGAATTTGGAAAGGTTTTAAGGCGATTTAGGGAATTTTGAGGGATTTTCCTTGAATTTCATGGAAATTAGTGGGGACTTTGTGGGATATTCCTGGAATTTTGTGGGATATTGAGGAGATTTTGGCATTTTGAGGGATTTGTCATGTATTTTGTGGATATTTGTGGAGATTTCTTTGGGATTTTTTTGGAAATTTGTGAGGCTTTGCTGCAATTTTTTGGGATGTTGTGAAAATGTCAAGAATTTACTGGGATTTTTCTGGAATTTTGGAAGGCTTTTCAAGGATTTTGTGGGATTTAGAGGAGAGTAGATGAATTTTGTAGGATTTTTCTTAGATTTTGTGGACATTTGTGGAGATTTTGTGGGATGTTTTTGGAACTTGGTAGGGTTTTGTGAAAGTTTAGGGAATTTTGAGAGATTTTTCAGGAATTCTGTGGGCCTTTTCAAAGACTTTGTGTGGTTTTGAGGAGACTGGAAGAATTTTGAGGAATTTTTCTTAGATTTTGTGGACATTTGTGGAGGTTTTGTGGGATTTTTGTGGAATTTTGTGGGATATTGATGAGATTTTGGAATTTTGACGGATTTTTCATGTATTTTGTGGGAATTTGTGGAGATTTTGTGGGATTTTTTATTTGGAAATTTGTGGGGCTTTACTGCAATTTTTTGGGCTGTTGTGAAAATGTCAAGAATTTACTGGGATTTTTATGGAATTTTGTGGAATTTTTTTTGGAATGTTGTGGAATATCTTCTATTCTGTATAATTTTGAGGAGAACTGAAGAATTCCGAGGGATTTTTCTTAGATTTTGTGGGGATTTCTTCGCGTGTTCCTGGAATTTAGTAGGGTTTGGAGGAGATTTAGGGATTTTTGAGGGATTTCTCTTGAATTTTGTTGTAATTTGTGGGGCATTTGTGGGATGTTTCTGGAACTTTGAGGGACTTTTCTGGGATTTTGTGGGATTCTGCAGAGAATTGACGAATTTTGAGGAATTTTTCTTGGATTTTGTGGAAATTTTTGGAGATTTTGTGGGATGTTTCTGGAATTCAGTTGGGTTTTGAGAAGATTTGGGGAATTTAGAGGGATTTTTCTTGAATTTTGGAGAAATTTATGGGGATTTTGTGGGATTTTTCTGGAATTTGGTGGGATTTTTGTGGTATTTTGTGGGATATTGAAAAGATTCAGAGATTTTTGTGGGATTTTTCTTGAATTTTGTGGACATTTGTGGAGATTTTGCGGGATGCTTGTGGAATTTGGTAGGGTTTTGAGAAGATTTGGGGAATTTTGTGGGATTTTTCAGGAATTTTGTGAATTTTTCTGGGATTCTGTGGGATTCTGAAGAAACCTGAAGAATTTTGAGGAATTTTTCTTAGATTTTGTGGAAATTTGTGGAGGTTTTGTGTGATTTTTGTGGAATTTTGTGGGATATTGAGGAGATTTAGGGATTTTGAGGGATGTTTCTGGAATTTTGTGGATATTTGTGGAGATTTTGTGGGATTTTTTATTTGGAAATTTGTGAGGCTTTACTGCAATTTTTTGGGCTATTGTGAAAATGTCAAGAATTTACTGGGATTTTTATGGAATTTTGTGGAATTTTTTTTGGAATGTTGTGGAATATCTTCTATTCTGTATAATTTTGAGGAGAACTGAAGAATTCCGAGGGATTTTTCTTAGATTTTGTGGGGATTTCTTCGCGTGTTCCTGGAATTTAGTAGGGTTTGGAGGAGATTTAGGGATTTTTGAGGGATTTCTCTTGAATTTTGTGGTAATTTGTGGGGATTTTGTGGGATGTTTCTGGATCTTTGAGGGACATTTCTGGGATTTTGTGGGATTCTGCAGAGAACTGACAAATTATCAGGAATTTGTCTTAGATTTTGTGGAAATTTGTGGAGATTTTGTGGGATGTTTCTGGAATTCAGTTGGGTTTTGAGAAGATTTGGGGAATTTTGTGGGATTTTTCAGGAATTTTGTGGATTTTTCCGGGATTCTGTGGGATTCTGAGGAAACATGTAGAATTTTGAAGAATTTTTCTTAGATTTTGTGGAAACTTGTTGAGGTTTTGTGGGATTTTTGTGGAATTTTGTGGGATATTGAGGAGATTTAGGGATTTTGAGGGATGTTTCTTGAATTTTGTGGGAATTTGTGGAGATTTTGTGCGATGTTTCTGGAATTCACTTGGGTTTTCAGAAGATTTAGGGATTTTTTTGTGATGTTTCTGGAATTTTGCTGTATATTGAGGAGATTTTGTGGGATATTTCTGGACTTTTGTGGGGCTTTTCAAGAATTTTGTGGTATTTGGAAAAGATTTAGCGAATTTGGTGGTGTTTTTCTTGAATTTTGTGGGAATTTGTGGAGGTTTTATGGGGCGTTTCTGCAATTTGGTAGAGTTTTCAGGAGATTCAGGGAATGTTGAGGGATTTTTCTGGAATTTTGGAAGGCTTTTCAAGGATTTTGTGGGATTTAGAGGAGAGTAGATGAATTTTGTAGGATTTTTCATGTATTTTGTGGTTATTTGTGGAGATTTCTTTGGGATGTTTCTGGAATTCAGTTGGGTTTTGAGAAGATTTAGGGAATTTTGTGGCATGTTCCTGGAATTTGGTAGGGTTTTAAGGTGATTTCAGGAATTTTGAGGGATTTTCCTTGAATTTCATGGAAATTAGTGGGGACTTTGTGGGATATTCCTGGAATTTTGTGGGATTTTGAGGAGATTTTGGCATTTTGAGGGATTTTTCATGTATTTTGTGGTAATTGGTGGAGATTTTGTGGGATGTTTCTGAAATTCAGTTGGGTTTTGAGAAGATTTGGGGAATTTTGTGGGACTTCTCTGGAATTTTGTGGGGTTTTTCAGGAATTTTGTGTGATTTTGAGGAGACTTGAAGAATTTTGAGGAATTTTTCTTAGATTTTGTGGAAACTTGTGGAGATTCTGTAGGATATTTCTGGAATTTTGTGGACATTTGTGGAGATTTTGTGGGATGTTTGTGGAATTTGGTAGAGTTTTCAGAAGATTTAGGGAATTTTGAGGGAATTTTGTGGGATTTTCCTTGAATTATAAGAAAAATTTGTGGGGATTTTGTGGGATGCTTCTGGAATTTGGTGGGGTTTTGAAAAAATTTAGGGAGTTTTGTGGGATGTCTCTGGAATTTTTGGACGTTTTTCAAGAATTCTGAGGGTTTCAGAAGACACTGGAAGAATTTTGAAGAATTTTTCTTAGATTTTGTGGAAACTTGTGGAATTTTTGTGGGATTTTTGTTGAATTTGGTGGGATATTGAGGAGATTGAAGGGTTTTGAGGGATTTTTCATGTATTTTGTGGGAATTTGTGGAGATTTTGTGGGATGTTTCTGGAATTCAGCTGGGTTTTGAGAAGATTTAGGGAATTTTGTGGCATGTTCCTGGAATTTGGAAAGGTTTTAAGGCAATTTAGGGAATTTTGAGGGATTTTCCTTGAATTTCATGGAAATTAGTGGGGACTTTGTGGGATATTCCTGGAATTTTGTGGGATATTGAGGAGATTTTGGCATTTTGAGGGATTTGTCATGTATTTTGTGGATATTTGTGGAGATTTCTTTGGGATTTTTTTGGAAATTTGTGAGGCTTTGCTGCAATTTTTTGGGATGTTGTGAAAATGTCAAGAATTTACTGGGATTTTTATGGAATTTTGTGGAATTTTTTTTGGAATGTTGTGGAATATCTTCTATTCTGTATAATTTTGAGGAGAACTGAAGAATTCCGAGGGATTTTTCTTAGATTTTGTGGGGATTTCTTCGCGTGTTCCTGGAATTTAGTAGGGTTTGGAGGAGATTTAGGGATTTTTGAGGGATTTCTCTTGAATTTTGTTGTAATTTGTGGGGCATTTGTGGGATGTTTCTGGAACTTTGAGGGACTTTTCTGGGATTTTGTGGGATTCTGCAGAGAATTGACGAATTTTGAGGAATTTTTCTTGGATTTTGTGGAAATTTTTGGAGATTTTGTGGGATGTTTCTGGAATTCAGTTGGGTTTTGAGAAGATTTGGGGAATTTAGAGGGATTTTTCTTGAATTTTGGAGAAATTTATGGGGATTTTGTGGGATTTTTCTGGAATTTGGTGGGATTTTTGTGGTATTTTGTGGGATATTGAAAAGATTCAGAGATTTTTGTGGGATTTTTCTTGAATTTTGTGGACATTTGTGGAGATTTTGCGGGATGCTTGTGGAATTTGGTAGGGTTTTGAGAAGATTTGGGGAATTTTGTGGGATTTTTCAGGAATTTTGTGAATTTTTCTTGGATTCTGTGGGATTCTGAAGAAACCTGAAGAATTTTGAGGAATTTTTCTTAGATTTTGTGGAAATTTGTGGAGGTTTTGTGTGATTTTTGTGGAATTTTGTGGGATATTGAGGAGATTTAGGGATTTTGAGGGATGTTTCTGGAATTTTGTGGATATTTGTGGAGATTTTGTGGGATTTTTTATTTGGAAATTTGTGAGGCTTTACTGCAATTTTTTGGGCTATTGTGAAAATGTCAAGAATTTACTGGGATTTTTATGGAATTTTGTGGAATTTTTTTTGGAATGTTGTGGAATATCTTCTATTCTGTATAATTTTGAGGAGAACTGAAGAATTCCGAGGGATTTTTCTTAGATTTTGTGGGGATTTCTTCGCGTGTTCCTGGAATTTAGTAGGGTTTGGAGGAGATTTAGGGATTTTTGAGGGATTTCTCTTGAATTTTGTGGTAATTTGTGGGGATTTTGTGGGATGTTTCTGGATCTTTGAGGGACATTTCTGGGATTTTGTGGGATTCTGCAGAGAACTGACAAATTATCAGGAATTTGTCTTAGATTTTGTGGAAATTTGTGGAGATTTTGTGGGATGTTTCTGGAATTCAGTTGGGTTTTGAGAAGATTTGGGGAATTTTGTGGGATTTTTCAGGAATTTTGTGGATTTTTCCGGGATTCTGTGGGATTCTGAGGAAACATGTAGAATTTTGAAGAATTTTTCTTAGATTTTGTGGAAACTTGTTGAGGTTTTGTGGGATTTTTGTGGAATTTTGTGGGATATTGAGGAGATTTAGGGATTTTGAGGGATGTTTCTTGAATTTTGTGGGAATTTGTGGAGATTTTGTGCGATGTTTCTGGAATTCACTTGGGTTTTCAGAAGATTTAGGGATTTTTTTGTGATGTTTCTGGAATTTTGCTGTATATTGAGGAGATTTTGTGGGATATTTCTGGACTTTTGTGGGGCTTTTCAAGAATTTTGTGGTATTTGGAAAAGATTTAGCGAATTTGGTGGTGTTTTTCTTGAATTTTGTGGGAATTTGTGGAGGTTTTATGGGGCGTTTCTGCAATTTGGTAGAGTTTTCAGGAGATTCAGGGAATGTTGAGGGATTTTTCTGGAATTTTGGAAGGCTTTTCAAGGATTTTGTGGGATTTAGAGGAGAGTAGATGAATTTTGTAGGATTTTTCATGTATTTTGTGGTTATTTGTGGAGATTTCTTTGGGATGTTTCTGGAATTCAGTTGGGTTTTGAGAAGATTTAGGGAATTTTGTGGCATGTTCCTGGAATTTGGTAGGGTTTTAAGGTGATTTCAGGAATTTTGAGGGATTTTCCTTGAATTTTATGGAAATTAGTGGGGACTTTGTGGGATATTCCTGGAATTTTGTGGGATTTTGAGGAGATTTTGGCATTTTGAGGGATTTTTCATGTATTTTGTGGTAATTGGTGGAGATTTTGTGGGATGTTTCTGAAATTCAGTTGGGTTTTGAGAAGATTTGGGGAATTTTGTGGGACTTCTCTGGAATTTTGTGGGGTTTTTCAGGAATTTTGTGTGATTTTGAGGAGACTTGAAGAATTTTGAGGAATTTTTCTTAGATTTTGTGGAAACTTGTGGAGATTCTGTAGGATATTTCTGGAATTTTGTGGACATTTGTGGAGATTTTGTGGGATGTTTGTGGACTTTGGTAGAGTTTTCAGAAGATTTAGGGAATTTTGAGGGAATTTTGTGGGATTTTCCTTGAATTATAAGAAAAATTTGTGGGGATTTTGTGGGATGCTTCTGGAATTTGGTGGGGTTTTGAAAAAATTTAGGGAGTTTTGTGGGATGTCTCTGGAATTTTTGGACGTTTTTCAAGAATTCTGAGGGTTTCAGAAGACACTGGAAGAATTTTGAAGAATTTTTCTTAGATTTTGTGGAAACGTGTGGAATTTTTGTGGGATTTTTGTTGAATTTGGTGGGATATTGAGGAGATTGAAGGGTTTTGAGGGATTTTTCATGTATTTTGTGGGAATTTGTGGAGATTTTGTGGGATGTTTCTGGAATTCAGCTGGGTTTTGAGAAGATTTAGGGAATTTTGTGGCATGTTCCTGGAATTTGGAAAGGTTTTAAGGCGATTTAGGGAATTTTGAGGGATTTTCCTTGAATTTCATGGAAATTAGTGGGGACTTTGTGGGATATTCCTGGAATTTTGTGGGATATTGAGGAGATTTTGGCATTTTGAGGGATTTGTCATGTATTTTGTGGATATTTGTGGAGATTTCTTTGGGATTTTTTTGGAAATTTGTGAGGCTTTGCTGCAATTTTTTGGGATGTTGTGAAAATGTCAAGAATTTACTGGGATTTTTCTGGAATTTTGGAAGGCTTTTCAAGGATTTTGTGGTATTTAGAGGAGAGTAGATGAATTTTGTAGGATTTTTCTTAGATTTTGTGGACATTTGTGGAGATTTTGTGGGATGTTTTTGGAACTTGGTAGGGTTTTGTGAAAGTTTAGGGAATTTTGAGAGATTTTTCAGGAATTCTGTGGGCCTTTTCAAAGACTTTGTGTGGTTTTGAGGAGACTGGAAGAATTTTGAGGAATTTTTCTTAGATTTTGTGGACATTTGTGGAGGTTTTGTGGGATTTTTGTGGAATTTTGTGGGATATTGATGAGATTTTGGAATTTTGACGGATTTTTCATGTATTTTGTGGGAATTTGTGGAGATTTTGTGGGATTTTTTTGGAAATTTGTGAGGCTTTACTGCAATTTTTTGGGCTGTTGTGAAAATGTCAAGAATTTACTGGGATTTTTATGGAATTTTGTGGAATTTTTTTTGGAATGTTGTGGAATATCTTCTATTCTGTATAATTTTGAGGAGAACTGAAGAATTCCGAGGGATTTTTCTTAGATTTTGTGGGGATTTCTTCGCGTGTTCCTGGAATTTAGTAGGGTTTGGAGGAGATTTAGGGATTTTTGAGGGATTTCTCTTGAATTTTGTTGTAATTTGTGGGGCATTTGTGGGATGTTTCTGGAACTTTGAGGGACTTTTCTGGGATTTTGTGGGATTCTGCAGAGAATTGACGAATTTTGAGGAATTTTTCTTAGATTTTGTGGAAATTTTTGGAGATTTTGTGGGATGTTTCTGGAATTCAGTTGGGTTTTGAGAAGATTTGGGGAATTTAGAGGGATTTTTCTTGAATTTTGGAGAAATTTATGGGGATTTTGTGGGATTTTTCTGGAATTTGGTGGGATTTTTGTGGTATTTTGTGGGATATTGAAAAGATTCAGAGATTTTTGTGGGATTTTTCTTGAATTTTGTGGACATTTGTGGAGATTTTGCGGGATGCTTGTGGAATTTGGTAGGGTTTTGAGAAGATTTGGGGAATTTTGTGGGATTTTTCAGGAATTTTGTGAATTTTTCTGGGATTCTGTGGGATTCTGAAGAAACCTGAAGAATTTTGAGGAATTTTTCTTAGATTTTGTGGACATTTGTGGAGGTTTTGTGGGATTTTTGTGGAATTTTGTGGGATATTGAGGAGATTTAGGGATTTTGAGGGATGTTTCTGGAATTTTGTGGATATTTGTGGAGATTTTGTGGGATTTTTTTGGAAATTTGTGAGGCTTTACTGCAATTTTTTGGGCTATTGTGAAAATGTCAAGAATTTACTGGGATTTTTATGGAATTTTGTGGAATTTTTTTTGGAATGTTGTGGAATATCTTCTATTCTGTATAATTTTGAGGAGAACTGAAGAATTCCGAGGGATTTTTCTTAGATTTTGTGGGGATTTCTTCGCGTGTTCCTGGAATTTAGTAGGGTTTGGAGGAGATTTAGGGATTTTTGAGGGATTTCTCTTGAATTTTGTTGTAATTTGTAAGGATTTTGTGGGATGTTTCTGGAACTTTGAGGGACATTTCTGGGATTTTGTGGGATTCTGCAGAGAACTGACAAATTATCAGGAATTTGTCTTAGATTTTGTGGAAATTTGTGGAGATTTTGTGGGATGTTTCTGGAATTCAGTTGGGTTTTGAGAAGATTTGGGGAATTTTGTGGGATTTTTCAGGAATTTTGTGGATTTTTCCGGGATTCTGTGGGATTCTGAGGAAACATGTAGAATTTTGAAGAATTTTTCTTAGATTTTGTGGAAACTTGTTGAGGTTTTGTGGGATTTTTGTGGAATTTTGTGGGATATTGAGGAGATTTAGGGATTTTGAGGGATGTTTCTTGAATTTTGTGGGAATTTGTGGAGATTTTGTGCGATGTTTCTGGAATTCACTTGGGTTTTCAGAAGATTTAGGGATTTTTTTGTGATGTTTCTGGAATTTTGCTGTATATTGAGGAGATTTTGTGGGATATTTCTGGACTTTTGTGGGGCTTTTCAAGAATTTTGTGGTATTTGGAAAAGATTTAGCGAATTTGGTGGTGTTTTTCTTGAATTTTGTGGGAATTTGTGGAGGTTTTATGGGGCGTTTCTGCAATTTGGTAGAGTTTTCAGGAGATTCAGGGAATGTTGAGGGATTTTTCTGGAATTTTGGAAGGCTTTTCAAGGATTTTGTGGGATTTAGAGGAGAGTAGATGAATTTTGTAGGATTTTTCATGTATTTTGTGGTTATTTGTGGAGATTTCTTTGGGATGTTTCTGGAATTCAGTTGGGTTTTGAGAAGATTTAGGGAATTTTGTGGCATGTTCCTGGAATTTGGTAGGGTTTTAAGGTGATTTCAGGAATTTTGAGGGATTTTCCTTGAATTTCATGGAAATTAGTGGGGACTTTGTGGGATATTCCTGGAATTTTGTGGGATTTTGAGGAGATTTTGGCATTTTGAGGGATTTTTCATGTATTTTGTGGTAATTGGTGGAGATTTTGTGGGATGTTTCTGAAATTCAGTTGGGTTTTGAGAAGATTTGGGGAATTTTGTGGGACTTCTCTGGAATTTTGTGGGGTTTTTCAGGAATTTTGTGTGATTTTGAGGAGACTTGAAGAATTTTGAGGAATTTTTCTTAGATTTTGTGGAAACTTGTGGAGATTCTGTAGGATATTTCTGGAATTTTGTGGACATTTGTGGAGATTTTGTGGGATGTTTGTGGACTTTGGTAGAGTTTTCAGAAGATTTAGGGAATTTTGAGGGAATTTTGTGGGATTTTCCTTGAATTATAAGAAAAATTTGTGGGGATTTTGTGGGATGCTTCTGGAATTTGGTGGGGTTTTGAAAAAATTTAGGGAGTTTTGTGGGATGTCTCTGGAATTTTTGGACGTTTTTCAAGAATTCTGAGGGTTTCAGAAGACACTGGAAGAATTTTGAAGAATTTTTCTTAGATTTTGTGGAAACGTGTGGAATTTTTGTGGGATTTTTGTTGAATTTGGTGGGATATTGAGGAGATTGAAGGGTTTTGAGGGATTTTTCATGTATTTTGTGGGAATTTGTGGAGATTTTGTGGGATGTTTCTGGAATTCAGCTGGGTTTTGAGAAGATTTAGGGAATTTTGTGGCATGTTCCTGGAATTTGGAAAGGTTTTAAGGCGATTTAGGGAATTTTGAGGGATTTTCCTTGAATTTCATGGAAATTAGTGGGGACTTTGTGGGATATTCCTGGAATTTTGTGGGATATTGAGGAGATTTTGGCATTTTGAGGGATTTGTCATGTATTTTGTGGATATTTGTGGAGATTTCTTTGGGATTTTTTTGGAAATTTGTGAGGCTTTGCTGCAATTTTTTGGGATGTTGTGAAAATGTCAAGAATTTACTGGGATTTTTATGGAATTTTGTGGAATTTTTTTTGGAATGTTGTGGAATATCTTCTATTCTGTATAATTTTGAGGAGAACTGAAGAATTCCGAGGGATTTTTCTTAGATTTTGTGGGGATTTCTTCGCGTGTTCCTGGAATTTAGTAGGGTTTGGAGGAGATTTAGGGATTTTTGAGGGATTTCTCTTGAATTTTGTGGTAATTTGTGGGGATTTTGTGGGATGTTTCTGGAACTTTGAGGGACTTTTCTGGGATTTTGTGGGATTCTGCAGAGAATTGACGAATTTTGAGGAATTTTTCTTAGATTTTGTGGAAATTTTTGGAGATTTTGTGGGATGTTTCTGGAATTCAGTTGGGTTTTGAGAAGATTTGGGGAATTTAGAGGGATTTTTCTTGAATTTTGGAGAAATTTATGGGGATTTTGTGGGATTTTTCTGGAATTTGGTGGGATTTTTGTGGTATTTTGTGGGATATTGAGGAGATTTAGGGGTTTTGAGGGATGTTTCTGGAATTTTGTGGATATTTGTGGAGATTTTGTGGGATTTTTTTGGAAATTTGTGAGGCTTTACTGCAATTTTTTGGGCTATTGTGAAAATGTCAAGAATTTACTGGGATTTTTATGGAATTTTGTGGAATTTTTTTTGGAATGTTGTGGAATATCTTCTATTCTGTATAATTTTGAGGAGAACTGAAGAATTCCGAGGGATTTTTCTTAGATTTTGTGGGGATTTCTTCGCGTGTTCCTGGAATTTAGTAGGGTTTGGAGGAGATTTAGGGATTTTTGAGGGATTTCTCTTGAATTTTGTGGTAATTTGTGGGGATTTTGTGGGATGTTTCTGGATCTTTGAGGGACATTTCTGGGATTTTGTGGGATTCTGCAGAGAACTGACAAATTATCAGGAATTTGTCTTAGATTTTGTGGAAATTTGTGGAGATTTTGTGGGATGTTTCTGGAATTCAGTTGGGTTTTGAGAAGATTTGGGGAATTTTGTGGGATTTTTCAGGAATTTTGTGGATTTTTCTGGGATTCTGTGGGATTCTGAGGAAACATGTAGAATTTTGAAGAATTTTTCTTAGATTTTGTGGAAACTTGTTGAGGTTTTGTGGGATTTTTGTGGAATTTTGTGGGATATTGAGGAGATTTAGGGATTTTGAGGGATGTTTCTGGAATTTTGTGGGAATTTGTGGAGATTTTGTGCGATGTTTCTGGAATTCACTTGGGTTTTCAGAAGATTTAGGGATTTTTTTGTGATGTTTCTGGAATTTTGCTGTATATTGAGGAGATTTTGTGGGATATTTCTGGACTTTTGTGGGGCTATTCAAGAATTTTGTGGTATTTGGAAAAGATTTAGCGAATTTGGTGGTGTTTTTCTTGAATTTTGTGGGAATTTGTGGAGGTTTTATGGGGCGTTTCTGCAATTTGGTAGAGTTTTCAGGAGATTCAGGGAATGTTGAGGGATTTTTCTGGAATTTTGGAAGGCTTTTCAAGGATTTTGTGGGATTTAGAGGAGAGTAGATGAATTTTGTAGGATTTTTCATGTATTTTGTGGTTATTTGTGGAGATTTCTTTGGGATGTTTCTGGAATTCAGTTGGGTTTTGAGAAGATTTAGGGAATTTTGTGGCATGTTCCTGGAATTTGGTAGGGTTTTAAGGTGATTTCAGGAATTTTGAGGGATTTTCCTTGAATTTCATGGAAATTAGTGGGGACTTTGTGGGATATTCCTGGAATTTTGTGGGATTTTGAGGAGATTTTGGCATTTTGAGGGATTTTTCATGTATTTTGTGGTAATTGGTGGAGATTTTGTGGGATGTTTCTGAAATTCAGTTGGGTTTTGAGAAGATTTGGGGAATTTTGTGGGACTTCTCTGGAATTTTGTGGGGTTTTTCAGGAATTTTGTGTGATTTTGAGGAGACTTGAAGAATTTTGAGGAATTTTTCTTAGATTTTGTGGAAACTTGTGGAGATTCTGTAGGATATTTCTGGAATTTTGTGGACATTTGTGGAGATTTTGTGGGATGTTTGTGGACTTTGGTAGAGTTTTCAGAAGATTTAGGGAATTTTGAGGGAATTTTGTGGGATTTTCCTTGAATTATAAGAAAAATTTGTGGGGATTTTGTGGGATGCTTCTGGAATTTGGTGGGGTTTTGAAAAAATTTAGGGAGTTTTGTGGGATGTCTCTGGAATTTTTGGACGTTTTTCAAGAATTCTGAGGGTTTCAGAAGACACTGGAAGAATTTTGAAGAATTTTTCTTAGATTTTGTGGAAACGTGTGGAATTTTTGTGGGATTTTTGTTGAATTTGGTGGGATATTGAGGAGATTGAAGGGTTTTGAGGGATTTTTCATGTATTTTGTGGGAATTTGTGGAGATTTTGTGGGATGTTTCTGGAATTCAGCTGGGTTTTGAGAAGATTTAGGGAATTTTGTGGCATGTTCCTGGAATTTGGAAAGGTTTTAAGGCGATTTAGGGAATTTTGAGGGATTTTCCTTGAATTTCATGGAAATTAGTGGGGACTTTGTGGGATATTCCTGGAATTTTGTGGGATATTGAGGAGATTTTGGCATTTTGAGGGATTTGTCATGTATTTTGTGGATATTTGTGGAGATTTCTTTGGGATTTTTTTGGAAATTTGTGAGGCTTTGCTGCAATTTTTTGGGATGTTGTGAAAATGTCAAGAATTTACTGGGATTTTTCTGGAATTTTGGAAGGCTTTTCAAGGATTTTGTGGGATTTAGAGGAGAGTAGATGAATTTTGTAGGATTTTTCTTAGATTTTGTGGACATTTGTGGAGATTTTGTGGGATGTTTTTGGAACTTGGTAGGGTTTTGTGAAAGTTTAGGGAATTTTGAGAGATTTTTCAGGAATTCTGTGGGCCTTTTCAAAGACTTTGTGTGGTTTTGAGGAGACTGGAAGAATTTTGAGGAATTTTTCTTAGATTTTGTGGACATTTGTGGAGGTTTTGTGGGATTTTTGTGGAATTTTGTGGGATATTGATGAGATTTTGGAATTTTGACAGATTTTTCATGTATTTTGTGGGAATTTGTGGAGATTTTGTGGGATTTTTTATTTGGAAATTTGTGGGGCTTTACTGCAATTTTTTGGGCTGTTGTGAAAATGTCAAGAATTTACTGGGATTTTTATGGAATTTTGTGGAATTTTTTTGGAATGTTGTGGAATATCTTCTATTCTGTATAATTTTGAGGAGAACTGAAGAATTCCGAGGGATTTTTCTTAGATTTTGTGGGGATTTCTTCGCGTGTTCCTGGAATTTAGTAGGGTTTGGAGGAGATTTAGGGATTTTTGAGGGATTTCTCTTGAATTTTGTGGTAATTTGTGGGGATTTTGTGGGATGTTTCTGGAACTTTGAGGGACTTTTCTGGGATTTTGTGGGATTCTGCAGAGAATTGACGAATTTTGAGGAATTTTTCTTGGATTTTGTGGAAATTTTTGGAGATTTTGTGGGATGTTTCTGGAATTCAGTTGGGTTTTGAGATGATTTGGGGAATTTAGAGGGATTTTTCTTGAATTTTGGAGAAATTTATGGGGATTTTGTGGGATTTTTCTGGAATTTGGTGGGATTTTTGTGGTATTTTGTGGGATATTGAAAAGATTCAGAGATTTTTGTGGGATTTTTCTTGAATTTTGTGGACATTTGTGGAGATTTTGCGGGATGCTTGTGGAATTTGGTAGGGTTTTGAGAAGATTTGGGGAATTTTGTGGGATTTTTCAGGAATTTTGTGAATTTTTCTGGGATTCTGTGGGATTCTGAAGAAACCTGAAGAATTTTGAGGAATTTTTCTTAGATTTTGTGGACATTTGTGGAGGTTTTGTGTGATTTTTGTGGAATTTTGTGGGATATTGAGGAGATTTAGGGATTTTGAGGGATGTTTCTGGAATTTTGTGGATATTTGTGGAGATTTTGTGGGATTTTTTTGGAAATTTGTGAGGCTTTACTGCAATTTTTTGGGCTATTGTGAAAATGTCAAGAATTTACTGGGATTTTTATGGAATTTTGTGGAATTTTTTTTGGAATGTTGTGGAATATCTTCTATTCTGTATAATTTTGAGGAGAACTGAAGAATTCCGAGGGATTTTTCTTAGATTTTGTGGGGATTTCTTCGCGTGTTCCTGGAATTTAGTAGGGTTTGGAGGAGATTTAGGGATTTTTGAGGGATTTCTCTTGAATTTTGTTGTAATTTGTAAGGATTTTGTGGGATGTTTCTGGAACTTTGAGGGACATTTCTGGGATTTTGTGGGATTCTGCAGAGAACTGACAAATTATCAGGAATTTGTCTTAGATTTTGTGGAAATTTGTGGAGATTTTGTGGGATGTTTCTGGAATTCAGTTGGGTTTTGAGAAGATTTGGGGAATTTTGTGGGATTTTTCAGGAATTTTGTGGATTTTTCCGGGATTCTGTGGGATTCTGAGGAAACATGTAGAATTTTGAAGAATTTTTCTTAGATTTTGTGGAAACTTGTTGAGGTTTTGTGGGATTTTTGTGGAATTTTGTGGGATATTGAGGAGATTTAGGGATTTTGAGGGATGTTTCTTGAATTTTGTGGGAATTTGTGGAGATTTTGTGCGATGTTTCTGGAATTCACTTGGGTTTTCAGAAGATTTAGGGATTTTT
This sequence comes from Poecile atricapillus, assembly GCF_030490865.1. Lineage (NCBI taxonomy): Eukaryota > Metazoa > Chordata > Aves > Passeriformes > Paridae > Poecile > Poecile atricapillus. Next base: position 1,099,815 of record NC_081279.1, read on the forward strand.
TTGTGGTGTTTCTGGAATTTTGCTGTATATTGAGGAGATTTTGTGGGATATTTCTGGACTTTTGTGGGGCTATTCAAGAATTTTGTGGTATTTGGAAAAGATTTAGCGAATTTGGTGGTGTTTTTCTTGAATTTTGTGGGAATTTGTGGAGGTTTTATGGGGCGTTTCTGCAATTTGGTAGAGTTTTCAGGAGATTCAGGGAATGTTGAGGGATTTTTCTGGAATTTTGGAAGGCTTTTCAAGGATTTTGTGGGATTTAGAGGAGAGTAGATGAATTTTGTAGGATTTTTCATGTATTTTGTGGTTATTTGTGGAGATTTCTTTGGGATGTTTCTGGAATTCAGTTGGGTTTTGAGAAGATTTAGGGAATTTTGTGGCATGTTCCTGGAATTTGGTAGGGTTTTAAGGTGATTTCAGGAATTTTGAGGGATTTTCCTTGAATTTCATGGAAATTAGTGGGGACTTTGTGGGATATTCCTGGAATTTTGTGGGATTTTGAGGAGATTTTGGCATTTTGAGGGATTTTTCATGTATTTTGTGGTAATTGGTGGAGATTTTGTGGGATGTTTCTGAAATTCAGTTGGGTTTTGAGAAGATTTGGGGAATTTTGTGGGACTTCTCTGGAATTTTGTGGGGTTTTTCAGGAATTTTGTGTGATTTTGAGGAGACTTGAAGAATTTTGAGGAATTTTTCTTAGATTTTGTGGAAACTTGTGGAGATTCTGTAGGATATTTCTGGAATTTTGTGGACATTTGTGGAGATTTTGTGGGATGTTTGTGGACTTTGGTAGAGTTTTCAGAAGATTTAGGGAATTTTGAGGGAATTTTGTGGGATTTTCCTTGAATTATAAGAAAAATTTGTGGGGATTTTGTGGGATGCTTCTGGAATTTGGTGGGGTTTTGAAAAAATTTAGGGAGTTTTGTGGGATGTCTCTGGAATTTTTGGACGTTTTTCAAGAATTCTGAGGGTTTCAGAAGACACTGGAAGAATTTTGAAGAATTTTTCTTAGATTTTGTGGAAACGTGTGGAATTTTTGTGGGATTTTTGTTGAATTTGGTGGGATATTGAGGAGATTGAAGGGTTTTGAGGGATTTTTCATGTATTTTGTGGGAATTTGTGGAGATTTTGTGGGATGTTTCTGGAATTCAGCTGGGTTTTGAGAAGATTTAGGGAATTTTGTGGCATGTTCCTGGAATTTGGAAAGGTTTTAAGGCGATTTAGGGAATTTTGAGGGATTTTCCTTGAATTTCATGGAAATTAGTGGGGACTTTGTGGGATATTCCTGGAATTTTGTGGGATATTGAGGAGATTTTGGCATTTTGAGGGATTTGTCATGTATTTTGTGGATATTTGTGGAGATTTCTTTGGGATTTTTTTGGAAATTTGTGAGGCTTTGCTGCAATTTTTTGGGATGTTGTGAAAATGTCAAGAATTTACTGGGATTTTTATGGAATTTTGTGGAATTTTTTTTGGAATGTTGTGGAATATCTTCTATTCTGTATAATTTTGAGGAGAACTGAAGAATTCCGAGGGATTTTTCTTAGATTTTGTGGGGATTTCTTCGCGTGTTCCTGGAATTTAGTAGGGTTTGGAGGAGATTTAGGGATTTTTGAGGGATTTCTCTTGAATTTTGTGGTAATTTGTGGGGATTTTGTGGGATGTTTCTGGAACTTTGAGGGACTTTTCTGGGATTTTGTGGGATTCTGCAGAGAATTGACGAATTTTGAGGAATTTTTCTTAGATTTTGTGGAAATTTTTGGAGATTTTGTGGGATGTTTCTGGAATTCAGTTGGGTTTTGAGAAGATTTGGGGAATTTAGAGGGATTTTTCTTGAATTTTGGAGAAATTTATGGGGATTTTGTGGGATTTTTCTGGAATTTGGTGGGATTTTTGTGGTATTTTGTGGGATATTGAGGAGATTTAGGGGTTTTGAGGGATGTTTCTGGAATTTTGTGGATATTTGTGGAGATTTTGTGGGATTTTTTTGGAAATTTGTGAGGCTTTACTGCAATTTTTTGGGCTATTGTGAAAATGTCAAGAATTTACTGGGATTTTTATGGAATTTTGTGGAATTTTTTTTGGAATGTTGTGGAATATCTTCTATTCTGTATAATTTTGAGGAGAACTGAAGAATTCCGAGGGATTTTTCTTAGATTTTGTGGGGATTTCTTCGCGTGTTCCTGGAATTTAGTAGGGTTTGGAGGAGATTTAGGGATTTTTGAGGGATTTCTCTTGAATTTTGTGGTAATTTGTGGGGATTTTGTGGGATGTTTCTGGATCTTTGAGGGACATTTCTGGGATTTTGTGGGATTCTGCAGAGAACTGACAAATTATCAGGAATTTGTCTTAGATTTTGTGGAAATTTGTGGAGATTTTGTGGGATGTTTCTGGAATTCAGTTGGGTTTTGAGAAGATTTGGGGAATTTTGTGGGATTTTTCAGGAATTTTGTGGATTTTTCTGGGATTCTGTGGGATTCTGAGGAAACATGTAGAATTTTGAAGAATTTTTCTTAGATTTTGTGGAAACTTGTTGAGGTTTTGTGGGATTTTTGTGGAATTTTGTGGGATATTGAGGAGATTTAGGGATTTTGAGGGATGTTTCTGGAATTTTGTGGGAATTTGTGGAGATTTTGTGCGATGTTTCTGGAATTCACTTGGGTTTTCAGAAGATTTAGGGATTTTTTTGTGATGTTTCTGGAATTTTGCTGTATATTGAGGAGATTTTGTGGGATATTTCTGGACTTTTGTGGGGCTATTCAAGAATTTTGTGGTATTTGGAAAAGATTTAGCGAATTTGGTGGTGTTTTTCTTGAATTTTGTGGGAATTTGTGGAGGTTTTATGGGGCGTTTCTGCAATTTGGTAGAGTTTTCAGGAGATTCAGGGAATGTTGAGGGATTTTTCTGGAATTTTGGAAGGCTTTTCAAGGATTTTGTGGGATTTAGAGGAGAGTAGATGAATTTTGTAGGATTTTTCATGTATTTTGTGGTTATTTGTGGAGATTTCTTTGGGATGTTTCTGGAATTCAGTTGGGTTTTGAGAAGATTTAGGGAATTTTGTGGCATGTTCCTGGAATTTGGTAGGGTTTTAAGGTGATTTCAGGAATTTTGAGGGATTTTCCTTGAATTTCATGGAAATTAGTGGGGACTTTGTGGGATATTCCTGGAATTTTGTGGGATTTTGAGGAGATTTTGGCATTTTGAGGGATTTTTCATGTATTTTGTGGTAATTGGTGGAGATTTTGTGGGATGTTTCTGAAATTCAGTTGGGTTTTGAGAAGATTTGGGGAATTTTGTGGGACTTCTCTGGAATTTTGTGGGGTTTTTCAGGAATTTTGTGTGATTTTGAGGAGACTTGAAGAATTTTGAGGAATTTTTCTTAGATTTTGTGGAAACTTGTGGAGATTCTGTAGGATATTTCTGGAATTTTGTGGACATTTGTGGAGATTTTGTGGGATGTTTGTGGAATTTGGTAGAGTTTTCAGAAGATTTAGGGAATTTTGAGGGAATTTTGTGGGATTTTCCTTGAATTATAAGAAAAATTTGTGGGGATTTTGTGGGATGCTTCTGGAATTTGGTGGGGTTTTGAAAAAATTTAGGGAGTTTTGTGGGATGTCTCTGGAATTTTTGGACGTTTTTCAAGAATTCTGAGGGTTTCAGAAGACACTGGAAGAATTTTGAAGAATTTTTCTTAGATTTTGTGGAAACGTGTGGAATTTTTGTGGGATTTTTGTTGAATTTGGTGGGATATTGAGGAGATTGAAGGGTTTTGAGGGATTTTTCATGTATTTTGTGGGAATTTGTGGAGATTTTGTGGGATGTTTCTGGAATTCAGCTGGGTTTTGAGAAGATTTAGGGAATTTTGTGGCATGTTCCTGGAATTTGGAAAGGTTTTAAGGCGATTTAGGGAATTTTGAGGGATTTTCCTTGAATTTCATGGAAATTAGTGGGGACTTTGTGGGATATTCCTGGAATTTTGTGGGATTTTGAGGAGATTTTGGCATTTTGAGGGATTTGTCATGTATTTTGTGGATATTTGTGGAGATTTCTTTGGGATTTTTTTGGAAATTTGTGAGGCTTTGCTGCAATTTTTTGGGATGTTGTGAAAATGTCAAGAATTTACTGGGATTTTTCTGGAATTTTGGAAGGCTTTTCAAGGATTTTGTGGGATTTAGAGGAGAGTAGATGAATTTTGTAGGATTTTTCTTAGATTTTGTGGACATTTGTGGAGATTTTGTGGGATGTTTTTGGAACTTGGTAGGGTTTTGTGAAAGTTTAGGGAATTTTGAGAGATTTTTCAGGAATTCTGTGGGCCTTTTCAAAGACTTTGTGTGGTTTTGAGGAGACTGGAAGAATTTTGAGGAATTTTTCTTAGATTTTGTGGACATTTGTGGAGGTTTTGTGGGATTTTTGTGGAATTTTGTGGGATATTGATGAGATTTTGGAATTTTGACAGATTTTTCATGTATTTTGTGGGAATTTGTGGAGATTTTGTGGGATTTTTTATTTGGAAATTTGTGGGGCTTTACTGCAATTTTTTGGGCTGTTGTGAAAATGTCAAGAATTTACTGGGATTTTTATGGAATTTTGTGGAATTTTTTTGGAATGTTGTGGAATATCTTCTATTCTGTATAATTTTGAGGAGAACTGAAGAATTCCGAGGGATTTTTCTTAGATTTTGTGGGGATTTCTTCGCGTGTTCCTGGAATTTAGTAGGGTTTGGAGGAGATTTAGGGATTTTTGAGGGATTTCTCTTGAATTTTGTGGTAATTTGTGGGGATTTTGTGGGATGTTTCTGGAACTTTGAGGGACTTTTCTGGGATTTTGTGGGATTCTGCAGAGAATTGACGAATTTTGAGGAATTTTTCTTGGATTTTGTGGAAATTTTTGGAGATTTTGTGGGATGTTTCTGGAATTCAGTTGGGTTTTGAGATGATTTGGGGAATTTAGAGGGATTTTTCTTGAATTTTGGAGAAATTTATGGGGATTTTGTGGGATTTTTCTGGAATTTGGTGGGATTTTTGTGGTATTTTGTGGGATATTGAAAAGATTCAGAGATTTTTGTGGGATTTTTCTTGAATTTTGTGGACATTTGTGGAGATTTTGCGGGATGCTTGTGGAATTTGGTAGGGTTTTGAGAAGATTTGGGGAATTTTGTGGGATTTTTCAGGAATTTTGTGAATTTTTCTGGGATTCTGTGGGATTCTGAAGAAACCTGAAGAATTTTGAGGAATTTTTCTTAGATTTTGTGGACATTTGTGGAGGTTTTGTGTGATTTTTGTGGAATTTTGTGGGATATTGAGGAGATTTAGGGATTTTGAGGGATGTTTCTGGAATTTTGTGGATATTTGTGGAGATTTTGTGGGATTTTTTTGGAAATTTGTGAGGCTTTACTGCAATTTTTTGGGCTATTGTGAAAATGTCAAGAATTTACTGGGATTTTTATGGAATTTTGTGGAATTTTTTTTGGAATGTTGTGGAATATCTTCTATTCTGTATAATTTTGAGGAGAACTGAAGAATTCCGAGGGATTTTTCTTAGATTTTGTGGGGATTTCTTCGCGTGTTCCTGGAATTTAGTAGGGTTTGGAGGAGATTTAGGGATTTTTGAGGGATTTCTCTTGAATTTTGTTGTAATTTGTAAGGATTTTGTGGGATGTTTCTGGAACTTTGAGGGACATTTCTGGGATTTTGTGGGATTCTGCAGAGAACTGACAAATTATCAGGAATTTGTCTTAGATTTTGTGGAAATTTGTGGAGATTTTGTGGGATGTTTCTGGAATTCAGTTGGGTTTTGAGAAGATTTGGGGAATTTTGTGGGATTTTTCAGGAATTTTGTGGATTTTTCCGGGATTCTGTGGGATTCTGAGGAAACATGTAGAATTTTGAAGAATTTTTCTTAGATTTTGTGGAAACTTGTTGAGGTTTTGTGGGATTTTTGTGGAATTTTGTGGGATATTGAGGAGATTTAGGGATTTTGAGGGATGTTTCTTGAATTTTGTGGGAATTTGTGGAGATTTTGTGCGATGTTTCTGGAATTCACTTGGGTTTTCAGAAGATTTAGGGATTTTTTTGTGGTGTTTCTGGAATTTTGCTGTATATTGAGGAGATTTTGTGGGATATTTCTGGACTTTTGTGGGGCTATTCAAGAATTTTGTGGTATTTGGAAAAGATTTAGCGAATTTGGTGGTGTTTTTCTTGAATTTTGTGGGAATTTGTGGAGGTTTTATGGGGCGTTTCTGCAATTTGGTAGAGTTTTCAGGAGATTCAGGGAATGTTGAGGGATTTTTCTGGAATTTTGGAAGGCTTTTCAAGGATTTTGTGGGATTTAGAGGAGAGTAGATGAATTTTGTAGGATTTTTCATGTATTTTGTGGTTATTTGTGGAGATTTCTTTGGGATGTTTCTGGAATTCAGTTGGGTTTTGAGAAGATTTAGGGAATTTTGTGGCATGTTCCTGGAATTTGGTAGGGTTTTAAGGTGATTTCAGGAATTTTGAGGGATTTTCCTTGAATTTCATGGAAATTAGTGGGGACTTTGTGGGATATTCCTGGAATTTTGTGGGATTTTGAGGAGATTTTGGCATTTTGAGGGATTTTTCATGTATTTTGTGGTAATTGGTGGAGATTTTGTGGGATGTTTCTGAAATTCAGTTGGGTTTTGAGAAGATTTGGGGAATTTTGTGGGACTTCTCTGGAATTTTGTGGGGTTTTTCAGGAATTTTGTGTGATTTTGAGGAGACTTGAAGAATTTTGAGGAATTTTTCTTAGATTTTGTGGAAACTTGTGGAGATTCTGTAGGATATTTCTGGAATTTTGTGGACATTTGTGGAGATTTTGTGGGATGTTTGTGGAATTTGGTAGAGTTTTCAGAAGATTTAGGGAATTTTGAGGGAATTTTGTGGGATTTTCCTTGAATTATAAGAAAAATTTGTGGGGATTTTGTGGGATGCTTCTGGAATTTGGTGGGGTTTTGAAAAAATTTAGGGAGTTTTGTGGGATGTCTCTGGAATTTTTGGACGTTTTTCAAGAATTCTGAGGGTTTCAGAAGACACTGGAAGAATTTTGAAGAATTTTTCTTAGATTTTGTGGAAACTTGTGGAATTTTTGTGGGATTTTTGTTGAATTTGGTGGGATATTGAGGAGATTGAAGGGTTTTGAGGGATTTTTCATGTATTTTGTGGGAATTTGTGGAGATTTTGTGGGATGTTTCTGGAATTCAGCTGGGTTTTGAGAAGATTTAGGGAATTTTGTGGCATGTTCCTGGAATTTGGAAAGGTTTTAAGGTGATTTAGGAAATTTTGAGGGATTTTCCTTGAATTTCATGGAAATTAGTGGGGACTTTGTGGGATATTCCTGGAATTTTGTGGGATATTGAGGAGATTTTGGCATTTTGAGGGATTTGTCATGTATTTTGTGGATATTTGTGGAGATTTCTTTGGGATTTTTTTGGAAATTTGTGAGGCTTTGCTGCAATTTTTTGGGATGTTGTGAAAATGTCAAGAATTTACTGGGATTTTTATGAAATTTTGTGGAATTTTTTTTGGAATGTTGTGGAATATCTTCTATTCTGTATAATTTTGAGGAGAACTGAAGAATTCCGAGGGATTTTTCTTAGATTTTGTGGGGATTTCTTCGCGTGTTCCTGGAATTTAGTAGGGTTTGGAGGAGATTTAGGGATTTTTGAGGGATTTCTCTTGAATTTTGTGGTAATTTGTGGGGATTTTGTGGGATGTTTCTGGAACTTTGAGGGACTTTTCTGGGATTTTGTGGGATTCTGCAGAGAATTGACGAATTTTGAGGAATTTTTCTTAGATTTTGTGGAAATTTTTGGAGATTTTGTGGGATGTTTCTGGAATTCAGTTGGGTTTTGAGAAGATTTGGGGAATTTAGAGGGATTTTTCTTGAATTTTGGAGAAATTTATGGGGATTTTGTGGGATTTTTCTGGAATTTGGTGGGATTTTTGTGGTATTTTGTGGGATATTGAAAAGATTCAGAGATTTTTGTGGGATTTTTCTTGAATTTTGTGGACATTTGTGGAGATTTTGCGGGATGCTTGTGGAATTTGGTAGGGTTTTGAGAAGATTTGGGGAATTTTGTGGGATTTTTCAGGAATTTTGTGAATTTTTCTTGGATTCTGTGGGATTCTGAAGAAACCTGAAGAATTTTGAGGAATTTTTCTTAGATTTTGTGGACATTTGTGGAGGTTTTGTGTGATTTTTGTGGAATTTTGTGGGATATTGAGGAGATTTAGGGATTTTGAGGGATGTTTCTGGAATTTTGTGGATATTTGTGGAGATTTTGTGGGATTTTTTTGGAAATTTGTGAGGCTTTACTGCAATTTTTTGGGCTATTGTGAAAATGTCAAGAATTTACTGGGATTTTTATGGAATTTTGTGGAATTTTTTTTGGAATGTTGTGGAATATCTTCTATTCTGTATAATTTTGAGGAGAACTGAAGAATTCCGAGGGATTTTTCTTAGATTTTGTGGGGATTTCTTCGCGTGTTCCTGGAATTTAGTAGGGTTTGGAGGAGATTTAGGGATTTTTGAGGGATTTCTCTTGAATTTTGTGGTAATTTGTGGGGATTTTGTGGGATGTTTCTGGATCTTTGAGGGACATTTCTGGGATTTTGTGGGATTCTGCAGAGAACTGACAAATTATCAGGAATTTGTCTTAGATTTTGTGGAAATTTGTGGAGATTTTGTGGGATGTTTCTGGAATTCAGTTGGGTTTTGAGAAGATTTGGGGAATTTTGTGGGATTTTTCAGGAATTTTTTGGATTTTTCTGGGATTCTGTGGGATTCTGAGGAAACATGTAGAATTTTGAAGAATTTTTCTAAGATTTTGTGGAAACTTGTTGAGGTTTTGTGGGATTTTTGTGGAATTTTGTGGGATATTGAGGAGATTTAGGGATTTTGAGGGATGTTTCTGGAATTTTGTGGGAATTTGTGGAGATTTTGTGCGATGTTTCTGGAATTCACTTGGGTTTTCAGAAGATTTAGGGATTTTTTTGTGATGTTTCTGGAATTTTGCTGTATATTGAGGAGATTTTGTGGGATATTTCTGGACTTTTGTGGGGCTTTTCAAGAATTTTGTGGTATTTGGAAAAGATTTAGCGAATTTGGTGGTGTTTTTCTTGAATTTTGTGGGAATTTGTGGAGGTTTTATGGGGCGTTTCTGCAATTTGGTAGAGTTTTCAGGAGATTCAGGGAATGTTGAGGGATTTTTCTGGAATTTTGGAAGGCTTTTCAAGGATTTTGTGGGATTTAGAGGAGAGTAGATGAATTTTGTAGGATTTTTCATGTATTTTGTGGTTATTTGTGGAGATTTCTTTGGGATGTTTCTGGAATTCAGTTGGGTTTTGAGAAGATTTAGGGAATTTTGTGGCATGTTCCTGGAATTTGGTAGGGTTTTAAGGTGATTTCAGGAATTTTGAGGGATTTTCCTTGAATTTCATGGAAATTAGTGGGGACTTTGTGGGATATTCCTGGAATTTTGTGGGATTTTGAGGAGATTTTGGCATTTTGAGGGATTTTTCATGTATTTTGTGGTAATTGGTGGAGATTTTGTGGGATGTTTCTGAAATTCAGTTGGGTTTTGAGAAGATTTGGGGAATTTTGTGGGACTTCTCTGGAATTTTGTGGGGTTTTTCAGGAATTTTGTGTGATTTTGAGGAGACTTGAAGAATTTTGAGGAATTTTTCTTAGATTTTGTGGAAACTTGTGGAGATTCTGTAGGATATTTCTGGAATTTTGTGGACATTTGTGGAGATTTTGTGGGATGTTTGTGGAATTTGGTAGAGTTTTCAGAAGATTTAGGGAATTTTGAGGGAATTTTGTGGGATTTTCCTTGAATTATAAGAAAAATTTGTGGGGATTTTGTGGGATGCTTCTGGAATTTGGTGGGGTTTTGAAAAAATTTAGGGAGTTTTGTGGGATGTCTCTGGAATTTTTGGACGTTTTTCAAGAATTCTGAGGGTTTCAGAAGACACTGGAAGAATTTTGAAGAATTTTTCTTAGATTTTGTGGAAACTTGTGGAATTTTTGTGGGATTTTTGTTGAATTTGGTGGGATATTGAGGAGATTGAAGGGTTTTGAGGGATTTTTCATGTATTTTGTGGGAATTTGTGGAGATTTTGTGGGATGTTTCTGGAATTCAGCTGGGTTTTGAGAAGATTTAGGGAATTTTGTGGCATGTTCCTGGAATTTGGAAAGGTTTTAAGGTGATTTAGGAAATTTTGAGGGATTTTCCTTGAATTTCATGGAAATTAGTGGGGACTTTGTGGGATATTCCTGGAATTTTGTGGGATTTTGAGGAGATTTTGGCATTTTGAGGGATTTGTCATGTATTTTGTGGATATTTGTGGAGATTTCTTTGGGATTTTTTTGGAAATTTGTGAGGCTTTGCTGCAATTTTTTGGGATGTTGTGAAAATGTCAAGAATTTACTGGGATTTTTCTGGAATTTTGGAAGGCTTTTCAAGGATTTTGTGGGATTTAGAGGAGAGTAGATGAATTTTGTAGGATTTTTCTTAGATTTTGTGGACATTTGTGGAGATTTTGTGGGATGTTTTTGGAACTTGGTAGGGTTTTGTGAAAGTTTAGGGAATTTTGAGAGATTTTTCAGGAATTCTGTGGGCCTTTTCAAAGACTTTGTGTGGTTTTGAGGAGACTGGAAGAATTTTGAGGAATTTTTCTTAGATTTTGTGGACATTTGTGGAGGTTTTGTGGGATTTTTGTGGAATTTTGTGGGATATTGATGAGATTTTGGAATTTTGACGGATTTTTCATGTATTTTGTGGGAATTTGTGGAGATTTTGTGGGATTTTTTATTTGGAAATTTGTGGGGCTTTACTGCAATTTTTTGGGCTGTTGTGAAAATGTCAAGAATTTACTGGGATTTTTATGGAATTTTGTGGAATTTTTTTGGAATGTTGTGGAATATCTTCTATTCTGTATAATTTTGAGGAGAACTGAAGAATTCCGAGGGATTTTTCTTAGATTTTGTGGGGATTTCTTCGCGTGTTCCTGGAATTTAGTAGGGTTTGGAGGAGATTTAGGGATTTTTGAGGGATTTCTCTTGAATTTTGTGGTAATTTGTGGGGATTTTGTGGGATGTTTCTGGAACTTTGAGGGACTTTTCTGGGATTTTGTGGGATTCTGCAGAGAATTGACGAATTTTGAGGAATTTTTCTTAGATTTTGTGGAAATTTTTGGAGATTTTGTGGGATGTTTCTGGAATTCAGTTGGGTTTTGAGAAGATTTGGGGAATTTAGAGGGATTTTTCTTGAATTTTGGAGAAATTTATGGGGATTTTGTGGGATTTTTCTGGAATTTGGTGGGATTTTTGTGGTATTTTGTGGGATATTGAAAAGATTCAGAGATTTTTGTGGGATTTTTCTTGAATTTTGTGGACATTTGTGGAGATTTTGCGGGATGCTTGTGGAATTTGGTAGGGTTTTGAGAAGATTTGGGGAATTTTGTGGGATTTTTCAGGAATTTTGTGAATTTTTCTTGGATTCTGTGGGATTCTGAAGAAACCTGAAGAATTTTGAGGAATTTTTCTTAGATTTTGTGGACATTTGTGGAGGTTTTGTGTGATTTTTGTGGAATTTTGTGGGATATTGAGGAGATTTAGGGATTTTGAGGGATGTTTCTGGAATTTTGTGGATATTTGTGGAGATTTTGTGGGATTTTTTTGGAAATTTGTGAGGCTTTGCTGCAATTTTTTGGGCTATTGTGAAAATGTCAAGAATTTACTGGGATTTTTATGGAATTTTGTGGAATTTTTTTTGGAATGTTGTGGAATATCTTCTATTCTGTATAATTTTGAGGAGAACTGAAGAATTCCGAGGGATTTTTCTTAGATTTTGTGGGGATTTCTTCGCGTGTTCCTGGAATTTAGTAGGGTTTGGAGGAGATTTAGGGATTTTTGAGGGATTTCTCTTGAATTTTGTGGTAATTTGTGGGGATTTTGTGGGATGTTTCTGGATCTTTGAGGGACATTTCTGGGATTTTGTGGGATTCTGCAGAGAACTGACAAATTATCAGGAATTTGTCTTAGATTTTGTGGAAATTTGTGGAGATTTTGTGGGATGTTTCTGGAATTCAGTTGGGTTTTGAGAAGATTTGGGGAATTTTGTGGGATTTTTCAGGAATTTTGTGGATTTTTCTGGGATTCTGTGGGATTCTGAGGAAACATGTAGAATTTTGAAGAATTTTTCTTAGATTTTGTGGAAACTTGTTGAGGTTTTGTGGGATTTTTGTGGAATTTTGTGGGATATTGAGGAGATTTAGGGATTTTGAGGGATGTTTCTGGAATTTTGTGGGAATTTGTGGAGATTTTGTGCGATGTTTCTGGAATTCACTTGGGTTTTCAGAAGATTTAGGGATTTTTTTGTGATGTTTCTGGAATTTTGCTGTATATTGAGGAGATTTTGTGGGATATTTCTGGACTTTTGTGGGGCTATTCAAGAATTTTGTGGTATTTGGAAAAGATTTAGCGAATTTGGTGGTGTTTTTCTTGAATTTTGTGGGAATTTGTGGAGGTTTTATGGGGCGTTTCTGCAATTTGGTAGAGTTTTCAGGAGATTCAGGGAATGTTGAGGGATTTTTCTGGAATTTTGGAAGGCTTTTCAAGGATTTTGTGGGATTTAGAGGAGAGTAGATGAATTTTGTAGGATTTTTCATGTATTTTGTGGTTATTTGTGGAGATTTCTTTGGGATGTTTCTGGAATTCAGTTGGGTTTTGAGAAGATTTAGGGAATTTTGTGGCATGTTCCTGGAATTTGGTAGGGTTTTAAGGTGATTTCAGGAATTTTGAGGGATTTTCCTTGAATTTCATGGAAATTAGTGGGGACTTTGTGGGATATTCCTGGAATTTTGTGGGATTTTGAGGAGATTTTGGCATTTTGAGGGATTTTTCATGTATTTTGTGGTAATTGGTGGAGATTTTGTGGGATGTTTCTGAAATTCAGTTGGGTTTTGAGAAGATTTGGGGAATTTTGTGGGACTTCTCTGGAATTTTGTGGGGTTTTTCAGGAATTTTGTGTGATTTTGAGGAGACTTGAAGAATTTTGAGGAATTTTTCTTAGATTTTGTGGAAACTTGTGGAGATTCTGTAGGATATTTCTGGAATTTTGTGGACATTTGTGGAGATTTTGTGGGATGTTTGTGGACTTTGGTAGAGTTTTCAGAAGATTTAGGGAATTTTGAGGGAATTTTGTGGGATTTTCCTTGAATTATAAGAAAAATTTGTGGGGATTTTGTGGGATGCTTCTGGAATTTGGTGGGGTTTTGAAAAAATTTAGGGAGTTTTGTGGGATGTCTCTGGAATTTTTGGACGTTTTTCAAGAATTCTGAGGGTTTCAGAAGACACTGGAAGAATTTTGAAGAATTTTTCTTAGATTTTGTGGAAACTTGTGGAATTTTTGTGGGATTTTTGTTGAATTTGGTGGGATATTGAGGAGATTGAAGGGTTTTGAGGGATTTTTCATGTATTTTGTGGGAATTTGTGGAGATTTTGTGGGATGTTTCTGGAATTCAGCTGGGTTTTGAGAAGATTTAGGGAATTTTGTGGCATGTTCCTGGAATTTGGAAAGGTTTTAAGGCGATTTAGGGAATTTTGAGGGATTTTCCTTGAATTTCATGGAAATTAGTGGGGACTTTGTGGGATATTCCTGGAATTTTGTGGGATATTGAGGAGATTTTGGCATTTTGAGGGATTTGTCATGTATTTTGTGGATATTTGTGGAGATTTCTTTGGGATTTTTTTGGAAATTTGTGAGGCTTTGCTGCAATTTTTTGGGATGTTGTGAAAATGTCAAGAATTTACTGGGATTTTTCTGGAATTTTGGAAGGCTTTTCAAGGATTTTGTGGGATTTAGAGGAGAGTAGATGAATTTTGTAGGATTTTTCTTAGATTTTGTGGACATTTGTGGAGATTTTGTGGGATGTTTTTGGAACTTGGTAGGGTTTTGTGAAAGTTTAGGGAATTTTGAGAGATTTTTCAGGAATTCTGTGGGCCTTTTCAAAGACTTTGTGTGGTTTTGAGGAGACTGGAAGAATTTTGAGGAATTTTTCTTAGATTTTGTGGACATTTGTGGAGGTTTTGTGGGATTTTTGTGGAATTTTGTGGGATATTGATGAGATTTTGGAATTTTGACGGATTTTTCATGTATTTTGTGGGAATTTGTGGAGATTTTGTGGGATTTTTTATTTGGAAATTTGTGGGGCTTTACTGCAATTTTTTGGGCTGTTGTGAAAATGTCAAGAATTTACTGGGATTTTTATGGAATTTTGTAGAATTTTTTTGGAATGTTGTGGAATATCTTCTATTCTGTATAATTTTGAGGAGAACTGAAGAATTCCGAGGGATTTTTCTTAGATTTTGTGGGGATTTCTTCGCGTGTTCCTGGAATTTAGTAGGGTTTGGAGGAGATTTAGGGATTTTTGAGGGATTTCTCTTGAATTTTGTGGTAATTTGTGGGGATTTTGTGGGATGTTTCTGGAACTTTGAGGGACTTTTCTGGGATTTTGTGGGATTCTGCAGAGAATTGACGAATTTTGAGGAATTTTTCTTGGATTTTGTGGAAATTTGTGGAGATTTTGTGGGATGTTTCTGGAATTCAGTTGGGTTTTGAGAAGATTTGGGGAATTTAGAGGGATTTTTCTTGAATTTTGGAGAAATTTATGGGGATTTTGTGGGATTTTTCTGGAATTTGGTGGGATTTTTGTGGTATTTTGTGGGATATTGAAAAGATTCAGAGATTTTTGTGGGATTTTTCTTGAATTTTGTGGACATTTGTGGAGATTTTGCGGGATGCTTGTGGAATTTGGTAGGGTTTTGAGAAGATTTGGGGAATTTTGTGGGATTTTTCAGGAATTTTGTGAATTTTTCTTGGATTCTGTGGGATTCTGAAGAAACCTGAAGAATTTTGAGGAATTTTTCTTAGATTTTGTGGACATTTGTGGAGGTTTTGTGTGATTTTTGTGGAATTTTGTGGGATATTGAGGAGATTTAGGGATTTTGAGGGATGTTTCTGGAATTTTGTGGATATTTGTGGAGATTTTGTGGGATTTTTTTGGAAATTTGTGAGGCTTTACTGCAATTTTTTGGGCTATTGTGAAAATGTCAAGAATTTACTGGGATTTTTATGGAATTTTGTGGAATTTTTTTTGGAATGTTGTGGAATATCTTCTATTCTGTATAATTTTGAGGAGAACTGAAGAATTCCGAGGGATTTTTCTTAGATTTTGTGGGGATTTCTTCGCGTGTTCCTGGAATTTAGTAGGGTTTGGAGGAGATTTAGGGATTTTTGAAGGATTTCTCTTGAATTTTGTGGTAATTTGTGGGGATTTTGTGGGATGTTTCTGGAACTTTGAGGGACTTTTCTGGGATTTTGTGGGATTCTGCAGAGAATTGACGAATTTTGAGGAATTTTTCTTGGATTTTGTGGAAATTTTTGGAGATTTTGTGGGATGTTTCTGGAATTCAGTTGGGTTTTGAGAAGATTTGGGGAATTTAGAGGGATTTTTCTTGAATTTTGGAGAAATTTATGGGGATTTTGTGGGATTTTTCTGGAATTTGGTGGGATTTTTGTGGTATTTTGTGGGATATTGAGGAGATTTAGGGGTTTTGAGGGATGTTTCTGGAATTTTGTGGATATTTGTGGAGATTTTGTGGGATTTTTTTGGAAATTTGTGAGGCTTTACTGCAATTTTTTGGGCTATTGTGAAAATGTCAAGAATTTACTGGGATTTTTATGGAATTTTGTGGAATTTTTTTGGAATGTTGTGGAATATCTTCTATTCTGTATAATTTTGAGGAGAACTGAAGAATTCCGAGGGATTTTTCTTAGATTTTGTGGGGATTTGTTCGCGTGTTCCTGGAATTTAGTAGGGTTTGGAGGAGATTTAGGGATTTTTGAGGGATTTCTCTTGAATTTTGTGGTAATTTGTGGGGATTTTGTGGGATGTTTCTGGATCTTTGAGGGACATTTCTGGGATTTTGTGGGATTCTGCAGAGAACTGACAAATTATCAGGAATTTGTCTTAGATTTTGTGGAAATTTGTGGAGATTTTGTGGGATGTTTCTGGAATTCAGTTGGGTTTTGAGAAGATTTGGGGAATTTAGAGGGATTTTTCTTGAATTTTGGAGAAATTTATGGGGATTTTGTGGGATTTTTCTGGAATTTGGTGGGATTTTTGTGGTATTTTGTGGGATATTGAAAAGATTCAGAGATTTTTGTGGGATTTTTCTTGAATTTTGTGGACATTTGTGGAGATTTTGCGGGATGCTTGTGGAATTTGGTAGGGTTTTGAGAAGATTTGGGGAATTTTGTGGGATTTTTCAGGAATTTTGTGAATTTTTCTTGGATTCTGTGGGATTCTGAAGAAACCTGAAGAATTTTGAGGAATTTTTCTTAGATTTTGTGGAAATTTTTGGAGATTTTGTGGGATGTTTCTGGAATTCAGTTGGGTTTTGAGAAGATTTGGGGAATTTTGTGGGATTTTTCAGGAATTTTGTGGATTTTTCCGGGATTCTGTGGGATTCTGAGGAAACATGTAGAATTTTGAAGAATTTTTCTTAGATTTTGTGGAAACTTGTTGAGGTTTTGTGGGATTTTTGTGGAATTTTGTGGGATATTGAGGAGATTTAGGGATTTTGAGGGATGTTTCTTGAATTTTGTGGGAATTTGTGGAGATTTTGTGCGATGTTTCTGGAATTCACTTGGGTTTTCAGAAGATTTAGGGATTTTTTTGTGATGTTTCTGGAATTTTGCTGTATATTGAGGAGATTTTGTGGGATATTTCTGGACTTTTGTGGGGCTATTCAAGAATTTTGTGGTATTTGGAAAAGATTTAGCGAATTTGGTGGTGTTTTTCTTGAATTTTGTGGGAATTTGTGGAGGTTTTATGGGGCGTTTCTGCAATTTGGTAGAGTTTTCAGGAGATTCAGGGAATGTTGAGGGATTTTTCTGGAATTTTGGAAGGCTTTTCAAGGATTTTGTGGGATTTAGAGGAGAGTAGATGAATTTTGTAGGATTTTTCATGTATTTTGTGGTTATTTGTGGAGATTTCTTTGGGATGTTTCTGGAATTCAGTTGGGTTTTGAGAAGATTTAGGGAATTTTGTGGCATGTTCCTGGAATTTGGTAGGGTTTTAAGGTGATTTCAGGAATTTTGAGGGATTTTCCTTGAATTTCATGGAAATTAGTGGGGACTTTGTGGGATATTCCTGGAATTTTGTGGGATATTGAGGAGATTTTGGCATTTTGAGGGATTTGTCATGTATTTTGTGGATATTTGTGGAGATTTCTTTGGGATTTTTTTGGAAATTTGTGAGGCTTTGCTGCAATTTTTTGGGATGTTGTGAAAATGTCAAGAATTTACTGGGATTTTTCTGGAATTTTGGAAGGCTTTTCAAGGATTTTGTGGGATTTAGAGGAGAGTAGATGAATTTTGTAGGATTTTTCTTAGATTTTGTGGACATTTGTGGAGATTTTGTGGGATGTTTTTGGAACTTGGTAGGGTTTTGTGAAAGTTTAGGGAATTTTGAGAGATTTTTCAGGAATTCTGTGGGCCTTTTCAAAGACTTTGTGTGGTTTTGAGGAGACTGGAAGAATTTTGAGGAATTTTTCTTAGATTTTGTGGACATTTGTGGAGGTTTTGTGGGATTTTTGTGGAATTTTGTGGGATATTGATGAGATTTTGGAATTTTGACGGATTTTTCATGTATTTTGTGGGAATTTGTGGAGATTTTGTGGGATTTTTTATTTGGAAATTTGTGGGGCTTTACTGCAATTTTTTGGGCTGTTGTGAAAATGTCAAGAATTTACTGGGATTTTTATGGAATTTTGTGGAATTTTTTTGGAATGTTGTGGAATATCTTCTATTCTGTATAATTTTGAGGAGAACTGAAGAATTCCGAGGGATTTTTCTTAGATTTTGTGGGGATTTCTTCGCGTGTTCCTGGAATTTAGTAGGGTTTGGAGGAGATTTAGGGATTTTTGAGGGATTTCTCTTGAATTTTGTGGTAATTTGTGGGGATTTTGTGGGATGTTTCTGGAACTTTGAGGGACTTTTCTGGGATTTTGTGGGATTCTGCAGAGAATTGACGAATTTTGAGGAATTTTTCTTAGATTTTGTGGAAATTTTTGGAGATTTTGTGGGATGTTTCTGGAATTCAGTTGGGTTTTGAGAAGATTTGGGGAATTTAGAGGGATTTTTCTTGAATTTTGGAGAAATTTATGGGGATTTTGTGGGATTTTTCTGGAATTTGGTGGGATTTTTGTGGTATTTTGTGGGATATTGAAAAGATTCAGAGATTTTTGTGGGATTTTTCTTGAATTTTGTGGACATTTGTGGAGATTTTGCGGGATGCTTGTGGAATTTGGTAGGGTTTTGAGAAGATTTGGGGAATTTTGTGGGATTTTTCAGGAATTTTGTGAATTTTTCTTGGATTCTGTGGGATTCTGAAGAAACCTGAAGAATTTTGAGGAATTTTTCTTAGATTTTGTGGACATTTGTGGAGGTTTTGTGTGATTTTTGTGGAATTTTGTGGGATATTGAGGAGATTTAGGGATTTTGAGGGATGTTTCTGGAATTTTGTGGATATTTGTGGAGATTTTGTGGGATTTTTTTGGAAATTTGTGAGGCTTTGCTGCAATTTTTTGGGCTATTGTGAAAATGTCAAGAATTTACTGGGATTTTTATGGAATTTTGTGGAATTTTTTTTGGAATGTTGTGGAATATCTTCTATTCTGTATAATTTTGAGGAGAACTGAAGAATTCCGAGGGATTTTTCTTAGATTTTGTGGGGATTTCTTCGCGTGTTCCTGGAATTTAGTAGGGTTTGGAGGAGATTTAGGGATTTTTGAGGGATTTCTCTTGAATTTTGTGGTAATTTGTGGGGATTTTGTGGGATGTTTCTGGATCTTTGAGGGACATTTCTGGGATTTTGTGGGATTCTGCAGAGAACTGACAAATTATCAGGAATTTGTCTTAGATTTTGTGGAAATTTGTGGAGATTTTGTGGGATGTTTCTGGAATTCAGTTGGGTTTTGAGAAGATTTGGGGAATTTTGTGGGATTTTTCAGGAATTTTGTGGATTTTTCTGGGATTCTGTGGGATTCTGAGGAAACATGTAGAATTTTGAAGAATTTTTCTTAGATTTTGTGGAAACTTGTTGAGGTTTTGTGGGATTTTTGTGGAATTTTGTGGGATATTGAGGAGATTTAGGGATTTTGAGGGATGTTTCTGGAATTTTGTGGGAATTTGTGGAGATTTTGTGCGATGTTTCTGGAATTCACTTGGGTTTTCAGAAGATTTAGGGATTTTTTTGTGATGTTTCTGGAATTTTGCTGTATATTGAGGAGATTTTGTGGGATATTTCTGGACTTTTGTGGGGCTATTCAAGAATTTTGTGGTATTTGGAAAAGATTTAGCGAATTTGGTGGTGTTTTTCTTGAATTTTGTGGGAATTTGTGGAGGTTTTATGGGGCGTTTCTGCAATTTGGTAGAGTTTTCAGGAGATTCAGGGAATGTTGAGGGATTTTTCTGGAATTTTGGAAGGCTTTTCAAGGATTTTGTGGGATTTAGAGGAGAGTAGATGAATTTTGTAGGATTTTTCATGTATTTTGTGGTTATTTGTGGAGATTTCTTTGGGATGTTTCTGGAATTCAGTTGGGTTTTGAGAAGATTTAGGGAATTTTGTGGCATGTTCCTGGAATTTGGTAGGGTTTTAAGGTGATTTCAGGAATTTTGAGGGATTTTCCTTGAATTTCATGGAAATTAGTGGGGACTTTGTGGGATATTCCTGGAATTTTGTGGGATTTTGAGGAGATTTTGGCATTTTGAGGGATTTTTCATGTATTTTGTGGTAATTGGTGGAGATTTTGTGGGATGTTTCTGAAATTCAGTTGGGTTTTGAGAAGATTTGGGGAATTTTGTGGGACTTCTCTGGAATTTTGTGGGGTTTTTCAGGAATTTTGTGTGATTTTGAGGAGACTTGAAGAATTTTGAGGAATTTTTCTTAGATTTTGTGGAAACTTGTGGAGATTCTGTAGGATATTTCTGGAATTTTGTGGACATTTGTGGAGATTTTGTGGGATGTTTGTGGAATTTGGTAGAGTTTTCAGAAGATTTAGGGAATTTTGAGGGAATTTTGTGGGATTTTCCTTGAATTATAAGAAAAATTTGTGGGGATTTTGTGGGATGCTTCTGGAATTTGGTGGGGTTTTGAAAAAATTTAGGGAGTTTTGTGGGATGTCTCTGGAATTTTTGGACGTTTTTCAAGAATTCTGAGGGTTTCAGAAGACACTGGAAGAATTTTGAAGAATTTTTCTTAGATTTTGTGGAAACTTGTGGAATTTTTGTGGGATTTTTGTTGAATTTGGTGGGATATTGAGGAGATTGAAGGGTTTTGAGGGATTTTTCATGTATTTTGTGGGAATTTGTGGAGATTTTGTGGGATGTTTCTGGAATTCAGCTGGGTTTTGAGAAGATTTAGGGAATTTTGTGGCATGTTCCTGGAATTTGGAAAGGTTTTAAGGTGATTTAGGGAATTTTGAGGGATTTTCCTTGAATTTCATGGAAATTAGTGGGGACTTTGTGGGATATTCCTGGAATTTTGTGGGATATTGAGGAGATTTTGGCATTTTGAGGGATTTGTCATGTATTTTGTGGATATTTGTGGAGATTTCTTTGGGATTTTTTTGGAAATTTGTGAGGCTTTGCTGCAATTTTTTGGGATGTTGTGAAAATGTCAAGAATTTACTGGGATTTTTCTGGAATTTTGGAAGGCTTTTCAAGGATTTTGTGGGATTTAGAGGAGAGTAGATGAATTTTGTAGGATTTTTCTTAGATTTTGTGGACATTTGTGGAGATTTTGTGGGATGTTTTTGGAACTTGGTAGGGTTTTGTGAAAGTTTAGGGAATTTTGAGAGATTTTTCAGGAATTCTGTGGGCCTTTTCAAAGACTTTGTGTGGTTTTGAGGAGACTGGAAGAATTTTGAGGAATTTTTCTTAGATTTTGTGGACATTTGTGGAGGTTTTGTGGGATTTTTGTGGAATTTTGTGGGATATTGATGAGATTTTGGAATTTTGACGGATTTTTCATGTATTTTGTGGGAATTTGTGGAGATTTTGTGGGATTTTTTATTTGGAAATTTGTGGGGCTTTACTGCAATTTTTTGGGCTGTTGTGAAAATGTCAAGAATTTACTGGGATTTTTATGGAATTTTGTGGAATTTTTTTGGAATGTTGTGGAATATCTTCTATTCTGTATAATTTTGAGGAGAACTGAAGAATTCCGAGGGATTTTTCTTAGATTTTGTGGGGATTTCTTCGCGTGTTCCTGGAATTTAGTAGGGTTTGGAGGAGATTTAGGGATTTTTGAGGGATTTCTCTTGAATTTTGTGGTAATTTGTGGGGATTTTGTGGGATGTTTCTGGAACTTTGAGGGACTTTTCTGGGATTTTGTGGGATTCTGCAGAGAATTGATGAATTTTGAGGAATTTTTCTTGGATTTTGTGGAAATTTTTGGAGATTTTGTGGGATGTTTCTGGAATTCAGTTGGGTTTTGAGAAGATTTGGGGAATTTAGAGGGATTTTTCTTGAATTTTGGAGAAATTTATGGGGATTTTGTGGGATTTTTCTGGAATTTGGTGGGATTTTTGTGGTATTTTGTGGGATATTGAGGAGATTTAGGGGTTTTGAGGGATGTTTCTGGAATTTTGTGGATATTTGTGGAGATTTTGTGGGATTTTTTTGGAAATTTGTGAGGCTTTACTGCAATTTTTTGGGCTATTGTGAAAATGTCAAGAATTTACTGGGATTTTTATGGAATTTTGTGGAATTTTTTTGGAATGTTGTGGAATATCTTCTATTCTGTATAATTTTGAGGAGAACTGAAGAATTCCGAGGGATTTTTCTTAGATTTTGTGGGGATTTCTTCGCGTGTTCCTGGAATTTAGTAGGGTTTGGAGGAGATTTAGGGATTTTTGAGGGATTTCTCTTGAATTTTGTGGTAATTTGTGGGGATTTTGTGGGATGTTTCTGGATCTTTGAGGGACATTTCTGGGATTTTGTGGGATTCTGCAGAGAACTGACAAATTATCAGGAATTTGTCTTAGATTTTGTGGAAATTTGTGGAGATTTTGTGGGATGTTTCTGGAATTCAGTTGGGTTTTGAGAAGATTTGGGGAATTTAGAGGGATTTTTCTTGAATTTTGGAGAAATTTATGGGGATTTTGTGGGATTTTTCTGGAATTTGGTGGGATTTTTGTGGTATTTTGTGGGATATTGAAAAGATTCAGAGATTTTTGTGGGATTTTTCTTGAATTTTGTGGACATTTGTGGAGATTTTGCGGGATGCTTGTGGAATTTGGTAGGGTTTTGAGAAGATTTGGGGAATTTTGTGGGATTTTTCAGGAATTTTGTGAATTTTTCTTGGATTCTGTGGGATTCTGAAGAAACCTGAAGAATTTTGAGGAATTTTTCTTAGATTTTGTGGAAATTTTTGGAGATTTTGTGGGATGTTTCTGGAATTCAGTTGGGTTTTGAGAAGATTTGGGGAATTTTGTGGGATTTTTCAGGAATTTTGTGGATTTTTCCGGGATTCTGTGGGATTCTGAGGAAACATGTAGAATTTTGAAGAATTTTTCTTAGATTTTGTGGAAACTTGTTGAGGTTTTGTGGGATTTTTGTGGAATTTTGTGGGATATTGAGGAGATTTAGGGATTTTGAGGGATGTTTCTTGAATTTTGTGGGAATTTGTGGAGATTTTGTGCGATGTTTCTGGAATTCACTTGGGTTTTCAGAAGATTTAGGGATTTTTTTGTGATGTTTCTGGAATTTTGCTGTATATTGAGGAGATTTTGTGGGATATTTCTGGACTTTTGTGGGGCTTTTCAAGAATTTTGTGGTATTTGGAAAAGATTTAGCGAATTTGGTGGTGTTTTTCTTGAATTTTGTGGGAATTTGTGGAGGTTTTATGGGGCGTTTCTGCAATTTGGTAGAGTTTTCAGGAGATTCAGGGAATGTTGAGGGATTTTTCTGGAATTTTGGAAGGCTTTTCAAGGATTTTGTGGGATTTAGAGGAGAGTAGATGAATTTTGTAGGATTTTTCATGTATTTTGTGGTTATTTGTGGAGATTTCTTTGGGATGTTTCTGGAATTCAGTTGGGTTTTGAGAAGATTTAGGGAATTTTGTGGCATGTTCCTGGAATTTGGTAGGGTTTTAAGGTGATTTCAGGAATTTTGAGGGATTTTCCTTGAATTTCATGGAAATTAGTGGGGACTTTGTGGGATATTCCTGGAATTTTGTGGGATTTTGAGGAGATTTTGGCATTTTGAGGGATTTTTCATGTATTTTGTGGTAATTGGTGGAGATTTTGTGGGATGTTTCTGAAATTCAGTTGGGTTTTGAGAAGATTTGGGGAATTTTGTGGGACTTCTCTGGAATTTTGTGGGGTTTTTCAGGAATTTTGTGTGATTTTGAGGAGACTTGAAGAATTTTGAGGAATTTTTCTTAGATTTTGTGGAAACTTGTGGAGATTCTGTAGGATATTTCTGGAATTTTGTGGACATTTGTGGAGATTTTGTGGGATGTTTGTGGAATTTGGTAGAGTTTTCAGAAGATTTAGGGAATTTTGAGGGAATTTTGTGGGATTTTCCTTGAATTATAAGAAAAATTTGTGGGGATTTTGTGGGATGCTTCTGGAATTTGGTGGGGTTTTGAAAAAATTTAGGGAGTTTTGTGGGATGTCTCTGGAATTTTTGGACGTTTTTCAAGAATTCTGAGGGTTTCAGAAGACACTGGAAGAATTTTGAAGAATTTTTCTTAGATTTTGTGGAAACGTGTGGAATTTTTGTGGGATTTTTGTTGAATTTGGTGGGATATTGAGGAGATTGAAGGGTTTTGAGGGATTTTTCATGTATTTTGTGGGAATTTGTGGAGATTTTGTGGGATGTTTCTGGAATTCAGCTGGGTTTTGAGAAGATTTAGGGAATTTTGTGGCATGTTCCTGGAATTTGGAAAGGTTTTAAGGCGATTTAGGGAATTTTGAGGGATTTTCCTTGAATTTCATGGAAATTAGTGGGGACTTTGTGGGATATTCCTGGAATTTTGTGGGATATTGAGGAGATTTTGGCATTTTGAGGGATTTGTCATGTATTTTGTGGATATTTGTGGAGATTTCTTTGGGATTTTTTTGGAAATTTGTGAGGCTTTGCTGCAATTTTTTGGGATGTTGTGAAAATGTCAAGAATTTACTGGGATTTTTATGGAATTTTGTGGAATTTTTTTTGGAATGTTGTGGAATATCTTCTATTCTGTATAATTTTGAGGAGAACTGAAGAATTCCGAGGGATTTTTCTTAGATTTTGTGGGGATTTCTTCGCGTGTTCCTGGAATTTAGTAGGGTTTGGAGGAGATTTAGGGATTTTTGAGGGATTTCTCTTGAATTTTGTGGTAATTTGTGGGGATTTTGTGGGATGTTTCTGGAACTTTGAGGGACTTTTCTGGGATTTTGTGGGATTCTGCAGAGAATTGACGAATTTTGAGGAATTTTTCTTAGATTTTGTGGAAATTTTTGGAGATTTTGTGGGATGTTTCTGGAATTCAGTTGGGTTTTGAGAAGATTTGGGGAATTTAGAGGGATTTTTCTTGAATTTTGGAGAAATTTATGGGGATTTTGTGGGATTTTTCTGGAATTTGGTGGGATTTTTGTGGTATTTTGTGGGATATTGAGGAGATTTAGGGGTTTTGAGGGATGTTTCTGGAATTTTGTGGATATTTGTGGAGATTTTGTGGGATTTTTTTGGAAATTTGTGAGGCTTTACTGCAATTTTTTGGGCTATTGTGAAAATGTCAAGAATTTACTGGGATTTTTATGGAATTTTGTGGAATTTTTTTTGGAATGTTGTGGAATATCTTCTATTCTGTATAATTTTGAGGAGAACTGAAGAATTCCGAGGGATTTTTCTTAGATTTTGTGGGGATTTCTTCGCGTGTTCCTGGAATTTAGTAGGGTTTGGAGGAGATTTAGGGATTTTTGAGGGATTTCTCTTGAATTTTGTGGTAATTTGTGGGGATTTTGTGGGATGTTTCTGGATCTTTGAGGGACATTTCTGGGATTTTGTGGGATTCTGCAGAGAACTGACAAATTATCAGGAATTTGTCTTAGATTTTGTGGAAATTTGTGGAGATTTTGTGGGATGTTTCTGGAATTCAGTTGGGTTTTGAGAAGATTTGGGGAATTTAGAGGGATTTTTCTTGAATTTTGGAGAAATTTATGGGGATTTTGTGGGATTTTTCTGGAATTTGGTGGGATTTTTGTGGTATTTTGTGGGATATTGAAAAGATTCAGAGATTTTTGTGGGATTTTTCTTGAATTTTGTGGACATTTGTGGAGATTTTGCGGGATGCTTGTGGAATTTGGTAGGGTTTTGAGAAGATTTGGGGAATTTTGTGGGATTTTTCAGGAATTTTGTGAATTTTTCTTGGATTCTGTGGGATTCTGAAGAAACCTGAAGAATTTTGAGGAATTTTTCTTAGATTTTGTGGAAATTTTTGGAGATTTTGTGGGATGTTTCTGGAATTCAGTTGGGTTTTGAGAAGATTTGGGGAATTTTGTGGGATTTTTCAGGAATTTTGTGGATTTTTCCGGGATTCTGTGGGATTCTGAGGAAACATGTAGAATTTTGAAGAATTTTTCTTAGATTTTGTGGAAACTTGTTGAGGTTTTGTGGGATTTTTGTGGAATTTTGTGGGATATTGAGGAGATTTAGGGATTTTGAGGGATGTTTCTTGAATTTTGTGGGAATTTGTGGAGATTTTGTGCGATGTTTCTGGAATTCACTTGGGTTTTCAGAAGATTTAGGGATTTTTTTGTGATGTTTCTGGAATTTTGCTGTATATTGAGGAGATTTTGTGGGATATTTCTGGACTTTTGTGGGGCTTTTCAAGAATTTTGTGGTATTTGGAAAAGATTTAGCGAATTTGGTGGTGTTTTTCTTGAATTTTGTGGGAATTTGTGGAGGTTTTATGGGGCGTTTCTGCAATTTGGTAGAGTTTTCAGGAGATTCAGGGAATGTTGAGGGATTTTTCTGGAATTTTGGAAGGCTTTTCAAGGATTTTGTGGGATTTAGAGGAGAGTAGATTAATTTTGTAGGATTTTTCATGTATTTTGTGGTTATTTGTGGAGATTTCTTTGGGATGTTTCTGGAATTCAGTTGGGTTTTGAGAAGATTTAGGGAATTTTGTGGCATGTTCCTGGAATTTGGTAGGGTTTTAAGGTGATTTCAGGAATTTTGAGGGATTTTCCTTGAATTTCATGGAAATTAGTGGGGACTTTGTGGGATATTCCTGGAATTTTGTGGGATTTTGAGGAGATTTTGGCATTTTGAGGGATTTTTCATGTATTTTGTGGTAATTGGTGGAGATTTTGTGGGATGTTTCTGAAATTCAGTTGGGTTTTGAGAAGATTTGGGGAATTTTGTGGGACTTCTCTGGAATTTTGTGGGGTTTTTCAGGAATTTTGTGTGATTTTGAGGAGACTTGAAGAATTTTGAGGAATTTTTCTTAGATTTTGTGGAAACTTGTGGAGATTCTGTAGGATATTTCTGGAATTTTGTGGACATTTGTGGAGATTTTGTGGGATGTTTGTGGAATTTGGTAGAGTTTTCAGAAGATTTAGGGAATTTTGAGGGAATTTTGTGGGATTTTCCTTGAATTATAAGAAAAATTTGTGGGGATTTTGTGGGATGCTTCTGGAATTTGGTGGGGTTTTGAAAAAATTTAGGGAGTTTTGTGGGATGTCTCTGGAATTTTTGGACGTTTTTCAAGAATTCTGAGGGTTTCAGAAGACACTGGAAGAATTTTGAAGAATTTTTCTTAGATTTTGTGGAAACGTGTGGAATTTTTGTGGGATTTTTGTTGAATTTGGTGGGATATTGAGGAGATTGAAGGGTTTTGAGGGATTTTTCATGTATTTTGTGGGAATTTGTGGAGATTTTGTGGGATGTTTCTGGAATTCAGCTGGGTTTTGAGAAGATTTAGGGAATTTTGTGGCATGTTCCTGGAATTTGGAAAGGTTTTAAGGCGATTTAGGGAATTTTGAGGGATTTTCCTTGAATTTCATGGAAATTAGTGGGGACTTTGTGGGATATTCCTGGAATTTTGTGGGATATTGAGGAGATTTTGGCATTTTGAGGGATTTGTCATGTATTTTGTGGATATTTGTGGAGATTTCTTTGGGATTTTTTTGGAAATTTGTGAGGCTTTGCTGCAATTTTTTGGGATGTTGTGAAAATGTCAAGAATTTACTGGGATTTTTCTGGAATTTTGGAAGGCTTTTCAAGGATTTTGTGGGATTTAGAGGAGAGTAGATGAATTTTGTAGGATTTTTCTTAGATTTTGTGGACATTTGTGGAGATTTTGTGGGATGTTTTTGGAACTTGGTAGGGTTTTGTGAAAGTTTAGGGAATTTTGAGAGATTTTTCAGGAATTCTGTGGGCCTTTTCAAAGACTTTGTGTGGTTTTGAGGAGACTGGAAGAATTTTGAGGAATTTTTCTTAGATTTTGTGGAAATTTGTGGAGGTTTTGTGGGATTTTTGTGGAATTTTGTGGGATATTGATGAGATTTTGGAATTTTGACGGATTTTTCATGTATTTTGTGGGAATTTGTGGAGATTTTGTGGGATTTTTTATTTGGAAATTTGTGGGGCTTTACTGCAATTTTTTGGGCTGTTGTGAAAATGTCAAGAATTTACTGGGATTTTTATGGAATTTTGTGGAATTTTTTTGGAATGTTGTGGAATATCTTCTATTCTGTATAATTTTGAGGAGAACTGAAGAATTCCGAGGGATTTTTCTTAGATTTTGTGGGGATTTCTTCGCGTGTTCCTGGAATTTAGTAGGGTTTGGAGGAGATTTAGGGATTTTTGAGGGATTTCTCTTGAATTTTGTGGTAATTTGTGGGGATTTTGTGGGATGTTTCTGGAACTTTGAGGGACTTTTCTGGGATTTTGTGGGATTCTGCAGAGAATTGATGAATTTTGAGGAATTTTTCTTGGATTTTGTGGAAATTTTTGGAGATTTTGTGGGATGTTTCTGGAATTCAGTTGGGTTTTGAGAAGATTTGGGGAATTTAGAGGGATTTTTCTTGAATTTTGGAGAAATTTATGGGGATTTTGTGGGATTTTTCTGGAATTTGGTGGGATTTTTGTGGTATTTTGTGGGATATTGAAAAGATTCAGAGATTTTTGTGGGATTTTTCTTGAATTTTGTGGACATTTGTGGAGATTTTGCGGGATGCTTGTGGAATTTGGTAGGGTTTTGAGAAGATTTGGGGAATTTTGTGGGATTTTTCAGGAATTTTGTGAATTTTTCTGGGATTCTGTGGGATTCTGAAGAAACCTGAAGAATTTTGAGGAATTTTTCTTAGATTTTGTGGAAATTTGTGGAGGTTTTGTGTGATTTTTGTGGAATTTTGTGGGATATTGAGGAGATTTAGGGATTTTGAGGGATGTTTCTGGAATTTTGTGGATATTTGTGGAGATTTTGTGGGATTTTTTATTTGGAAATTTGTGAGGCTTTACTGCAATTTTTTGGGCTATTGTGAAAATGTCAAGAATTTACTGGGATTTTTATGGAATTTTGTGGAATTTTTTTTGGAATGTTGTGGAATATCTTCTATTCTGTATAATTTTGAGGAGAACTGAAGAATTCCGAGGGATTTTTCTTAGATTTTGTGGGGATTTCTTCGCGTGTTCCTGGAATTTAGTAGGGTTTGGAGGAGATTTAGGGATTTTTGAGGGATTTCTCTTGAATTTTGTGGTAATTTGTGGGGATTTTGTGGGATGTTTCTGGAACTTTGAGGGACATTTCTGGGATTTTGTGGGATTCTGCAGAGAACTGACAAATTATCAGGAATTTGTCTTAGATTTTGTGGAAATTTGTGGAGATTTTGTGGGATGTTTCTGGAATTCAGTTGGGTTTTGAGAAGATTTGGGGAATTTTGTGGGATTTTTCAGGAATTTTGTGGATTTTTCTTGGATTCTGTGGGATTCTGAGGAAACATGTAGAATTTTGAAGAATTTTTCTTAGATTTTGTGGAAACTTGTTGAGGTTTTGTGGGATTTTTGTGGAATTTTGTGGGATATTGAGGAGATTTAGGGATTTTGAGGGATGTTTCTTGAATTTTGTGGGAATTTGTGGAGATTTTGTGCGATGTTTCTGGAATTCACTTGGGTTTTCAGAAGATTTAGGGATTTTTTTGTGATGTTTCTGGAATTTTGCTGTATATTGAGGAGATTTTGTGGGATATTTCTGGACTTTTGTGGGGCTTTTCAAGAATTTTGTGGTATTTGGAAAAGATTTAGCGAATTTGGTGGTGTTTTTCTTGAATTTTGTGGGAATTTGTGGAGGTTTTATGGGGCGTTTCTGCAATTTGGTAGAGTTTTCAGGAGATTCAGGGAATGTTGAGGGATTTTTCTGGAATTTTGGAAGGCTTTTCAAGGATTTTGTGGGATTTAGAGGAGAGTAGATGAATTTTGTAGGATTTTTCATGTATTTTGTGGTTATTTGTGGAGATTTCTTTGGGATGTTTCTGGAATTCAGTTGGGTTTTGAGAAGATTTAGGGAATTTTGTGGCATGTTCCTGGAATTTGGTAGGGTTTTAAGGTGATTTCAGGAATTTTGAGGGATTTTCCTTGAATTTAATGGAAATTAGTGGGGACTTTGTGGGATATTCCTGGAATTTTGTGGGATTTTGAGGAGATTTTGGCATTTTGAGGGATTTTTCATGTATTTTGTGGTAATTGGTGGAGATTTTGTGGGATGTTTCTGAAATTCAGTTGGGTTTTGAGAAGATTTGGGGAATTTTGTGGGACTTCTCTGGAATTTTGTGGGGTTTTTCAGGAATTTTGTGTGATTTTGAGGAGACTTGAAGAATTTTGAGGAATTTTTCTTAGATTTTGTGGAAACTTGTGGAGATTCTGTAGGATATTTCTGGAATTTTGTGGACATTTGTGGAGATTTTGTGGGATGTTTGTGGAATTTGGTAGAGTTTTCAGAAGATTTAGGGAATTTTGAGGGAATTTTGTGGGATTTTCCTTGAATTATAAGAAAAATTTGTGGGGATTTTGTGGGATGCTTCTGGAATTTGGTGGGGTTTTGAAAAAATTTAGGGAGTTTTGTGGGATGTCTCTGGAATTTTTGGACGTTTTTCAAGAATTCTGAGGGTTTCAGAAGACACTGGAAGAATTTTGAAGAATTTTTCTTAGATTTTGTGGAAACTTGTGGAATTTTTGTGGGATTTTTGTTGAATTTGGTGGGATATTGAGGAGATTGAAGGGTTTTGAGGGATTTTTCATGTATTTTGTGGGAATTTGTGGAGATTTTGTGGGATTTTTTATTTGGAAATTTGTGAGGCTTTACTGCAATTTTTTGGGCTGTTGTGAAAATGTCAAGAATTTACTGGGATTTTTATGGAATTTTGTGGAATTTTTTTGGAATGTTGTGGAATATCTTCTATTCTGTATAATTTTGAGGAGAACTGAAGAATTCCGAGGGATTTTTCTTAGATTTTGTGGGGATTTCTTCGCGTGTTCCTGGAATTTAGTAGGGTTTGGAGGAGATTTAGGGATTTTTGAGGGATTTCTCTTGAATTTTGTGGTAATTTGTGGGGATTTTGTGGGATGTTTCTGGAACTTTGAGGGACTTTTCTGGGATTTTGTGGGATTCTGCAGAGAATTGACGAATTTTGAGGAATTTTTCTTGGATTTTGTGGAAATTTTTGGAGATTTTGTGGGATGTTTCTGGAATTCAGTTGGGTTTTGAGAAGATTTGGGGAATTTAGAGGGATTTTTCTTGAATTTTGGAGAAATTTATGGGGATTTTGTGGGATTTTTCTGGAATTTGGTGGGATTTTTGTGGTATTTTGTGGGATATTGAAAAGATTCAGAGATTTTTGTGGGATTTTTCTTGAATTTTGTGGACATTTGTGGAGATTTTGCGGGATGCTTGTGGAATTTGGTAGGGTTTTGAGAAGATTTGGGGAATTTTGTGGGATTTTTCAGGAATTTTGTGAATTTTTCTGGGATTCTGTGGGATTCTGAAGAAACCTGAAGAATTTTGAGGAATTTTTCTTAGATTTTGTGGAAATTTGTGGAGGTTTTGTGTGATTTTTGTGGAATTTTGTGGGATATTGAGGAGATTTAGGGATTTTGAGGGATGTTTCTGGAATTTTGTGGATATTTGTGGAGATTTTGTGGGATTTTTTATTTGGAAATTTGTGAGGCTTTACTGCAATTTTTTGGGCTATTGTGAAAATGTCAAGAATTTACTGGGATTTTTATGGAATTTTGTGGAATTTTTTTTGGAATGTTGTGGAATATCTTCTATTCTGTATAATTTTGAGGAGAACTGAAGAATTCCGAGGGATTTTTCTTAGATTTTGTGGGGATTTCTTCGCGTGTTCCTGGAATTTAGTAGGGTTTGGAGGAGATTTAGGGATTTTTGAGGGATTTCTCTTGAATTTTGTGGTAATTTGTGGGGATTTTGTGGGATGTTTCTGGAACTTTGAGGGACATTTCTGGGATTTTGTGGGATTCTGCAGAGAACTGACAAATTATCAGGAATTTTTCTTAGATTTTGTGGAAATTTGTGGAGATTTTGTGGGATGTTTCTGGAATTCAGTTGGGTTTTGAGAAGATTTGGGGAATTTTGTGGGATTTTTCAGGAATTTTGTGGATTTTTCTTGGATTCTGTGGGATTCTGAGGAAACGTAGAATTTTGAAGAATTTTTCTTAGATTTTGTGGAAACTTGTTGAGGTTTTGTGGGATTTTTGTGGAATTTTGTGGGATATTGAGGAGATTTAGGGATTTTGTGGGATGTTTCTGGAACTTTGAGGGACTTTTCTGGGATTTTGTGGGATTCTGCAGAGAATTGACGAATTTTGAGGAATTTTTCTTAGATTTTGTGGAAATTTTTGGAGATTTTGTGGGATGTTTCTGGAATTCAGTTGGGTTTTGAGAAGATTTGGGGAATTTAGAGGGATTTTTCTTGAATTTTGGAGAAATTTATGGGGATTTTGTGGGATTTTTCTGGAATTTGGTGGGATTTTTGTGGTATTTTGTGGGATATTGAGGAGATTTAGGGGTTTTGAGGGATGTTTCTGGAATTTTGTGGATATTTGTGGAGATTTTGTGGGATTTTTTTGGAAATTTGTGAGGCTTTACTGCAATTTTTTGGGCTATTGTGAAAATGTCAAGAATTTACTGGGATTTTTATGGAATTTTGTGGAATTTTTTTTGGAATGTTGTGGAATATCTTCTATTCTGTATAATTTTGAGGAGAACTGAAGAATTCCGAGGGATTTTTCTTAGATTTTGTGGGGATTTCTTCGCGTGTTCCTGGAATTTAGTAGGGTTTGGAGGAGATTTAGGGATTTTTGAGGGATTTCTCTTGAATTTTGTGGTAATTTGTGGGGATTTTGTGGGATGTTTCTGGATCTTTGAGGGACATTTCTGGGATTTTGTGGGATTCTGCAGAGAACTGACAAATTATCAGGAATTTGTCTTAGATTTTGTGGAAATTTGTGGAGATTTTGTGGGATGTTTCTGGAATTCAGTTGGGTTTTGAGAAGATTTGGGGAATTTAGAGGGATTTTTCTTGAATTTTGGAGAAATTTATGGGGATTTTGTGGGATTTTTCTGGAATTTGGTGGGATTTTTGTGGTATTTTGTGGGATATTGAAAAGATTCAGAGATTTTTGTGGGATTTTTCTTGAATTTTGTGGACATTTGTGGAGATTTTGCGGGATGCTTGTGGAATTTGGTAGGGTTTTGAGAAGATTTGGGGAATTTTGTGGGATTTTTCAGGAATTTTGTGAATTTTTCTTGGATTCTGTGGGATTCTGAAGAAACCTGAAGAATTTTGAGGAATTTTTCTTAGATTTTGTGGAAATTTTTGGAGATTTTGTGGGATGTTTCTGGAATTCAGTTGGGTTTTGAGAAGATTTGGGGAATTTTGTGGGATTTTTCAGGAATTTTGTGGATTTTTCCGGGATTCTGTGGGATTCTGAGGAAACATGTAGAATTTTGAAGAATTTTTCTTAGATTTTGTGGAAACTTGTTGAGGTTTTGTGGGATTTTTGTGGAATTTTGTGGGATATTGAGGAGATTTAGGGATTTTGAGGGATGTTTCTTGAATTTTGTG
The DNA here is from genome assembly GCF_030490865.1 of Poecile atricapillus. NCBI lineage: Eukaryota > Metazoa > Chordata > Aves > Passeriformes > Paridae > Poecile > Poecile atricapillus. The sequence goes on from NC_081279.1 coordinate 1,133,037, forward strand.
GGAATTTGTGGAGATTTTGTGCGATGTTTCTGGAATTCACTTGGGTTTTCAGAAGATTTAGGGATTTTTTTGTGATGTTTCTGGAATTTTGCTGTATATTGAGGAGATTTTGTGGGATATTTCTGGACTTTTGTGGGGCTTTTCAAGAATTTTGTGGTATTTGGAAAAGATTTAGCGAATTTGGTGGTGTTTTTCTTGAATTTTGTGGGAATTTGTGGAGGTTTTATGGGGCGTTTCTGCAATTTGGTAGAGTTTTCAGGAGATTCAGGGAATGTTGAGGGATTTTTCTGGAATTTTGGAAGGCTTTTCAAGGATTTTGTGGGATTTAGAGGAGAGTAGATTAATTTTGTAGGATTTTTCATGTATTTTGTGGTTATTTGTGGAGATTTCTTTGGGATGTTTCTGGAATTCAGTTGGGTTTTGAGAAGATTTAGGGAATTTTGTGGCATGTTCCTGGAATTTGGTAGGGTTTTAAGGTGATTTCAGGAATTTTGAGGGATTTTCCTTGAATTTCATGGAAATTAGTGGGGACTTTGTGGGATATTCCTGGAATTTTGTGGGATTTTGAGGAGATTTTGGCATTTTGAGGGATTTTTCATGTATTTTGTGGTAATTGGTGGAGATTTTGTGGGATGTTTCTGAAATTCAGTTGGGTTTTGAGAAGATTTGGGGAATTTTGTGGGACTTCTCTGGAATTTTGTGGGGTTTTTCAGGAATTTTGTGTGATTTTGAGGAGACTTGAAGAATTTTGAGGAATTTTTCTTAGATTTTGTGGAAACTTGTGGAGATTCTGTAGGATATTTCTGGAATTTTGTGGACATTTGTGGAGATTTTGTGGGATGTTTGTGGAATTTGGTAGAGTTTTCAGAAGATTTAGGGAATTTTGAGGGAATTTTGTGGGATTTTCCTTGAATTATAAGAAAAATTTGTGGGGATTTTGTGGGATGCTTCTGGAATTTGGTGGGGTTTTGAAAAAATTTAGGGAGTTTTGTGGGATGTCTCTGGAATTTTTGGACGTTTTTCAAGAATTCTGAGGGTTTCAGAAGACACTGGAAGAATTTTGAAGAATTTTTCTTAGATTTTGTGGAAACGTGTGGAATTTTTGTGGGATTTTTGTTGAATTTGGTGGGATATTGAGGAGATTGAAGGGTTTTGAGGGATTTTTCATGTATTTTGTGGGAATTTGTGGAGATTTTGTGGGATGTTTCTGGAATTCAGCTGGGTTTTGAGAAGATTTAGGGAATTTTGTGGCATGTTCCTGGAATTTGGAAAGGTTTTAAGGCGATTTAGGGAATTTTGAGGGATTTTCCTTGAATTTCATGGAAATTAGTGGGGACTTTGTGGGATATTCCTGGAATTTTGTGGGATATTGAGGAGATTTTGGCATTTTGAGGGATTTGTCATGTATTTTGTGGATATTTGTGGAGATTTCTTTGGGATTTTTTTGGAAATTTGTGAGGCTTTGCTGCAATTTTTTGGGATGTTGTGAAAATGTCAAGAATTTACTGGGATTTTTCTGGAATTTTGGAAGGCTTTTCAAGGATTTTGTGGGATTTAGAGGAGAGTAGATGAATTTTGTAGGATTTTTCTTAGATTTTGTGGACATTTGTGGAGATTTTGTGGGATGTTTTTGGAACTTGGTAGGGTTTTGTGAAAGTTTAGGGAATTTTGAGAGATTTTTCAGGAATTCTGTGGGCCTTTTCAAAGACTTTGTGTGGTTTTGAGGAGACTGGAAGAATTTTGAGGAATTTTTCTTAGATTTTGTGGACATTTGTGGAGGTTTTGTGGGATTTTTGTGGAATTTTGTGGGATATTGATGAGATTTTGGAATTTTGACGGATTTTTCATGTATTTTGTGGGAATTTGTGGAGATTTTGTGGGATTTTTTATTTGGAAATTTGTGGGGCTTTACTGCAATTTTTTGGGCTGTTGTGAAAATGTCAAGAATTTACTGGGATTTTTATGGAATTTTGTGGAATTTTTTTGGAATGTTGTGGAATATCTTCTATTCTGTATAATTTTGAGGAGAACTGAAGAATTCCGAGGGATTTTTCTTAGATTTTGTGGGGATTTCTTCGCGTGTTCCTGGAATTTAGTAGGGTTTGGAGGAGATTTAGGGATTTTTGAGGGATTTCTCTTGAATTTTGTGGTAATTTGTGGGGATTTTGTGGGATGTTTCTGGAACTTTGAGGGACTTTTCTGGGATTTTGTGGGATTCTGCAGAGAATTGATGAATTTTGAGGAATTTTTCTTGGATTTTGTGGAAATTTTTGGAGATTTTGTGGGATGTTTCTGGAATTCAGTTGGGTTTTGAGAAGATTTGGGGAATTTAGAGGGATTTTTCTTGAATTTTGGAGAAATTTATGGGGATTTTGTGGGATTTTTCTGGAATTTGGTGGGATTTTTGTGGTATTTTGTGGGATATTGAAAAGATTCAGAGATTTTTGTGGGATTTTTCTTGAATTTTGTGGACATTTGTGGAGATTTTGCGGGATGCTTGTGGAATTTGGTAGGGTTTTGAGAAGATTTGGGGAATTTTGTGGGATTTTTCAGGAATTTTGTGAATTTTTCTGGGATTCTGTGGGATTCTGAAGAAACCTGAAGAATTTTGAGGAATTTTTCTTAGATTTTGTGGAAATTTGTGGAGGTTTTGTGTGATTTTTGTGGAATTTTGTGGGATATTGAGGAGATTTAGGGATTTTGAGGGATGTTTCTGGAATTTTGTGGATATTTGTGGAGATTTTGTGGGATTTTTTATTTGGAAATTTGTGAGGCTTTACTGCAATTTTTTGGGCTATTGTGAAAATGTCAAGAATTTACTGGGATTTTTATGGAATTTTGTGGAATTTTTTTTGGAATGTTGTGGAATATCTTCTATTCTGTATAATTTTGAGGAGAACTGAAGAATTCCGAGGGATTTTTCTTAGATTTTGTGGGGATTTCTTCGCGTGTTCCTGGAATTTAGTAGGGTTTGGAGGAGATTTAGGGATTTTTGAGGGATTTCTCTTGAATTTTGTGGTAATTTGTGGGGATTTTGTGGGATGTTTCTGGAACTTTGAGGGACATTTCTGGGATTTTGTGGGATTCTGCAGAGAACTGACAAATTATCAGGAATTTGTCTTAGATTTTGTGGAAATTTGTGGAGATTTTGTGGGATGTTTCTGGAATTCAGTTGGGTTTTGAGAAGATTTGGGGAATTTTGTGGGATTTTTCAGGAATTTTGTGGATTTTTCTTGGATTCTGTGGGATTCTGAGGAAACATGTAGAATTTTGAAGAATTTTTCTTAGATTTTGTGGAAACTTGTTGAGGTTTTGTGGGATTTTTGTGGAATTTTGTGGGATATTGAGGAGATTTAGGGATTTTGAGGGATGTTTCTTGAATTTTGTGGGAATTTGTGGAGATTTTGTGCGATGTTTCTGGAATTCACTTGGGTTTTCAGAAGATTTAGGGATTTTTTTGTGATGTTTCTGGAATTTTGCTGTATATTGAGGAGATTTTGTGGGATATTTCTGGACTTTTGTGGGGCTTTTCAAGAATTTTGTGGTATTTGGAAAAGATTTAGCGAATTTGGTGGTGTTTTTCTTGAATTTTGTGGGAATTTGTGGAGGTTTTATGGGGCGTTTCTGCAATTTGGTAGAGTTTTCAGGAGATTCAGGGAATGTTGAGGGATTTTTCTGGAATTTTGGAAGGCTTTTCAAGGATTTTGTGGGATTTAGAGGAGAGTAGATGAATTTTGTAGGATTTTTCATGTATTTTGTGGTTATTTGTGGAGATTTCTTTGGGATGTTTCTGGAATTCAGTTGGGTTTTGAGAAGATTTAGGGAATTTTGTGGCATGTTCCTGGAATTTGGTAGGGTTTTAAGGTGATTTCAGGAATTTTGAGGGATTTTCCTTGAATTTAATGGAAATTAGTGGGGACTTTGTGGGATATTCCTGGAATTTTGTGGGATTTTGAGGAGATTTTGGCATTTTGAGGGATTTTTCATGTATTTTGTGGTAATTGGTGGAGATTTTGTGGGATGTTTCTGAAATTCAGTTGGGTTTTGAGAAGATTTGGGGAATTTTGTGGGACTTCTCTGGAATTTTGTGGGGTTTTTCAGGAATTTTGTGTGATTTTGAGGAGACTTGAAGAATTTTGAGGAATTTTTCTTAGATTTTGTGGAAACTTGTGGAGATTCTGTAGGATATTTCTGGAATTTTGTGGACATTTGTGGAGATTTTGTGGGATGTTTGTGGAATTTGGTAGAGTTTTCAGAAGATTTAGGGAATTTTGAGGGAATTTTGTGGGATTTTCCTTGAATTATAAGAAAAATTTGTGGGGATTTTGTGGGATGCTTCTGGAATTTGGTGGGGTTTTGAAAAAATTTAGGGAGTTTTGTGGGATGTCTCTGGAATTTTTGGACGTTTTTCAAGAATTCTGAGGGTTTCAGAAGACACTGGAAGAATTTTGAAGAATTTTTCTTAGATTTTGTGGAAACTTGTGGAATTTTTGTGGGATTTTTGTTGAATTTGGTGGGATATTGAGGAGATTGAAGGGTTTTGAGGGATTTTTCATGTATTTTGTGGGAATTTGTGGAGATTTTGTGGGATTTTTTATTTGGAAATTTGTGAGGCTTTACTGCAATTTTTTGGGCTGTTGTGAAAATGTCAAGAATTTACTGGGATTTTTATGGAATTTTGTGGAATTTTTTTGGAATGTTGTGGAATATCTTCTATTCTGTATAATTTTGAGGAGAACTGAAGAATTCCGAGGGATTTTTCTTAGATTTTGTGGGGATTTCTTCGCGTGTTCCTGGAATTTAGTAGGGTTTGGAGGAGATTTAGGGATTTTTGAGGGATTTCTCTTGAATTTTGTGGTAATTTGTGGGGATTTTGTGGGATGTTTCTGGAACTTTGAGGGACTTTTCTGGGATTTTGTGGGATTCTGCAGAGAATTGACGAATTTTGAGGAATTTTTCTTGGATTTTGTGGAAATTTTTGGAGATTTTGTGGGATGTTTCTGGAATTCAGTTGGGTTTTGAGAAGATTTGGGGAATTTAGAGGGATTTTTCTTGAATTTTGGAGAAATTTATGGGGATTTTGTGGGATTTTTCTGGAATTTGGTGGGATTTTTGTGGTATTTTGTGGGATATTGAAAAGATTCAGAGATTTTTGTGGGATTTTTCTTGAATTTTGTGGACATTTGTGGAGATTTTGCGGGATGCTTGTGGAATTTGGTAGGGTTTTGAGAAGATTTGGGGAATTTTGTGGGATTTTTCAGGAATTTTGTGAATTTTTCTGGGATTCTGTGGGATTCTGAAGAAACCTGAAGAATTTTGAGGAATTTTTCTTAGATTTTGTGGAAATTTGTGGAGGTTTTGTGTGATTTTTGTGGAATTTTGTGGGATATTGAGGAGATTTAGGGATTTTGAGGGATGTTTCTGGAATTTTGTGGATATTTGTGGAGATTTTGTGGGATTTTTTATTTGGAAATTTGTGAGGCTTTACTGCAATTTTTTGGGCTATTGTGAAAATGTCAAGAATTTACTGGGATTTTTATGGAATTTTGTGGAATTTTTTTTGGAATGTTGTGGAATATCTTCTATTCTGTATAATTTTGAGGAGAACTGAAGAATTCCGAGGGATTTTTCTTAGATTTTGTGGGGATTTCTTCGCGTGTTCCTGGAATTTAGTAGGGTTTGGAGGAGATTTAGGGATTTTTGAGGGATTTCTCTTGAATTTTGTGGTAATTTGTGGGGATTTTGTGGGATGTTTCTGGAACTTTGAGGGACATTTCTGGGATTTTGTGGGATTCTGCAGAGAACTGACAAATTATCAGGAATTTTTCTTAGATTTTGTGGAAATTTGTGGAGATTTTGTGGGATGTTTCTGGAATTCAGTTGGGTTTTGAGAAGATTTGGGGAATTTTGTGGGATTTTTCAGGAATTTTGTGGATTTTTCTTGGATTCTGTGGGATTCTGAGGAAACGTAGAATTTTGAAGAATTTTTCTTAGATTTTGTGGAAACTTGTTGAGGTTTTGTGGGATTTTTGTGGAATTTTGTGGGATATTGAGGAGATTTAGGGATTTTGAGGGATGTTTCTTGAATTTTGTGGGAATTTGTGGAGATTTTGTGCGATGTTTCTGGAATTCACTTGGGTTTTCAGAAGATTTAGGGATTTTTTTGTGATGTTTCTGGAATTTTGCTGTATATTGAGGAGATTTTGTGGGATATTTCTGGACTTTTGTGGGGCTTTTCAAGAATTTTGTGGTATTTGGAAAAGATTTAGCGAATTTGGTGGTGTTTTTCTTGAATTTTGTGGGAATTTGTGGAGGTTTTATGGGGCGTTTCTGCAATTTGGTAGAGTTTTCAGGAGATTCAGGGAATGTTGAGGGATTTTTCTGGAATTTTGGAAGGCTTTTCAAGGATTTTGTGGGATTTAGAGGAGAGTAGATGAATTTTGTAGGATTTTTCATGTATTTTGTGGTTATTTGTGGAGATTTCTTTGGGATGTTTCTGGAATTCAGTTGGGTTTTGAGAAGATTTAGGGAATTTTGTGGCATGTTCCTGGAATTTGGTAGGGTTTTAAGGTGATTTCAGGAATTTTGAGGGATTTTCCTTGAATTTCATGGAAATTAGTGGGGACTTTGTGGGATATTCCTGGAATTTTGTGGGATTTTGAGGAGATTTTGGCATTTTGAGGGATTTTTCATGTATTTTGTGGTAATTGGTGGAGATTTTGTGGGATGTTTCTGAAATTCAGTTGGGTTTTGAGAAGATTTGGGGAATTTTGTGGGACTTCTCTGGAATTTTGTGGGGTTTTTCAGGAATTTTGTGTGATTTTGAGGAGACTTGAAGAATTTTGAGGAATTTTTCTTAGATTTTGTGGAAACTTGTGGAGATTCTGTAGGATATTTCTGGAATTTTGTGGACATTTGTGGAGATTTTGTGGGATGTTTGTGGAATTTGGTAGAGTTTTCAGAAGATTTAGGGAATTTTGAGGGAATTTTGTGGGATTTTCCTTGAATTATAAGAAAAATTTGTGGGGATTTTGTGGGATGCTTCTGGAATTTGGTGGGGTTTTGAAAAAATTTAGGGAGTTTTGTGGGATGTCTCTGGAATTTTTGGACGTTTTTCAAGAATTCTGAGGGTTTCAGAAGACACTGGAAGAATTTTGAAGAATTTTTCTTAGATTTTGTGGAAACTTGTGGAATTTTTGTGGGATTTTTGTTGAATTTGGTGGGATATTGAGGAGATTGAAGGGTTTTGAGGGATTTTTCATGTATTTTGTGGGAATTTGTGGAGATTTTGTGGGATGTTTCTGGAATTCAGCTGGGTTTTGAGAAGATTTAGGGAATTTTGTGGCATGTTCCTGGAATTTGGAAAGGTTTTAAGGCGATTTAGGGAATTTTGAGGGATTTTCCTTGAATTTCATGGAAATTAGTGGGGACTTTGTGGGATATTCCTGGAATTTTGTGGGATATTGAGGAGATTTTGGCATTTTGAGGGATTTGTCATGTATTTTGTGGATATTTGTGGAGATTTCTTTGGGATTTTTTTGGAAATTTGTGAGGCTTTGCTGCAATTTTTTGGGATGTTGTGAAAATGTCAAGAATTTACTGGGATTTTTCTGGAATTTTGGAAGGCTTTTCAAGGATTTTGTGGGATTTAGAGGAGAGTAGATGAATTTTGTAGGATTTTTCTTAGATTTTGTGGACATTTGTGGAGATTTTGTGGGATGTTTTTGGAACTTGGTAGGGTTTTGTGAAAGTTTAGGGAATTTTGAGAGATTTTTCAGGAATTCTGTGGGCCTTTTCAAAGACTTTGTGTGGTTTTGAGGAGACTGGAAGAATTTTGAGGAATTTTTCTTAGATTTTGTGGACATTTGTGGAGGTTTTGTGGGATTTTTGTGGAATTTTGTGGGATATTGATGAGATTTTGGAATTTTGACGGATTTTTCATGTATTTTGTGGGAATTTGTGGAGATTTTGTGGGATTTTTTATTTGGAAATTTGTGGGGCTTTACTGCAATTTTTTGGGCTGTTGTGAAAATGTCAAGAATTTACTGGGATTTTTATGGAATTTTGTGGAATTTTTTTGGAATGTTGTGGAATATCTTCTATTCTGTATAATTTTGAGGAGAACTGAAGAATTCCGAGGGATTTTTCTTAGATTTTGTGGGGATTTCTTCGCGTGTTCCTGGAATTTAGTAGGGTTTGGAGGAGATTTAGGGATTTTTGAGGGATTTCTCTTGAATTTTGTGGTAATTTGTGGGGATTTTGTGGGATGTTTCTGGAACTTTGAGGGACTTTTCTGGGATTTTGTGGGATTCTGCAGAGAATTGATGAATTTTGAGGAATTTTTCTTGGATTTTGTGGAAATTTTTGGAGATTTTGTGGGATGTTTCTGGAATTCAGTTGGGTTTTGAGAAGATTTGGGGAATTTAGAGGGATTTTTCTTGAATTTTGGAGAAATTTATGGGGATTTTGTGGGATTTTTCTGGAATTTGGTGGGATTTTTGTGGTATTTTGTGGGATATTGAAAAGATTCAGAGATTTTTGTGGGATTTTTCTTGAATTTTGTGGACATTTGTGGAGATTTTGCGGGATGCTTGTGGAATTTGGTAGGGTTTTGAGAAGATTTGGGGAATTTTGTGGGATTTTTCAGGAATTTTGTGAATTTTTCTGGGATTCTGTGGGATTCTGAAGAAACCTGAAGAATTTTGAGGAATTTTTCTTAGATTTTGTGGAAATTTGTGGAGGTTTTGTGTGATTTTTGTGGAATTTTGTGGGATATTGAGGAGATTTAGGGATTTTGAGGGATGTTTCTGGAATTTTGTGGATATTTGTGGAGATTTTGTGGGATTTTTTATTTGGAAATTTGTGAGGCTTTACTGCAATTTTTTGGGCTATTGTGAAAATGTCAAGAATTTACTGGGATTTTTATGGAATTTTGTGGAATTTTTTTTGGAATGTTGTGGAATATCTTCTATTCTGTATAATTTTGAGGAGAACTGAAGAATTCCGAGGGATTTTTCTTAGATTTTGTGGGGATTTCTTCGCGTGTTCCTGGAATTTAGTAGGGTTTGGAGGAGATTTAGGGATTTTTGAGGGATTTCTCTTGAATTTTGTGGTAATTTGTGGGGATTTTGTGGGATGTTTCTGGAACTTTGAGGGACATTTCTGGGATTTTGTGGGATTCTGCAGAGAACTGACAAATTATCAGGAATTTGTCTTAGATTTTGTGGAAATTTGTGGAGATTTTGTGGGATGTTTCTGGAATTCAGTTGGGTTTTGAGAAGATTTGGGGAATTTTGTGGGATTTTTCAGGAATTTTGTGGATTTTTCTTGGATTCTGTGGGATTCTGAGGAAACATGTAGAATTTTGAAGAATTTTTCTTAGATTTTGTGGAAACTTGTTGAGGTTTTGTGGGATTTTTGTGGAATTTTGTGGGATATTGAGGAGATTTAGGGATTTTGAGGGATGTTTCTTGAATTTTGTGGGAATTTGTGGAGATTTTGTGCGATGTTTCTGGAATTCACTTGGGTTTTCAGAAGATTTAGGGATTTTTTTGTGATGTTTCTGGAATTTTGCTGTATATTGAGGAGATTTTGTGGGATATTTCTGGACTTTTGTGGGGCTTTTCAAGAATTTTGTGGTATTTGGAAAAGATTTAGCGAATTTGGTGGTGTTTTTCTTGAATTTTGTGGGAATTTGTGGAGGTTTTATGGGGCGTTTCTGCAATTTGGTAGAGTTTTCAGGAGATTCAGGGAATGTTGAGGGATTTTTCTGGAATTTTGGAAGGCTTTTCAAGGATTTTGTGGGATTTAGAGGAGAGTAGATGAATTTTGTAGGATTTTTCATGTATTTTGTGGTTATTTGTGGAGATTTCTTTGGGATGTTTCTGGAATTCAGTTGGGTTTTGAGAAGATTTAGGGAATTTTGTGGCATGTTCCTGGAATTTGGTAGGGTTTTAAGGTGATTTCAGGAATTTTGAGGGATTTTCCTTGAATTTAATGGAAATTAGTGGGGACTTTGTGGGATATTCCTGGAATTTTGTGGGATTTTGAGGAGATTTTGGCATTTTGAGGGATTTTTCATGTATTTTGTGGTAATTGGTGGAGATTTTGTGGGATGTTTCTGAAATTCAGTTGGGTTTTGAGAAGATTTGGGGAATTTTGTGGGACTTCTCTGGAATTTTGTGGGGTTTTTCAGGAATTTTGTGTGATTTTGAGGAGACTTGAAGAATTTTGAGGAATTTTTCTTAGATTTTGTGGAAACTTGTGGAGATTCTGTAGGATATTTCTGGAATTTTGTGGACATTTGTGGAGATTTTGTGGGATGTTTGTGGAATTTGGTAGAGTTTTCAGAAGATTTAGGGAATTTTGAGGGAATTTTGTGGGATTTTCCTTGAATTATAAGAAAAATTTGTGGGGATTTTGTGGGATGCTTCTGGAATTTGGTGGGGTTTTGAAAAAATTTAGGGAGTTTTGTGGGATGTCTCTGGAATTTTTGGACGTTTTTCAAGAATTCTGAGGGTTTCAGAAGACACTGGAAGAATTTTGAAGAATTTTTCTTAGATTTTGTGGAAACTTGTGGAATTTTTGTGGGATTTTTGTTGAATTTGGTGGGATATTGAGGAGATTGAAGGGTTTTGAGGGATTTTTCATGTATTTTGTGGGAATTTGTGGAGATTTTGTGGGATTTTTTATTTGGAAATTTGTGAGGCTTTACTGCAATTTTTTGGGCTGTTGTGAAAATGTCAAGAATTTACTGGGATTTTTATGGAATTTTGTGGAATTTTTTTGGAATGTTGTGGAATATCTTCTATTCTGTATAATTTTGAGGAGAACTGAAGAATTCCGAGGGATTTTTCTTAGATTTTGTGGGGATTTCTTCGCGTGTTCCTGGAATTTAGTAGGGTTTGGAGGAGATTTAGGGATTTTTGAGGGATTTCTCTTGAATTTTGTGGTAATTTGTGGGGATTTTGTGGGATGTTTCTGGAACTTTGAGGGACTTTTCTGGGATTTTGTGGGATTCTGCAGAGAATTGACGAATTTTGAGGAATTTTTCTTGGATTTTGTGGAAATTTTTGGAGATTTTGTGGGATGTTTCTGGAATTCAGTTGGGTTTTGAGAAGATTTGGGGAATTTAGAGGGATTTTTCTTGAATTTTGGAGAAATTTATGGGGATTTTGTGGGATTTTTCTGGAATTTGGTGGGATTTTTGTGGTATTTTGTGGGATATTGAAAAGATTCAGAGATTTTTGTGGGATTTTTCTTGAATTTTGTGGACATTTGTGGAGATTTTGCAGGATGCTTGTGGAATTTGGTAGGGTTTTGAGAAGATTTGGGGAATTTTGTGGGATTTTTCAGGAATTTTGTGAATTTTTCTGGGATTCTGTGGGATTCTGAAGAAACCTGAAGAATTTTGAGGAATTTTTCTTAGATTTTGTGGAAATTTGTGGAGGTTTTGTGTGATTTTTGTGGAATTTTGTGGGATATTGAGGAGATTTAGGGATTTTGAGGGATGTTTCTGGAATTTTGTGGATATTTGTGGAGATTTTGTGGGATTTTTTATTTGGAAATTTGTGAGGCTTTACTGCAATTTTTTGGGCTATTGTGAAAATGTCAAGAATTTACTGGGATTTTTATGGAATTTTGTGGAATTTTTTTTGGAATGTTGTGGAATATCTTCTATTCTGTATAATTTTGAGGAGAACTGAAGAATTCCGAGGGATTTTTCTTAGATTTTGTGGGGATTTCTTCGCGTGTTCCTGGAATTTAGTAGGGTTTGGAGGAGATTTAGGGATTTTTGAGGGATTTCTCTTGAATTTTGTGGTAATTTGTGGGGATTTTGTGGGATGTTTCTGGATCTTTGAGGGACATTTCTGGGATTTTGTGGGATTCTGCAGAGAACTGACAAATTATCAGGAATTTGTCTTAGATTTTGTGGAAATTTGTGGAGATTTTGTGGGATGTTTCTGGAATTCAGTTGGGTTTTGAGAAGATTTGGGGAATTTTGTGGGATTTTTCAGGAATTTTGTGGATTTTTCCGGGATTCTGTGGGATTCTGAGGAAACATGTAGAATTTTGAAGAATTTTTCTTAGATTTTGTGGAAACTTGTTGAGGTTTTGTGGGATTTTTGTGGAATTTTGTGGGATATTGAGGAGATTTAGGGATTTTGAGGGATGTTTCTTGAATTTTGTGGGAATTTGTGGAGATTTTGTGCGATGTTTCTGGAATTCACTTGGGTTTTCAGAAGATTTAGGGATTTTTTTGTGATGTTTCTGGAATTTTGCTGTATATTGAGGAGATTTTGTGGGATATTTCTGGACTTTTGTGGGGCTTTTCAAGAATTTTGTGGTATTTGGAAAAGATTTAGCGAATTTGGTGGTGTTTTTCTTGAATTTTGTGGGAATTTGTGGAGGTTTTATGGGGCGTTTCTGCAATTTGGTAGAGTTTTCAGGAGATTCAGGGAATGTTGAGGGATTTTTCTGGAATTTTGGAAGGCTTTTCAAGGATTTTGTGGGATTTAGAGGAGAGTAGATGAATTTTGTAGGATTTTTCATGTATTTTGTGGTTATTTGTGGAGATTTCTTTGGGATGTTTCTGGAATTCAGTTGGGTTTTGAGAAGATTTAGGGAATTTTGTGGCATGTTCCTGGAATTTGGTAGGGTTTTAAGGTGATTTCAGGAATTTTGAGGGATTTTCCTTGAATTTAATGGAAATTAGTGGGGACTTTGTGGGATATTCCTGGAATTTTGTGGGATTTTGAGGAGATTTTGGCATTTTGAGGGATTTTTCATGTATTTTGTGGTAATTGGTGGAGATTTTGTGGGATGTTTCTGAAATTCAGTTGGGTTTTGAGAAGATTTGGGGAATTTTGTGGGACTTCTCTGGAATTTTGTGGGGTTTTTCAGGAATTTTGTGTGATTTTGAGGAGACTTGAAGAATTTTGAGGAATTTTTCTTAGATTTTGTGGAAACTTGTGGAGATTCTGTAGGATATTTCTGGAATTTTGTGGACATTTGTGGAGATTTTGTGGGATGTTTGTGGAATTTGGTAGAGTTTTCAGAAGATTTAGGGAATTTTGAGGGAATTTTGTGGGATTTTCCTTGAATTATAAGAAAAATTTGTGGGGATTTTGTGGGATGCTTCTGGAATTTGGTGGGGTTTTGAAAAAATTTAGGGAGTTTTGTGGGATGTCTCTGGAATTTTTGGACGTTTTTCAAGAATTCTGAGGGTTTCAGAAGACACTGGAAGAATTTTGAAGAATTTTTCTTAGATTTTGTGGAAACTTGTGGAATTTTTGTGGGATTTTTGTTGAATTTGGTGGGATATTGAGGAGATTGAAGGGTTTTGAGGGATTTTTCATGTATTTTGTGGGAATTTGTGGAGATTTTGTGGGATTTTTTATTTGGAAATTTGTGAGGCTTTACTGCAATTTTTTGGGCTGTTGTGAAAATGTCAAGAATTTACTGGGATTTTTATGGAATTTTGTGGAATTTTTTTGGAATGTTGTGGAATATCTTCTATTCTGTATAATTTTGAGGAGAACTGAAGAATTCCGAGGGATTTTTCTTAGATTTTGTGGGGATTTCTTCGCGTGTTCCTGGAATTTAGTAGGGTTTGGAGGAGATTTAGGGATTTTTGAGGGATTTCTCTTGAATTTTGTGGTAATTTGTGGGGATTTTGTGGGATGTTTCTGGAACTTTGAGGGACTTTTCTGGGATTTTGTGGGATTCTGCAGAGAATTGACGAATTTTGAGGAATTTTTCTTGGATTTTGTGGAAATTTTTGGAGATTTTGTGGGATGTTTCTGGAATTCAGTTGGGTTTTGAGAAGATTTGGGGAATTTAGAGGGATTTTTCTTGAATTTTGGAGAAATTTATGGGGATTTTGTGGGATTTTTCTGGAATTTGGTGGGATTTTTGTGGTATTTTGTGGGATATTGAAAAGATTCAGAGATTTTTGTGGGATTTTTCTTGAATTTTGTGGACATTTGTGGAGATTTTGCGGGATGCTTGTGGAATTTGGTAGGGTTTTGAGAAGATTTGGGGAATTTTGTGGGATTTTTCAGGAATTTTGTGAATTTTTCTGGGATTCTGTGGGATTCTGAAGAAACCTGAAGAATTTTGAGGAATTTTTCTTAGATTTTGTGGAAATTTGTGGAGGTTTTGTGTGATTTTTGTGGAATTTTGTGGGATATTGAGGAGATTTAGGGATTTTGAGGGATGTTTCTGGAATTTTGTGGATATTTGTGGAGATTTTGTGGGATTTTTTATTTGGAAATTTGTGAGGCTTTACTGCAATTTTTTGGGCTATTGTGAAAATGTCAAGAATTTACTGGGATTTTTATGGAATTTTGTGGAATTTTTTTTGGAATGTTGTGGAATATCTTCTATTCTGTATAATTTTGAGGAGAACTGAAGAATTCCGAGGGATTTTTCTTAGATTTTGTGGGGATTTCTTCGCGTGTTCCTGGAATTTAGTAGGGTTTGGAGGAGATTTAGGGATTTTTGAGGGATTTCTCTTGAATTTTGTGGTAATTTGTGGGGATTTTGTGGGATGTTTCTGGAACTTTGAGGGACATTTCTGGGATTTTGTGGGATTCTGCAGAGAACTGACAAATTATCAGGAATTTTTCTTAGATTTTGTGGAAATTTGTGGAGATTTTGTGGGATGTTTCTGGAATTCAGTTGGGTTTTGAGAAGATTTGGGGAATTTTGTGGGATTTTTCAGGAATTTTGTGGATTTTTCTTGGATTCTGTGGGATTCTGAGGAAACGTAGAATTTTGAAGAATTTTTCTTAGATTTTGTGGAAACTTGTTGAGGTTTTGTGGGATTTTTGTGGAATTTTGTGGGATATTGAGGAGATTTAGGGATTTTGAGGGATGTTTCTTGAATTTTGTGGGAATTTGTGGAGATTTTGTGCGATGTTTGTGGAATTCACTTGGGTTTTCAGAAGATTTAGGGATTTTTTTGTGATGTTTCTGGAATTTTGCTGTATATTGAGGAGATTTTGTGGGATATTTCTGGACTTTTGTGGGGCTTTTCAAGAATTTTGTGGTATTTGGAAAAGATTTAGCGAATTTGGTGGTGTTTTTCTTGAATTTTGTGGGAATTTGTGGAGGTTTTATGGGGCGTTTCTGCAATTTGGTAGAGTTTTCAGGAGATTCAGGGAATGTTGAGGGATTTTTCTGGAATTTTGGAAGGCTTTTCAAGGATTTTGTGGGATTTAGAGGAGAGTAGATGAATTTTGTAGGATTTTTCATGTATTTTGTGGTTATTTGTGGAGATTTCTTTGGGATGTTTCTGGAATTCAGTTGGGTTTTGAGAAGATTTAGGGAATTTTGTGGCATGTTCCTGGAATTTGGTAGGGTTTTAAGGTGATTTCAGGAATTTTGAGGGATTTTCCTTGAATTTCATGGAAATTAGTGGGGACTTTGTGGGATATTCCTGGAATTTTGTGGGATTTTGAGGAGATTTTGGCATTTTGAGGGATTTTTCATGTATTTTGTGGTAATTGGTGGAGATTTTGTGGGATGTTTCTGAAATTCAGTTGGGTTTTGAGAAGATTTGGGGAATTTTGTGGGACTTCTCTGGAATTTTGTGGGGTTTTTCAGGAATTTTGTGTGATTTTGAGGAGACTTGAAGAATTTTGAGGAATTTTTCTTAGATTTTGTGGAAACTTGTGGAGATTCTGTAGGATATTTCTGGAATTTTGTGGACATTTGTGGAGATTTTGTGGGATGTTTGTGGAATTTGGTAGAGTTTTCAGAAGATTTAGGGAATTTTGAGGGAATTTTGTGGGATTTTCCTTGAATTATAAGAAAAATTTGTGGGGATTTTGTGGGATGCTTCTGGAATTTGGTGGGGTTTTGAAAAAATTTAGGGAGTTTTGTGGGATGTCTCTGGAATTTTTGGACGTTTTTCAAGAATTCTGAGGGTTTCAGAAGACACTGGAAGAATTTTGAAGAATTTTTCTTAGATTTTGTGGAAACTTGTGGAATTTTTGTGGGATTTTTGTTGAATTTGGTGGGATATTGAGGAGATTGAAGGGTTTTGAGGGATTTTTCATGTATTTTGTGGGAATTTGTGGAGATTTTGTGGGATGTTTCTGGAATTCAGCTGGGTTTTGAGAAGATTTAGGGAATTTTGTGGCATGTTCCTGGAATTTGGAAAGGTTTTAAGGCGATTTAGGGAATTTTGAGGGATTTTCCTTGAATTTCATGGAAATTAGTGGGGACTTTGTGGGATATTCCTGGAATTTTGTGGGATATTGAGGAGATTTTGGCATTTTGAGGGATTTGTCATGTATTTTGTGGATATTTGTGGAGATTTCTTTGGGATTTTTTTGGAAATTTGTGAGGCTTTGCTGCAATTTTTTGGGATGTTGTGAAAATGTCAAGAATTTACTGGGATTTTTCTGGAATTTTGGAAGGCTTTTCAAGGATTTTGTGGGATTTAGAGGAGAGTAGATGAATTTTGTAGGATTTTTCTTAGATTTTGTGGACATTTGTGGAGATTTTGTGGGATGTTTTTGGAACTTGGTAGGGTTTTGTGAAAGTTTAGGGAATTTTGAGAGATTTTTCAGGAATTCTGTGGGCCTTTTCAAAGACTTTGTGTGGTTTTGAGGAGACTGGAAGAATTTTGAGGAATTTTTCTTAGATTTTGTGGACATTTGTGGAGGTTTTGTGGGATTTTTGTGGAATTTTGTGGGATATTGATGAGATTTTGGAATTTTGACGGATTTTTCATGTATTTTGTGGGAATTTGTGAAGATTTTGTGGGATTTTTTATTTGGAAATTTGTGGGGCTTTACTGCAATTTTTTGGGCTGTTGTGAAAATGTCAAGAATTTACTGGGATTTTTATGGAATTTTGTGGAATTTTTTTGGAATGTTGTGGAATATCTTCTATTCTGTATAATTTTGAGGAGAACTGAAGAATTCCGAGGGATTTTTCTTAGATTTTGTGGGGATTTCTTCGCGTGTTCCTGGAATTTAGTAGGGTTTGGAGGAGATTTAGGGATTTTTGAGGGATTTCTCTTGAATTTTGTTGTAATTTGTGGGGCATTTGTGGGATGTTTCTGGAACTTTGAGGGACTTTTCTGGGATTTTGTGGGATTCTGCAGAGAATTGACGAATTTTGAGGAATTTTTCTTGGATTTTGTGGAAATTTTTGGAGATTTTGTGGGATGTTTCTGGAATTCTGTTGGGTTTTGAGAAGATTTGGGGAATTTAGAGGGATTTTTCTTGAATTTTGGAGAAATTTATGGGGATTTTGTGGGATTTTTCTGGAATTTGGTGGGATTTTTGTGGTATTTTGTGGGATATTGAAAAGATTCAGAGATTTTTGTGGGATTTTTCTTGAATTTTGTGGACATTTGTGGAGATTTTGCGGGATGCTTGTGGAATTTGGTAGGGTTTTGAGAAGATTTGGGGAATTTTGTGGGATTTTTCAGGAATTTTGTGAATTTTTCTGGGATTCTGTGGGATTCTGAAGAAACCTGAAGAATTTTGAGGAATTTTTCTTAGATTTTGTGGAAATTTGTGGAGGTTTTGTGTGATTTTTGTGGAATTTTGTGGGATATTGAGGAGATTTAGGGATTTTGAGGGATGTTTCATGTAGTTTGTGGGAATTTGTGGAGATTTTGTGGCATGTTTCTGCAATTTGGTAGGGTTTTGAGAAGATTTTGGGAATTTTCTGGTATTTTTCAGGAATTTTGTGTATTTTTCCTGTGAATTGTGTGGGATTCTGAGGAGGCTTGAAGAATTTTGTGATATTTTTCTTAAATTTGTTGGGAACACTTGTGGGGATTTTGTGGGATTTTCCTGGAATTTTGTGAGATTGTGAGGCAGCTTGAAGAATTTTGAGGGATTTTTCATGTATATTGTGGGAATCTGTGTAGATTTTGTGGGATGTTTCTAGAATTCAGTTGAGTTTTGAGAAGTTTTAGGGAATTTTGTGGGACTTCTCTGGAATTTTGTGGGGTTTTTCTGGAATTTTGTGTGATTTTGAGGAGACTTGAAGAATTTTGAGGAATTTTTCTTAGATTTGTGGAAATGTGTGGAGATTCTGTAGGATTTTTCTGGAATTTTGTGGACATTTGTGGAGATTTTGTGGGATGTTTCTGGAATTCAGCTGGGTTTTGAGAAGATTTAGTGAATTTTGTGGCATGTTCCTGGAATTTGGAAAGGTTTTAAGGTGATTTAGTGAATTTTGAGGGATTTTCCTCGAATTTCATGGAAATTAGTGGGGACTTTGTGGGATATTCCTGGAATTTTGTGGGATATTGAGGAGATTTTGGCATTTTGAGGGATTTGTCATGTATTTTGTGGGAATTTGTGGAGATTTTGTGGGATTTTTTATTTGGAAATTTGTGAGGCTTTACTGCAATTTTTTGGGATGTTGTGAAAATGTCAAGAATTTACTGGGATTTTTATGGAATTTTGTGGAATTTTTTTGGAATGTTGTGGAATATCTTCTATTCTGTATAATTTTGAGGAGAACTGAAGAATTCCGAGGGATTTTTCTTAGATTTTGTGGGGAT
This sequence comes from Poecile atricapillus, assembly GCF_030490865.1. Classification (NCBI taxonomy): domain Eukaryota; kingdom Metazoa; phylum Chordata; class Aves; order Passeriformes; family Paridae; genus Poecile; species Poecile atricapillus. The sequence continues at coordinate 1,151,575 of NC_081279.1, forward strand.
TTCTTCGCGTGTTCCTGGAATTTAGTAGGGTTTGGAGGAGATTTAGGGATTTTTGAGGGATTTCTCTTGAATTTTGTGGTAATTTGTGGGGATTTTGTGGGATGTTTCTGGAACTTTGAAAGACTTTTCTGGGATTTTGTGGGATTCTGCAGAGAATTGACGAATTTTGAGGAATTTTTCTTGGATTTTGTGGAGATTTTGTGGGATGTTTCTGGAATTCAGTTGGGTTTTCAGAAGATTGAGGGAGTTTTGTGGGATGTTTCTGGAATTTTGCTGGTTATTGAGGAGATTTTGTGGGATATTTCTGGACTTTTGTGGGGCTTTTCAAGAATTTTGTGGTATTTGGAAAAGATTGTGCAAATTTGGTGGTGTTTTTCTTGAATTTGGTGGGAATTTGTGGAGATTTTATGGGGCATTTCTGGAATTTGGTTGCGTTTTCGGGTAATTCAGGGAATTTTGAGGGATTTTTCTGGAATTTCGGAAGGCTTTTCAAGGATTTTGTGGAATTCTGAGGAGAGTAGATGAATTTTGTAGGATTTTTCTTAGATTTTGTGGACATTTGTGGAGATTTTGTGGGATGTTTCTGGAACTTGGTAGGGTTTGTGAAGATTTAGGGAATTTTGAGGGATTTTTCAGGAATTCTGTGGGCCTTTTCAAAGACTTTGTGTGGTTTAGAGGAGACTTGAAAAATTTTGAGGAATTTTTCTCAGATTTTGTGGAAACTTGTGGAGGTTTTGTGTGATTTTTGTGGAATTTTGTGGGATATTGAGGAGATTTTGGAATTTTGAGGGATTTTTCAAGGATTTTGTGGGAATTTGTTGAGATTTTGTGGGATGTTTGTGGAATTCAGTTGGGTTTTGAGAAGATTTTGTGAATTTTGTGGGATTTTTCAGGAATTTTGTGTATTTTTCCTGTGAATTGTGTGGGATTCTGAGGAGGCTTTAAGAATTTTGTGATATTTTTCTTAAATTTTGTAGGGAACACTTGTGGGGACTTTGTGGGATTTTCCGGGAATTTTGTGGGATATTGAGGAGATGTTGGCATTTTGATGGACTTTTCATGTATTTTGTGGATATTTGTGGAGATTTTGTGGGAAGTTTCTGGAACTTTGAGGGACTTTTCCGGGATTTTGTGGAATTCTACAGAGAATTGACGAATTATCAGGAATTTTTCATGTATTTTGTGGGAATTTGTGGAGATTTTGTGGGATATTTCTGGAATTCAGTTGGGTTTTGAGAAGACTGAGGGAATTTAGAGGGATTTTTCTTGAATTTTGGAGAAATTGGTGGGGATTTTGTGGGATTTTTCTGGAATTTGGTGGGATTTTTGTGGTATTTTGTGGGATATTGAGGAGATTCAGAGATTTTTGTGGGATATTTCTTGAATTTTGTGGACATTTGAGGAGATTTAGGAGGATGCTTGTGGAATTTCGTAGGATTTTGAGACGATTTAGGGAATTTTGAGGGAATTTTGAGGGATTTTCCTTGAATTTTATGGAAATTTGTTTAGGTTTTGTGGCATGTTCCTGGAATTTGGTAGGGTTTTGAGAAGATTTGGGGAATTTTGTGGGATTTTTCAGGAATTTTGTGAATTTTTCTTGGATTCTGTGGGATTCTGAAGAAACCTGAAGAATTTTGAGGAATTTTTCTTAGATTTTGTGGAAATTTGTTGAGGTTTTGTGGGATTTTTGTGGAATTTGGTGGGATATTGTGGAGATTTTGGAATTTTGAGGTATTTTTCATGTATTTTGTGGTTATTTGTGGAGATTTTGTGGGATTTTTGAGGAGATTTTGTTGGATATTGAGGAGATTTAGGGATTTGGAGGGATTTTTCTTGAATTTTGTGTGAATTCATGGAGATTTTGTGGGAATTTTCTGGAATATGGTAGAAATGTCTGAATATTTAGGGAATTTTGAGGGATTTTTCTAGAACTTAGTGTATTTTTCTGGAATTTTGTGATATTTTGGGAAAATTTAAATAATTTTGATGGATTTTTCTTGAGTTTTGTGGAAATTGTTGGAGATTTTGTGGGATTTTTCTGGAATTTTGTGGGATTTTTCAAGGATTTTGTTGTATTCTGAGGGGACTTGAAGGCCCGTCTCCCCTAGGAACACGCACGTACTGCCCGCCCGAGTGGATCGGCCTTCGCTGCTACCACGGCGATGGGGCGACCATCTGGTCCCTGGGCGTGCTGCTGTTTGAGATGGTGTGCGGGTACTTACCCTTGGAGAAGGAGTGAGACATCGTCTTGGGGCAGCTCTTCTTCCCGCAGGAAGCCTCTCCAGGTTGCTATGGGGCCTGAAGAAGGCAGGCTTTGGCAGGTGGCAGCGCGCAGCCCAGCCCGGCCCTCCCGCAGCTGCGCGGGACGTCCATGTGCCCTCAAGGGCCGGCTGCAGCAGGTGGCCCGTGGCAGGCTGGCTGTGGCACGCTTGGCTGAAGGAGGGGACGCTTGTCCTGCCGTGCCGCTCTCCCGCCAAGGCCAGCTCCCAGCACACGCAGCGTGGCCCGGCTTCTGCAGGCGCCGGGAGCAGCTGGGCAGGAGCCTTCTGCAAGTGAGCGCCGCTTTCTGCCTTCTCTCCCCAGAGTGCCAACATCTGATCCACTGCTGTTTGTCCAAGCACCCCATGGATCGGCCACTGCTGGAGCAGATCTTCTACCACCCTTGGGTGTTGGGCGGCCATTTCTGATGCCTTGCCGCAGCTTCTGCAGCACCCAGTTCCCGTGTCCCACGCAGGACTGAGGGCCCAGGAAATAAAAGAACCCGAAACCCGGTGCAGGCCGGCAAGTCTGGTCCTTGTTAGCAACTTCAGCTAAGGGAACCTCTTGGCAAAAGGGGTAATCAGAGCGTTCCCTTCAGCCTTTGTCAAGCTTTTGATGCCTTTCCTCCAGGTTGTCCCTCAAAATCAGAGAGGGGTAGAGCCTGCACCAGTCCCCCCAAATCGGTGGGAGGCAGAGACTACTCCCAGGCCCCACAAAAGTGGAGGAGGATGGAGACGATCCCTGGGCCCACAACACTGAAGGGAGATAAATACCCGGCCCCCCCAAAATAAGAGATGGATGGAGCCCACAGCGGCCCCCAAGTCAGAGGGGGAAGGGGAGACTACCAGCCCCCCTAAAGAGGATGGGAATTGTGCCTGTGCCAGCCCCACAAATTGCAAGGGGACAGAGAACAGCCCTGGCCTGGCAAAGGGCAAAGAGCTGCTGGGGGCTGCCAGGATGGTGACAACACTGGCACCCCCCAAATCAGAGAGGGACAAAGAGCCCGCACAGGCTTCTCAGGAGGAGAAAGGGGGCAGCAAATATCCTCTGTCCCTTAAAGTCAGAGGGGCAGAGACACAACGCCCACTTTGTCCCTTAAAGTCAGAGGGGAAAGACACAAAAGGTCCCACAAAAACAGCATGAGGAACCAAGAGCACTGCCGGCCCCACAAAGGTAAGGAGGGTGGAGAAACTCCCCATCTGTCTTTGTTTTGGAAGACAGGTGTCTGATAGGGAGGGCAGGGAACTCCTCTGGAATGAAAATGTAGACCCCCTCCCTTGGAATCATTTTAATTTTGAACTCAAGGGACTCTCAGACAGAGATCTGTGGATAGGAATAACAGTTCTTTACTAGTGTGTATAACGAGGCACATAAACAACAATAACTACAGCGTTAACAAGAAAACAGAACCAGGGACCCCATGCCAGCCTTCTCGGCCAACATGGGAAAGGATGGAGGAGAGGCTTTGCTTCACAAACCCCCTCGGGTTGGCAGTCAGTCCCAGTGCTCCTGCAGGGCTCTGAGGAACACTCAGCTGGAACAGCAGGGATGAACTGAGATCCCGGGCCGGTGGCTGAGGTAGATCAGCAGCTCCGTGGCGGTGCCTGGCACTGCCACACGTCCCGGCAGGACAGGGAGTGTGAGGCCACCAACGAAGAAAGAAGAAGGAGAAGAAGAAGCAGCAGCTCCATCTGGGTGATGGCAAATTCCCTTCTCTATGCAGCAACAGCACCCAGCAAAGTGTCCTTCTCTGAAGCTGAAGAAGCTGCCAAACTCTGCCCACCATCCCCTTTTCCTGCCCCCTTCCCCTTGGGCCCAGCCGAACTCTTTGTGTTTCTCAAGTATCACCCACAGTCAGGTTTTCCCCGCAACTAATGGGTAAAAATTCCACAGTTGAGCCAGAACAAAAAGAAGGGCACCTAACCCCCAACAGCTTCTCATCTCCATCTCTTTGCACTCCAAAAGCCAGGAGGGATCGACCTGTCACCTCAAAACCACTCAATCCCACTGAAAACAACTCCATTTTACCCCAAAAGGGCTCAATCCCAACTCAAAAGGGCTTGTTCCTCCTCAGAAAATCTCAATCCCACACTAAAATTACTCAGTTCCACTGCCACCAGGTGAGATGGAGTTGGAAGATGTTCTGGTTTAGGGCAAATTTGGAAGAAACCCTCTGAATGGAGTCCCTGTAAAAAGCAAATTAAAGTTGCCCCTCATCTGAATATTTCAGGAAAATTATTTTCTTGGAGAAAAGTGGGAAAATGCAGTTTACTTAACAATCAAAGTATCTACAAGCATAAGCAAGATGAATAATATTAAAGAATAAATCCTCTGGCTGCTTGAAGAGATGGCAAAGCCAGAAAAGTCCTTTTCATGGGGTGTAGCTCAGCTCGCTCAGTCTCTTATCAGTTCCTCCGGCGCTGGAAAGGGCCCAGGCCCCCGTGGGCCAGAGCCGTGAGCTCCCGGGGTTTGTCTGGGTTCTCAGTCAAGAGCAGCTTTGAACAGATCCAAGGAAAAAGGCAAAAAACACTCCGGGGAACTTCTGTGCCTCAGCTAGCTAAAAACCAACTAAACTAAACTAAAAACTAACTAAAAAGGAAACTGAACTAAAGTGCCTAGAAGCAAAGGAGAGCTCTGTCCCACTGTCTGTCCCTGCTGCAGACAACACAGGCCAGGGAAGCGTGCAGGGCACTGAGTGCCATTTCTGCAAACAAACTGCAGCTTCTTCTTCCCCCCCTTGGCTCTCAGAGCCAGTCTTGAAGGTGCAGAACTTAATAGGCAGCAGAAACAGAACAGACACCTGGGGATCCAAGGATCACAAAGTCACCCCAGGCCAGAAGGAGGTTGGGAGAAGTGGGATCCACATTTGGAGCGGTGGGATGGGGATTGTGTGGGGCTGGCTGGCTGGGCTGTATTGGATAGGAAATCAAACTTTCAGAGTTCCTGATTTCTGTCCCATTCATTTTCAGTCAGGTGCAGCTCTGTTTGCAGAGGGTCGCTGTGACGCTCGAGACGGACACACGACGCAGCGAGGTTGGCACGGCAAGAGCAATCTTTATTGTTCAGAAGCTGCTTTTCCATGGTTGACTGCCGAGGCTGGGGAACTGCCTGACTCAGAGATCCTGGTCCATCCTTGGAATCAAGATACATTTTTCTAAGAGTGAGTAAAGTATCACTCCCAGAAATCTTTGAGTTAGTTATGTTAAACTGTTACACTCCATTGCTGTTCTCCCCTGCCATCCCACCCCAATACCTGTATCCCAGTTTCCCCCAGCCCCTCTCCTCCCCTATAAATACCCCAGTTTATCCCCTGTTCCACAGAGCTGCTGTCACTGGCTCCCTTGGCCCAGGGCCCGGCTGTAATAAAGGCCAGTTCTCTGCGGAACGCCACACAGCGCTCTGCTCTCTCCCTCCGTGTCGCCTGCACGCTGCCGCTGAGCTGAGCTGAGCTGAAATCACTCGCCGGGCAGAGGACGTGTCTGTGCCCCGGGCAGCCCAACCGCGGACCGCTTTTCCGGGAGTCGCGGCACCCCTGCCACCTCCACCGCCGCGGCAACCTATAAGAAAGCACAGCTGGGTTCTGCTCAGGGCATTTCAAACTACCTGGGGTGGTTGGGACTTGCCCTGGCAAAGGCAGCATCTCAGGAAAAGTCCAAGTTTCTCTTCATGGACTCCCAGGATGTCTTGCCTTGGAAGGGACCTTAAAGCTCCTCTTGTTCCAACTCTCTGCACACTCAGGACACCTTCCCCTAGACCAGCTTGCTCCAAGCCCCATCCAACCTGGCCTTGAACCCATCCAAGGGTCAGACAATCACAGCTTCTCTGCAACCTGGTCTATTCCTCCCAGATCTAAAATCAGACCAAACTTAGCAGCCTCAGAGACAGATTTCTATTCAATATCTCCATTTTAATAGGGAAGAAATATGGCAAAACTTGTTTGCATCTGACTTCGCAAAATCAACACGAGCTCTTCAGAAAGAGCTGCTGTCCACCCACTTTTCTTATTTTTCCCCATTTGGTGGAACATTTGCATTCTGTTGTTGTTCGGAGCAGTATTTTAATGTATCTGGTTGAGGCTGCTTAAAATAGTCCAGCGAGATACCAGGGGGTGAGGGGTGGAAAACTGAGCTCTTACACATCCAGTACTTCTCTTGTTGGAAGTCTTCAATCCCACCTCTCTGCTGGGATGAAATAGGTGCTACTCATCCAATTTCTAAAGTATCATGCATCAAGCTGACACTATTTGAAGACTTCAAAATAGAAAAGCCAATTGAAACAAACCTCTCCTCCTTCCCATTTTCTCTGTTCCACAGTTTAGGACAGAAGACAGGAGAGAAAGATTGTTTTGGCAACAATGTTTTCAGGACTCTAAAAAGAATATCAAAACCGCTCTGCCACACTCTCAACTCTTAAAGTGCCAAAAAGCACTGGCTGTCTTTGCTCAAAGACTCACAATTGTGGTGGCATTTCTAGCACACCACAGGACAGCGATGTTTTTCTTTTTCTCCTGGAAATACCTACAGCACTTCTGGCTAGCAAGGCAAACATGAGCCTCTTTTAGTGGCCCTTGAAATTGGACATGTGAAATGAGCTACACAAAGCCACAGGCCAGCTGAACCTGGGATCTCTGAATGGGTCTTCACATTCTTCCCAGGAAGATGAATGGCAATCACTATTTTGGCAGGGAAACTGCATCAGCTGGAAATTTGGTGTAGAAAATGTGCTTTCTGCTCCTCTCAGAGCCAAAACTCCTACCCATTTCTTGCAAGTCCTTCTTAGATAAGGACCATGTTCAACTGAGTGACAGTGAAGCCAAATGGCAATCCAGGAATCAATTGTCCTGTACACAATCTCCTCCATCCACGTGGAAGGTTACTCAGGGGCACACAGGAGGAAGGAAGGAAGCCAAATGCATCATTGGACACAAAGTCAGAGGTCTTGAGGGATGAAGAAATCTTGCAGAGCTATGGAAACCTGCCCTGAAAAGCCAGTTCAGGGAGAGCCTGAGCTGTTTTGTGCTTCTAGGCCTGAAGATGCTCAGGATCTTTCCCAGATGCTCAGCAGGCAGCAGGATTGTGCCTGAATCTGGCTCTGGAAATGCCAGTGCCTCAACTGAGAGCTGTGGCAATGATTTCCATTGCATGGAGAGAGGCCACAGTCCTGCAAGAGTCTTTCAGCAGAGCAAACAGCAGCCTGGAGGGTGGGCAATGCTGCATCTGTACCACTGCATGCTCATCCTTCACCGTAATGCACAGCTGCCCCCAAAGCTGCCATGGATCACGTTTTAGATTTCTCCCATTGGATATATTTTGGAGAAGTTGTTCTAGGTGGCTTTGGATGGTGATCCTGTAGGAAGCAGCCATTTGCCTGCTGTGATATCCTTACAACTAATCCTAACTTCTCATTCCCTTTGGTTTTATTTGGGGTTCCTTATCAATTTGTTTGATTGGTTTCTTTGGGTTTGTTTCTTTCTGTGTTTGTCTCTTTTGGTTTGAGGTGTTTTCCTTTTTTATAAATGACTTGTGAAGTTGGCACAGCCAAACTCCAGAAAACGTAAACCAGGCTTGACTTTCCAGAAATGACTTTTGGCTGGCTTTAGCTGCATTCCCCAGGATCAGGATCCCCAGTAGATATTTCCAGGTTTTGCTCTGCATCATCAGCTTGCCCTGACTTTGCTCAGTGTTTCACCAATGGAGAAGACAATGGATATTTTGCCAAACCTCCTTTCAAACAACCAAACTTGTGGCAGCACGACAGAAAAGAAGAAAATATTCCCCAGTTAGAACAGAGCCAGAGTGCCACCATTTTCCCCTCCACTTTTATTGATTTTCTACATTTAGAGGCAAAGCTTCCATCTCCAGAAGCTTCCATCTCTCATTTCCTGATGCTCTTTGCTACCCTTTAGCCTTCACCCCCCACGCATCGGACTGCTGTCCATGTGGGGCTGGGGATGCTCAGCCTGGAAAGAGAAGGTGCTGGGGAGGCCTCCCTGCAGCTCTAGGAAAGATGGGCACAGAGAGGAGAAGCCTTTCAACTGCAGGAGTGAGATTGAAGTTGGATCTAATGAAGCTGCTCTTTTCCACTCAGGCTGCTGGGGCACTGGCCCAGGCTGTGCACACAGCCTGGGGATGCTCCATCCTTGGCAACATCCAAGGCCAGCTGGGAGCAGGGCTCTGAGCAACATATTCTGGGGGAAGATTGCTCAGCTTGGAACAAGATGGTCTTTAGGGTCCCTTCCAAGCCCAGCCACCCAGGGATTCCATCATTCTATGGTCTCCGTTGTCCTCTTCAGCCTGGGCCTGGGCTCCTGGCACTGATGTCACAGTGCACGCTCCAGCTAGAACTTCCAGCATCCAGCAACGGCCACAACACAACCCTTGGCTCCTTGTGTCAGCACGCTCTTCTCAGTGCTCCAAGGCTACCCCTGTCACGTTTCTGCCACCTGCTTCCTGATTCCCCCAGCAGTCCCCAAAGCTCCCCATTTCTTGGATTTTGCTGCACATCCCTGCAGGATGTCTGCATTTGTTCCAAAGAAGGTATGGTACTATTCCATGGAGGTGGACACCCCGCAGCTGCCTGGGTGGGCTGGAGCTGTGTGGGACAGTGTGGGAAAGGGACCCCACTCTGAGATTTTGCTACCTCTGCAGGCTGTCCCAGAGAGAGAGGAGGAGATGGAGGTGGATACACCAATTAATTGTGAAGAGAGAATGGAAGTGGATGGAGAGAACACTGGGGATGAAGAGATGGACATAGATGTAGATCAGACGGAAGAAGAAATGGAAGTGGAAATGCAAGATGATATTGAGGAGATGGAAATTGAGCTAGAAGACGAGGAGGAGGACATGGTGTTGGGATGAAGACCGATGCCAGCAGCAGAGCAGGCAGGTGCTCCCCACGGCCAGAGCGGGTCCCCTGCTGCCAGGCTGGGGCTGGGCTGGGCACTCCCTGCTCAGGGACACGCTACCCCATGCACTGGATTCTGGTGGCCTTCCCTGGCCTGGCCTGGCCTTGCTTTGGGCCACACAAGCCATGTTCCAGTGCCTGGGCCACAGCCCCCAGCCCCAGCCAGGCTCACTTCTGGCAGGAGAGTCCCCCTGTGCCAGTGTCCCAGCCCGGGAGCACATGGAACACCCCTCCATGCCTGACTGCACTGACTGTGCCACTTGGTTTTCTTCCAGGACTGAGGCACATCCCAGACAGAGATGCCACCCTTCTGTACATACAAGAGCTGCCACCCTTCTGTTTATATGTTTTAGAGTTGTTGTGTTCACGATAGGTGTTTTAGGGTTTGATTAAGATTTCTGTAAATACGTTTCATATAGTTTTGTTAGATATGTTCTTAGGTAAATAGGTTCTATAATTTGTTGTTGTTGTTGTTGTTACCAATATTCTTACCATGTAAATATGTTGTGTAGTTCATTCTTGTTCCTTTTCTTCTACAAGTAAACATTCTTTGTTTTTCACACCCCAGTTCTCTTTGCATTTTCTTCGGGCACATTTGCAAAGTTGTGGTTTCCACTCACTCCAGGTTCCCAGGGCTGGATGTCCCGGAGGGAGCTGGCACAGCCACCCCAGCAGTGGCTCCCTGTGCACAGGGGGTCCCACTGACAGAGCTCACCCTCTCCTTGCAGTTTCTCTGGACACACTTGGGAGCTGGAGGGGCAAATCCCAGTGGGCCCTGTCCCATGGCATCCCACATGGGAGCAGGGCTCAGCCTCATCCATGGCTCTTCCCTGGCTAGCCCCAGGGCTAAGGAGGCTGCACTGGGCTGCGGGCAGCCTGCTTCCTGGGCACCCTGAGGGGCTGGAGCCAGCCTGGAGGGAGCCTCAGCACAGGGGCCTCTGGCCTACATGCACCAACATTTCCTTTGGAAACCCCCTCTGTCACCACACTCTGCTACAAGCACAACATCAATTGTTCCTCCTACTTCAAGGGGAGACCTTAATTGGCACAAATTTTTCCCTTGGACTTTCTAGCACAGCAAATGGCAGCGCTTGCAATCCCTCTTCTGCACTCCCTGCTCGGGCGCCAAAACATTGGAACCTGCCAGAACATCTTGAATTAGCACCAACCTGCAGAGAGCTACAGGGGGAGAACCTACCCCCAACCACACAGGGACATTGATGGGCTGGGGCAGAGCTGAAACTAAAGTATTTTAATGCCAAGAGACAGGATGTTTTATTGCTGAATTCATTCTCCCACAACAAGAATGAAAGCTTTCAGTCTCCTCACCTGACACGCATGTCTATTGCCAAGGTTTGCTTCTGGGTTACCACTGATTTTTATTCATCTCTACAGAATTTAGCTTTTCCTGGCTAACATGCAGAGATGATATTTCAGAGCCAGATGAGCTCAGCACAGCTTGTGAAACACGCAGGATTTCCAGACCCAGAGATTCAGGCCATGCAAACTGATACTTTTTCGTCTGTGTGCAAAGATCACTGGAAGGATGTCAGTGATGAACCACACACTTCTCAGAGCTGTCCCTTCTATCCAGCTCTCCCCAGTCACTTCACACACTTCACTCCAAGCAGGTTCTGATAGAGTTCAGTAGCACATGGGATTTCATCCTGGCTTTTCTTCATTTTCTCCTGAGCTGTCTCCAGACACAGTGTGTGGGCACGGCAGCAGCATTAACGGGGCACCTCCCTGACACTGAGATTCATGTCACAATTTTTCATCAAAAGCAGCAAAGAAATGATTCCCACTGGGTCCCACACGGCTCCCTGGCAACTTTGTGCTGCTGCAGCTCCAGCACCAGGCCTGGTGCACAGAAATTTCAGGAGGAGACACACCGAAGGAATCAGCCATTCCCAGAGAAGAAACATCTGTTTGCATGGCCCAAATCCCCACAACAATGCAGACTCTGGTGACCCACACTCTGCATTTGCACTTCAGCCTCTGTGCCTCACTTTTCCTCTCACTAAAGTCCCCCCAGTTTCCCTCACGCTCAGATTCCCAAGAGAATTCAAAGCAGCATTAGGAGCAGGGAGAGATGATGGGAGCTGTCCCAAGGTTCAACCAAGTTTCTCAGGCCTGACAAATCTAGCCAAGGACAGAGGAAAAAGCTGCATGAAAGAGGTGTGAAATCAAAGCAGGAATCAAATTTAGGTAGAATGAGAGAAGCTGAAGAGCTTTTCAGTGTTTGCAACAAGATTAGAAGCTCCAGGTCCAGGAGGGATGCAACATTTTTCCCACTCTAACAACTCTGTGATGCAAATTGCAGCTCAAATCCTTCTTCCCAGCTCTGGGACTTGTTCAGCCACCAACATGGTGCAGAATTTTTCAAGCAAAGTGGAAGCTGGTCAGAGAGGTGGCTTGCAAATCAAAATCACAGCGGACAGCTTGGAAGCAGCAGCCAGAGCAAAGAGAGGCAGAGCCTGGCCCTGGGGTGCAGCACAGCCACACAACACAGGCCTGAAACTCTAAGACATGAAAGAATTTGCCACGGGAGACACAGAAGGTACTTGATGGAATCCTGCCTCCTTCACGATGCATCAGCACGCAGGAGGGCACTAGGATGAAGATGACAGCACCTTCTGCTGCTGCTTCCATCTCCTGAGTCAAATCTCCCCAAAATCTCTCACTATTGGCCATTCCCAAAGCCTCAGATTCCCTCAGTCCTTGCAGGATTTCAGTGCTGAGGAGCATGGAGGGAGATAAAGGCACTTGCAGAGACCAGAGATGCATTTTCTCCCTGAGGTGCATTCCACTGCCCAGCTTAGTACCTCTAAAACCATTCCAATCAGCCCCTTGGACAGCACCAAGCCAGCAGCAGAACATCAGCGCCTGAAAATGCTTGGAAATGCCATTCTTTGAGATTTCTCTCCAGCTCTCCCATTTCATGGTGCCATTGCAGGGCTTTATCCCATCACTCAGCACTTGCAGCAAATCTTGGCAACCAGCTTCAAACGGATTTGTAGTGCTGAGCAAATACGAGGCAATTTGACTTTGTCTCCAGTGAATGAAATTTCACCTCAATCAGACGAACTCTGTGTTCTGTCATTGGCCAGGCACTAACTACTGCCAGCTCCCCCCAGGCCTGGATGTCAAACTGCCTTCATATTGGAAAGTTAAATTGATTTGGTTTTATGTACAAGATTATTCTGTCTCCAAATCATTTGGAGCCATAGAATTGCATTTCCAAGGACTAAACTCAGAGCAGCCACAAAGAGCACAAGAGGCAGGAAAAGAAAGAAAAATAGAGATTTCTAAGGAGATGGAAATTGAATGCTGAGTTTTTTCCCATTCCAGGAAGTTCCATCAATTATCACCTGCCACCTCCTTGCCTTCACTTGTGTGGCCACCACTGAATACACTCCCAGAGAAGAAAATGTTGGTCCTACTGAAAACTGGGGCTAGCAGTAGAAAAAGGCTCAGCTATCTGACTTCAAAGACAACATCATGAAAACAGCTGCCTTATGATAGCAAGATATGATGGGCAGCAGGAATGGCTGAAGCCAGCAGAGAGAAGTCCATGAACTATTGGTGCTACAAAGATTTCTGACAAAACCCCCAAGAAGCCCAAAACAGCGTTTGGTCTGGCCCAGCTGATAGGAGCCCTGTGCATTTAATTCAGTCATTGGCAGCACATGGAGATTGGCTTTAAGCTCCTTTGGTCCACTACTACTTGATTTTATTTCTTTTTATTTTATTTTTCCACCCAGAAAATGTAATTGCTCCTCCTCTGTGGGAAGAGATTACTGCTTTGAATGGTTCAAGGCAACGAGTTTCATCCCATACCCACTTGTAATCAGTCACCAAGAGAAAAATTTTCTCAAAAGATCTCTTAAAAATTTTGGAGTTACTTTCAACATAAATAACTGGGTGATTTTGCTCCACATGAGAAGGGAATTGAATTTGACTCCCTCAGCTTAAAAAGAAGTCTTTCTTCCCAGCTCTTCACCAAGAGGAACAAAACACTAGGTTGCAGCAAACTGAAGGGAGGAAGAAGTTTCCTTCCCCCTGAGCTGCACAACAGGAGACAATTTTGTTGCCAAGAGGTGACAAAACCCAGCCAATTTCCAGTTCTTTCAGTTGAAGGGAAAAGCTCCAAGGATCATAGCTGGGGCAGACACAGAGTGGGAGGAGCAGGGGATCTGCTGGGGGGTTTTGGCCTGGGGCATAGATTAAAGAAATGTTCAAGTGAAACCCGTCAGAGCTCAAGACTTCATCCCGCAGAGGAGAAATTGGATTTGACCCAAATGCCATTCAAATCCAAAATACATTGAGGCATTTCCCCAAGCTCTGCTGAGCCATCAGGTACAACCCAAAGCACCCTGTGCGACCAGAGCAGCAGCTCCCTGGCATGGGGACAGGGATGCTCCCTTGGCAAGCCGCCTGCATCACCCATGGGATTTGCAAGATCTGTTTTTAAAGACCCCAACATCCAAAAAACTCCACATTCAAAGCCTTTCCTTTGGGGTTTCACTTCTCCATCTGTCTCTTGTCACTAGACAGCTGCTTCACTTCAACACCCTTCTGGATGGGGTCAAATTTTCTCCGAATTTCCAGCCTAAACAGGAATTTACTTCCATTCATTCTTCTGCAAGTACTGGCAGCTTGTAGCTGCTCTGCTCTTCCTCTCCTGCTGTGCATTTGTGCACATCAAGTGCCAAGAGCATTTCCTTGTTTCAATGATGTCATTTTGCTTTATTATTTCCTTCCCATAGAGTTTCACAGATTTGGTGCTGGCTCAACACTCAGAACATTGACAGCACAAAGTCGAGTTTTCACACCAACTTCTCCAACCTTGGCACCTGTTGCAGTCCGCAACCTCAGGATCTCGGCCAGGGAAACCGCAGGGTTCTGGGGACCAGCATGGAACACCAGCAAGACGGGCCTTTGTTCATGAAACCATTTATTCAGCACAGGAACAAACTCAGATCCAGAACAGAGAGCCCCAAACAGAGGCACGGCAGGGGTTTTTGAGGGACAGAACACTTGAGGGTCTCCACCCTTGAGGCTGGAGTTCAGGGTCAGGGACCACTAGAAACACAGCAAGGGAGAAACCCCCCAGGGATTCAAAGCCAATCGGAACCCCTGGGCCACCCTTCACAAGGGGTTTGGGGTGGGACAATGGAATTCGTTTCCTCCCCCGAGGCACATCACATCTGCTCCTTTTTTTTTTTTTCCCCTTCAAAGTTTAATTTGGATCTTAAAAATGTTTCCAAAACTTACAGCATAAAATCTCACCTCCTCCACAGAGCACCCTCTTTGCTCTGTGGGACACTAAAAACTCAATAACAAAACACGTTAAGCAAACAAACAAACAGAAAGAAACAAAATTAAAAACAAACACTTAAATTAAACAGTGATGGTACTTAATACAAACGTAATGGTTTTTTAGTTCAGTCTCTTCCAGTTCTGGAGTTTCTTTCAGGAAGGGCGCAGCTCTTAGATCTCCTCTCACGAGGGGCAGAGTTCTTAGATCTCCAGCTTCGGCTCTGGTCTCGTAGGTGTGGGCGTTGCCACTTGAGATGTTCTTGGTGAAACGCTGGCTTTCAGAGCTTGGTTCCAGTTTTGATTTCCCCAGAGGGGGTGTTGCCCACCATGGAAAAGGCACAGCCCCCAGGGGTGGAGCAGCCAAAGAAAGGGCTGGGAGCGAAGCAGGAGTTACTGGGGGAAGGGAAGGTTGGGGGCCAGAAAAGAAGGAGCAAGGCGGGAAAAAAGGAATCCCAGACCGCGTGGGCAGTGCCATCTTGGGAAGAGGGCAGGGACTCGGATGGACTTTCCCGGCCAGGGAACGAGAATATGGAAAGACAGGGGGTGAAGGAGGACACGGAACGGCGGGCAGACGGCAGCAGACCCGCAGCACTCTGGATGTTCCCCGTCCCTTGGCTGCCTTCAGGAAAACAGGGGATGGGATGGCAGAAAGACACCGGGGTGACGGGGAGTCGGCAGCAACCCCGAGCCATCTTGGCATTTTTCACCCTTTGTCCTGCCCTTAGGAACAGAGGAGAGGGGAAGATACAGGGAGGTATACACCAAAAAAAAATGAGGGACTTCACAGAAGCCAAAAAACAGTCCACAGGAAGGGCCATACCATCCATAATCGTCCATAATCGTCCATAATGTTAATATCGTCCATAAAGGTCCTTCCCATCTATATAAAAAAAACCCAAACCCTCCATAATACATCTCGTTGGGTGATGTTAGATGTTTGTCCCAGTGTCTGGTCTCTCGGCTCCCCCACCTCCATAAGCCCTTTTCCCCCATGGCCCTGAGGCACTCCCAACTTGGCCCTCCTGCCAGGTATTCTCGACTCCTCCTTTCTAAGGCGAGAGTCTCTCCGGCTCTCGAGCCATCAGCCGGGGATTTACGGAGTGTCCATGGAGCCGCTCCTGCTGTTCTCCTGGTGCCTCGCTGGATGCCGTGCATTCTCCACCATTTGTTGCAGTCCGCAACTGCAGGATCAGGTCCAGGGATGATATTTTCTGGAAACCGGCATGTACTACAACGAGAAGCGCCTCTGTTCATGAAACCATTTCTTCAGCACGGGAACAACTCAGATCCAGAACAGAGAGCCCCCAACAAAGGCAGGGCAGGGTTTTTTGAGGGACAGAACTCTTGAGGGTCTCCACCTTTGAGGGTGGAGTTCAAGGTCAGGGACCATTAGAAACACAACAAGGGAGAAACCCCCCAGGGACTGAAAGCCAATCAGAACCCCTGGGCCACCCTTCACAAGGGGTTTGGGGTGGGACAACTTCATCCAGGGCTCCCATGCCCATCTCCCAAAGCAGGAGGTCAAAATTCACTAGCTTGGCTTACAGCCATGCCTCTCCTGTAACAATGTGTCATGGGTTAGCTTCACCTTTAAGACCCAGTAAAAAAAAAGGGAAGTTGAAGCTACTGGTGACTGATGGGAGTTTTTCTTCTTGACCAATTATCAGTCATTTCAAGAATTGACAGCAGATCTGACCATTAAAAAGTGAATTCAACTTGTAAACACTCTATTAAGAAGTACACTCAGAGCTGTCTTGTTCTTTTTTTGTTTCCGGCTTTGGAGAGGTAACAAGCTCCGTCTTGGCTTTCCCCCCCCCCCTCCCAGGCCCGGGACAAGGCCGCAGGGAGGGGGGGGAAGGAGAGAAAAGCAGTTTAGCAGTTTAGTTTAGTTTTCAAGGTCTGCTGCTAGACTGAAACCGGACACTATGAACTTTTGTAGCTTTCTTCTTTTAACTCCTTTATTACCTAGATAAACAACAGATTACTCCTTTTTCTTAGAACAGACAGAGAAAGAGAGACAATTAACATGTAAGACATCATAAACCTACCAAAGACAGTGAAGAAAAGAGTTAAGTTTAAATAAGAAAGAGAGAAAAAGAAGATGCTTGTTGCTGAAAAGTCTTTCTGTTACAGCTATGGAGATGGACAGTAGTTTAAAGACTCCTTTAATTCATGGCTAGAGTATGGGAGGAATAGAGTATTCAAAGTGTGGACTTTAAAGAAAAGAAAGATGATTGTGATGCTGTGAGTTGCTGGAACTTGCGAGTGAAGTGAAGATTTTAAAGCCTTAAAGGAGCCAGGGAGATGGCTGTTTTCCAGGAGGGCTCACAGAGACAACTGAAAAAGATTTCTGCTTTGAATCACTTATCCTTAAAAATAGCATCCCTAGATTCAATTTGACTCATTGCACACCTCAGAGTGGTGTGAGATGGGAGGAGTGAACTCGAGAAACTCCATAAATTGGCAGGAAGAGACTTCTGTTTCTCTACGAGGACTGATGAGAAGACTCTAGAAATTGAGACTGTTTTTGACCACCAAGATTGTAAAACTATCTTTTTTTTGTCTCTATGTTGTTATGTGTACAAAAAAATAGTAAATTAGTGAAAAGAAAAAGAGTTTTCTGAAAGTTTATTTTGGTATTCTTATTCTAATAGTTTGTTAATAAACTGTCTTTATTCCTTTTAAGTTTTAAGCCTGCTTTGCTCTTGTTTTAATCCATATCTCACAACAAAAATTAAGTAATTTTTATTACTAGTTTAAAACCACAACACAATGCTTATCTGAAACTAACTCTTTGCCTCCCTGAAGCACCTCCCAACAGTTTATGCTGTCTCTTTCCATGTTGATCACTCTCTCTCTCTTCCCCTATCTCTGGAAAAAAGGATGAATTTGCAAGACTCACCTGAGTAGGGAGCAGGTTCAAGTCTTGCCCAGGCCTTGTGGATGGTCCCGGGATCTCTGCCGGAGCAGCGGCTGGAGCTGTCTGCGCTAGAAGATTTTTCCCCATGGCTGCTGTGGGGAGTGTGGCCATTATCTGAGCACGCTGCAAGCTCCTATCTTTCCCTGCATATCTTTAGTGGGCAGTGTGTGGTGAAACTGAGCAGCGGCAGCAAGTGCAGGCCAGGCAGGGAGCGGCCTGGCCCGGCAGCCCCGCTGTGCAAGGCCCAGCCAAGCCTCTGAGAAGGGGCTCCTGTCACTTGCCAGTCTCCATCCTCCCCGGGAAGCGCAGAGCTGCGGCCAGCCCCGCTCCCCTCCCGTGGCCTTGGCTGGCCTGGGGGGAAGGAGGCTGAAGGGGAGCCCTGGTACCTCTTGAAAAGGCGGAAAGCAAAGAGAGCAAGGAATTGCCAGCCTTAGGTCTTCAAGTGGTGTTCCCAGGTTGATGTCACTTTTCAATGGTCCCAACTGCTGTCAGTTCTCAGCGATGGCCATTTGTTGGCCAGGAGAAAAACTTTGTGGCATTTTGAAGATATTTGGGGAATTTTGAGGGATTTTTGTTGAAGTTTCTCAGATCTTGAGCAGATTGAAATAATTTCGTGGGATTTTTGTGGGATTTTTTTGGAATCTGTAAAATATTTCTGGAATTTTGTGAGATATTGAGAAGATTTAAATAATTTTGTGGGTTTTTTTTAGAATTTGTGGGATTTTTCTGGAATTTTGAGGGATTTTTCTGTAATTTTGTGGTTATTTGTGTAGATTTTGTGGGATGTTTCTGGAATTTGGTAGGGTTTTGGAATGATTTAGGAAATTTTGTGGGATTTTTCAGGAATTTTGTAACTCTTTTCAAGGATTTTATGGGATTTTGAGAAGACTTGAAGAATTTTAATGAGTTTTTCTTAGATTTTGTAAAAATTTCTGGAGATTTTGAGGGATGTTTCTGGAATTTGGTAGAGTTTTCTGAAGATTTGGGGAAATTTGTGGGATTTCTCTGGTATTATTTGTGGCTTTTGAAGAGTTTTGTGGGAGTTTTGAGGAATTTTGTAGGGCTTTACTGCAATATCGTGGCATCCTGAGAAATTTTCAATAATTTTGTGGGACTTTTAGGGAATTTAGTGGAATTTGTGGAGATTCTGTGAGATATTTCTGAAATATGGTAGGGTTTTGAAAAGATTTTTTGGGAATTTTGTGGGATGTTTTTGGAACTTTGAGGGACTTTTCTGGAATTTTGTTGAATTCTGCAGAGAATTGACAAATTATCAGGAATTTTTCCTAGATTTTGTGGACATTTGAGGCGATTTTATGGGTTGTTTCTGGAATTCAGTTGGTTTTTGAGGAGATTGAGGGAATTTTGTAGCATGTTCCTGGAATTTGGAATGGTTTTAAGGTGATTTAGGGAATTTTGAGGGATTTTCCTTGAATTTGATGGAAATTCGTGTAGACTTTGTGGGATGTTTCTGGAATTTGGTAGGGTTTTGGAATTATTTAGGAAATTTTGTGGGATATTTCTGGAATTTTGTGGGATATTGAGGAGATTTTGGCATTTTGAGGGATTTTTCATGAATTTTGTGGGAATTTTTGTAGATTTTGCGAGATGATTCTGGAATTCAGTTGGGTTTTGAGAAGTTTTAGGGAATTTTGTTGGATTTTTCAGGAATTTTGTTGGCTATTGAGGAGATTTTGTGGGATGTTTCTGGAATTTGGTAGGGTTTTAGAATGATTTAGGAAATTTTCTGTGATATTTTTGTAATTTTGTGGGGCTTTTCAAAAATTTTGTGGTATTTTGAAAAGATTGAGCGAATTTTGTAGTGTTTTGAATTTTGTGGGAAATTGTGGAGATTTTATGGGGCATTTCTGGAATTTGGTAGAGTTTTCAGAAGATTTAGGCAATTTTGAGGGATTTTTGTGGGATTTTGTGGGAATGGGTGGAGATTTTGTGGGTCACTCTGTGAATTGGTATGGTTTTGAAATGATTTAGGGAATTTTGTGGGACTACTCTGGAATTTTGTGGGATTTTTCAAGAATTTGGTGGGATTCTGAGGCGACTTGAAGAATTTTGAGGGATTTTTCAAGGATTTTGTGGGAATTTGTGGAGATTTTGTGGGATGTTTCTGGAATTCAGTTGGGTTTTGAGAAGATTTAGGGAATTTTGTAGGATTTTTCAGGAATTTTGTGTATTTTTCCTGTGAATTGTGTCGGATTCTTAGGAGGCTTGAAGAATTTTGTGGAAATTTTCTTAGATTTTGGGTACATTTGTGGAGATTTTGTGGGATTTTTCTTAGATTTTGTGAGATTGTGAGGTGGCTTGAACAATTTTGAGGGATTTTTCAAGAATTCTGTGGGAATTTTTGGAGATTTTGTGGGATGTTTCTGAAATTCAGTTAAGTTTTGGGATGATTTGGGGAATTTTGTGGGTCTTCTCTGGAATTTTGTGGGGGTGTTCAGGAATTTTGTGGGAATTTGTGGAGATTTTGTGGGATTTTTGTGGAATTTGGTAGAGTTTTCAGAAGATTTAGGGAATTTTAAGTGATTTTTTTGAAATTTTGTAAGGCTTTTCAAGGATTTTGTGGGATTTAGAGGAGACGATGAATTTTGCTGGATTTTTCTTAGATTTTGTGGAGATTTGTGGAGATTTTGTGGGATGTTTCAGGAATTTTGTGGGATTCTACAGAGAATTGACGAATTTTGAGGAATTTTTCTTAGATTTTGTGAACATTTCTGGAGATTTTTGTGAGATTTTTGTGGAATTTCGTGAGATTCTGAGGCGGCTTGAAGAATTTTGAGGGATTTTTCATGGATTTTGTGGGAATTTGTGGAGATTTTGTGGGATGTTTCTGCAATTTGGTAAGGGTTTGAGAAGATTTGGTGAATTTGGTGAATTTTTCCGGGATTATTTGTATTTTTCCTGTGAATTGTGTGGGATTCTGAGGAGGCTTGAAGAATTTTGTGGAATTTTTCTTGGATTTTGTGGTAACTTGTGGAGGTTTGGTGTGATTTTTACGGGATTTTGTGGGATATTGAGGAGATTTAGGGATTTTGCGGTTTTTTTCATGTATTCTGTGGGAATTTGTGGAGATTTTGTGGGATGTTTCTGGTATTCAGTTGGGTTTTGAGAAGATTGAGGGAATTTTGTGGCATATTCCTGGAATTTGGCATTGTTTTAAGGTGATTTAGGGAATTTTGTTGGATTACTCTTAAATTTAATGGAAATTAGTGGGGATTTTGTGGGATGTTTCTGCAATTTGGTGGGGTTTTGAGAAGAGTTTGTGAATTTTTTGGGATTTTCCCGGAATTTTGTGTGTTTTTCCTGTGAATTGTGTGGGATTCTGAGGAGGCTTGAAGAATTTTGTGGAATTTTTCTTGGATTTTGTGGAAACTTGTGGAGGTTTTGTGTGATTTTTGTGGAATTTTGTGGGATATTGAGGAGATTTAATGATTTTGAGGTTTTTTTCATGTATTCTGTGGGAATTTGTGGAGATTTTGTGGGATGTTTCTGGAATTCAGTTGGGTTTTGAGAAAACTTAGGGAATTTTGTAGGATTTTTCAGGAATTTTGTTGGCTATTGAGGAGATTTTGTGGGATGTTTCTGGAGTTTGTTTGGATTTGAGAAGATTTAGGGAATTTTGTGGCCTATTCCTGGAATTTGGTATGGTTTTAAGGTGATTTAGGGAATTTTGAGGGATTTTCCTTGAATTTGATGGAAATTTGTGTAGACTTTGTGGGATGTTTCTGGAATTTGGTAGTGTTTTGGAATGATTTAGGAAATTTTGTGGGATATTTCTGGAATTTTGTGGGATATTGAGGAGATTTTGGCATTTTGAGGGATTTTTCATGTATTTTGTGGGAATTTTTGTAGATTTTGCGAGATGATTCTGGAATTCAGTTGGGTTTTGAGAAGTTTTAGGGAATTTTGTTGGATTTTTCAGGAATTTTGTTGGCTATTGAGGAGATTTTGTGGGATGTTTCTGGAATTTGGTAGGGTTTTGGAATGATTTAGGAAATTTTGTGGGATATTTCTTGAATTTTGTGGGGCTATTCAAGAATTTTGTGGTATTTTGAAAAGATTGAGCGAATTTTGTGGTGTTCTTGAATTTTGTAGTAGTTTGTGGTGATTTTATGTGGTGTTTCTGGAATTTGGTAGAGTTTTCAGAAGATTTAGGGAATTTGGAGGGATTTTTGTGGGATTTTGTGGGAATCGGTGGAGATTTTGTAGGACATTCCTGTGAATTGGTATGGTTTTGAAATGATTTAGGGAATTTTGTGGGACTTCTCTGGAATTTTGTGGGATTTTTCAAGAATTTGGTGGGATTGTGAGAAGACTTGAAGAATTTTGAGGGATTTTTCATGTATTTTGTGGGAATTTGTGGAGATTTTGTAAGGTGTGGAATTCAGTTGGGTTTAGAGAAAATTTAGAGAATTTTGTGGCATATTCCTGGAATTTGGTATGGTTTTACGGTGATTTAGAGAATTTTGATGGATTTTCCTTGAATTTGATGGAAATTAGTGGGGAATTTGTGGGATGTTTCTGGTATTTGGTAGGGTTATGTGAAGATTTTGTGAATTTTGTTGGATTTTCCAGGAATTTTGTGTATTTTTCCTGTGAATTGTGTGGGATTCTGAGGAGGCTTGAAGAATTTTGAGGAATTTTTCAAGGATTTTGTGAACATTTGTGGAGATTTTGTGGGATTTTTGTGGAATTTTGTGAGATTCTGAGGCGGCTTGAAGAATTTTGAGGCATTTTTCATGTATTTTGTGGGAATTTGTGGAGATTTTGTGGGATGTTTATAAAATTCAGTTGGGTTTTCAGAAGATTTGGGGAATTTTGTGGGAATTCTCTGGAATTTTCTGGAGTTTTTCAGGAATTTTGTGGGAATTTCTGGCGATTTTCAGGATTTTTGTGGAATTTGGTAGTGTTTTCAGAAGATTGAGGGAATTTTGAGTGATTTTTTTGAAATTTTGTAAGGCTTTTCAAAGATTTTGTGGGATTTAGAGGAGACGATGAATTTTGCTGGATTTTTCTTAGATTTTGTGGACATTTGTGGAGATTTTGTGGGACTATTCGGGAATTTTGTGGGATTCTGCAGAGAATTGACGAATTTTGAGGAATTTTTCTTAGATTTTGTGAACATTTGTGGAGATTTTGTGAGATTTTTGTGGAATTTTGTGAGATTGTGAGGCGGCTTGAAGAATTTTGAGGGATTTTTCATGGATTTTGTGGGAATTTGTGGAGATTTTGTGGGATGTTTCTGCAATTTGGTAAGGGTTTGAGAAGATTTTGTGAATTTTGGGGATTTTTCAGGAATTTTGTGTATTTTTCCTGTGAATTGTGTGGGATTCTGAGGAGGTTTAAAGAATTTTGTGGGATTTTTCTTAGAATTTGTGGAAACTTGTAAAGGTTTTGCGTGATTTTAGTGGAATTGTGTGGGATATTGAGGAGATTTTGGCATTTTGAGGGATTTTTCATGTATTCTGTGGGAATTTGTGGAGATTTTGTGGAATGTTTCTGGAATTCAGTTGGGTTTTGAGAAGATTTAGGGAATTTTGTGGGATATTCCTGGAATTTGGTAGGGTATTGAGGAGATTTAGGGAGATTGTGTGGGATTTTTTATTTTATTTTGTGGGAATCGGTGGAGATTTTGTGGGACATTCCTGTAAATTGGTATGGTTTTGAAATGATTTAGGGAATTTTGTTGGACTTCTCTGGAATTTTGTGGGGTTTCTCAAGAATTTTGTGGGATTCTGAGGAGACTTGAAGAATTTTGCGGGATTTTTCTCAGATTTTGTGGAAACTTGTGGAGGTTTTGTGAGATTTTTGTGGAATTTTGTGGGATATTGAGGAGATATAAGGATTTTGAGGGATTTTTCATGTATTTTGTGGGAATTTTTGGAGATTTTGCGAGATGTTTCTGGTATTCAGTTGGGTTTTGAGAAGTTTTAGGGAATTTTGTGGGATTTTTCAGGAATTTTGTTGGATATTGAGGAGATTTTTGGGATATTTTTAGAATTTTGTAGGGTTTTGGAATGATTTAGGAAATTTTGTGGGATATTTCTGGAATTTGGTAAGGTTTTAAGGTGATTTAGGGAATTTTGAGGGATTTTTCTTGAATTTTATGGAAATTTGTGGGGATTTTGTGGGATGTTTCTTGAATTCAGTTGGGTTTTCAGAAGATTTAGGGAGTTTTGTGGGATGTTTCTGGAATTTTGCTGGATATTGAGGAGATTTTGTTGGATGTTTCTGGAATTTTGTGGAGATTTTCAAGAATTTTGTGGTATTTGGAAAAGATTTAGCCAATTTTGTGATATTTTTCTTGAATTTTGTGGTTCTTTGTGGAGATTTTATGGGGCGTTTCTGGTATTTGGTAGAGTTTTCAGAAGATTCAGGGAATTTTGAGCGATTTTTCTGGATTTTTGGAAGGCCTTTTAGGGATTTTGTGGGATTTAGAGGTGACTTGATGAATTTTGCGGGATTTTTCTTAGATTTTGTGGACATTTGTGGAGATTTTGTCGGATGTTTCTGGAATTTGGTAGGGTTTTGTGAAGATTTAGGGAATTTTGAGGGATTTTTCAGGAATTCTGTGGGCGTTTTCAAAGACTTTGTGTGGTTTTGAGGAGAGTTGAAGAATTTTGAGGAATTTTTCTTAGATTTTGTGGAAACTTGTGGAGGTTTTGTGTGATTTTTGTGGAATTTTGTGGGATATTGAGGAGATTTTGGCATTTTGAGGGATTTTTCATGTATTTTGTTGTTATTTGTGGAGATTTTGTGGGATGTTTCTGGAATTCAGTTGGGTTTTCAGAAGATTTAGGCAATTTCGTCGGATTTTTCTGGAATTTGGCATTGTTTTAAGGTGATTTCAGGAATTTTGAGGGATTTTCCTAGAACTTGATGGAAATTAGTGGGGATTTTGTGGGATGTTTCTGGAATTTGGTAGGGTATTGAGGAGATTCTGTCAATTTTGTATGATTTTTCAGGAATTTTGTGGGATTTTTCTGGAACTATGTTGGATTATGAGGAGAACTGAAGAATTTCGAGGAGTTTTTCTTAGATTTTGTGGGAATTGCTGGAGATTCTGTGGGATTTTGCTGGAATTTTGTGGGCCTTTTCAAGGACTTTGTGTGGTTTCTGAGGTGACAGGAAGAATTCTGAGGATTTTTTCTTAGATTTTGTGGAAACTTGTGGAAGTTTTGTGTGATTTTTGTGGAATTTTTTGGGATATTGAGGAGATTGAAGGGTTTTGAGGGAATTTTCATGTATTTTGTGGTTATTTGTGGAGATTTTGTGGGATGTTTCTGGAATTCAGTTGGGTTTTGAGAAGATTTAGGGGATTTTTTGGCATGTTCCTGGAATTTGGTATGGTTTTAAGGTGATGTAGGGAATTTTGAGGGATTTTCCTTGAATTTATGGAAATTTGTGTAGATTTTGTGGGATGTTTCTGGATTTTTGTGGGATATTGAGGAGATTTTGGCATTTTGAGGGATTTTTCATGTATTTTGTGGATATTTGTGGAGATTTTGTGGGATTTTTTTGGAAATTTGGGAGGCTTTGCTGCAATTTTTTGGTATCTGGTGAAAATGTCAAGAATTTACTGCGATTTTTATGGAATTTTGTGGATTTTTTTTTGAATGTTGCGAAATATCTTCTATTTTGTATAATTTTGAGGAAAACTGAAGAATTCCAAGGGATTTTTCTTAGATTTTGTGGGGATTTCTTAGGGTGTTCCTGGAATTTAGTAGGGTTTGGAGGAGATTTAGGGATTTTTGAGGGATTTCTCTTGAATTTTGTGGTAATTTGTGGGGATTTTGTAGGATGTTTCTGGAACTTTGAGGGACTTTTCTGGGATTTTGTGGGATTCTGCAGAGAATTGACGAATTATCAGAAATTTTTTTTTGATTTTGTGGAAATTTGTGGAGATTTTGTGGGATGTTTCTGGAATTCAGTTGGGTTTTGAGAAGATTGAGGGAATTTTGTGGGATTTTTCTTGAATTTTGAAGAAATTGGTGGGGATTTTGTTGGATGTTTCTGGAATTTGGTGGGATTTTTGTGGTATTTTGTGGGATATTGAGGAGATTCAGAGATTTTTGTGGGATTTTTCTTGAATTTTGTGGACATTTGTGTAGATTTTGCGGGATGTTTGTGGAATTTAGTAGAGTTTTCAGAAAATTTAGGGAATTTTGAGGGAATTTTGAGGGATTTTCCTTGAATTTTATGGAAATTTGTGGGGATTTTGTGGGATGCTTCTGGAATTTGGTGGGCTTTTGTAAAAATTTAGGGAATTTTGTGGGATGTCTCTGGAATTTTTGGACGTTTTTCAGGAATTCTGAGGGTTTCAGAGGAGACTGGAAGTATTTTGAGGAATTTTTCTTAGAATTTGTGGAAACTTGTGGAGGTTTTGTTTGATTTTTGTGGACTTTTGTGGGATATTGAGGAGAATTAAGGATTTTGAGGGATGTTTCTTGAATTTTGTGGTAATTTGTGGAGATTTTGTGCGATGTTTCTGGAATTCAGTTGGGTTTTCAGAAGACATATGGAATTTTTGTGGGATGTTTCTGGAATTTTGCTGGATATTGAGGAGATTTTGTGGGATATTTCTGGACTTTTGTGGGTCTATTCAAGAATTTTGTGGTATTTTGAAAAGATGTAGTGAATTTTGTGGTGTTTTTCTTGAATTTTGTGGGAATTTGTGGAGATTTTATGGGGCGTTTCTGGTATTTGGTAGAGTTTTTGGAAGATTTAGGGAATTTTGAGGGATTTTTCTGGAATTTTGGAAGGCTTTTCAAGGATTTTGTGGGATTTAGAGGAGAGTAGATGAATTTTGCGGGAGTTTTCTTAGATTTTGTGGACATTTGCGGAGATTTTGTGGGATATTTCTGGAACTTGGTAGGGTTTTGTGAAGATTTAGGGAATTTTGAGGGATTTTTCAGGAATTTTCTGGGCCTTTTCAAAGACTTTGTGTGGTTTTGAGGAGAGTTGAAGAATTTTGAGGAATTTTTCTTAGATTTTGTGGAAACTTGTGGAGGTTTTGTGGGATTTTTGTTGGATTTTGTGGGATATTGAGGAGATTTTGGCATTTTGAGGTTTTTTTCATGTATTTTGTGGGATTTTGAGGAGATTTTGTTGGATATTGAGGAGATTTAGGGATTTTGTGGGATTTTTGTGGAATTCTGTGTTAATTTGTGGAGATTTTGTGGGATGTTTCTGGATTGTGGTAGAGATTTCTGAATATTTAGGGAATTTTGAGGGATTTTTCTAGAACTTAGTGTATTTTTCTGGAATTTTGTGATATTTTGAGAAAATTTAAATAATTTTGATGGATTTTTCTTGAGTTTTGTGAAAATTGGTGGAGATTTTCTGGGATTTTTCTGGAATTTTGTGGGGCTTTTCAAGGATTTTGTTGGATTCTGAGGGGACTTGAAGGCCCGTCTCCCCTAGGAACACGCACGTACTGCCCGCCCGAGTGGATCGGCCTTTGCTGCTACCACGGCGATGGGGCGACCATCTGGTCCCTGGGCGTGCTGCTGTTTGAGATGGTGTGCGGGTACTTACCCTTGGAGAAGGAGCGAGACATCGTCTTGGGGCAGCTCTTCTTCCCGCAGGAAGCCTCTCCAGGTTGCTATGGGGCCTGAAGAAGGCAGGCTTTGGCAGGTGGCAGCGTGCAGCCCAGCCCGGCCCTCCCGCAGCTGCGCGGGACGTCCATGTGCCCTCAAGGGCCGGCTGCAGCAGGTGGCCCGTGGCAGGCTGGCTGTGGCACGCTTGGCTGAAGGAGGGGACGCTTGTCCTGCCGTGCCGCTCTCCCGCCAAGGCCAGCTCCCAGCACACGCAGCGTGGCCCAGCTTCTGCCGGCGCCGGGAGCAGCTGGGCAGGAGCCTTCTGCAAGTGAGCGCCGCTTTCTGCCTTCTCTCCCCAGAGTGCCAACATCTGATCCACTGCTGTTTGTCCAAGCACCCCATGGATCGGCCAGTGCTGGAGCAGATCTTCTACCACCCTTGGGTGTTGGGTGGCCATTTCTGATGCCTTGCCGCAGCCTCTGCAGCACCCAGTTCCCGTGTCCCATGCAGGACTGAGGGCCCAGGAAATAAAAGAACCCGAAACCCGGTGCGGGCTGGCAAGTCTGGTCCTTGTTAGCAACTTCAGCTAAGGGAACCTCTTGGCAAAAGGGGTAATCAGAGCATTCCCTTCAGCCTTTGTCAAGCTTTTGATGCCTTTCCTCCAGGTTGTCCCTCAAAATCAGAGAGGGGTTGGAACCTGCACCAGTCCCCCCAAATCAGCGGGAGGCATAGACTACCCCCAGGCCCCTCAAAACTGGAGGAGGATGGAGACGATCCCTGGGCCCACAACACTGAAGGGAGATAAATACCCGGCCCCCCCAAAATAAGAGATGGATGGAGCCCACAGCGGCCCCCAAGTCAGAGGGGGAAGGGGAGACTGCCAGCCCCCCTAAAGAGGAGGGGAATTGTGCCTGTGCCAGCCCCACAAATTGCAAGGGGACAGAGAACAGCCCTGGCCTGGCAAAGGGCAAAGAGCGGCCGGGGGCTGCCAGGATGGTGACAACACTGGCACCCCCCAAATCAGAGAGGGACAAAGAGCCCGCACAGGCTTCCCAGGAGAAGAAAGGGGGCAGCAAATATCCCCTGTCCTCCGAAGTCAGAGGGGCACAGACACAACGCCCACCCCCCCATAGCGGAGGGGTGTTACCGCTGAAGATGAACAGATCACACGGACACAGGTCGAGGTTTGGTGAGAGAAAGAGGAGATTTATTTTTCCCCCCAAGATTTATAGGCTTCTGACGACGGCCAGGGATTGGATGGTCAGGATAACACTTTCTCACAGCACTGGCCATGAGAGATGCCCATCACAAGACGTGTAACAGAAAGAATGTACACATATCTATGTTTACAGTTACTGTCCTGGGAAAGTCTTTAGAAAACTATGTTAGCAAGCTCAGAAGCTGAGTTTTCAGGGCGACAGAGGGGGACAGACACAAAAGGCCACACAAAAAGAGCATGGGGAACCAAGAGCACTGCTGGCCCCACAAAGGTAAGGAGGGTGGAGAAACTCCCCATCTGTCTTTGTTTTCGAAGACAGGTGTCTGCTAGGGAGGGCAGGGTCCTCCCCTGGAATGAAATGTAGACCCCCTCCCTCTGAATCATTATAATTTGTAACTCAAGGGACTCTCAGGCAAAGATCTGGGGATAGGAATAACAGTTCTTTACTAGTGTGTATAACAAGGCACACAAACAACAATAACTACAGCGTTAACAACAAAACAGAACCAGGGACCCTGTGACAGCCTTCTCGGC
This sequence comes from Poecile atricapillus, assembly GCF_030490865.1. Classification (NCBI taxonomy): domain Eukaryota; kingdom Metazoa; phylum Chordata; class Aves; order Passeriformes; family Paridae; genus Poecile; species Poecile atricapillus. The sequence continues at coordinate 1,180,289 of NC_081279.1, forward strand.
CAAGACAGAAAAGGATGGAGGAGAGGCTTTGCTTCACAAACCCCCTCGGGTTGGCAGTCAGTCCCAGTGCTCCTGCAGGGCTCTGAGGAACACTCAGCTGGAACAGCAGGGATGAGCTGAGATCCCAGGCCGGTGGCTGAGGTAGATCAGCAGCTCCACGGCGGTGCCTGGCACTGCCACACGTCCCGGCAGGACAGGGGGTGTGAGGCCACCAACGAAGAGGGAAGAAGGAGAAGGAGAAGCAGCAGCTCCGCTTGGGTGATGGCGAATTCCCTTCTCTCCGCAGCAACAGCTCCCAGCAAAGTGTCCTTCTCTGAAGCTGAAGAAGCTGCTAAACTGTGCCCACCTTCCCCTTTTCCTGCCCTCTTCAGCCCTGGGCCCAGCCGAAATCTTTGTGTTTCTCAAGTACCACATGCAGTCAGGTTTTCCCCACAACTAATGGGTAAAAATTCAACAGGTGAGCCAGAACTAAAAGAAAGACACCTAACCCTCAGCAGCTTCTCATCTCCATCTCTTTGCACTCCAAAAGCCAGGAGGGATCAATCTGTCACCTCAAAACCACTCAATCCCACTGAAAACAGCTCCATTTTACCGCAAAATGGAACAATCCCAAATCAAAAGGGCTTCTTCGTCCTCAGAAAATCTCAATACCACACTAAAATTACTCAGTTCCATCGCTGCCAAATGAGATGGAGTTGGAAGGTGTTCTGGTTTAGGGCAAATTTGGAAGAAACCCTCTGAATGGGGTCCCTGTAAAAAGCAAATTAAAGTTGCCCCTCATCCGAATATTTCAGGAAAACATTTTCTTGGAGAAAAGTGGAAAAACACAGTTTACTTAACAATCAAAGTATCTACAAGCATGAGCAAGATGAATAATATTAAAGAATAAATCCTCTGGCTGTTTGAAGAGATGGCAAAGCCAGAAAAGTCCTTTCCATGGGGTGTAGCTCAGCTCGCTCAGTCTCTTATCAGTTCCTCCGGCGCTGGAAAGGGCCCAGGCCCAGGCCCCCGTGGGCCACAGCCGTGAGCTCCCGGGGTTTGTCTGGGTTCTCAGTCCAGAGCAGCTTTGAACAGATCCAAGGAAAAAGGCAAAAAACACTCTGGGGAACTCCTGTGCCTCAGCTAGCTAAAAACCAACTAAACTAAACTAAAAACTAACTAAAAAGGAAACTGAACTAAAGTGCCTAGAAGCAAAGGAGAGCTCTGTCCCACTGTCTGTCCCTGCTGCAGACAACACAGGCCAGGGAAGCGTGCGGGGCACTGAGTGCCATTTCTGCAAACAAACTGCAGCTTCTTCTTCCCCCCCTTGGCTCTCAGAGCCAGTCTTGAAGGTGCAGAACTTAATAGGCAGCAGAAACAGAACAGACACCTGGGGATCCAAGGATCACAAAGTCACCCCAGGCCAGAAGGAGGTTGGGAGAAGTGGGATCCACATTTGGAGCGGTGGGATGGGGATTGTGTGGGGCTGGCTGGCTGGGCTGTATTGGATAGGAAATCAAACTTTGAGAGTTCCTGATTTCTGTCCCATTCATTTTCAGTCAGGTGCAGCTCTGTTTGCAGAGTGTCGCTGTGGCGCTCGAGACGGACACACGACGCAGCGAGGTTGGCACGGCAAGAGCAATCTTTATTGTTCAGAAGCTGCTTTTCCATGGTTGACTGTGGGGGCTGGGGAACTGCCTGATTCAGAGATCCTGGCCCTCCCTTGGAGGCAAGATACTTTTTTCTAAGAGAGGGTAAAGTATCAGTCCCAGCAATCTTTGAGTTAGTTATGTTAAACTGTTACACTCCATTGCTGTTCTCCCCTGCCATCCCACCCCGATACCTGTATCCCAGTGTCATGGAGTTACTTTACCTTTAAGGAAAGTTGGAGTTGCTGGGGACTGTCTGGAGTCTTTTCTCCTGACCAATTATTGGTCATTGCTGTGAATTGACAGCAGATTTAGCCATTGAAAAGGGGGATCAACTTGTGAACCCTACCTTAAAGTGTAAAACCAGAGCTTTTTTGTGCTCTTTGTTTCCTGGCTGTGAAAGGTAACTGAGCTCCGGCCTCTCGCTCTCTGCCTGGCCATGCGGCCGGGCGGGGGCTGGGCTGGGCCTGCCGTATCTCCCGGCTGGGAGATGGGGCCTGCGGGGGCTTACCCCGGGCCAAGCCGGGCCAGGCCGGTTCCTGGCTCGGCTGCAGGTTTTGCCGTGATGGAATTTACCAGAAACTGCCGAGTGAAGAAGGAGAGGGGCTCTGGGCCTGCAGCAAGCAGAGACACCGACCACACTCTCTAGAGCAGCTGTGAAGAACTTTCCATCGCAGACAGCTCCAGCTCCTGTTCAGCAGAGATCACTGAAACATCTACAAAAGCTTGGGCAGGATTTTAACTCTTTCTTACCAAGATGACACTTGTGGATTAATCTTTTTATCCAGAGAGAGATAAGGAGAGTGATCAACATGAAAAGAGACTTTATAAACTACCAGTGACAAGAAAGAAAAGAAGCTTCAAGAAAGGTAGAGAATTAAGAAGATGCTTTAATTAAGCTGAAATATCTTTCTGTTAAAACTATGGGGATGGACAATGAAGTCCTGAAAAGAACTCCTTTAATTCATGACAGAGTATGGGGAGGAATAGAGTGTTCTAAGTAAAATTTGAGTAAAAAGTAGAGTGATTGTGGTATAGTGAAGTGCTAGAAACAGTAAAGCAAACATTTGAAGCCTTGGGAGGGCAATGAGAAAAACTGTTTTCTGGTGAAGCTCACAGAAAACAGATGAAGAAAACTTTTGCTTTTGAATAACTTATCCTTAAAAATGCTATCCCCAAACTCATGACCCATAACACATTTCAGAGTGATGTGGAATGGGAGGGGTGAGCTCTGATAACAGCAGCTCTGGGCAGCTGATATCAGGGAAACGGAAAACTATAACAAAAATAGTTTTCTTGTGAGAAACTCCATAAATTAACAGAAAGAAACTTCTGTTTCTCTACAGAGACTGGTGAAAAGACTGTAGAAAGAATTGGGACTGTTTAAACCATCAAAATTCTAAAGTTTTTGTCTCTGTTGTCAAGTGAACAAAAGAATGGTGGGCAGTAAGAAATGAAAAGGTTTTTCTGGAAGTTTATTCTGGTGTTCTTATTATTGTAGTTTGTCAATAAACTTTCTTTATTCCTTTTAAGTTTTATGCCTGATTTGCTCTTGTTTTAATCCATCTCTCACAGCAAGAAATAAGTAATTTTTTTTCCCCCTTTTGATAATTACTGGTTTAAACCCACGACACCCAGTTTCCCCCCAGCCCCTCTCCTCCCCTATAAATACCCCAGATTATCCCCTGTTCCACAGAGCTGCTGTCACTGGCTCCCTTGGCCCAGGGCCCGGCTGTAATAAAGGCCAGTTCTCTGCGGAACGCCACACAGCGCTCTGCTCTCTCCCTCCGTGTCGCCTGCACGCTGCCGCTGAGCTGAGCTGAGCTGAAATCACTCGCCGGGCAGAGGACGTGTCTGTGCCCCGGGCAGCCCAACCGCGGACCGCTTTTCCGGGAGTTGCGGCACCCCTGCCACCTCCACCGCCTCGGCAACCTATGAGAAAGCACAGCTGGGTTCTGCTCAGGGCATTTCAAACTACCTGGGGTGTTTGGGACTTGCCCTTGCAAAGGCAGCATCTCAGGAAAAGTCCAAGTTTCTCTTCATGGACTCCCAGGATGTCTTGCCTTGGAAGGGACCTTAAAGCTCCTCTTGTTCCAACTCTCAGCACACTCACGACACCTTCCCCTAGACCAGCTTGCTCCAAGCCCCATCCAACCTGGCCTTGAACCCATCAAGGGTCAGACAATCACAGCTTCTCTGCAACCTGGTCTATTCCTCCCACATCTAAAATCATACCAAACTTAGCAGCCTCAGACATCGTTTTCTATCAAATATCTCCATTTATCTAGGAAAGAAATATGGCAAAACTTGTTTGCATCTGACATTGCAAAATCAACATGACCTCTTCAGAAAGAACTGCTGCTCGCCCACTTTTCTTATTTTTCCCCATTTGGTGGAACATTGTCATTCTGTTGTTGTTTGGAGCAGTATTTTAATGTATCTGGCGGAGGCTGCTTCAAATAGTCCAGCGAGATACCAGGGTGTGAGGGGTGGAGAACTGAGCTCTTACACATCCAGTACTTCTCTTGTTGGAAGTCTTCAATCCCACCTCTCTGCTGGGATGAAATAGGTGCTACTCATCCAATTTCTAAAGTATCGTGCATCAAGCTGACACTATTTGAAGACTTCAAAATAGAAAAGCCACTTGAAACAAACCTCTGCTCCTTTCCATTTTCTCTTTTCCAGAGTTTAGGACAGAAGACAGAAGAGAAAGATTGTTTTGGCAACAATGTTTTCAGGACTCTAAAAAGAATATCAAAACCGCTCTGCCACACTCTCAGCTGCTGCAGCCCCAAAAAGCACTGGCTCTCTTTGCTCACAGACTCACAATTGTGGTGGCATTTCTACCATGCCACAGGACAGCGATTTTTTTCTTTTTCTCCTGGAAATACCTACAGCACTTCTGGCTAGCAAGGCAAACATGAGCCTCTTTTAGTGGCCCTTGAAACTGGACATGTGAAATGAGGTACACAAAGCCACAGGCCAGCTGAACCTGGGATCTCTGAATGGGTCTTCACATTCTTCCCGGGAAGATGAATGAGAATCACTATTTTGGCAGGGAAACTGCATCAGCTGGAAATTTGGTGTAGAAAATGTGCTTTCTGCTCCTCTCAGAGCCAAAACTCCTACCCATTTCTTGAAAGTCCTTCTTAGATAAGGACCATGTTCAACTGAGTGACAGTGAAGCCAAATGGCAATCCAGGAATCAAATGTCCTGTACACAATCTCCTCCATCCATGTGGAAGGTTACTCAGGGGCACACAGGAGGAAGGAAGAAACCCAAATGCATCATTGGACATAAAGTCAGATGTGTTGAGGGATGAAGAAATCTTGCAGAGCTATGGAAACCTGCCCTGAAAAGCCAGTTCAGGGAGAGCCTGAGCTGTTTTGTGCTTCTAGGCCTGAAGATGCTCAGGATCTTTCCCAGATGCTCAGCAGGCAGCAGGATTGTGCCTGAATCTGGCTCTGGAAATGCCAGTGCCTCAACTGAGAGCTGTGGCAATGATTTCCATTGCATGGAGAGGGGCCACAGTCCTGCAAGAGTCTTTCAGCAGAACAAACAGCAGCCTGGAGGGTGGGCAATGCTGCATCTGTACCACTGCATGCTCATCCTTCACCGTAATGCACAGCTGCCCCCAAAGCTGCCATGGATCACTTTTTAGATTTCTCCTGTTGGATATATTTTGGAGAAGTTGCTCTAGGTGGCTTTGGATGGTGATCCTGTAGGAAGCAGCCATTCGCCTGCTGTGATATCCTTACAACTAATCCTAACTTCTCATTGCCTTTGGTTTTATGTGGGATTTTTTATCTGTTTGTTTGATTGGTTGGTTTGGGGTTGTTTCTTTGTGTTTTTGTCTGTTTTGGTTTGAGTTTTTTCCTTTTTTATAAATGACTGGTGAAGTTGGCACAGGCCAACTCCAGAAGACGAAAACCAGGCTTGACTTTCCAGAAATTGCTTTTGGCTGGCTTTAGCTGCATTCCCCAGGATCAGGATCCCCAGTAGATATTTCCAGGTTTTGCTCTGCATCATCAGCTTGCCCTGACTTTGCTCAGTGTTTCACCAATGGAGAAGACAATGGATATTTTGCCAAACCTCCTTTCAAACAACAAAACTTGGGGCAGCACGACAGAAAAGAAGATAATAAAATATTCCAAAGTTAGAACAGAGCCAGAGTGCCACCATTTTCCCCTCCACTTTTATTGATGTTCTACATTTATGGGCAAAGCTTCCATCTCCAAAAGCTTCCATCTCTCACTTCCTGATGCTCTTTGCTACCCTTTAGCCTTGACCCCCACGGATCTGACTGCTGTCCATGTGGGGCTGGGGATGCTCAGCCTGGAAAGAGAAGGTGCTGGGGAGGCCTCCTTGCAGCTCTAGGAAAGATGGGCACAGAGAGGAGAAGCCTTTCAACTGCAGGAGTGAGATTGAAGTTGGATCTAATGAAGCTGCTCTTTTCCACTCAGGCTGCTGGGGCACTGGCCCAGGCTGTGCACACAGGCTGGGGATGCTCCATCCTTGGCAACATCCAAGGCCAGCTGGGAGCAGGGCTCTGAGCAACATATTCTGGGGGAAGATTGCTCAGCTTGGAACAAGATGGTCTTTAGGGTCCCTTCCAAGCCCAGCCACCCAGGGATTCCATCATTCTATGGTCTCCGTTGTCCTCTTCAGCCTGGGCCTGGGCTCCTGGCAGTGATGTCACAGTGCACGCTCCAGCTAGAACTTCCAGCATCCAGCAACGGCCACAACACAACCTGTGATTGGCTTGTTGTGTCAGCACGCTCTTCACCCTGCTCCACAGCTACCCCTGCCACTTTGCTTGTCACCTGCTCCCTGATACCCCCCTCAGTCCTGAAAGCTCCCCATTGCCTGGATTTTGCTGCCCATCCCTGCAGGATGTCTGCATTTGCTCCAAAGGAGGTATGGTACTATTCCATGGAGGTGGACACCCCGCAGCTGTCTGGGTGGGCTGGAGCTGTGTGGGACAGTGTAGGAAAGGGACCCCACTCTGAGATTTTGCTACCTCTGCAGGCTGTCATGGACAGAGAGGAGGAGATGGAGGTCGATCTACAGATTGACATAGAAGAGAAAATGGAAGTGGACGGAGAAGATACTGGAGATGAAGAGATGGATGTGGATATGGACGAGACAGAGGAAAAGATGGAGGTGGAAACGAAAGATGATAATGAAGAAATGGATGTAGATATAAAAGACGAGGAGGAGGACATGGTGTTGGGATGAAGACCGATGCCAGCAGCAGAACAGGCAGGTGCTCCCCACGGGCAGAGCGGGTCCCCTGCTGCCAGGCTGGGGCTGGGAAGGGCACTCCCTGCTCAAGGACACGCTAGCCCATGCACTGGATTCTGGTGGCCATCCCTGGCCTGGCCTGGCCTTGCTTTGGGCCACACAAGCCCTGTTCCAGTGCCTGGGCCACAGCCCCCAGCCCCAGCCAGGCTCACTTCTGGCAGCAGAGTCCCCCTGTGCCAGTGTCCCAGCCCGGGAGCACATGGAACACCCCTCCATGCCTGACTGCACTGACCGTGCCACTTGTTTTTCTTCCAGGACTGAGGGACATGCCGAACAGAGATGCCACCCATCTGTATATACGTTTTGGAGTTGTTGTGTTCAGGATAGATGTTTTAGGGTTTGTTTAAGAGTTTTGTAAATACGTTTCATATACTTTTGTTAGATAAGTTCTTAGGTTAATAGGCTCTATAGTTTGTTGTTGTTGTTGTAGTTACCAATATTCTTACAATGTAAATATGTTGTGTAGTTCATTCTTGTTCCTTTTCTTCTACAAATAAACATTCTTTGTTTTTCACACCCCAGTTCTCTTTGCATTTGCTTCGGGCACATTTGCAAAGTTGTGCTTTCCACTCACTCCAGGTTCCCAGGGCTGGATGTCCCGGAGGGAGCTGGCACAGCCACCCCAGCAGTGGCTCCTGTGCACAGGGGGTCCCACTGACAGAGCTCACCCTCTCCTTGCAGTTTCTCTGGACACACTTGGGAGCTGGAGGGGCAAATCCCAGTGGGCCCTGTCCCATGGCATCCCACATGGGAGCAGGGCTCAGCCTCATCCATGGCTCTTCCCTGGCTAGCCCCAGGGCTAAGGAGGCTGCACTGGGCTGCGGGCAGCCTGCTTCCTGGACACCCTGAGGGGCTGGAGCCAACCTGGAGGGAGCCTCAGCACAGGGGCCTCTGGCCTACATGTACCAACATTTCCTTTGGAAACCCCCTCTGTCACCACACTCTGCTACAAGCACAACATCAATTGTTCCTCCTACTTCAAGGGGAGACCTTAATTGGCACAAATTTGTCCCTTGGACTTTCTAGCACAGCAAATGTCAGCGCTTGCAATCCCTCTTCTGCACTCCCTGCTCAGGCACCAAAACACTGGAACCTGCCAGAACATCTTGAATTAGCACCAACCTGCAGAGAGCTACAGGGGGAGAACCTACCCCCAACCACACAGGGACATTGATGGGCTGGGGCAGAGCTGAAACGAAAGTATTTTAATGCCAAGAGACAGGATGTTTTATTGCTGAATTCATTCTCCCACAACAAGAATGAAAGCTTTCAGTCTCCTCACCTGCCACACATGTCTATTGCCAAGGTTTGCTTCTGGGTTACCACTGATTTTTATTCATCTCCTCACAACTCTGATGCTCTTCCTGCCTAAGGTGCAGAGATGATATTTCAAAGCCAGATGAGCTCAGCACAGCTTGTGCAACACGCAGGATTTCCAGACCCAGAGATTCAGGCCATGCAAACTGATACTTTTTTGTCTCTGTGCAATGATCACTGTAAGATTGTTGGTGATGAACCACACACTTCTCAGAGCTGTCCCTTCTATCCAGCTCTCCCCAGTCACTTCACACAGTTCACTCCAAGCAGGTTCTGATCGAGTTCAGTAGCACATGGGATTTCATCCTGGCTTTTCTTCATTTTCTCCTGAGCTGCCTCCAGACACAGTGTGTGGGCACTGCAGCAGCATTAACGGGGCACCTCCCTGACACTGAGATTCATGTCACAACTTTTCATCAAAAGCAACAAAGAAATGATTCCCACTGGGTCCCACACGGCTCCCTGGCAACTTTGTGCTGCTGCAGCTCCAGCACCAGGCCTGGTGCACAGGAATTTCAGGAGGAGACACACCAAAGGAATCAACCATTCTCAGAGTAGAAACATCTGTTTGCATGGCCCAAATCCCCACAACACTGCAGACTCTGGTGACCCACACTCTGCATTTGCACTTCAGCCTCTGTGCCTCACTTTTCCTCTCACTAAAGTCCCCCCCAGTTTCCCTCATGCTCAGATTCCCAAGAGAATTCAAAGCAGCATTAGGAGCAGGGATAGGTGATGGGAGCTGACCCAAGGCTCGACCAAATTTCTCAGGCCTGACAAATCTAGCCAAGGACAGAGGAAAAAGCTGCATGAAAGAGGTGTGAAATGAAAGCAGGAATCAAATTTACGTAGAATGAGAGAAGCTGAAGAGCTTTTCAGTGTTTGCAACAAGATTAGAAGCTCCAGGCACAGGAGGGATGCGACATTTCCCCCACTCTGACAACTCTGTGATGCAAATTGCAGCTCAAATCCTTCTCCCCAACTCTGGGACTTGTTCAGCCCCCAACATGGTGCTGAATTTTTCAAGCAAAGTGGAAGCTGGTCAGAGAAGTGGCTTGCAAAGCAAAATCACAGCGGACAGCTTGGAAGCAGCAGCCAGAGCAAAGAGAGGCAGAGCCTGGCCCTGGGGTGCAGCACAGCCACACAACACATGCCTGAAACTCTAAGACATGAAAGAATTTGCCACGGGAGACACAGAAGGTACTTGATGGAATCCTGCCTCCTTCACGATGCATCAGCATGCAGGAGAGCACTAGGATGAAGATGACAGCACCTTCTGCTGCTGCTTCCATCTCCCGAGTCAAATCTCCCCAAAATCTCTCACTATTGGCCATTCCCAAAACCTCAGATTCCCTCAGTCCTTGCAGGATTTCAGTGCTGAGGAGCATGGAGGGAGATAAAGGCACTTGCAGAGACCAGAGATGCATTTTCTGCCTGAGGTGCATTCCACTGCCCAGCTTAGTTCCTCTAAAACCATTCCAATCAGCCCCTTGGACAGCACCAAGCCAGCAGCAGAACATCAGCGCCTGAAAATGCTTGGAAATGCCATTCTTTGAGATTTCTCTCCAGCTCTCCCATTTCATGGTGCCATTGCAGGGCTTTATCCCATCACTCAGCACTTGCAGCAAGTCTTGGCAACCAGCTTCAAACGGATTTGTAGTGCTGAGCAAATACGAGGCAATTTGACTTTGTCTCCAGTGAATGAAATTTCACCTCAATCAGATGAACTCTGTGTTCTGTCATTGGCCAGGCACTAACTACTGCCAGCTCCCCCTAGGCCTGGATGTCAAACTGCCTTCATATTGGAAAGTTAAATTTAGTTGGTTTTATGAACAAGATTATTCTGTCTCCAAATCATTTGGAGCCATAGAATTGCATTTCCAAGGACTAAACTCAGAGCAGCCACAAAGAGCACAAGAGGCAGGAAAAGAAAGAAAAATAGAGATTTCTAAGGAGATGGAAATTGAATGCTGAGTTTTTCCCATTCCAGGAAGTTCCAGCAATTATCACCTGCCACCTCCTTGCCTTCACTTGTGTGGCCACCACTGAATACACTCCCAGAGAAGAAAATGTTGGTCCTACTGAAAACTGGGGCTAGAAGTAGAAAAAGGCTCAGAGATCTGACTTCAAAGACAACATCATGAAAAGAGCTGCCTTATAATAGCAAGATATGATGGGCAGCAGGAATGGCTGAAGCCAGCAGAGAGAAGTCCATGAACTATTGGTGCTACAAAGATTTCTGACAAAACCCCCAAGAAGCCAAAAACAGCGTTTGGTCTGGCCCAGCTGATAGGAGCCCTGTGCATTTAATTCAGTCCTTAGCAGCACATGGAGATTGGCTTTAAGCTCCTTTGGTTGACTACTACTTTATGTTATGTTATGTGATGTTATGTTATGTTATGTTATGTTATGTTATGTTATGTTATGTTATGTTATGTTGTGTTGTGTTATTTTATTTTATTTCATTTCATTTCATTTCATTTCATTTCATTTCATTTCATTTCATTTCATTTTATATAATTTTATATAATTTTATTTTATTTTTTCCACCCAGAAAATGTAATTTCTTCTCCTCTTTGGGAAGAAATTACTGCTTTGAATGGTTCAAAGCAGAGTTTCTTCCTACACCCACTTGTAATCAGTCACCAAGAGAAAAATTTTCTCAAAAGATCTCTTAAAAATTTTGGCAGTACTTTCAACATAAACAACATGGTGATTTTGCTCCAAATGAGAAGGGAATTGAATTTGGCTCCCTCAGCTTAAAAAGAAGTCTTTCTTCCCAGCTCTTCACCAAGAGGAACAAAACACTTGGTTGCAGCAAATGAAAGTGAGGAAGAAGTTTCTTTCCCCCTGAGCTGCACAACAGGAGACAATCTTGTTGCCAAGAGGTGACAAAACCCTGTTGCTATATTTTATATATTTGTAAAGCCTGTATGCACAAACCAGCCTTTGAAATAAGTCGTAATATTAAGGGCTAAAGTCCTTGAAACCTTCATGCAGAAGAGAGAGTAAAGCAAAACAATATCCCTGTGTGTAAGAGGAAAAATGTAAACTGTGTGTGTTAGCCAATAGTAGCTTGTTCTGCCTGCAGACCCTGTAGAACCCTATAAAAGTGTGCTAAAGATAGAAATAAACTGGCATTCACAATTACTTCTGTGAAGACTGGTGAACAGCTCGGGGGTCTTTCAATATTTGGCGCTCCAACCAGAGACATCCCTGCGGGCAGAAGGACTCTGGAGTCATCGGAGTGGATCTGGGCGCTACGTCGTGGGCTCGGATCGGCACCAGATAGGCAGCCTGAGCGCGGTGAGACGCGGAGCGGTTAGACGTGGAAGTAGGGCTGCTGGGGGGGGGCCCAGGTAGGCAAGAGCGTGATAGAAGGCTCGCAACCTTCCCCCTTGTGGGTTGCCGTCAGCATGGAGACAGAGTTTGCGGCGGCGAAAAAACTGCTTCTTAGCATCCTCGTTAAACGAGGCGAAGCAGCCCAGGAAAAGGACCTGGATATGCTCATTATATGGGCTAATTGTCATGGGCATTTGCAGTGCTCACTGCTTCTTGCGGTGCAAGAACGGACTGATACATCGGCTCTGATATGGGAAACGGCAATTATGGAAAAGAGCAAGGACACTGTGTTTCTCGGTCGAACTTTGCAAATTGTAATTAATATGCTGAGGCTGTGAGCTCCGTAATTCTACCTGCGTCACAGCGGCAGATGCCTTTACCTCCCACTGCTGGGCAAGCTCTCCTATCTATGCTGTTCATGGGGAGAGGGAGGGAGAGTTAGGGAGAAGAAAATAATGAGAAAAAAAGTTCCACAGCGAACGCTGAAACAACGAACAGAATCTGGATGTGATACATCCAGAACTATTTGCTTCATTTTTGGAGTCACTTTTAGCACTATAACCTTATTTAAGTTCCATCTTTACCACCCTGGAAGAAAAGAAGCCAAATTTAAATTGGTTTCCACCCGAACCAGAGGGACATGAGGGAGCGAGGTGGGCGCAGAGAACAAAGGCACCCTGGGGGTAGAAGCAGCGCAAGAAAAGTTCCAAGGCCACTCTGAACAATTACAGAAACAACTGAGCAGAAACAGGTGGCTCAGACAGCTTCAAAGAGAGACAAACTAGTCAAAAAATCTCAAACTAAATGGTATCTAGTTCAAAATTCATCCTTGTAATTAGAAGCTGATAAACTGCAATGATCGCCGTTGTTAGCACCTGGCCATGAGAGACTTTTCATGTAAAATCGCCTGCTTTTGCAAAATCATGCCCTTTTTTCCTCTATCAGCAAACAACAAGAGAGATTGAGAGAAAAAACTGCATTTGTTAAAGTTAACTTTGTGAGGCTTTTTTTTTCTTTCTCTCCGTTTTTCCTCGCTGCAAGAGTATGTGGAGAATGTGAAGAAAGATAAGAGCAGAGCTGCAGCAGCAGCAGAGTGGGCAGTCCACCCCCCCGCTCCCTCTCTCGGGGGGGGCACTGGGACGGTGCCTGGTTTGTTGCAGGGTCGTGATTTATTGGGTTTTCGGAGTGTTTTTGTATAGCCTTTTGGAGTTAATTTTGTGTTTTAAGTAATTATGAGTTTATGCAATTGCAGTTTTTAGGATTTTACTACAGAAATTATTGTGGTTCTTTAAAAGTTAAGGAAAAAAAAAAAAAAGTGTTTAAGGTGAATATTAACAGAAGTTGCCTTGCAATAATTGGTTTTAGAACCCAAGGTTAAAATATGGTGTGATTTACAACTTCTAAGAAAACCTTCTTCCAATTAATGTTATCTACAGAAGAGATTTGTGGTTTAAAACAAAAAAAAAAAATTAGTCAAGAAGACAAAGTTAAGTTAAAGTATATATTATCTATTTGCTTGTTTTTTCCACAATTTTAATAAGGGAATTTTAATGTGAGTCCTTTTGTTATATAAAACACATATAACTGCATATATACCAATTTGGATTTTGGGTTTTAGTTTAAAAATTGGACTTCATGTTTTTGAAAAGTGCTACAAAAGCTGGATGGCAACTTGCCAAATCCCATGTTGTTGTGGTGGTTTTTCTCTAGAAAAACTGCACTTTAACATCCTAACCAATTTAAGCATATACTAGGCAAATTTCTATTATGAATAAGTATTTTTAGTAACATTTGCAGTTATTGTGGGTTATTTTCAAAGCTAGATGACATAGAATTGCGATGTGTTTGCTACATTTTTATAATCTTTATAGTGAATTTATGTTATTGTTATATTGTGTTTAAAAGGTATATATTAAACTTTTAGTTGCTTTTTTGTAGTAACAGAATAAGATTAAGTTATGTTTTCATTTAATATAGATTAAGTGTTAATAGAATTAAGGATAGTCAAGTTTTATAATGTTTAGGCTTGAATGCTTTTAAGTTGAGTTTTCTAACTTAGATATTCTTTTAAGGTTAAGTTTATTATTTCCTTTTGTCATATGTAATTATTGTTAGGTTTAGATATTGTTTAATTTAAATTGTTTTATGTTTTCTTGGAGACACTTGTTTAAACTGCAAAGTATAGTTGTTTTCCTAGAGAGAGGAGGACGGCCACAGCTGAGACAGCTGTGATGAAACACTGGTGAACACCTGCTTGTGGATAGAAGTGAATGCAGTCTGTGACACCCTTGACTTCATTGGGAGCTCTATTGTTTGTTGCAATCTCTGCAGTTTTTGTTTGTTATAGTTTTCTTATTTTTCAGTGTTTCCAGAATTTTGAGAAGATGTGCCATTGCTGAGGATCAGCTGCCATTGGAGAGGCTTCAGATTAAACCAACTGCTGCATGGTTTAATTGGTCTGGTACCTAAGGCTCCTGATCATTTGCTTTGTACAAATGCATTTTAACAGTTTGCTATGCTGTAAGCATCTCATAGCTGCTACTATTGAGAACCTTGTTTTAGAAATGAGTTAAGAGGCATCTTTCCAGTTTAAAGCCAGGCCCTGGCCAAGCCTTGACTTTACCTGGACAGAATGTTTGCCAGCAGATCCAAATGTTTTCTGTACCAAAACTGTATTTGAGTCACTTTTTGACTCAGCAATTTGACCCTATTAATATGACAGCTGGATCAATTTTGAAGTGGGCTTGGAGAATCATTTCCGGAGGTGATGATCCAATCCTTCACTGATTTTTTTTGTTTCTGTTTGTTTGCTAATTATGGGATGCTGGTGCAGTGTTTTAGTAATTAATAGTAGTTTTATATTATATATGTTATTAATAATGTTTAAGATTTAATTGATTTTTAACTAGTATAAGTTCTTATTAATTGTGTATATGGTTTTGTGTTGTTGTTGATGTTTATAACAGAAGTACATCTCTTTTTTTTTTTTTTTAAGAAAAACGGGGGAAATGGATGCCCCACAAGCATTTGATTAGTGTAATTCATTAACTTCAAGGAGAGAAGTGCCTGTGTTTTGTTGGCAGGTTCAGAAAGGTCACCTGTCCATCTGACCAGACTGTGTGCCTCTGAACACATGAGATCCAGTGAACAGAGATGTCATCACACAGCCTTGGTACTCCAGACATGGATCAGAAGTGGACCTGTCAGGACACAGTTGTGTCTGAACACTATATAGACAGTTGCCAACAGAAATTCTATGTTGTTATTATGATGTTGTGTCTCTACCAATTTTTCAGGTATCCTTTGTTTTAAGATTTAGAAGGATCTGAAGAACAACTTGAACATCAAAGCCCTCAGTCACCGATCATCTGCCAGCTGACATCACAGAAGCAGTGAATGTTCCAGGACTGAATCGTGCTGGAGAAATTCTGTAGAAGACCTAAGAAAAGTGTAGAGACTCCATCTAATTGTATATAAAGCAAACTGCAGTTGTGTGTTTACCCTTTCAGCAAATTGCTTTCACGCTTAGACTACATATATACCAGAGCACCTGTGTTAAAAGTAGTTAGATAATAGTTTAAGTGTTTAGCTTGTGTAGTAATTGTTACGTTAGTATAAAGTATAAGCATTCCCTCTTCAAGAGGTAGTGTAAGCATCTTTGAAAGTTCATTTAACAATTGAAGTTCTAGCTGTGAGTTTGCAAATATGGTGTCATTTACATGGTAAAATGCTTATGGTAATTGTGTTGTGTATAGTCATGACCAACTGTCTGCTAACTAACATCCAAAAGTGACAGAATATATGGGTCACTCTGGCACATTGAACTGGCCAAAGGTCAATGTGTCTGAGCCTAGCCACCCCTGGAGATCCTTTCGCACCTGTCTCGTAGGAGTCCCTGAATGGGATCCTCCAGCATTTAAAGCTTTAATTAGTAACGAGACTCAACTGAATCGATTGGCAATGTTGCAAGAGTGCAGTAGCACTGTTGGCTTCACATTAAGACAACTTGAAGCCTGTTAGTAAGCAAAAATTACCAAAGTTCTTAATGTTACAACCCTCAGAAGAATTAGATTTGTTAAGTTCCACCAATACCTCAGGTGGATAGATAATGTTTGAACCCCCGACAAAAAGTGTCGTGGTTTTGAACCAGTAATTAACAAAAAGGGGAAAAAAGAATTATTTATCTCTTGCTGTGAGATATGGATTAAAATGAGAGCAAATCAGGCATAAAACTTAAAAGGAGTAAAGAAAGTTTATTGAAAAACTATAAGAACACCAGAATAAACTTTTAGAAAAAACTTTTTCATTTCTCACTGCTTACCATTCTTTTGTTCACATGACAACAGAGACAAAAACTTTATAATTTTGATGGTTTAAATAATCTCAATTTTCTTTACAGTCTTTTCATCAGTTTCTGTAAAGAAACAGAAGTTTCTTTCTGTTAATTTATGGAGTTTGTCACAAGAAAACTATTTTTGTTATAGTTTCTCGTTTTTCTGATATCAGCTGCTCAGAGCTACTGTTATCAAAGCTTACCCCTCCTATTCTACATCACTCTGAAATGTGTTATGGGCCATGAGTTTGGGGATAGCATTTTTAAGGATAAGTTAGTCAAAGGCAAAAAAGTATTCTTCATCTGCTCCTGTGAGCTTCACTAGAAAACAGTTTTCTCATTGCCTCTCAAGGCTTCAAATCTCCCAGCACTTCACTATACCACAATTACTTCACTTTTTACTCAAATTTACACTTTGAACACCTTATTCTTCTCCATACTCTATTACGAATTAAAGGAGTTTTTTTCAGGACTTCATTGTCTATCTCTATAGTTTTAACAGAAAGATATTTCAGCTTAATTAAAGCATCTTCTTAATTCTCTACCTTTCTTGAAGTTTTTTTTCTTTCTTGCCACTAGTAGTTTATAAAGTCTCTTTTCATGTTGATCACTCTCCTTTTCTCTCTCTGGATGAAAAGATTAATCCGCAAGTTTCATCTGGATAAGAAAGAGTTAAAATTTTGCCCAAGCTTTTGTAGATGGTTCGGTGATCTCTGCTGAACAGGAGCTGGAGCCGTTTGCGATGAAAAGTTTTTTATAGCTGCTTTAGAGCGTGGTCTCCGTCTCTGCTTGCAGCAGGCTTAGAGCTCTTTTCCTTCTTCACTCGGCAGTTTTCTAGTGAATGTAGTTACAGCAAACCCTCTAGCTGAACCAGAGATCGGGCCGGGCCCGGCCCAGCCTGACCTAGCCTAGGGCAAGCCTCATCTCCCGCCCGGGAGACGAGAGACGCGGCGGGCCCGGCCCGGCCCCCGCCCAGCCGCATGGCCTGGGCAGAGAACCGGAGGCCAGCCGGAGCTCCGCCACCCTTCACAGTCAAGAAACAAAGAAAGAACTACAGACTTCTGGTTGGACACTTTAAGGTGGGGTTCACAAGTTGATTCTACTTTTCAATGGCTAAAACTGCTGTCAATTCTCAGCAATGACCGATAATTGGTCAAGAGAAAAGACTCTCAAGAGCCCCCAGCAACTTTAACTTCTTTAAAGGTAAACTAACCCCATGACAAAAAGTCATTCTAACAAAGTAATACAGCACTGGGTTGCAGTCAACCCTATAGCTGATCTCGTTACTACCACTGTAAGTAAAGCCTTTATTCGTGGTGCAATCTCACAGGACAATTACCAAAGCGATTACCTAGTTCCATCTTCCTAATCTGTGGAGATAGAGCATGGAATTAGATTCCTGCTAATCCACATAGAATTATTCCCTGTTATCTTGGGAAACTCACTTTGTTCCACCCAAGCTTACATCAATTCTTGAATATAGCTAGCAAAATGAAGAACATCAAACAGTCAAAGTGAAGCCTGAATGAATTAAGGCCTAGCAACTCTAAAAAGGCTCGCTTGTTAGACTAAGGAAGAATTGAACTTAACATCCACAATGTTAAGTGAGCTTTCAGCCAATGTGAGTAGTGTATATCATGCAGTACTATGAAATCAAGTTGCAATTGACCTTTTGCTCTTAGCACAAGGACATGGTTGTGGAGAGTTTGAAGGCATGTGCTGCTTGGATCTTACTGATCATTCAGCTTCCATCCATGAGCAACTACAACAGCTACAGGATGGGTTGCATGCCCTAAAGGAAGATAGTGACCTCACTGGAAGTTGGTTCGCCAGCTGGGGCATCACTAGATGGTTGAAATGTCTTGTGCTAGAAGGGGGACGGACTTTACTTATAATGTTAATTGAGACGACAGTCTAAGTTGTATGTTATCTTATCCAAAGCCTGGTTTGTGCAAAAAGAGAAAGGGGGATTTGTTGCTATATTTTAAAGGCCTGTATGCACAAACCAGCCTTTGAAATAAGTCGTAATATTAAGGGCTAAAGTCCTTGAAACCTTCATGCAGAAGAGAGAGTAAAGAAAAACAATATCCCTGTGTGTAAGAGAAAAAATGTAAACTATGTGTGTTAGCCAATAGTAGCTTGTTCTGCCTGCAGACCCTGTAGAACCCTATAAAAGTGTGCTAAAGATAGAAATAAATCGGCATTCACAATTACTTCTGTGAAGACTGGTGAACAGCATGGGGGTCTTTCAATAAAACCCAGCCAATTTCCAGTTCTTTCAGTTGAAGGGAAAAGCTCCAAGGGTCATAGCTGGGGCAGACACAGAGTGGGAGGAGCAGGGGATCTGCTGGGGGGTTTTGGCCTGGGGCATAGATTAAAGAAATGTTCAAATGAAACCCGTCAGAGCTCAAGACTTCATCCCGCAGAGGAGAAATTGGATTTGACCCAAATGCCATTCAAATCCAAAAAACATTGAGGCATCTCCCCAAGCTCTGCTGAGCCATCAGGTACAACCCAAAGCACCCTGTGCGACCAGAGCAGCAGCTCCCTGGCATGGGGACAGGGATGCTCCCTTGGCAAGCCGCCTGCATCACCCATGGGATTCGCAAGATCTGGTTCTAAAGACCCCACCATCCAAAAAACTCCACATTCAAAGCTTTTCCTTTGGGCTTTCACTTCTCCATCTGTCTCTTGTCACTAGACAGCTGCTTCACTTCAACACCCTTCTGGATGGGGCCAAATTTTCTCTGAATTTCCAGCCTAAACAGGAAGTTACTTCCATTCATCCTTCTGCAAGTACTGGCAGCTTGTAGCTGCTCTGCTCTTCCTCTCCTGCTGTGCATTTCTGCACATCAAGTGCCAAGAGCATTTCCTTGTTTCAATGATGTCATTTTGCCTTATTATTTCCTTCCCATAGAGTTGCACAGATTTGGTGCTGGCTCAACACTCAGAACATTGACAGCACAAAGTCGAGTTTTCGCACCAACTTCTCCAACCTTGGCACCTGTTGCAGTCCGCAACCTCAAAATCTCAGCCAGGGAAACCACAGGGTTCTGGGGACCAGCATGGAACACCAGCGAGATGAGCCTTTGTTCATGAAACCATTTCTTCAGCATGGGAACAACTCAGATCCAGAACAGAGAGCCCCAACAAAGGCAGGGCAGGGGTTTTTGAGGGACAGAACTCTTGAGGGTCTCCACCCTTGAGGCTGGAGTTCAGGGTCAGGGACCACTAGAAACACAACAAGGGAGAACCCCTCCAGGGATTCAAACCCAATCAGAACCCCTGGGCCGTCCGTCACAAGGGGTTTGGAGTGGGACAATGGAATTCGTTGCCTCCCCTGAGGCACATCACAACATCTGCTCCTTTTTTTTTTTCCCCCCTTCAAAGTATAATCTGGATCTTAAAAATGTTTCCAAAACTTACAGCATAAAATCTTACCTCCTCCACAGAGCACCACTTTGCTCTGTGGGACACTAAAAACTCAATAACAAAACACGTTAAGCAAACAAACAAACAGAAAGAAACAAAATTAAAAACAAACACTTAAATTAAACAGTGATGGTACTTAATACAAACGTAACGGTTTTTTAGTTCAGTCTCTTCCAGTTCTGGAGTTTCTTTCAGGAAGGGCGCAGCTCTTTGATCTCCTCTCACGAGGGGCAGAGTTCTTAGATCTCCAGCTTCGGCTCTGGTCTCGTAGGTGTGGGCGTTGCCACTTGAGATGTTCTTGGTGAAACGCTGGCTTTCAGAGCTCGGTTCCAGTTTTGATTTCCCAGAGGGGGTGTTGCCCACCATGGAAAAGGCACAGCCCCCAGGGGTGGAGCAGCTGAAGAAAGGGCTGGGAGCGAAGCAGGAGTTACTGGGGGAAGGGAAGGTTGAGGGCCAGAAAAGAAGGAGCAAGGCGGGAAAAAAGGAATCCCAGACCGCGTGGGCAGTGCCATCTTGGGAAGAGGGCAGGGTCCGGGATGGACTTTCCCGGCCAGGGAACGGGAATATGGAAAGACAGGGGGTGAAGGAGGACACGGAACGGCGGGCAGACGGCAGCAGACCCGCAGCACTCTGGATGTTCCCCGTCCCTTGCCTGCCTTCAGGAAAACAGGGGATGGGATGGCAGAGAGACACCGGGGTGACGGGGAGTCGGCAGCAACCCCGAGCCATCTTGGCATTTTTCACCCTTTGTCCTGCCCTTAGGAACAGAGGAGAGGGGAAGATACAGGGACTTATACACCACAAAAAAATGAGGGACTTCACAGAAGCCAAAAAACAGTCCACAGGAAGGGCCATACCGTCCATAATCGTCCATAATCGTCCATAATGTTAATCTCGTCCATAAAGGTCCTTCCCATCTATATAAAAAAAACCAAAACCCTCCATAATACGTTTCGTTGGGTGATGTTAGATGTTTGTCCCAGTGTCTGGTCTCTCGGCTCCCCCACCTCCATAAGCCCTTTTCCCCCATGGCCCTGAGGCACTCCCAGCTTGGCCCTCCTGCCAGGTATTCTCGACTCCTCCTTTCTAAGGCGGGAGTCTCTCCGGCTCTCGAGCCATCAGCCGGGGATTTACGGAGTGTCCATGGAGCCGCTCCTGCTGTTCTCCTGGTGCCTCGCTGGATGCCGTGCATTCTCCACCATTTGTTGTAGTCCGCAACTGCAAGACCAGGTCCAGGGATGATATTTTCTGGAAACCGGCATGTACTACAACGAGAAGCGCCTCTGTTCATGAAACCATTTCTTCAGCACGGGAACAACTCAGATCCAGAACAGAGAGCCCCAACAAAGGCAGGGCAGGGGTTTTTGAGGGACAGAACTCTTGAGGGTCTCCACCCTTGAGGCTGGAGTTCAGGGTCAGGGACCACTAGAAACACAACAAGGGAGAAACCCCCAGGGACTGAAACCCAATCAGAACCCCTGGGCCACCCTTCACAAGGGGTTTGGGGTGGGACAACTTCATCCAGGGCTCCCACGCCCATCTCCCAAAGCAGGAGGTCAAAATTCACTAGCTTGGCTTACAGCCATGCCTCTCCTGTAACAATGCTTATCTGAAACTAACTCTTTGCCTCCCTGAAGCACCTCACAACAGTTTATGCTGTCTCTTTCCATGTTGATCACTCTCTCTCTCTTCCCCTATCTCTGGAAAAAAGGATGAATTTGCAAGACTCACCTGAGTAGTGAGCAGGTTCAAGTCTTGCCCAGGCCTTGTGGATGGTCCCGGGATCTCTGCCGGAGCAGCGGCTGGAGCTGTCTGCGCTAGAAGATTTTTTCCCATGGCTGCTGTGGGGAGTGTGGCCATTATCTGAGCACGCTGCAAGCTCCTATCTTTCCCTGCATATCTTTAGTGGGCAGTGTGTGGTGAAACTGAGCAGCGGCAGCAAGTGCAGGCCAGGCAGGAGCGGCCTGGCCCGGCAGCCCCGCTGTGCAAGGCCCAGCCAAGCCTCTGAGAAGGGGCTCCTGTCACTTGCCAGTCTCCATCCTCCCCGGGAAGCGCAGAGCTGCGGCCAGCCCCGCTCCCCTCCCGTGGCCTTGGCTGGCCTGGGGGAAAGGAGGCTGAAGGAGAGCCCTGGTACCTCTTGAAAAGGCGGAAAGCAAAGAGAGCAAGGAATTGCCGGCCTTAGGTCTTCAAGTGCTGTTCCCAGGTTGATGTCACTTTTCAATGGTCCCAACTGCTGTCAGTGCTCACCATCGGCCATTTGTTGGCCAGGAGAAAAACTTTGTGGCATTTTGAAGAGATGTGGGGAATTTTGAGGGATTTTTGTAGAAGTTTATAGGATCTTGAGCAGATTGAAATAATTTTGTGGGATTTTTGTGGATTTTTGTGAGATTTTTGTGGAGTCTGTAAAATATTTCTGGAATTTTGTGTGATATTGAGAAGATTTAAATATTTTTGGGGAATTTTTGTAGAATTTGTGGGATTTTTCTGGAATTTTGAGGGATTTTTCTTTAATTTTTGGAAATTTGTGGAGATTCTGTGGGATGTTTCTGGAATTTGGTAAGGTTTTGAGATTATTTATCGAATTTGGTGGTATTTTTCTCGAATTTTGAGTATTTTTCTGGTATTCTGTGGTATTTTGAGGAGACTTGAAGTATTTTGAAGGATTTTTCTTAGATTTTGAGATTTGTGGAGATTTTGTGGGATGTTTCTTAAATTTGATGGGGTTTTGAAAAAATTTAGGGAAGTCTGTGGGATTTCTCTGAAATTTTTGGGCGTTTTTCAAGAATTCTGAGGGTTTCACATGAGACTAGAAAATTTTGAGGACTTTTTCTTAGATTTTGTGGAAACTTGTGGAGATTTCTGGGATTTTTGTGGAATTTTGTGGGATATTGAGGAGATTTAGGAGTTTTGAGGGATTTTTCACGTATTTTGTGGGAATATGTGGAGATTTTGTGGGAAGTTTCTGGAATTCCCTAGAGTTTTCTGAAGATTTGGGGAAATTTGTGGGATTTTTCCAATATTATGTGTGCCTTTTGAACAATTTTGTGGGAGTTTTGATGAATTTTGTGGGGCTTTACTGCAATTTCGTGGTATCCTGAGATATTTTCAATAATTTTGTGGGACTTTTAGGGAATTTTGTGGAATTTGTGGAGATTCTGTGAGATATTTCTGAAATATGGTAGGGTTTTGAAAAGATTTTTTGGGAATTTTGTGGGATGTTTCTGGAACTTTGAGGGACTTTTCTAGAATTTTGTGGGATTCTGCAGAGAATTGAAAAATTATCAGGAATTTTTCTTAGATTTTGTGGACATTTGTGGAGATTTTGTGGGATGTTTGGTAGATTTTTCAGAAGATGTAGGGAATTTTGAGGGAATTTTGAGGGATTTTTGTGGGATTTTGTGGGAATCGGTGGAGATTTTATGGGACATTCCTTTGAATGGGTATGGTTTTGAAATTATTTAGGGAATTTTGTGGGACTTCTCTGGAATTTTATGGGGTTTTTTAAGAATTCTGTGGGATTCTGAGGAGACCTCAAGAATTTTGAGGAATTTTTCTAAGATTTTGTGAACATTTGTGGAGATTTTGTGGGATTTTTCTGGAATTTTGTTGGATATTGAGGAGATTTTGTGGGACGTTTCTGGAATTTTGTGGGATTCTGCAGACAACTGACAAATTATCAGAAATTTTTCAGGAATTTTGTGGGAATTTGTGGAGATTTTGTGGGATGTTTCTGGAATTCAGTTGGGTTTTGAGGAGATTTTGGGAATTTTGTGGCATGTTCCTGGAATTTGGTATGGTTTTAAGATTATTTAGGGAATTTTGAGGGATTTTCCTTGAATTTTATGGAAATTAGTGGGGATTTTGTGGGATATTCCTGGAATTTGTTAGGGTATTGAGGAGATTTAGGGAATTTTGAGGGATTTTTCTTGGATTTTGTGGAATTTTGTGTAGGTTTTGTGGGATGTTTCTGGAATTTGGTAGGGTTTTGAGAAGATTTTGTGAATTTTGTGGGAATATTGAGGAATTTTTGGTGCCGAAGCCCGGGAGGAAGAAAAGTGGGACAGGAAGAAAGCCAGGATACCCTGAGTCAAGGAGCAGCGGTCAAGATAGTGAGTCTATTCTTGTCAGGAAAAGCCTGGGCCCAGAAGAATGATGGAATCATCGAAAAAGGTTAAATTGCAATTCAGTTGTAAACCTAATTTGCTTGCTATTGCAAGACTTTGGGTTGTTGAAGTCGTAAATGAGTTTGTAAGGTTTATCCACCCTAAGGTGTGGGACAGATGTGCTAAAACGCTTGCCAAAGAGATTTGGGGAACGACAAGGAACTGTTTGCTGGCTACCCTGAAATTTAGGGTCAGAGCTTTACAGCTTTCAGACGACAGCAGCTCAGCAGAGCTGAAGGTGGGTCGGGAGTCCCCTCAGTCCCAAAATTCTTGTGTGCTCTGGGAGAAACAACAGAAAGCAAGAGACTTTTGGAAAAAGTTAACAAAAAAAGCCAGGAGTGCCGTGGGAAAAGCCCAGAGAGAAACATCTTCCCTGGTGTGTAAAAATAGTGCTGAACAAAAAGACATAGAGCGAGAAAGAAGTATCTTAAGTAAAAACGAAGGACAAAGGCTGGCATTGAAAGAGGAACGTGGTCGGGGGGATGGGAGAGAAAAGGAATGTGAAAAAGAAAGAGAAGCTGAAATGAAAGAGATAAGACGCGGGAGGATGGGCACAGAGGCACAGAGATTGGAATGCAAAGAGAAGAAGGGGGGAGCAAAAAGCGGAGGGAAAGGTGGAGTGAAAGGCGAGGTAGAGGCGGAGTGGAACCAGGGGGAGGGAACGGCTGGCCCACAGAGGTGGTAGCGGGGCCGGGGCCCAAGAAAAAGGCACGGAGAACAGGAAATAACCAGCCAGTTTTGACTCTGACCGAGACATGAGCGGTTCACACCCCCCCCCCCCAACTCCCTCTCTGAGAAGAAGCGCTGGGATAATAACCAGTTTGTTACAAAGTCATGATTTATTGCGTTTTTAAAAGGTGTTTATGTACCCTTTTGGAGTTAATTCTGTGTTTTAAGTAATTATGAGTTTATGCAATTGCAGTGTTTAGGATTTTACTAGAGAAATTATTGTGGATCTTTGAAAGTTAAAAAAAAAAAAAAAAAAAGAAGGGAGTTTAAAGTGTTTAACAGAAGTTGCCTTGCAATAATTGGTTTTAGAACCTAAGGTTAAAACATGGTGTGATTTACAGCTTCTAAGAAAACCTTCCAATTAATGTTATCTACAGAAGAGATTTGTGGTTTAAAAAAAATAATTAGTTAAGAGAACTTTACTGTACAAGACAAAGTTAAGTTAGAGCATGTATTATCTATTTGCTTGTTTTTTCCACAATTTTAATAAGGTAATTTCAATGTGAGTCTTTTTGTTATATAAAACACATATAACTGCATATATATCAATTTGGATCTTGGATTTTAGTTTAAAAATTAGACTTGATGTTTCTGAAAAGTGCTACCAAAGCTACATGACAGCTTGCCAAATCCTGTGTTGTTGTGGTTTTTTCTAGAGAAGCTGCATTTTGAAATTTTAACTAATTTGAGAGTATATTAAGCAAATTCTTGTTATGAATGAGTATTTGTAGTAACATTTGCAGGTTTTGTGGGTTATTTTTAAAGCTAGATGACATGGAATTGTGATGTATTTGTTACATTTTTATAATTTTTATAGTGAATCCATGTTACTGTTAACTTTAATGTTTTTATGTTGTATAACTTGGATATTCCTTTAAAGTTAAGTTTTGTTATTTCCTTTTGTTATAAATATTGTTAAGTTTAAATGTTGTTTAATTTAAATGGTTTATGTTTTATTGGAAACACTTGTCTAAATTGCAAAGTATAGTTATTTTTCTAGAAATATGAAGACAGCTACAACTGAAGCAACTGTGATAAACCACTGATGAACACCTGCTTGTAGACAGAAATGAATGCAGTCTGTGACACCCTGGACTTTATTAAGAGTTCTATTGAGTTGTTGCAATCCCTGCAGTTTCGTTTGTTATAGCTTTTTTATTTTTCAGTGTTTCCAGAATTTAAAAAAAAAAAAAAAGATGTACCATTGCTAAGGATCAGCTGCCATTGAAGAAGCTTCAAATTAAACCAACTGCTGAATAATTTAATTAGTTTGGTACCTAAAGTTTTTAACTATTTGCTTTGTATAAATGCATTTTAACAGTTTGCTGTGCTGTAAGCATCTCATAGCTGTTGCTATTGAAAACCTTGTTTTAAAAATAAGTTAAGAGGCATCTTTCCAGTTTAAAGTCTAAGGCCCTGGCCAAGTCTTAACTTTACCTGGACAGAATGTTTATCAACAGATCCAGATGTTTTCTGTCCCAAATCAGTATTTGAGTCACTTTTTGCTTTGCAATTTGACCCTATTAATATGACAGCTGGATCAATTTTAAAGTGAGCTTGGAAAATCATTTCCGGAGATGATTACCCAATCCTTCACTGATGATTTTTGGTTTTGTTTGTTTATTAACGATGGAATGCTGGTGTAGTGTTTTAATAATTAACAGTACTTTTATATTAATTGATTTTTAACTGTTATAGGTTTTTACTAATTGTATATAAGGTTTTGTGTTAATGTTGAACAGAAATACATTTCATTTTTATTTTTTTTAGAAAACAGGGGGAATTGACACCCTAAAAGCAATTTGATTAGTGTAATTTATTAACTTCAAGGAGAGAAGTGCCTGTGTTTTGTTGGCAGGTTTAAAAAGGTCACCTGTCCATCTGACCAGACTGTGTGCCTCTGAACACACGAGATCCAGTGAACAGAGATGTCATCACACAGCCTTGGTACTCCAGACTTGGATCAGAAGTGGAGCTGTCAGGACACAGTTGTGTCCGAACACTACACAGACAGTTGCCAACAGAAATTTTATATTGTTATTATCATGTGGTGTTTCTATCAATTTCTCAGTTATCCTTTGTTTTAAGATTTAGAAGGGTTTGAAGAACAACGTGAACATCAAAGCCCTCAGTCACCGATTAGCTGCCATCTGACATCACGGGAGCAGTGAACGTTCCAGGACTGAATCGTGTTAGAGAAATTCTGTAGAAGATTTGGGAAGTGTAGAGACTCCATCTAACTATATACAAAGCAAATTGTAATTGTGTGTTTATCCTTTTAGCAAATTGTTTTCACGCTTAGACAACATATATACCAGAACACGTGTGTTAAAAGTAGTTAGATAATAGTTTAAGATAAAGTGTTTAGCCTGTGTAGTAATTGTTATGTTAGTATAAAATATAAGTATTTTCCTTTAAGAGGTAGTGTAAGTATCTTTGAAGGTTCATTTAATGTTAAAGTTTTAGCTGTGAGTTTGCAAGTATGGTGTCATTTACATGGTAAGCTGCTTAGAGCAATTGTGCTGTTTATAGTTATAACGCCTGAAGCAGTGAACCCCAACCTTGTGGTACAAGCTGAAAACCCATGATCTAATAGTCTAGCCCTTGCATTTACACCCAAAGCTTTAACTCCTCTGCTGACTTTCGTGTATTAGCTGTTATCATCCCCAGAGTCCTATACCACCTGGATGAAGAGTGGAGCCTGCAAGTGGAGAGACTCACCTGACTTCAGAAAAGAGAAGTGGTGACAGGTGTAACCATAGCCATGCTGCTTAACCTGAGAGCAACTGGTGCTGCCACAGGTGTCTCTGTCATCGTGACCCAACAACAGAGACTGTTTTAGCTACAGATGACTGTAGATGAAGATCTACAGAGAATTGAGAAACTTGTGTTAATCTTTGGACTCAATTTTATATTATCCATTTTTAAAACTAATACACCTTATATTTTAGCAAATTAATTATTCATAGAGAGAGGGGAATATGTTGTAGTTTGAGGGCTTGCGATCTGAAGAACTCGGGATGTAACGGAAAGCTAGTGACCCACCCCTCTCTGTTAGGATAGTAAAACCTTCTGCAATTAGCCAATAGCACCGAGGTGTGACATATGTAGATGGCAGTAACACAGTGAACCCAGGCTATAAAATGTTAAGTTTCCCTGCAATAAATCGCCATATTTGCCATCCATCACATTGATGCAGTGGGATATGGACCGAGCAGCTGGGGATAGCTGCCGTGCTGGCTGCAGCCAGGGTACAAGCCTTGCTTGAACTCCAACAAATTTTGTGTATTTTTCCTGAGAATTGTGTGGGATTCTGAGAAGGCTTGAAGAATTTTGAGGATTTTTTCTAGATTTTGTGAATATTTGTGGAGGTTTTGTGGGATTTTTCTTAGATTTTGTAGGATTTAGAGGCGGCTTGAAGAGTTTTGAGGGATTTTTCATGTATTTTGTGGGAATTTGTAAAGATTTTGTGGGATGTTTCTGGAATTCAGAAATTTGTAAAGATTTTGTGGGATGTTTCTGGAATTCAGTTGGGTTTTGAGAAGATTTAGGGAATTTTGTGGCATATTCCTGAGATTTGGTATGGTTTTAAGGTGATTTCAGGAATTTTGAGGGACTTTCCTTGAATTTTATGGAAATTTGTGGGGATTTTGTGGGATGTTTCTGGAATCTGGTCGGTTTTTAAAAAGATTTTGTGAATTTTGTAGGATTTTTCCGGAATTTTGTGGATTTTTTTGGAATTCTGTGGGATTCTGAGGAGACTTGAAGAATTTTGAGGAATTTTTCTTAGATTTTGTGGAATTTTGTGGGATATTTTGTGTGATTTTTGTGGAATTTTGTGGGATATTGAGGAGATTTAGGGATTTTGAGGGATTTTTCTTAGAATTTGTGAACATTTGTGGAGATTTTGTGGGATGTATCTGGAATTAAGTTGGGTTTTGAGAAGATTTAAGGAATTTTGTGGGGCTTTCCTGGAATTTTGTTGGATATTGAAGAGATTTTGTGGGATGATTCTGGAACTTTGAAGGACTTTTCTGGAATTTTCTGGCATTCTGCAGAGAAATGAGGAACTACCAGGAATTTTTCTTAGATTTTTTTAACATTTGTGGGGATTTTGTGGGATGTTTCTGGAATTCAATTGGGTTTTGAGAAGATTTAGGGAATTTTGTGGCATGTTCCTGAAATTTGGTATTGTTTTAAGGTGATTTAGGGAATTTTGTGGGATTTCTCTTGAATTTTATGGAAATTAGTGGGGATTTTGTGGGATGTTCCTGGAACTTGGTAGAGTTTTGAGAAAATTTTAGGATTTTTGTGGGATTTTTCAGGAATTTTGTGGATTTTTCTGGGATTCTGTGGGATTCTGAGGAGACCTGAAAAATTTTGTGGAATTTTTCTTAGATTTGTGGAAACTTGTGGAGGTTTTGTGTGATTTTTGTGGAATTTTGTGGGATATTGAGGAGATTTAGGGATTTTGAAGGATTTTTCATGTATTTTGTGGGAATTTGTGGAGATTTTGTGGAATGTTTCTGGAATTCAGTTGGGTTTTGAAAAAATTTAGGGAATTTTGTGGCATGTTCCTGGAATTTGATATGGTTTTAAGGTGATTTAGGGAATTTTGTGGCATGTTCCAGGAATTTAAAATGGTTTTAAGATGATTTAGGGAATTTTTTGCGATTTTTCTTGAATTTTATGGGAATTTGTGGGGATTTTGTGGGATCTTCCTTGTATTTGGTGGGGTTTTGAGAAAATTTTGGGAATTTTTGTGAGATTAATAAGGAATTTTGTGGATTTTTCTGGAATTCTGTGGGAATCTGAGGAGAACTGAAGAATTTTGAGGAATTTTTCTTAGATTTTGTGGGAATTTATGGAGATTTTGTGGGATTTTTCTGGAATTTTGTGGGCCTTTTCAAGGACTTCGTGTGGTTTTGAGGAGACATGAAAAATTTTGATGAATTTTTCTTAGATTTTGTGGATTCTTGTGGTGGTTTTGTGTGATTTTTGTGGAATTTTGTGGGATATTGAGGAGATATAGGCATTTTGAGGAATTTTTCATGCATTTTCTGGGAAGTTGTGGAGATTTTGTGGGATGTTTCTAAAATGTGTTGGGTTTTGGAATGATTAAGGAAATTTTGTGGGATGTTTCTGGAATTTTTGGGGCTTTTCAATATTTTCGTGGTATTTTGAAAAGATTTAGGGAATTTTGTGGTTTTTTTCTTGAGTTTTGTGGGATTATTCAGGAATTTTGTGAATTTTTCTGGAATTCTGTGGGATTCTGAGGAAACCTGAAGAATTTTGAGGAATTTTTTTTAGATTTTGTGGAACGTTGTTGATCTTTTGTGTGATTTTTGTGGAATTTTGTGGGATAATGAGGAGATTTAAGGATTTTGAGGGATTTTTCATGTATTTTGTGGGAATTTGTGGAGATTTTGTGGGATGTTTCTGGAATTCAGTTGGGTTTTGAGAAGATTTAGGGAAGTTTGTGGGATGTTTCTGGAATTTTGTTGGATATTGAGGAGATTTTGTGGGATGTTTCTGGAATATTGCGGTTTTTTGAAAAGATTTAGTGGATTTCGTGGTGTTTTTCTTGAATTTTGTGGGAATTTGTGGAGATTTTATGGGGCGTTTCTGGAATTTGGTATAGTTGTCAGAAGATTCAGGGAATTTTGAGGGGTTTTTCTGGAATCTTAGAAGGCTTTTCAAGGATTTTGTGGGATATTGAGGAGACTTGATGAATTTTGCGGGATTTTTCATGTATTTTGTGGGAATTTGTGTAGATTTTGTGGGATTTTTCTGGAATTCAGTTGGGTTTTGAGAAGATTTAGGGAATTTTCGGGAACTTCACTGGACTTTTGTGGGGTCTGTCAGGAGTTTTTTGGGATTCTTCGAAGACTTGAATAATTTTGAAAAATTTTTCTTAGGATTTGTGGAATTGTGTGGAGATTCTGTGGGATTTTTCAGGAATTTTGTGGGCCTTTTCATGTACTTGGGGTGGTTTCTGAGGAGGCTTGAAGAATTTTGAGGAATTTTTCTTAGATTTCGTGGAAACTTGTAAAGGCTTTTGGGATTTTTGTGGAATTTTGTGGGATATTGAGGAGATTTAGGCATTTTGAAGGATTTTTCAGGAATTTTGTGGGAATTTGGTAAAGATTTTGTGGTATTTTTGTGGAATTTGGTAGAGTTTTCAGAAGATTTAGGGAATTTTGAGTGATATTTTGAAATTTTGTAAGGCTTTTCAAGGATTTTGTGGGATATTGAGGAGACGATGAATTTTGCGGGATTTTTCTTAAAGTTTGTGGAAATTTGTGAGGATATTGCGGGATGTTTCTGGAATTTGTTAGGGTTTTGAGAAGATTTAGGGAATTTTGTGGGATTTTTCAGAAGTTTTGTGGATTTTTCTGAAATTCTGTGAAATTCTGAGGAGGTTGAAGAATTTTCAGGATTTTTTTTTAGATTTTCTGGAAATTTGTGGAGATTCTGTGGAATTTTTCTGGAATTTTGTAGGCCTTTTTAAGGACTTTGTGTGGATTTGAGGAGACTTGAAGAATTTTGAGGAATTTTTCTTAGATTTTGTGGAAACTTGTGGAGTATTTGTGTGATTTTTGTGGAATTTTGCGGGATATTGAGGAGATTTAGGGATTTTGAGGGATTTTTCTGGAATTTTGTGGGAATTTGTGGAGATTTTGCGGGATGTTTCTGGAATTTGTTATAATTTTCTGAATATTTAGGGAATTTTGAGGGATTTTTGTGGGATTTTTGTGGGATTTTGTGGGAATTGGTGGAGATTTTGTGGGACATTCCTGTGAATTGGTATGGTTTTGAAATTATTTGGGAATTTTGTGGGATTTTTCTGGAATTTTGTGGG
This sequence comes from Poecile atricapillus, assembly GCF_030490865.1. Taxonomy (NCBI): domain Eukaryota; kingdom Metazoa; phylum Chordata; class Aves; order Passeriformes; family Paridae; genus Poecile; species Poecile atricapillus. Next base: position 1,211,400 of record NC_081279.1, read on the forward strand.
GCTTTTCAAGTATTTTGTTGTATTCTGAGGCGACTTGAAGGCCTGTCTCCCCTAGGAACACGCACGTGCTGCCCGCCCGAGTGGATCGGCCTTCGCTGCTACCACGGCGATGGGGCGACCATCTGGTCCCTGGGCGTGCTGCTGTTTGAGATGGTGTGCGGGTACTTACCCTTGGAGAAGGAGCGAGACATCGTCTTGGGGCAGCTCTTCTTCCCACAGGAGGCCTCTCCAGGTTGCTATGGGGCCTGAAGAAGGCAGGCTTTGGCAGGTGGCAGCGCGCAGCCCAGCCCGGCCCTCCCGCAGCTGCGCGGGACGTCCATGTGCCCTCAAGGGCCGGCTGCAGCAGGTGGCCCGTGGCAGGCTGGCTGTGGCACGCTTGGCTGAAGGAGGGGACGCTTGTCCTGCCGTGCCGCTCTCCCGCCAAGGCCAGCTCCCAGCACACGCAGCGTGGCCCGGCTTCTGCAGGCGCCGGGAGCAGCTGGGCAGGAGCCTTCTGCAAGTGAGCGCCGCTTTCTGCCTTCTCTCCCCAGAGTGCCAACATCTGATCCGCTGCTGTTTGTCCAAGCACCCCATGGATCGGCCAGTGCTGGAGCAGATCTTCTACCACCCTTGGGTGTTGGGCGGCCATTTCTGATGCCTTGCCGCAGCCTCTGCAGCACCCAGTTCCCGTGTCCCACGCAGGACTGAGGGCCCAGGAAATAAAAGAACCCGAAACCCGGTGTGGGCTGGCAAGTCTGGTCCTTGTTAGCAACTTCAGCTAAGGGAACCTCTTGGCAAAAGGGGTAATCAGAGCATTCCCTTCAGCCTTTGTCAAGCTTTTGATGCCTTTCCTCCAGGTTGTCCCTCAAAATCAGAGAGGGGTTGGAGCCTGCACCAGTCCCCCCAAATCGGTGGGCAGCAGAGACTACTCCCAGGCCCCTCAAAACTGGAGGAGGATGGAGACGATCCCTGGGCCTCCAACACTGAAGGGAGATAAATACCCGGCCCCCCCAAAAATAAGAGATGGATGGAGCCCACAGCAGCCCCCAAGTCGGAGGGGGAAGGGGAGACTGCCAGCCCCCCTAAAGAGGAGGGGAATTGTGCCTGTGCAAGCCCCGCAAATTGCAAGGGGACTGAGAACACCCCTGGCCTGGCAAAGGGCAAAGAGCGGCCGGAGGCTGCCAGGATGGTGACAACACTGGCACCCCCCAAATCAGAGAGGGACAAAGGGCCCGCACAGGCTTCCCAGGAGAAGAAAGGGGGCAGCAAATATCCCCTGTCCCCCTAAGTTGGAGGGGCACAGACACAACGCCCACCCCCCCTATAGTGGAGGGGGACAGACACAAAAGACCCCACAAAAAGAGCATGGGGAACCAGGAGCACTGCCGGCCCCACAAAGGTAAGGAGGATGGAGAAACTCCCCATCTGTTCTTGTTTCGGAAGACAGCTGTCTGCTAGGGAGGGCAGGGGCCTCCCCTGGAATGGAAATGTAGAACCCCTCCCTTGGAATCATTATAATTTTGAACTCAAGGGGCTCTCAGAAAGAGATCTGTGGATAGGAATAACAGTTCTTTACTAGTGTGTATAACGAGGCACATAAACAACAACAACTACAGAATTAACAACAAAACAGAACTAGAGACCCCGTGAGAGCCTTCTCGTCCAAGACGGGAAAGGATGGAGGAGAGGCTTTGCTTCACAAACCCCCTCGGGTTGGCAGTCAGTGCCAGTGCTCCTGCAGGGCTCTGAGGAACACTCAGCTAGAACAGCAGGGATGAGCTGAGATCCCGGGCCGGTGGCTGAGGTAGATCAGCATCTCCACGGCGGTGCCTGGCACTGCCACACGTCCCGGCAGGACAGGGGGTGTGAGGCCACCAGCAAAGAGGGAAGAAGGAGAAGAAGAAGCAGCAGCTCTGTCTGGGTGATGGCAAATTCCCTTCTCTCAGCAGCAACAGCTCCCAGCAAAGTGTCCTTCTCTGAAGCTGAAGAAGCTGCCAAACTCTGCCCACCATCCCCTTTTCCTGCCCCCTTTCCCCTTGGGCCCAACCGAACTCTTTGTGTTTCTCAAGTACCACCCACAGTCAGGTTTTCCCCCATCTAATGGGTAAAAATTCAACAGTTGAGCCAGAACTAAAAGAAGGAAACCTAACCCCCAACAGCTTCTCATCTCCATCTCTTTGCACTCCAAAAGCCAGGAGGGATCGATCTGTCACCTCAAAACCACTCAATCCCACTGAAAACAGCTCCATTTTACCCCAAAAGGGCTCAATCCCAACTCAAAAGGGCTTGTTCCTCCTCAGAAAATCTCAATCCCACACCAAAATTACTCAGTTCCACCGCCGCCAGGTGAGATGGAGTTGGAAGATGTTCTGGTTTAGGGCAAATTTGGAAGAAACCCTCTGAATGGGGTCACTCTAAAAAGCAAATTAAAGTTGCCCCTCATCCGAATATTTCAGGAAAATTATTTTCTTGGAGAAAAGTGGAAAAACATAGTTTACTTAACAATCCAAGTATCTACAAGCATGAGCAAGATGAATAATATTAAAGAAAAAATCCTCTGGCAGCTTGAAGAGATGGCAAAGCCAGAAAAGTCCTTTCCATGGGGTGTAGCTCAGCTCGCTCAGTCTCTTATCCTCCGGCGCTGGAAAGGGCCCAGACCCAGGCCCCCGTGGGCCACAGCCGTGAGCTCCCGGGGTTTGTCTGGGTTCTCAGTCCAGAGCAGCTTTGAACAGATCCAAGGAAAAAGGCAAAAAACACTCCAGGGAACTCCTGTGCCTCAGCTAGCTAAAAACCAACTAAACTAAACTAAAAACTAACTAAAAAGGAAACTGAACTGAAGTGCCTAGAAGCAAAGGAGAGCTCTGTCCCACTGTCTGTCCCTGCAGCAGACAACACAAGCCAGGGAAGCATGCGGGGCACTGAGTGCCATTTCTGCAAACAAACTGCAGCTTCTTCTTCCCCCCCTTGGCTCTCAGAGCCAGTCTTGAAGGTGCAGAACTTAATAGGCAGCAGAAACAGAACAGACACCTGGGGATCCAAGGATCACAAAGTCACCCCAGGCCAGAAGGAGGTTGGGAGAAGTGGGATCCACATTTGGAGCGGTGGGATGGGGATTGTGTGGGGCTGGCTGGCTGGGCTGTATTTGATAGGAAATCAAACTTTCAGAGTTCCTGATTTCTGTCCCATTCATTTTCAGTCAGGTGCAGCTCTGTTTGCAGAGTGTCGCTGTGGCACTCGAGACGGACACACGACGCAGCGAGGTTGGCACGGCAAGAGCAATCTTTATTGTTCAGAAGCTGCTTTTCCATGGTTGACTGTGGGGGCTGGGGAACTGCCTGATTCAGAGATCCTGGCCCTCCCTTGGAGGTAAGATACATTTTTCTGAGAGAGAAAAGTATCAGTCCCAGCAATCTTTGAGTTAGTTATGTTAAACTGTTACACTCCATTGCTGTTCTCCCCTGCCACCCCACCCCAATACCTGTATCCCAGTTTCCCCCAGCCCCTCTCCTCCCCTATAAATACCCCAGTTTATCCCCTGTTCCACAGAGCTGCTGTCACTGGCTACCTTGGCCGAGGGCCCGGCTGTAATAAAGGCCAGTTCTCTGCGGAACGCCACACAGCGCTCTGCTCTCTCCCTCCGTGTCGCCTGCACGCTGCCGCTGAGCTGAGCTGAGCTGAAATCACTCGCCGGGCAGAGGACGTGTCTGTGCCCCGGGCAGCCCAACCGCGGACCGCTTTTCCGGGAGTCGCGGCACCCCTGCCACCTCCACCGCCGCGGCAACCTATGAGAAAGCACAGCTGGGTTCTGCTCAGGCCATTTCAAACTACCTGGGCTATTTGGGACTTGCACTTGCAAAGGCAGCATCTCAGGAAAAGTCCAAGTTTCTCTTCATGGACTCCCAGGATGTCTTGCCTTGGAAGGGACCTTAAAGCTCCTCTTGTTCCAACTCTCAGCACACTTACGACACCTTCCCCTAGACCAGCTTGCTCCAAGCCCCATCCAACCTGGCCTTGAACCCTTCCAAGGGTCAGACAATCACAGCTTCTCTGCAACCTGGTCTATTCCTCCCACATCTAAAATCATACCAAACTTAGCAGCCTCAGAGATAGATTTCTATTAAATATCTACATTTTTCTAGGAAAGAAATATGGCAAAACTTGTTTGCATCTGACTTCGCAAAATCAACACGAGCTCTTCAGAAAGGGCTGCCATCCACCCACTTTGCTTATTTTTCCCCATTTGGTGGAACATTGTCATTCTGTTGTTGTTTGGAGCAGTATTTTAATGTATCTGGCTGAGGCTGCTTAAAATAGTCCAGCGAGATACCAGGGTGTGAGGGGTGGAGAACTGAGCTCTTACACATCCAGTACTTCTCTTGTTGGAAGTCTTCAATCCCACCTCTCTGCTGGGATGAAATAGGTGCTACTCATCCAACTTCTAAAGTATCATGCATCAAGCTGACACTATTTCAAGACTAAAAAATAAAAAAGCCAATTTAAACAAACCTCTGCTCCTTTCCATGTTCTCTGTTCCACAGTTTATGACAGAAGACAGGAGAGAAAGATTGTTCAGGGAACAATGTTTTCAGGACTCTAAAAAGAATATCAAAATCGCTCTGCCACACTCTCAGCTGCTGCAGCCCCAAAAAGCACTGGCTCTCTTTGCTCACAGACTCACAATTGTGGTGGCATTTCTACCATGCCACAGGACAGCGATTTTTTTCTTTTTCTCCTGGAAATACCTACAGCACTTCTGGCTAGCAAGGCAAACATGAGCCTCTTTTAGTGGCCCTTGAAACTGGACATGTGAAATGATGTACACAAAGCCAAAGGCCAGCTGAACCTGGGATCTCTGAATGGGTCTTCACATTCTTCCCAGGAAGATGAATGAGAATCACTGTTTTGGCAGGGAAACTGCATCAGCTGGCAATTTGGTGTAGAAAATGTGCTTTCTGCTCCTCTCACAGCCAAAACTCCTACCCATTTCTTGCAAGTCCTTCTTAGATAAGGACCATGTTCAACTGAGTGACAGTGAAGCCAAATGGCAATCCAGGAATCAATTGTCCTGTACACAATCTCCTCCATCCACGTGGAAGGTTACTCAGGGGTACACACGACGAAGGAAGAAACCCAAATGCATCATTGGACATAAAGTCAGACGTGTTGAGGGATGAAGAAATCTTGCAGAGATATGGAAACCTGCCCTGAAAAGCCAGTTCAGGGAGAGCCTGAGCTGTTTTGTGCTTCTAGGCCTGAAGATGCTCAGGATCTTTCCCAGATGCTCAGCAGGCAGCAGGATTGTGCCTGAATCTGGCTCTGGAAATGCCAGTGCCTCAACTGAGAGCTGTGGCAATGATTTCCATTGCATGGAGAGGGGCCACAGTCCTGCAAGAGTCTTTCAGCAGAGCAGACAGCAGCCTGGAGGGTGGGCAATGCTGCATCTGTACCACTGCATGCTCATCCTTCACCGTAATGCACAGCTGCCCCCAAAGCTGCCATGGATCACTTTTTAGATTTCTCCTGTTGGATATATTTTGGAGAAGTTGTTCTAGGTGGCATTTGATGGAGATCCTGTAAGAAGCAGCCATTCGCCTGCTGTGATATCCTTAAAACTAATCCTAACTTCTCACTGCCTTTGGTTTTATTTGGGTTTTTTTATCCATTTGTTTGATTGGTTCGTTTGGGTTTGTTTGTTTGTGTTTTTGTCTCTTTTGGTTTGAGATTTTTTCCTTTTTTATAAAGGACTGGTGAAGTTGGCACAGCCCAACTCCAGAAGATGTAAACCAGGCTTGACTTTCCAGAAATTACTTTTGGCTGGCTTTAGCTGCATTCCCCAGGATCAGGATCACCAGTAGATATTTGCAGGTTTTGCTCTGCATCTTCAGCTTGCCCTGACTTTGCTCAGTGTTTCACCAATGGAGAAGACAATGGATATTTTGCCAAACCTCCTTTCAAACAACCAAACTTGTGGCAGCACGACAGAAAAGAAGAAAATATTCCCCAGTTAGAACAGAGCCAGAGTCCCACCATTTTCCCCTCCACTTTTATTGATTTTCTACATTTAGAGGCAAAGCTTTGTTACCACTGAAGATGAATAGATCACACGGACACAGGTCGAGGTGTGGTGAAAAGAAGAGCCGAGTTTATTTTCCCTCCCAGGATTTATAGGCTTTTGACCACGGCCAGGGATTGAATAGTCAGGATAACACTTTCTCACTGCACTGGCCATGAGAGATGCCCATCACAAGACGTGTAACAGAAAGAATGTACACATATCTATGTTTACAGTTCCTGTCTTGGGAAAGTCTCTAGAAAACTATGTTAGCAAGCTCACAAGCTGAGTTTTCAGGGCGACAAAGCTTCCATCTCTCACTTCCTGATGCTCTTTGCTACCCTTTAGCCTTCACCCCCACGCATCGGACTGCTGTCCATGTGGGGCTGGGGATGCTCAGCCTGGAAAGAGAAGGTGCTGGGGAGGCCTCCCTGCAGCTCTAGGAAAGATGGGCACCGAGAGGAGAAGCCTTTCAACTGCAGGAGTGAGATTGAAGTTGCATCTAATGAAGCTGCTCTTTTCCACTCAGGCTGCTGGGGCACTGGCCCAGGCTGTGCACACAGCCTGGGGATGCTCCATCCTTGGCAACATCCAAGGCCAGCTGGGAGCAGGGCTCTGAGCAACATATTCTGGGGGAAGATTGCTCCGCTTGGAACAAGATGGTCTTTAGGGTCCCTTCCAAGCCCAGCCACCCAGGGATTCCATCATTCTATGGTCTCCGTTGTCCTCTTCAGCCTGGGCCTGGGCTCCTGGCAGTGATGTCACAGTGCACGCTCCAGCTAGAACTTCCAGCATCCAGCAACGGCCACAACACAACCTGTGATTGGCTCGTTGTGTCAGGACGCTTTTCACGGTGCTCCAGGCGTACCCCAGTCACCTTGTTTCCACCTGCTCCCCGATTGCCCCAGCAGTCCCTAAAGCTCCCAATTGTCTGCATTTTGTTCTCCATCCTGCACCATGTCTGCCTTTGCTCCAAAGAAGGTATGGTACTGTTCCATGGAGGTGGACACCCCCCAGCTGCCTGGGTGGGCTGGAGCTGTGTGGGATAGTGTGGGAAAGGGACCCCACTCAGAGATTTTGCTACCTCTGCAGGCTGCCACAGACACAGTGGAGGAGATGGAAGTTGATACAACAGTAAACAGTGAAGAGAGAATGGAAGTGGACGAAGAGAACACCGGAGATGAAGAGATGGACATAGACGTGGACGAGATGGAAGAAGAAATGGAGGTGGAAATTCAAGATGACATTGAGGAGATGGAAATTGATATAGAAGACGAGGAGGAGGACATGGTGTTGGGATGAAGACCAATGCCAGCAGTAGAACAGGCAGGTGCTCCCCACGGGCAGAGCGGGTCCTCTGCTGCCAGGCTGGGGCTGGGCTGGGCACTCCCTGCTCAGGGACACGCTACCCCATGCACTGGATTCTGGTGGCCTTCCCTGGCCTTTCCTCTGCTTGCTTTGGGCCACACAAGCCCTGTTCCAGTGCCTGGGCCACAGCCCCCAGCCCCAGCCAGGCTCACTTCTGGCAGCAGAGTCCCCCTGTGCCAGTGTCCCAGCCCGGGAGCACATGGAACACCCCTCCATGCCTGACTGCACTGACCGTGACACTTGTTTTTCTTCCAGGACTGAGGCACATCCCGGGCAGAGATGCCACCCATCTGTATATACGTTTTGGAGTTGTTGCGTTCAGATAGACATTTTACAGTTTGTTTTAGTGTTATGTAAATATGTTCCATGTAGTTTAGTTAGATATGTTCTTAGGTAAATAGGTTCCATAGTTTGTTGTTGTTGTTGTTACAAATATTCTTACCATGTAAATATGTTGTGTAGTTCATTCTTGTTCATTTTCTTCTACAAATAAACATTCTTTGTTTTTCACACCCCAGTTCTCTTTGCATTTGCTTTGGGCACATTTGCAAAGTTGTGCTTTCCACTCGCTCCAGGTTCCCAGGGCTGGATGTCCCGGAGGGACCTGGCACAGCCACCCCAGCAGTGGCTCCCTGTGCACAGGGGGTCCCTCTGACAGAGCTCACCCTCTCCTTGCAGTTTCTCTGGACACACTTGGGAGCTGGAGGGGCAAATCCCAGTGGGCCCTGTCCCATGGCATCCCACATGGGAGCAGGGCTCAGCCTCATCCATGGCTCTTCCCTGGCTAGCCCCAGGGCTAAGGAGGCTGCACTGGGCTGCGGGCAGCCTGCTTCCTGGGCACCCTGAGGGGCTGGAGCCAGCCTGGAGGGAGCCTCAGCACAGGGGCCTCTGGCCTACATGCACCAACATTTCCTTTGGAAACCCCCTCTGTCACCACACTCTGCTACAAGCACAACATCAATTGTTCCTCCTACTTCAAGGGGAGACCTTAATTGGCACAAATTTGTCCCTTGGACTTTCTAGCACAGCAAATGTCAGCGCTTGTAATCCCTGTTCTGCACTCCCTGCTCAGGCACCAAAACACTGGAACCTGCCAGAACATCTTGAATTAGCACCAACCTGCAGAGAGCTACAGGGGGAGAAACTACCCCCAACCACACAGGGACATTGATGGGCTGGGGCAGAGCTGAAACTAAAGTATTTTAATGCCAAGAGACAGGAGTTTTTATTGCTGAATTCATTCTCCCACAACAAGAATGAAAGCTTTCAGTCTCCTCACCTGCCACACATGTCTATTGCCAAAGTTTGCTTCTGGGTTACCACTGATTTTTATTCATCTCTTCACAACTCTGACGCTCTTCCTGCCTAAGGTGCAGAGATGATATTTCAGAGCCAGATGAGCTCAGCACAGCTTGTGCAACACGCAGGATTTCCAGACCCAGAGATTCAGGCCATGCAAACTGATACTTTTTTGTTTCTGTGTAAAGATCACTATAAGGATGTCAGTGATGTACCACACACTTCTCAGAGCTGTCTCTTCTATCCAGCTCTCCCCAGTCACTTCACACATTTCACTCCAAGCAGGTTCTGATCGAGTTCAGTAGCACATGGGATTTCATCCTGGCTTTTCTTCATTTTCTCCTGAGCTGTCTCCAGACACAGTGTGTGGGCCCTGCAGCAGCATTAACGGGGCACCTCCCTGACACTGAGATTCATGTCACAACTTTTCATCAAAAGCAGCAAAGAAATGATTCCCACTGGGTCCCACACGGCTCCCTGGCAACTTTGTGCTGCTGCAGCTCCAGCACCAGGCCTGGTGCACAGGAATTTCAGGAGGAGACACACCGAAGGAATCAACCATTCTCAGAGAAGAAACATCTGTTTGCATGGCCCAAATCCCCACAACACTGCAGACTCTGGTGACCCACACTCTGCATTTGCACTTCAGCCTCTGTGCCTCACTTTTCCTCTCACTAAAGTCCCCCCAGTTTCCCTCATGCTCAGATTCCCAAGAGAATTCAAAGCAGCATTAGGAGCAGGGAGAGATGATGGGAACTGTCCCAAGGCTCGATCAAATTTCTCAGGCCTGATAATTCTAGCCAAGGACAGAGGAAAAAGCTGCATGAAAGAGGTGTGAAATGAAAGCAGGAATCAAATTTAGGTAGAATGAGAGAGGCTGAAGAGCTTTTCAATGTTTACCACAAGATTAGCAGCTGCAGGCACAGGAGGGATGCGACATTTTCCCCACTCTAACAACTCTGTGATGCAAATTGCAGCTCAAATCCTTCTCCCTAGCTCTGGGACTTGTTCAGCCCCAACATGGTGCTGAATTTTTCAAGCAAAGTGGAAGCTGGTCAGAGAGGTGGCTTGCAAATCAAAATCACAGCGGACAGCTTGGAAGCAGCAGCCAGAGCAAAGAGAGGCAGAGCCTGGCCCTGGGGTGCAGCACAGCCACACAACACATGCCTGAAACTCTAAGACATGAAAGAATTTGCCACGGGAGACACAGAAGGTACTTGATGGAATCCTGCCTCCTTCACGATGCATCAGCACGCAGGAGAGCACTAGGATGAAGATGACAGCACCTTCTGCTGCTGCTTCCATCTCCTGAGTCAAATCTCACCAAAATCTCTCACTATTGGCCATTCCCAAAGCCTCAGATTCCCGCAGTCCTTGCAGGATTTCAATGCTGAGGAGCATGGAGGGAGATAAAGGCACTTGCAGAGACCAGAGATGCATTTTCTGCCTGAGGTGCATTCCACTGCCCAGCTTAGTTCCTCTAAAACCATTCCAATCAGCCCCTTGAACAGCACCAAGCCAGCAGCAGAACATCAGTGCCTGAAAATGCTTGGAAATGCCATTCTTTGAGATTTCTCTCCAGCTCTCCCATTTCATGGTGCCATTGCAGGGCTTTATCCCATCACTCAGCACTTGCAGCAAGTCTTGGCAACCAGCTTCAAACGGATTTGTAGTGCTGAGCAAATACGAGGCAATTTGACTTTGTCTCCAGTGAATGAAATTTCACCTCAATCAGACGAACTCTGTGTTCTGTCATTGGCCAGGCACTAACTACTGCCAGCTCCCCCCAAGCCTGGATGTCAAACTGCCTTCATATTGGAAAGTTAAATGTAGTTGGTTTTATGTACAAGATTATTCTGTCTCCAAATCATTTGGAGCCATAGAATTGCATTTCCAAGGACTAAACTCAGAGCAGCCACAAAGAGCACAAGAGGCAGGAAAAGAATGAAAAATAGAGATTTCTAAGGAGATGGAAATTGAATGCGGAGTTTTTCTCATTACAGGAAGTTTCATCAATTATCACCTGCCACCTCCTTGCCTTCACTTGTGTGGCCACCA